>NW_011495034.1:6324932-6328506 GCF_000754665.1 Bison bison bison | reverse complement strand
AGTGAAGTCGCTCAGCCGTGTCCAACTCTTAGCGACCCCATGGACTGCAGCCCACCAGGCTCCTCCATCCATGGGATTTTCCAGGTAAGAGTACTGGAGTGGGGTGCCATCGCCTTCTCCAAAATATGATACTAGTGAAACTATTAGAAAAGAAATAGAGTCACAGATGTAGAAAACAAGCTTATGGTTACCTATCGGGAAGTCAGGAGGCAGAGGATAAATTGAGAGATTGGGATTAAAATATACACATATATACATATATGTATATAATATACATATATAAAATATGTGTATAAAATAGACAACTAATAAGAACCTACTGTACAGCACAGGAACTCAATAATACTCTGAAATGACTTGTATGGGCAAAGAATTTTTAAAAAGAGTAGATATACGTATAACTGACTCACTTTGCTGTGCAGCAGAAACCAACAAAACGTTGTAAGTTAACTCTACTCCAATAAAAATTAATTTAACAAATAAGTCCATGGGAGGGTAAGAGGATGAATAAAATCTTCAGTGGTACTTCTGATACAGTTTAAGACTGTTTTTTATTCAAGGAAAATTCTTTGCCTTTTCTAATTAGAAAATTTTAATTCTGAAAAGATGACTCAGAACAAAGATATATTGTAGTCTTATATATCTCTGGCTATTTTAATAAGTATACACATAAAGTATAGATTTTTCTTAGAATTACTGAATTTCCAACTTAAACCTAAAAACAAACAAACAAAAAAAAAACTCTTATTAACATTAAATCAAAAGCCACTTAGAAAAACCTAGAAATCACTATTTTATGCCAGAAAAAGTCTAACCAAGCATCTTTAACTCTGTTTTTAGTTAGAAATAGCTCAATTAATATTTATCCAAATTCTGCTTCTTTTAAAATAATTTTTCATTAGTTTGTTATTAACCGTTTGGTCATCTTTAGTGATATATAAGGGTATTGAGGTTAAGGAAGTGGAAATTTAGTTTAAGACATTAAAGGATTGTGAATCATTTACCTTGGAGAAGAAAGAGATAAAAGAAAATAAACACCGTGAAGTCGCTCAGTCGTGTCCGACTCTTTGCGACCCCACGGACTGTAGCCTACCAGGCTCCTCCATCCATGGGATTCTCCAGGCAAGAGTACTGGAGTGGGTTGCCATTTCCTTCTCCAGAGGATCTTCCCGACCCAGGGATCGAACCCCGGTCTCCTGCATTCCAGGCAGATGCTTTAACCTCTGAGCCACCAGGGAAGCCAAACACTACTAAACCAAGAGGTAAAAACATTGTTTTAAATTATATACAGGACAGACTGAACAGAATGACACAATCATGAGTGTAGATGTATATATAACCAAAGAAATGCAATTGACCCTCCCTAGCCACAGGTTTTATACCCATAAATTCAACTAATCATGGATTGAAATTTTATGCTTTTGCATTTGGTTGGTTGAATCCAAGGATGTGAGACTCATGGATAGGGAGGGTCACTCTATCCATTGTGCCATACTATATAAGGGACTTGAGCATTTGCAGATTTTGGTATCTATGAAGTTCCTGGAAGCAATCCCCCATGGATACCAATAGACAACTGTATATAGACACAGTCTATTTACTAACATAAATTCTGGTCTCCATTCCTCTGGATGTTTATAATATAATGAACGTTGCTAAGACACCACCTTAAGTGGCTCTCTCTTACGGGATTCTTATGGACCAACTGGACCTGCTATTCTTTACTGAGATCCGCATAATGTGACTAGAACACAAGGTGGGATGGGGGTGATTTTGAGTGTTTTAATGTAAATACAGTTTAGAAAATAAATTATTTCTTTATTAACTTTAATTTCTAGAGTATATGTTGGCATATTGAATCTTGGCCTCATTTACAGCAGAAAAAACAAGCAGTGAATATTTCCACTAGTATTTTTTATTTTGTCTTACATCTTAGAACTACCAGTCTCAAAGTTCACTAAGATTATTGTTTATAATTTTAAATATTCACCTCCTTCTCATGATATATAGATATTTAGGTTTGATTACATAATTTGTGCTAAGTTTTCACTTGAATCAATCTACGTCATTGGAATGGAAAAAGGTCTTATATTACAGGAATACAGTTTTTAATGTGAAAACTTTTAAAACTTTCTTTTAAAAGAAGAAATCCAGAATCAAACACTAAACGTTTCTTTGCATTAATTAAAATAGAAAAAAAAAACCCTTATCATTGGTAAAATAATAAAATACAGCAGAATTTTAACAAATCACATACATATAGCAAACAGCAATATTGCCTAGCTTAAAGTTTTTTTATGTGGTCATCAGTTTTATCATTTACATGCTCAGTCATGTCTGACTCTTTGCAACCTCATGGACTTTAGCCCATCAGGCTCCTCTGTCTATGGGGATTCTACAGGCAAGAATACTGGAGTGGGTTGTCATGCCCTCCTCCAGGGGGATCTTCCCAACCCTGGGATCAAACCCAGGTCTCTTACATTGCAGGTGGATTTTTTACCATCTGAGCCATGAGAGAAGCCCATGAATACTGGAATGGGTAGCCTGTCCCTTCACCAAGGGATCTTCCCAACCTAGGAATCAAACTGGAGTCTCCTACATTGCAGGCAGATTCTTTACCTGCTGAGCTATCCTGTGGTTAAAAATATTAAAAAATAAAAATAATTCAAAAGATGGTGTTATCAGCCTGAAGATGACAGGGTAAAGCTCTAAGGAAATCTAATGCTTGAAGTCTAATGTCCCTAAGGTAAGAAAGTCAGTGGACTTCAACTTCACTTTCCACTGTGTATAACTTACATATTATATAGCTTAAAAATCTCTGAAGCAGAATTTCTCTCCTCTATAAAGAGAAGCTATGAAGCATATGATCTCTTAATGTCACTTTTAAACTTTACAACTATATGGATTAAAAAAAAAAAATGTCTGGGAAAGATATAATCACAATGCCCCAAAGCAAGTCTTAAAGAGAATTTGGCTTCAAACCATTTCCAAGTATGTATCTCTGATGAGCACCGATGTGATTTTTATCTATTATTTGCATAAGAGTCTGGAGGAACACCTGACTTTTGGGAGAACCAACTCTAAAAATGAGAGAAATAGGATAATCTTTGGGGAATTATGCTGTCAAATCGACCCGCTCAAGAGCTGAGAAATACAAAAGTCACCTAACAGATAGCAGGTGGCTCTCATGTCAGCAGGACTGGAATGGAACTTTTTGAATGCTTCAGTATATCCAAAGCATGAATGTGCAGTTTTGGAATTAATCAGCCTTGGAAGAATAGAAAAAGAAGAGTTAGTGCACAAATGGTGGCTGGGCCCCTGCAAGCCTAATCCAGTGGGAAGTGAGAAGGAGCACTTTAAGTAATTTCCATGTCAATAACAAGACCATTGTGAGATGAATACATCAGCTTATCTTACCCTGATGCTATTAGACCTTCTATTCATCCAACTCCCCTTGTTCTGTTTTCCTGCTCATGAAGCTACCTTCTGATGATAGGCTAGCATTTCGTGCCCCTCTGCCTACTGGGAGAAACAGCACTGAATATTCACACTTTGAATATTCCCTGTGTCTAAT
>NW_011495034.1:6313881-6324832 GCF_000754665.1 Bison bison bison | reverse complement strand
CCTGTGTCTAATACAGTGATTTCTTGTGGAAATCTAAAATGGATTTCTGATTATTATTTGATTTCCCATATGCTTGATCACAGAAAAGGGGTTATGCCGGTGTGACTATTCTATAACTGTATTTCTCATTATAAATTAATAAATAAGTACTCTAATCTCATATGATGGCAGTTCCTATAAATTGACACTCGGGGCAGAAAAAGTCATAGATGTCAAGAAATGTCTGGTTATTCAGAATAGAGGGCCAGATTTTGGAATTATGCAGTTAATCAAGGCATTACCTACTGAATTCTTAACCAGACCCAGCTTGCTTTTCTTTAGATGACCCTCTATCTACTATTTTTTTTTTAATACAGAGAAAAATTCCACCAAGAGACTCTAAATGATCTTGTTTCATTAGGTCAGTACTTTGTTGGTTTTGAAGGAGAAAGATGCCCAATATTAATATTGAATATTAATATCTTTCAAGCTATACTGACCCAATATAAGGATTTCAAGCAGAATTACTAAATAATGAATATTTAATTTCTTTTTTATTTCCCAGAAGAATATAAGAGGAAAGACTTCATTTTGTTCACTTTGTTTCATACTTACTACAGTGCCTGAAACATAGTCAATGTCATTGAATATCTGTGGACTAAATAAGTGAGGCTTATTCGCACTTGCTACCCCTTCAGTCCCTTCATGGATCACAGCCTTGATATGGAGAAGGGCCTTGTGTAACTCAATGAAGCTATGAGCCATGCCTTGTAGGGCCACCCAAGACAGATGAGTCATAGTAGAGAGTTCTGACAAAATGTGGTCCACTGGAGGAAGAACTGGCAAAGCACACCAGAATGAAAAGGCAAAAAGATATGACACCAGAAGATGAGGCCCCCATGTCAGAAGGGGTCCAATATGGTACTAAGAAAGAGTGGAGGGCAATACTAATAGCTGCAGAAAGAATGAAGAGGCTGGGCCAAAGCAGAAACGACATTCAGCCATGGATATGTCGCATGGTAAAAGTAAAGTCTGATGCTGTAAGAACAATACTGCATAGGAACTTGGAATGTTAGGTCTAGGAATCAAGGTAAATTGCACCTGGTCAAGCAGGAGAGTCAAGAGTGAACATCAACATCTTAGGAATCAATGAACTAAAATAGATGGGAGTGGGTGACTTTAATTCAGATGACCATTATATCTACCACTGTGGGCAAGAATCCCTTAGAAACAGAGTAGCCCTCACAGTCGAAAAAAGAGTGTGAAATGCAGTACTTAGGTGTAATCTCGAAAACAACAGAATGAACTTGGTTCATTTCCAAGGCAAACCATTCAACATCACAGTAATCCAAGTCTAGGCCCCAACCATTAATGCCGAAGAAGTTGAAGTTGAATAGTTCTACGAAGACCTATAAGATATTCTAGAACTAACACCCAAAACGATGCCCTTTTCATCATAGGGAATTAGAATGCAAAAGTAGGAAGTCAAGAGATACCTAGAGTAACAGGCAAGTTTGGCTTTGTGATACAAAATGAAGCAGGGCAAAGGCTAACAATTTTGCCAAGAGAACACAGTAGTCATAGGAAACACCCTCTTCCAACAACACAAGAGAAGACTCTACACATGAATATTACCAAATGGTCAATACTAAAATCAGATTAGTTATATTCTTTCAGCCAAAGATGGAGAAGCCCTATAGAGTCAGCAAAAATAAGACCTGGAGCTGACTGTGGATCAGACCATGAGCTCCATGCTATAAAATTCAGGCTTAAATTGAAGAAAGTAGGGAAAAGCACTAGGCCATTCAGGTATGACCTAAATCAAATGCCTTATGATTATACAGTGGAGGTGACAGATTTAAGAGAGTAGATCTGGTAGACAGAGTGTCTGAAGAACTATAGACAGAGGTTCATAGCATTGTTTAGGAAGCAGTGACCAAAACCATCCCCAACAAAAAGAAACACAAAAGGCAAAGTGGTTGCCCGAGGAGGCCTTACAAATACCTGAGGAAAAAAGAGAAGTGAAAGGCAAGGGAGAACGGGAAAGATATACATAATTGAATACAGAGTTGCAGAGAACAGCAAGGAAAGATAAGAAGGCCATCTTAAATGAACAATGCAAAGAAATAGAGGGAAAAAATAGAATGGGAAAGACTACAGAATCTCTCAAGCAAATTGGAGATATCAAGGCAACATTTCATGCAAAGATGGTCACAATAAAGGACAGAAATGGAAAAGACTAACAGAAGCAGAAGATATTAAGAGGTGGCAAGAATACAGAAGAACTATACAAAAAAGGTCTTAATGACCCAGATAACAACAATTGTGTGGTCATTTACCTATAGCTAGACATCCTAGAGCGTGAAGTGGGCCTTAGGAAACATTACTATGAACAAAGCTATTGGAAGTGATGGGATTCCAGCTGAGCCATTTCAAATCCTAAGAGATGATGCTATTAAAGTGCTGCACTCAATATGTCAACAAATTTGGAAACCTCAGCAGTGGCGACAAGACCGGAAAAGGTCAGTTTTCATTTTAACTTCAAAGACGGGTAATACCAAAGAATGTTCAAACTACTGTACAGTTGCCATCATTTCACATGCTAAGGTTATTCTCAAAATCCTTCAAGCTAGGCTTTAGCAGTATCTGAATTGAGAACTTTTGATGTACAAGCTGGATTTATACAAGGCAGAGGAATCAGAAATCAAATTGCCAACATTCGTTGGGACACAGAGAAAGGGAATTATAGGAAAACAACTATGTCTGCTTCACTGACCATGCTAATACACTGTCACCCTGATTATTTAACTTCTGTACAGAATACATTATGTGAAATGCCAGGCTGGATGAATCACAGCTAGAATCAAGATTGCCGGAAGAAGTATCAATAACCTCAGATATGCACATGATACCAGTCTAATGGTAGAAAGTGAAGAAGAACTAAAAAGCCTCTTGATGAAGGTGAAAGAGGAGAGTGAAAAAGTTCACTTAAAACTCAGTGTTCAAAACACTAAGATCATTGCATCCATTTCCATCACTTTATGGCAAAGTAAAGTTCTAGAAGGGGAACAACTGAAGCAGTGACAGATTTTATTTTCTTGGGTGACAAAGCCACTGCAGATGATGACTGCAGCCATGAAATTAATAGACACTTGCTCCACTGTTTCTTATGCAAAGTATTTCATGAGACATCATCTCTCAATCTTGGCTTTTAAAGGATGAGGAATGGGACAGAAGCTGACCTTGAAAGAAAAACACACACACACACACACACACGCTTTTCAGTAGCATTCTATGAAATGCCTAGCTACAGTTTTCTTTGTATTTACCCTACATGAATTTGTATGCCTTTCCGAAGATTTGGGAAATTTTCAGCTATAATTTCTTCAAGTACTTTTTTCCAATACAGTTTCTTCTGTCCTGTTTGGATTGAAAATATATACATGGATATTGTTGTTACTGTTTAAATGCTAAGCCATGTCTGACTTATTTACAGCCCCATGGACTGTAGCCCGCTAGTCTCTTCTGCCCATGGGATTCTCAGGCAAGAATCCTGCAGCATGTTGCCATTTCCTTCATACACGGATATTACCTTCTGATATTGTAATACAAACTTCTAAGATTCTGGTCATTTTTCTATTTTAATTCTTTCTGTTCTTCAGATTAGATACTTTTCACTGCTTTGCCATCATGTCCCTGGCTCATTCCCCTGCCACTTGCACTCTGCTATTAAGCCTGTCTAGTGGGTATTTTCGACTCCTGAGCAGCTTGATTGGCTCCATAGTGGCCAGCAGCAGCAGTGAGGCCAGGGTGCCCTCCACTCCTGGGCATCCTCCAACATTGGCTCCAGTCTCCCGGACCCCCTTCCCAGACTTCCAGCTGGGCCTTTGCCTCTACCTCTGGCCTCACGTTGACCAACACCCTATGGCCAGTGAAGCACTCAAAGACAGCCAGCAGTGGGACAACCAGGGCACTGGGCATGTCATCCAGCTACACTGAGAGGCTAAAGGGCATGTCCCAGCTAGACAGGGCTTGACAAAACGTGGTCCACTGGAGAAGGCAATGGCAAACCACTTAAGTATTCTTGCCTTGAGAACTCCATGAAGATTATGAAAAGGCAAAAAGAAATGACACTGAAAGATGAAGCCCCCAGTACAGTAGGTGTCCAAAATACTACTGGGGAAGAGCAGAGAAATGAAGACGCTGAGCCAAAGTGGAAACAACACCCAATTGTGGTTATATCTGGTGATGGAAGTCAAGTCCTATGCTGTAAAGAACACTATTGCACAGGAACCTGAAAAGTTAGGTCCAGGAATCAAGGTAAATTGGATGTGGTCACACAGGAGATGGCAAGAATGAACATTGACATTTTAGAAATCAGTGAACTAGAATGGACAGGAATGCGTGAATTTAATTCAGATGATGATTTTATGTACTACCATGGGCAAAACTTCCTTAGAAGAAATGGAGTAGCTCTCATAATCAACAAGAGTCCAAAATGCAGTACGTGGGTCCAATCTCAAAAACAACAGAGTGATCTTGGTTCATTTCCAAGGCAAACTATTCAACATCATGGTAATCCAAGTCTATGCCTCAATCTCTAATGCTGAAGAAGTTGAAATTGAATGATTCTATGAAGACCTACAAGACCTCCTTGACTGATACCAAAAAAAACGATGCCCTTTTCATCAAAGGGGACTGGAATACAGAAGTAGGAAGTCAAAAGAAACCCAGAATAACATGCAAGTTTGGCCTTGGAGTACAAAATTTAGAAGGGCAAAAGCTAACAGGTTTTGCTAAGAGAACACACTGGTCATAGGAAACGCCCTCTTCCAGCAACACAAGAGACAACTCTACACCTGGACAACACCAGATGGTCAGTACTGAAATCGGATTGATTATATTCTTTGCAGCCAAAGATGAGGCAGCTCTATACATTCAGCAGAAACAAGACCTGGAGCTAACTGTGGCTCAGATCATCAGCTCCTTATTGCAAAATTCAGACTTAAAGAAAGTAGGGAAAACCACTAGGCCATTCAGGTATGACCTAAATCAAATCCCTTATGATTATACAGTGGAGGTAAGAAATAGATTCAAGGGACTAGACCTGACAGAGTGCCTGAAGAACTATGGACAGAGCTTCATAACATTGTCCAAGAGGTGGTGACCAAAAGCATCCCCAAGAAAAGGAAATGTGAAGACAAATGGTTGTCTGAGAAGGCCTTACAAATAGCTGAAGAAAAAGAGAAGTGAAAGGCAAAAGAGAAAATGAAAGATATCCCCAACTGAATGTCAGGTTTCAAAGAATAGCAAGGAGAGAGAAGAAAGCCTTCTTAAGTGAACAGTGCAAAGAAATAGAGGAAAACAACAAAATGGCTAAGACTTTAAGAAAATTGATGATACCAAAGATAGGCACAATAAAGGACAAAAACATCAAGGACCTAACAGAAGCAGGAAAGATTTATAACATGTGGCAAGAATACACAGAAGAACTATACAAAAAATCTCTTAATGACCCATATAACCATAACGGGGTGTTCACTCACCTAGAGCCAGACATCCTTGAGTGTCAAGTCAAATGGGCCTTAGGAAGCATTATTACATACAAAACTGCTGGATGTGATGGAATTCTAGCTGAGCTATTTAAAATCCTAAAAAATGATGCTGTTAAAGTGCTGCAGTCAGTAAGTCAGTAAATTGGGAAAACTCAGCAGTGGCCACAGGACTGGGAAAAGTCAGTTTTAATTCCAATCCCAAAGAAGGGCAATGCCAAAGAATATTCAGATTACCATACAGTTGCACTTATTCCACATGCCAGTGAGACTATGCTCAAAATTCTGCAAGTTAGGCTTTAGCAGTATATGACTTGAGAACTTAAGATGTTCAAGCTGGATTTAGAAAAGGCAGAGGAACTGCGATCAAATTGCCAACATACACTGGATCATAGAAAAAGCAAGGGAATTAAAAAAAAATCTACTTCTGCTTCATTGACTACACTGAAGCCTTTGACTGTGTAGATCACAACAAACTGTGAAATATTCTTAATGAGATGGGACTACCAGACCACGTCACCTGCCTCCTAAGAAACCCGTATGCAGGACAAGAAGCAACAGTTAGAACCAGACATGGAACAACAAACTGGTTCCACAGTGGGAAAGGAGTACATCAAGGCTGTATATTTCACCCTGTTTATTTAACTTCTATGCAAAGTACATCATGTTAAATGCCAGGCTGGATGAATCACAAGCCGGAAGCAAGATTGCCAAGAGAAATATCAACAACCTCAGGTATGCAGATGATACCACTTTAATGGCAGAGAGTGAAGAGGAACTAAAAAACCTCTTGAAGGTGAAAGAGGAGAGTGAAAAGGCTGGCTTAACACTCAACAGTCAAAAAAGCTAAGATCATAGCATCCAGACCTATCACTTCATGGCAAAAAGATGGTGAAAATGTGGGAAAAGTATCAGATTCTGTTTTCTTGGGCTCCACAACCAATGCGGATGGTGACTGCATTACAAAATTAAAAGAAACTTGCTCCTTGGAAGAATAGCTTTGACAAACTTAAGTGAAAGAAAGTGAAGTCGCTCAGATGTGTCCAGCTCTTTGGGACCCCATGGACTGTAGCCCACCAGGCTTCTCTGTCCATGGGATTCTCCAGGCAAGAATACTGGAGTGGGTTACCATTTCCTTCCCCAGGGGATCTTCCCAACCCAGGGTCTCCCGCGTTGGAGGCAGACGCTTTAACCTCTGAGCCACCAGGGAAGCTGACAAACTTAAGTGCATATTTAAAAGTAAAGACATCACTTTGTCAACAAAGGTCTGTATAGTCAAAGCTACGGTTTTTTCAGTAGCCACATATGGATCTGAGAATTAGACCATAAAGAGGCTGAGCACTAAAGAATTGATGCTTTTGAACTGTGATGCTGGAGAAGACTCTTGAGCATCCCTTTAGATAGCAATGAGATCAATCAATCCTAAAGGAAATCAACCCTGAATATTCATCGGAAGGACTGGTACTGAAGCTGAAGCTCCAATACCTTGGCCACCTAATGGGAAGAGACGACTCATTAAACAGACCCTAATGCTGGGAAAGACTGAGGACAAGAGGAGAAGGGGGCGACAGAGGATGAGATGGTTGGATGGCATCACTGACTCAATGGACATGAGTTTGAGCAAACTCAGGGAGATAGTGAAGGACAGGGAAGCCTGGCGTGCTGCAGTCCGTGGAAGTTGCAGAGTTAGACATGACTTTTGACTGAACAACAACAAAGTGGGTATTTTCCCGTACATATTGTGTATTTTAGTTCCAGAATTTCTATTTAGAGAGAAATTTCTGTATATAAATATACTGTTTCTATTTCTCTGTTGAGATTTTCTATATTTTCATTCATTATGAGCATATTTTAATTTTCATAATTAACATGGTTACAACAACTATGGGGCTTCCCAGGTGGTAAAGAACCCGCCTGCCATGGCAGGAGACACATACAGACACGGGTTCAATCTCTGCGTCAGAAAGATCCCCTGGAGGAGGGCATGGCAACCCACTCCATTATTTTTGCCTGGAGAATCCCATGAACAGAGAGGCCTGGCAGGTTACTGTCCATAAGGTTGCAAAGAGTTGGACACAACTGAAGAGACTTAACACAGCACATAACAGCTATATTAAAATCCTGTTAGTTGCAAAATTTGACTTATCACCAAATTGATTTCAGTTGATTTTCTCTTCAGAATGAGTAACATTTTACTGAATCTTTATATATGAATTATGGATTTTAATCTGGGTATTACCATTTTTATAATACAGTAATAAAATTATTATCAATTTTATGTTATTCTGAAGAATGTTGGCTTTTCTTTTGTTTAGTTTTAATAAGTAGTTGACTTGGCGGGATTCAAACTGCAAATCAAACTCTGTCCCTTGAGAAGTGGCTCAAATCTCCATTTGGTTTTCAGAGTTCTCATTCTACAGCTTGGAGTCTGCCCTGTGCATGCTTTTTTCAGGGCGTAGCCAGATATTTTGGCCAACTGATACACAGATTCTGGGCTTTTCCTCTCTGAGTATCTCCATTTTCATATTCTCCCCTTATTTTCCAGCATCTGCAGTTGCCCTGCACTCTGTCATCTCATTCTTTTGGTCAGAAATTGTGAGTTTTTATTAGCACTTACATCCTGCATGCAATATGCCATTTCCTCCTTCTCGGTGTCAGACCTTCTCAGTTTTTGACTACACTTTTCTCACTCTCCAGTGCCCTCAGGCTTTTTCTATTTTTGCCTAAAGTTTATAGCTGTTATTTGTAAAAGTGTTGGTCTGGCAGAAGCTTACTTGGCTATTTCAGAAAACAAAATCTACCTCTGTTGTTCTAATTCAAAGTATTCAATGCCTAAGTCCTATTTTATGTGAATGCTTATTACTTCTATAACCAATTCTGTGCTGTATCCTTCTGGGTTAAAACTCTTCTTGCCTCATGCCTGTTATGAGCCTGGTTTTTATCCTATGTACCACTGGCAGATTATCCTCCTTGGTGCATAGCTGTGGCCATGTTATTTCCTAAAGATTCTGCAAGAGAATGATTCTGGTCATGGTATACCCTTCCTTAGTAGTGTTCAACATCTCTTCACTTCCTAAAGTCCAAGAGTGTGATGTGATGGATAGGACACTACCTTCTGAGTCAAGTAAGTCTGGCTTTGAGTTCAAGGTCTATCACTGACCAGCTTTTTTGACCAAACTTACGCAAAATATTTATCTGAATATCTAGTTTTAGCCTTTGTTAAACAGAGAGAATAATATCTATCTTAAAGAATCATTATGAGAATTGATATATGTAACAAATAAAATCTCTGAGTGCTTGGAACATAGTTGAGCTTCCCCGGCGACTCAGCAGTAAAGAAACTGCCTGCAATGCAGGAGATGCAGGAGACGCGGGTTCGATCCCTGGGTCAGAAGATCCTCTAGAGGAGGGCAGGGCAACCCAATCCAGTATTCTTGCCTGGAGAATCCCATGGACAAGAAGAACCTGGCAGGCTACAGTTCATAGGGTTGCAAAGAGCCGTACACGACTGAAGCAACTCAGCACATGGTCAGTGCTCAGTGACTGGTAGCTACTTTAAAATAGGAGACATTAAAACACAATTGTTGCTCCTGGATTCAAGGTCTTTTTTAATTTTGTTCCAAAGTAATTTCCTATCTATTTTCACATTAAAAAAAAAAAAAATTCATCTACACAATTCAGACCACACTGTTCCCTATAACCCAAACATGTCTCACACTTGCCCAGCACAATAGCACTGTTCAAATCATTTTTTATTTTCTCATATCTACTTGATGAATTCCTAAATATCCCTCAAGGGATACCTTACATGTTATATCTACACAGAATTCTTCTATGATATGCCTTCCTTAGAAATCTTTTCAGCATAATTTTTATTCCTTATGTAACTATCATGGTCTGGGTCATGTTCTAGTACTTCATAGGCTTATATTAACTGCCTTATTTGCTGAATTACTAGGTCCTTCAATGCCAGGACTCACTTATGTCCAGTATATCTGCTAGATGAATCAACAAATAGGATGCATACTGCTGATGGAAATCATGACTGAGATTATAAATTCTAAAATCTTAGTTTGGTCATGCAAATGGTAACTATTGAGTACTATGAGTACTGTAGTTGAGTACTATGTTTTAGAAGAATTGTATTAAAGAGACATTAATATATATGAGCTCAATAAAAGATTAAGTTCTCTTCATATTTATAAATAGTAACATCTCTGGATGATTCAAATTGCCAGCTGAACCTAAACATTCAAATGAAGAACTCTCATGGATACTTGGACTACAGGGACAGTCTTAAGACACCTCTGGAGTCGGGGAGGCAGAGAATGAAGCACTTGTTCCTTGCAGTTTGATAAATTAATACAAAGCAAATATCTGAGTTATAGCAATGAATGTAGTGAATAATACAGCACAATTTCTGTGCAAGTTTATATCAGCAATAATACCTGTTCACGGGCCACTGATTCTTCAGAAATTCTCATAGAATGACTCTGGTTCAGTTCAGTTCAGTACAGTTGCTCAGTCGTGTATGACTCTTTGTGACCCCATGGACTGCAGCACACCAGGCCTCCCTACCCAACACCAACACCCGAAGTTTACCCAAACTCATGTTCAATGAGTCAGTGATGGCATCCAACCATCTCATCCTCTGTTGTCCCCTTCTCCTCTCACCCTCAATCTTTCCCAACATCAGGGTCTTTTCAAATGTGTTAGTTCTTTGCATCAGGTTGCCAAAGTATTGGAGTTTCAGCTTCAACATCAGTCCTTCCAATGAACACTCAGGACTGATCTCCTTTAGGATGGACTGGTTGGATCTCCTTGCAGTCCAAGGAACTCTCAAGAGTCTTGTCCAACACCACAGTTCAAATGCATCAATTCTTCAGTGCTCAGTTTTCCTTATGGTCCAACTCTCACATCCATACATGGCTACTAGAAAAACCATAGCCTTGACTAGACGGACCTTTGTCAACAAAGTAATGTCTCTGCTTTTTAATATGCTGTCTAGGTTAGTCACACGCTACTAAGGTAATGCTCAAAATTCTCCAAGCCAGGCTTCAACAATACATGAACCATGAACTTCCAGTTGCTCAAGCTAGTTTTAGAAAAGGTAGAGAAACCAGAGACCAAATTGCCAACATCCACTGCTGCTGCTGCTAAGTCGCTTCAGTCGTGTCCGACTCTGTGCGACCCCACAGACGGCAGCTCACCAGGCCCAGCCGTCCCTGGGATTCTCCAGGGAAGAACACTACAGTGGGTTGCCATTTCCCTCTCCAAGGCATGAAAGTGAAAAGTGAAAGTGAAGTTGCTCAGTCGTGTCTGACTCTTAGCGACCACATGGACTGCAGCCTACCAGGCTCCTCCGTCCATGGGATTTTCCAGGCAAGAGTATTGGAGTGGGGTGCTGTTGCCTTCTCCGC
>NW_011495034.1:6313287-6313781 GCF_000754665.1 Bison bison bison | reverse complement strand
AAATTGTGAAAGAGGTGGGAATACCAGACCACCTGACCTGCCTCTTGAGAAACCTATATGCAGGTCAGGAAGCAACAGTTAGAACTGGACATGGAACAATAGACTGGTTCCAAATAGGAAAAGGAGTACATCAAGGCTATATATTGTCACCCTGCTTATTTAACTTCTATGCAGAGTACATGGAGAAGGCAATGGCACCCCACTCCAGTACTCTTGCCTGGAAAATCCCATGGACAGAGGAGCCTGGTAGGCTTCAGTCCATGGGGTCGCTAAGAGTCGGACACGACTGACCAACTTCACTTTCACTTTTCACTTTCATGCTTTGGAGAAGGAAATGGCAACCCACTCCAGTGTTCTTGCCTAGAGAATCCCAGGGACAGCAGGGCCTGGTGAGCTGCCGTCTATGGGGTCGCACAGAGTCGGACACGACTGAAGCGACTTAGCAGCAGCAGCAGCAGCAGAGTACATCATGAGAAATGCTGGGCTGGAAGAAG
>NW_011495034.1:6243416-6313187 GCF_000754665.1 Bison bison bison | reverse complement strand
TGCCTAGAGAATCCCAGGGACAGCAGGGCCTGGTGAGCTGCCGTCTATGGGGTCGCACAGAGTCGGACACGACTGAAGCGACTTAGCAGCAGCAGCAGCAGCAGAGTACATCATGAGAAATGCTGGGCTGGAAGAAGCACAAGCTGGAATCAAGATTGCTGGGAGAAATATCAATCACCTCAGATATGCAGATGACACCACCCTTATGGCAGAAAGTGAAGAGGAACTAAAAAGCCTCTTGATGAAAGTAAAAGAGGAGAGTGAAAAAGTTGGCTTAAAGCTCAACATTCAGAAAACGAAGATCATGGCATCAGGTCCCATCACTTCATGGGAAATAGATAGGGAAACAGTGGAGACAGTGTCAGGCTTTATTTTTGGGGGCTCCAAAATCACTGCAGATGGTGACTGCAGCCATGAAATTAAAAGATGCTTACTCCTTGGAAGGAAAGTTATGACCAACCTAGATAGCATATTCAAAAGCAGAGACATTACTTTGCCAACAAAGGTCCGTCTAGTCAAGGCTATATTTTTTCCAGTGGTCATGTATGGATGTGAGAGTTGGACTGTGAAGAAAGCTGAGTGCCGAAGAATTGATGCTTTTGAACTGTGGTGTTGGAGAAGACTCTTGAGAGTCCCTTGGACTGCAAGGAGATCCAACCAGTCCATTCTGAAGGAGATCGGCCCTGGGATTTCTTTGGAAGGAATGATGCTAAAGCTGAAACTCCAGTACTTTGGCCACCTCATGCAAAGAATTGACTCATTGGAAAAGACTCTGATGCTGGGAGGGATTGGGGGCAGGAGGAGAAGGGGACGACAGAGGCTGTGATGGCTGGATAGCATCACGGACTCAATGGACGTGAGTCTGAGTGAACTCCCGGAGATGGTAATGGACAAGGAGGCCTGGCGTGCTGCGATTCATGGGGTTGCAAACAGTCAGACATGACTGAGCGACTGGACTGAACTGAACTGAACTGAGGTTGGCCAAAACTTTCTTTCCAAGGAGTAAGAGTCTTTTAATTCCATGGCTGTGGTCACCATCTGCAGTGATTTTAGAGCCCCAGAAAATAAATAAAGAAATAAAGTCTGTCACTGTTTCCACTATTTCCCCATCTATTTCCCATGAAGTGGTGGGACCAGATGCCATGATCTTCGTTTTCTGAATGTTGAGCTTTAAGCCAACTTTTTCACTCTCCTCTTTCACTTTCATCGAGAGGCTTTTTAGTTCCTCTTCACTTTCTGCCATAAGGGTGGTGTCCTCTGCATATCTGAGGTTATTGATATTTCTCCCTGCAACCTTGGTTCCAGCTTGTGCTTCTTCCAGCCTAGCCTTTCTCATGATGTACTCTGCATATAAGTTAAATAAGCAGGGTGACAATATACAGCCTTGACGTACTTCTTTTCCTATTTGGAAATTTCCTATTTTCTATTTCCAACCAGTTTGTTGTTCCACGTCCAGTTCTAACTGTTGCTTCCTGACCTGCATACAGATTTCTCAAGAGGCAGGTCAGGTGGTCTGGTATTCCCATCTCTTTCAGAATTTTCCACAGTTTATTGTGATCCACACAGTCAAAGGCTTTGGCATAGTCAATAAAGCAGAAATAGATGTTTTTCTGGAACTCTCTTGCTTTTTCAATGATCCAGCAGATGTTTCTAACTTGATCTCTGGTTCCTCTGCCTTTTCTAAAACCAGCTTGAACATCTGGAAGTTCACGGTTCATGTATTGCTGAAGCCTGGCTTGGAGAATTTTGAGCATTACTTTACTAGCGTGTGAGATGAGTGCAATTGTGCAGTAATTTGAGCATTCTTTGGCATTGTCTTTCTTTGGGATTGGAATGAAAACTGATCTTTTCCAGTCCTATGGCCACTGCTGAGTTTTCCAAGTTTGCTGGTATACTGAGTGTGGCACTTCCACAGCATCATCTTTTAGGATTTGAAACAGCTCAACTGGAATTCCATCACCTCCACTATGACTCTGGTAGTAGGATGAAAAATGAAAGTGAAGTCGCTTAGTCATGTCTGACTATTTGCAGCCCCATGGACTGTAGCTGCCCAGGCTCCTCCATCCATGGGATTTTCCAGGCAAGGATACTGGAGTGGGTTGCAGTTTCCTTCTCCAAGGGATGTTCCCGACCCAGGAATCAAACCCAGTTTCCCGCACTGCAGGCAGACTCTTTACCATCTGAGCCACATAGGATATTAATAATCTTACTTTGGATTGTTTGAACAAAGGACCAAGTCTTTTGGCATTTCCCTACAAATCACTTTATGTCTATGGTTAGATACTTAAGACTTTCCTGCCAGTACATTTTGCTTTACAAAGTTTTTCTCCAAATAAAACAAGAGCCAACAAAACTGAAATCCTCTTTAATGAATCTAAATTTTGAAAGGAACAAACATACTAAAGTTCCAAAAGACAAAGATAGAAGAATGGGAAACGTCGTGGCTAAGAGGAACAATTCACAGGTTATTTTAATGCCTTGAGTCGGGGAAAAAGCAGCTCATGCAAAGAGGTTTTGAGACTGTGGCAGGTCAAGATCATAGGCCCACTAAACGTGGAATCCGAAATAAAAATGGTTTATATATTATATTTACAAAGCATTCCCTCTGAATAGTTTGCTGTTAATACATTAATCGTCTCCTGGGTCAGGGTCTTTGTGTAAAGGAGCACACTAGCCCTATATTCACAGCACTATTGACAATAGCCAAGACATGGAAACAGCCCACATATCTACCAACAGATGAATGGATAAAGAAGAAGTGGATACATATTTATAATGTAATATTACTTGGCCATAAAAAAAAATGAAATAATGCCATTTGCAGCAAAATGGATATACTCAGATTATCACACTGAGTGAAGCCAGAAAAAGACAGACAAATATCATATGATATAATTTATATGTGGAACCTAGTATGCAATACAAATGAACATTTCTACAAAACAAACACATTCACAGATATAGAGAACAGACTTGCGGTTGGTTGCCAAGGTGGAGGGGTTCGGCGGAGGGAAGAACTGGGAGATAGGGATTAGCAGCTGTAAACTATCATGCCTAGAATGGATAAACAAGGCCCTACTGTATACAGAAAAGTATGGTCAATATCCTGTGATAAAATATAATGGAAAAAAATATGAAAAAGAAATTGTTTATGTATTTACTGTATTACTGAACTACTTTACTGTACAGCAGAAATTAACATTGTAAATCATACCTCAATAAAATTTTTAAAAATTTAAAATACAGTGCTGGCTTCCTCTTAATGAATTTAAAATTAAAAGGCACTGAATCTAAAGTTTCTATAATTTTTTAAAATACAAAAAACTTCCTCTCTTCCCAAAAGTTTCTGGAAAAGGTTTCCACATTAATCATCACATATAAAGAGAATTATATTGCATAAATAGAACACAAAGACAAAATTATTTTCAATATTGATTCATTACCTAATGATCAAAGAGATATCATAGGTACCTGCACTAGGGTTGGGTGAATTTCCTCAGGTTTGCAAATATTCTCAACTTGTTCCCTGTTAGCAATTATAATATTCTATTCCTGTTAAAAACAGAAGAACTTTTCTACCAAATAAATCGTTTTTCTGTACTTCTGGAAACCAGTAGGACTTTTTGAAGATTGTGGGTAAAGGGTTTTTACTAATTATGAGATATATTTCTTCCATTTCTGCAAATTCCTAAGCCTCAAATATCTTTGTTGTGAGACAGACAGAATATTTCATTTTCACAGTATGTGCTCTAGAACAAATTTAGTAAGTATAGAAAGTATTCAGTTAAAGCATTCAGTTCTTTGACCTGGTAATTTCACTTCACCTGAGGGAAAGAATCCAAAATTCCTAAGAAGTACTCATGCTTAGAAAATAGAATACATACATTTTGCAAAGTCCTGAACTTTTGCAGAGGTCAGTATCTCTGAAAAGCACTACTACTTTGGTGATGAGAGCATCAGAGAGATGTTAAGATGACAAACTGAAATCTGACACGTGGTTTGGGCAGGGGAACACGGAATCTGCACCAGCACACTCCCCGCATTGAGTTGTACCTTCAAAACTTGCAGTACAAAAAATAGTTGCTAGGAAAAATGTATGAAAATTGTCAGTGTTTCCTATCCCTTTTTCGATGAAAAACTGCCTTTGTGCTAGAACTGGGAATCAGGGTGACATCATTATAAACAAATGGCTACAGAGTTAAGACCTGATTTTAAATTCTGATTCTGCTATTTAATTGTAATGTAGCCTTACATTTCTTAACATCCCTTGGGTCCCTAGACTACTTGTGAGGATTAAATGAGTCAGTGCCTGGTACATATCACTCAAATAATGTTAAATTAATAAATGATATTTTAAACTTGGCCTGGCTCATTATAGATGCATACAAATACCAGAGGCCTTTGCCTTTGATGTGACCGACAATGAACAGAAACAAAGGACACAATACCATAGACCCTCACATGCATAGACCCAAGATGATTTCTTCAGGTTTTCACTTTTTCTCAGACCCATAAGACACAACTTTTTTTTTTAATATTATTTCAATCACACAAATGAAGTTAGCATGTAGGAAATTTAAATGAAATGGAGAGGTAAAAATAGCAGAGAACCAAAAACTCCAAAAAGGAAGTACACCTAAAGCATGAGAATTCAACACTCATTAGTGTCTCACCTTCAGTTTTGATGGATACTTGGTGCTTGCAAGTGCAAGTGAAAGTTGCTCAGTCGTGTCAGACTCTTTGGGACCCCATGGACTGCACAATCCATGGAATTCTCCAGGCCAGAATACCAGAGTGGGTAGCCTATCCCTTCTCCAGCTGATCTTTCCGGCCCAGGAATCAAACCGAGTCACCTGCATTGCAGGCGGATTCTTTACCAACTGGGCTATCAGGGATGCTTGCAAAGTTTGAAACAAACTTTGAGATCATGATGACTATTCTGAAGAGATTTCGGCACCAGCGTGAAGATTTGTACATTCGGTTGGTTTGCAATTAAGATACAGCTTTTTGGATAAGTATTATCTTAGTATTTATTGAACTGTCTTCATTATTCAAACCATATAGGTACAACTCACACGTATGGCAATTCTGATTTTCCAAAATGCCTAACTTCTACTTTATCCTTATTTTTGGTTTACAAACCTCATGCATGCAAACAACTATTTATCCTGTGAAATTTATAGGTGAAATATTATAGACTTCATTTTAAAAATGAGAAAAGCTGAAGCTGAAAACAGCAAACACAGCTACTTAGTGCTTGCTCTTGTGCCATGCTAGCTTCAAATTCCTGCTGTTCTAGAAGGATCTAGGCTTATCATAAGGATCTTCAGTTTTATAAGCTCCATAGGGAGTGGGACCTAAAAAAAAATCCATGATTTGCACATAATTTAACATCAGCTATTAATGTAAAACTGTGTGTGCTAAGTTGCTTCAGTCATGTTCAATTCTTTGCAACCCCATGGATTGTACCCTGCCAGGCTCCTCTGTCCATGAAATTTTCCAGGCAAGAATACTGGAGTGGGGTACCATTTCCTACTCCCGGGGATCTTCCCAACCCAGGGATCGAACCTGCATCTCTTAGGTCTCCCGCATTGGCAGATGGGTTCTTTACCACTAGCCCCACCTGGGAAGCCCACTACTGCCTTTCACAAGCTAAGCTGAAGGGTTAAAAACACAGTCTGTTGGCCTGCCTCATATAGAAGACTAAGCTTTTTAGCTTAGTGTGTATGGTCAAGTTAAATTTATTAGTCCCTAATAAAATAACGAGCTCAAAAGCTTGGAGGGTTTTTCACAGAATAAAAATAAATGAGCGTTACCTAGTGAGGCTAAAAGGATATTCTCTTAACTCCTGCTAAAGAAAACTAGCAACAATTTGCCAGAGGGAACAAAAACAAGATTAGAAGCTGTCGCCATAGAAGTAGTGAACTTCAAAATCTTGGCACAATAAGTAGGCAATACTTAGGGTTGCTATTTAAAGTCAAAGCCTTTCTTTCCTTTCCCTGTAAACCGTTTGTGAGTTAGCTGTAAAACAGTGGTTCTCCGCTTTGGCTGCATACTCGAATCACCTGGGGAGCTTTAAGAACATAGTGAGGCCTGAATCCTACTCTCAGAGACTCTGGTTTAACCCACCTGGGATGCCACTGGGCATGGAGACTTTCTAAAGCTGTTCAGGTAATTCTCATGTGTAGCCAAGGTTGGAAAAAAAAAAAAAAAAAAAATCACTGCTCTAAGGCACTTTCTGTGGAAATACACAGGTAGAATTCCAGGCAAATAGGGTACTAATGTTTACAGTGTATATCCTACAGTTTAGAAATCATATCAAGTGACTTTACACAGTATAAAATGCTCTGTGGCTTAAGCGTCTTAGACAAAATGTGATTTATTGGCTCTGGTAACTAAAACGTCTAGAGGATACGGCAGAGCTGAATTTGAAATCTTAAATCATTAAGTGATCAATGTCTCACTTCTCTCCCATCTTGGTTTCAGTTTTTCTAGTTGGCTCCCTTCTAAAACAAGGTGTCCCTTCAGAGCCAGAAGATAATCAGCAACTCTCAACCCTGCATTCTTCTCACATTTGAATTGATAAGAGGAGAGTAAGGGTTTCTTTCTCAGACTCAGAGCAGAAGTCTCATTTGCTCTGAGTGGATCAGAGACTGTTCAAGATCCCAGAAGCTGTAATTCACAGCCAGGCCTGTCTGTTTATAGGGTTCATGCACTTTTTTTTTTTTTTTTTTTTTACTATACATCACTGTCGCAAGAAAAAATGAGCAACGATTTGATTAGGAGAAAATCTCTCTCTCCAAATGAAGATTTTGAGAAACAAAGAGATTCCCTAAATAACACTCTGCTTATATATTTGAAAACATCTCCTAACTCTTGCTGGAGACAATTTCCTCTCTGCTGTGCTAAGTCACTTAAGTCGTGTCCAACTCTCTGTGACCCTGTGGACCTTAGCCTGCCAGGCTCCTCTGTCCTCTTCTCGCTGGTGTGCAAATCTCCGTCCTTCCTCGTCTTGTTCCAGAGCCAGTTCTGTCCAAAAACCAGCCAGGACTGTGTCCTCAGCTGAGAACCTCAGTGAAAAAAATAACAACCTGTAAATTCATTGGTTCTAAAGTAATAATTTTCACGTTTCTGTTTGGTAATACCTGTACTTGTTTCCTGTGGCTGCCGTAAAAAAAAGAAAAAAAAAAAAAAATGCCACCAACAATAGAAAAGGATTCTCTCACAGCTCTGGAGGTCAGAAATCTGAAACCAAGGTATGGGCAGGGCCATGCTCCATCTAGGGACTCCAGGAAAGAATTCTTTCCTGCCTCTTTCCTCTCTGGGGGGCTCCAGGTTTCCTTGGCTTCTAGAAGCATAACTCTAATCTCAGTCTTCATCTTCACATAGTCTTCTCCTCTGCCTCTTATCTTCAAGCTCTTATTAAGGATAGCTACCCTTGGGTTTATTATACCCAAATAATCTACAATGGCCTCAACTTGAAATACCTTGATTACATCCACAAAGACCCTTTTTCCAAAGAAGGTCTTACAAGTTCTGGAGACACTGATGTATTTGGGGATCCACCATTTAACCCACCACAATACTCACTGCCCTTCAGCTTCTGGCAATTTTATCCTGGGAAGTAAAACATGCTTTTTCTTTCCACTTGAGAACTGTTCTTTGGCTCGTCACATGCATGAGGGTACTGCAAGGGAGGGAGCAGAATGGACACCTCATCCATAGAGAAAGGGGACACACTCAGCAATGAGGACAGGAAGATCCCTGGGCATATATGACTTATCAGGAGAAGACTGAAATTCCTCAGGGCCCAATATGCATCACTGAACCCCCAAAAAATGTAAGTATAAAAGGAAATATAAACGAAGAGACATAATTCTTTAGATTTACATAATTCTTCACGTTGTAGAGGATAATAACTGTGTAATAATTATTAAAGAAAATTTGAGGATGCAAATAAAAACAAGAATGAAAGTGTATTAAAACTCTAAGTCACAGAAATTCAGCCCAAGCTGGTTTAAGAGAAAAAGAGGGAAGGTATTAGGGAATCTCGCTGGTGGCTCAGATGGTAAAGCAACTTCCTGCCAATACAGGAGATATGGGTTCGATCGATGGGTGAGGAAGATTCTCCGGAGAAGGAAATGGCAACCCACTCCAGTATTCTTGCCTGGAGAATTCCATGGACTGAGGAGCCTGACAGGCTACGTCCATGGGGTCACAAAAGAGTCAGACACAACTGACTTAACACTGACTAGTATTAGGGAGGGTACTGACTCATGAACAAGAAAATCTAAAGAGGTGGTACCATCTTCAGGGTCAGCAGAACCCAGCGACACAAGTGATGTGAATTTATCAGAAATGTGCTCTTGTCTTCTCTTCATTGTTACTCTTTGGTTTTCTTCTGTGTTATTGCTTCACTCTTAGACACGCTCCCTGATACGGCAGGAGAGACGGCACTAGGCTTCTGCAAGTTCTCTAAGTCTGTGTTCTATTCAACCACAGACAGAGACACTCTCTTCTGACGTCCAGCCCAGTTCCCCAACATGGGCTCTTAATTGCTTCCACTTGAAATAGGGCCCTTCTCTTTTACAAATCACTGTGTTTAAGGGGATGAAGTAGTGTGATCAGTCCACTTAACATCACCAGGAAAGTCAGTTCCCAAAACAAAAGTGGTAATCTTGTTATCAGAAGCAAGAGAAAGGGGTGTCAAACAGGTAAATATAAATACTCGGTTACATGCTTTTAAGAAGAGAAAAGCTCCCTGGACTCTTAAGTAGAGACATCTGTCTAAGGGATCAATAGAAGTAATTAGCGAGCTTACTTACAGATAGCCAATTCCAGATGTTGAAGGAGAGAAAAAGGCATTTTGCTTAAATGATGATCCCTGGAAGGTCAATAGTGTAAGAGTGCATAATTTGTCCAATGTAGAACAGCAAAAGTGTGAAAAAGAACACTGGAATAAGATTTAGGTGATCTGAGACTTCTACCTGGTTCTGCTACTTACCAGCAGATAATATAATTTCTTTGTGGCTTCAAGACTCTAAGGGTTACACAAATCAGAGAAGACGAAAATAAAGCAAGCTCATTCTAATGCTTAAATACCAATTTTCTTATGAGATGGCAGAATGGTTTGAAGTGAAAGGAATAGGTTTAACAAAAGATTTTTCTCATAGGCACAGCATTACTTTTTAAAAATCCCAACTGTGAGGAAGTCTTACAGATTATAGCCAGAATATTATTTATTTTATGCACTTTCCCAGAGGCAGGGAACAGAGCTGCACTTCTTAATGCAAGACCTTTTTTTCTCACAAGATACTGTTCTCAAGAAGTTTGACTCCATTTGTGGCCCGTGTCTGTCTTGAATCAGCTATATAGATCTTCAAATCAGAGGTTTGAATTCTGAAAAGATCACTTGAGCAAATGGTTGTAAGTTATTTAAATAAAAGATGAAATTCATCATTGCATTTCCTCACTGGTTCTTTCATATAGATTAAGTGGTTCGTTTGTATGGCTTCATTTCTTAAAATTTTCCATTTTAACTTCTTAATTTCCAAAAGCCAGTTTTTCTATATTTATTTTGTCCTAAACTAAGAATTAAATCACGAAGATACATCACACACATATTAAAAATATCAAGTAGGAAGAAAAGCCATTTCCTTGAGCCTCCTCTGTAATATTGATCTGTGTTTGCCTCCTCCATCTTTCTGACACTAAAGTTTCCTTCATTCCACTAAGGCACTAAATACAATCATCAAAGTGTCTAAACATAAATCGCAGTCATACCTGGGCATAATTTCTTTCTTTCCCTGGGACACATCTTCTCCTAAAAATTTAAGTTTTAAACTACACAGGCAGCAGTTCGATGGAAGATTTGACACCATGTCAGTTTCGTGGGTTTCCCTCGCTGCCACAGCAAGGGGCTTGGTACCTGGACCAGATTCTGCTCTTCACTAAGGCTATGACCCTAGTGACCAGGGAGAAAAAATGCTACTTCTCAGGATTCAGGAAGGTGGAAACCTAAATTATAGGCCTTTACTTTATTTTGTATCTGGAGAGAGGCAGCTGTTCAAAATGAAAGCAAAGAGGAAATTATCTGGTTCATTTCAGAGTACCAAACAGTTGGGTAGGAACCAGTGATACATCAAAAGTATTTTCAGAATTCTTCTATAGTTTATCTGACTTTGCTTTCACTTTTTTACAATTTGAAGTTATAACAAAAGGAGAAAAATCATTTTCATTGAGCACCTATTTTGTGCTGCAGATACTTTATGTATTGTGATCTCAGAAAAACTTAGAAGTATTATCTACATTTTAAAAAGGAGGACAGGTTAATTAACTTGGCTAAGGTTAGACAGAAACCATCAAGGATCAGATTCAAAGTGTGTCTCATTCTAAAGCCCCTACTCTTTTTACATTGTCTTCATTAAAAAGTATATATAACCAGATTTACTTTGTATTACCACTTGAAAATAGAAAAAAAAAATTTTTGTGCTTTTTGCATCACCAACTGCGTGTGCACATGCTCAATTGTGTCTGATTCTTTGCAACCCCATGGACTGTAGCCCACCAGGCTCCTCCTATCCATGGAATTTTCCAGGCAAGAATTCTGGAGTGAGTTACCATTCCCTACTCCAGGGAATCTTCCCAACCCAGGGATTGGACCCGCATCTCTTATGTCCCCTGCACTGGCAGGCAGGTTCTTTACCACTGGCCCTACCTGGGAAGCCTAACTATCTAAAGAAGAAATAATTGCCAGGATTGAACTAAGTAGGAATATAGAAAGTAGACTAAAAGCAGGGGTGATGGGCCATATTCCAAAAGTCCCATTCAAAAAGCTCTTTTCCAAGTTTGTGGGAGTTCGTCGTGATCAGCTTTGAATTGATGAAATTCTGACACTCTGACAAAACATGTAGTAAATGAATCACTGAATGATCATATCGAGAGGCAGGTCCTAGGTCACTGTTATCATCAGCTTTATGAAATGGAGATCCATGGGACTAAGAGGCAACATTTACATATCCACATATATAAATCCATATATTTAGCACACATTTAAAGATGAGTCAGACATCCTGGAAACACATTCTGTGAAATGATTCATACTTCATTGAATGATTCCTATATGTAAACAGTAGTCTAAAAGAGGAATTCCTAAATATCGAGAAAACTGATAGGCCCCTTCTTATTCTGTGAAATGCCGTATTTCACAAAGCATACTAGATTATGTCGAAGTCCATGACCAGGTGGATTTTTTTTTTTCATTTAAGAGGTTCATAGCCACTACATACAGAATACCATGTTACACAACAATTTTCACTTATATTAGAAATATAACCAGCTCAATAGTGATATGAATTTCCTTCTCAAAATAAGTTATGTATAACTTAATTACAAGAAAACATTCAGAAATTACAAGTAGTAATAGGGCAAACCAAGGAAGATAATGTGTAAACAGCTAAAATTTGAAAATCACTGTATCAGGGAGAAAACATGAGCTTTGGAATAAGATAAGTATGAGCTACGTCCAGGTCCTAGTTGTACTTTAGCAAGTCACTTAATCACTGAGCTTCAGTTTTCTCTCACTCTATACAAGAATGCTCTTGCCAAAGGACTGTAGTGAGGATGAGATGAGATAATGTCTATAAAGGTGTCAACAGATGTCGGTTTCCGTCCATCACTTTTCTTTATTCAACACAAGTCCAAATTCTCAATCATCCAGGCTGACTCTAGGTTGTGTAAACTAAAAATCCCAGGTACTTGTGGGTACCACGTTCGATAGGATGCCCCATCAGGACTCTTAGATACTTCTACTTTAGTGTTCTATGATTCTCATCTTTCCTATAATACACTCCACTCACTGCCTCAGTACCCTTACAGTGCCTTTCCCAGGGAACATGTGCACACACACACACTCATGCTCATACACACATTCATGTCACATGTGCACTTGGAGAAGGCAATGGCAACTCACTCCAATACTCTTGCCTAGAGAATCTCATGGACAGAGGAGCCTGGTGGGCTGCTGTCCATGGGGTTGCACAGAGTCAGACACGACTAAAGCGACTTAGCATGCATGCATGCACTGGAGGAGGAAATGGCAAGCCACTCCAGTGTTCTTGCCAGGGACAGAGGAGCCTGGTGGGCTGCTGTCCATGGGATCGCAGAGTCAGACACGACTGAAGCAGCAGCAGCAGCACATGTGCATGGGAGAAGAAAATGGCAACCCACGCCAGTATTCGTGCCTGGGAAATCTCATGGACAGAGGAACCTGGCAGACTACAGTCTATGAGGCCGCAAGGGTCAAATATGACTTAGCGACTAAACCCACATGTACACACTCACATACATTGTATACACTTGTGCCCACACATAATCACACACACACATACATGCAGAAGAAAATGACTGTAGCCTCACAGACCAACTCACCATTTTTTCCTTTCTAAATTATCTTGTTCACTTTATACCTTTGCCCATAATTCCCTTCTTACTTTAATATTCTCTGTTCTTTAAGGTCTAAAGTACCAACTTCTCTATTAAGCCTTTCATGATAACTCAACCAGATGTGACCTTCTTAACTTCAAAAGTGTTTTTTTCTTCATCTTTCCTAAGGTTACAGACATGTTCTACCTTATGATATAATTCCTCTTGTTGTTTGACTGGATATCAGGTCGTACAGTCTTTGAAGGCTATAATCATGCCTTATTTATATTTTATCCTTCACAGTGATGGCCTTCATTATCTTGAAGAACTGTAATCTTAGTTAATTTTCCTGAAATAGGGACTTTCAGGTTCCCAGGAACCAAGACGTATTTAGAATACAAATAATTGAGGATGGATATTTTAATGATATATAGCTAATTTTACCTCAATGCACTATATTCAATCTAGGAAAGAGACAGGATCTAACTAGTTCTATGTCTAGTATAAGATTTTCATTTGTAATCCAACTAAACAGAGGTTATGGGTTTGTGGTCCTAAACTCAGGATTCCTCAAAAGTGGGCTATGGGCCTTTGAGTATTATAGATTTCTTTCCAATACTTTCACTGAGCTTCCTATATTCATGCTCCATTCTCTAGTATTGAATCATTCAACTTTCAGGCATAAATGCAGTTGATTTGCATATATTTATAAGGAAATATGAAATTGTTAATATTTTTATGAAATTTCCATATGGATATTATTGTGAAAATATACCACATATCTCTGATTCCCTCCTGTGGGGTTGTAAAGACTTTATGCGTTCTGCAGACAGGCAGGCTCCAAATAAGAGGAGCAGTGTGACTAAACTGAGCATGCTCAGTCCATTTTCCAAACTTGCCCATCAAATAAGTCACTCTTCATGGAGGTGGTGGGGTTAAGTGACAGGAAAGAGAGACATGAGAGATACATTTCTCCCATCCTTTTCCCTGAGGAGGAATGAAATGGAAAATTTTTTTTTCCATTTGTGAAAACCTGAAGAATGGGAAATGAGTACTTTTCTAATTTATTGAGTCTAAAAAGTAAGTCCCAGAGATACAATAATTCTGAGAGGAGTGAGCATCAGAAGTCAATCAGAACAGTCCGCCACAAACTAATTTCCTCAGACACTGATAGACAGTTTATCCTTTATGTCTAGAGGCTCTGAAATGATTTCTCAGACTCCACTAGTCCCCAAATTCATAGTCTATCTTATTTCCTATCTCAAATGATGCCCCCAAAATTAGGGTATCAAAATTTTTTCGAATTTATTTTGGCTCACAGCAAGAAATGCCTTGCCCGTGTGCACAGGAGAAATACTGTCTTCTGTTTACATTGAAAAAAAGTACCTTGGAGTGTAAGAAAAGCTATGCCTACTTGAGATCATTGATTGAACACAAGTTTCTTACTCGTTTCCTTTAGCTGCTTTGCTTATGGTTTAAAAATGACAAACATCAAAACCTTTTACAACATTAAGATATTGCAACAAAATTATATACTATCCAGAAATCCATTTTAGTCAAAAGGAAAGGTTAAGCCAAATTATAGAGACAGAGCTCACATCGCCACACTCATTTTAAGTACATGAAACCTATTGACTCAATAAATGTCAATTCAGAAGCTGTATTTCTTGGATACTTTCCATATCCAAGAGACATTTATGCCAATTAGTTATTGAATATATTTAAACTCTAGGTTCTATGCTGATGTGCACTGCATATTGGGCCTCAGAAAGCAGTCAAGTACAGAAGGACTGTCAGGCCCAGGATGTGAATCCAACCCATGCTGATGGTAAGTTACAGGCATGAATACAACTAGCACAGAAGAGGTGCCATGTAGGTACCACGACTCTGTGTATAGAGTCTGAGGTGTTAGGTCAGAGTGGAGAGAAGAAGGTGTAGAGCTGGGTGGATAAGCCAATATTGTGTTCAGCAATACATACAGGCAAATGTAGGCTCTTTACACATAGGTAGAGGTCAGGACTGGGTGTACGGGGAGCTCCATACACAAACTGAGTAACCAGGGAACAGAATCTGGGCACTGATACCGAAAGACCACATCAGGACTGCCCTTTACTGTAGAGGGAAACATCTCAAAGTGCCGGGACATTTTCTCAGCTGTGTGTGAAACCACTGTTATTGGTAGGATTCTTCAGACAAAAATGGTTCATTATTACAAATTGTCAGAAATCTCATTATGTCAATATCCTACAAAGTCTTACCACTAAGAAAATTCATCCTCATTCAAGGTAACGATTCCCATTATACTTCTCTGGTCCTCCGTTTTCTGGAAAGGGAAGGTTGTTATCTCCTCTATATTACAGAATGAGAAAGCAATGTAGAGAATGATGCCCATGGCCATGAGTTCAATTTTTTTATTCACCGTCTTTTACTTTTCCCACCAGCCCTGAAAGCTTAATTCCCACTGGTAAACAGAGCAGAGAAATTACATAGTTACCTGGATAATTTAGACCAGGAGAAGAAAAAGCGATTGTTATGAAGTGTATGAACTCTTTCAAATTTTCCTGAACACGAAATAATTTTACTCTTTACTTTTTTCTCATTCTCAGTGATCTCAGGCAGACACATACATCTCTCTTTATGGAAAATGATTAACATAGACTCAACTAGGGAGAAATCAAATTATACAGTTAATAAAAACTAAAGCTTCAATTCATGCTAAGTGACAATACAGCACCAGGAAAAATTAATTACTGCATTTTAGAGTGAAAGGAGTCAGATATGTCAGGTTTGAATTTATCTCACAGTAAATTTTAGTTCTTTTGTGACTGAATTTTTTAAAGTACAAAGTTACTGAAAACCATGTAGGTTTCCATGTTGGGGAATCAGAATGCTTCTGCATGTCATTCTGTGCATCCTAAGACATTTCAGTCGTGTCTGACTCTGCAACCCTATGGACTGCAGTCCACCAGGCACCTCTGTCCATGGGATTCTCCAGGCAAGAATACTGCAGTGGATTGCCATATCCCCCTCCAGGGGACTTTCCTGACGCAGGAATGCACCCTTGGCTCTTAGGTCTGCACTGGCAGGCGGGTTCTTTACCACTAGCGCCACCTGGGAAGCCCCGGCATGCCACTATGCTGTTCCCCAAACTCTGCAAGGACAGAAGCTCCTGTCTTTGGGATCCCGTGCTATGTGTCTCTTCATTTGGCTGTTGGAAAACTGCTGTCAGGCAAGGGGTTTGCTCCATTCTGACCTATTGTAACTGATCAAAAATCTATTTCATCATACAAGCCATCTAAAGAATTTGCTTTCTCAGACTTCAATTCATGATTTCTGGGAGAATTGTGGGAAAATAAGAGAGAACCTTGGACTCTAGAAACCTTAAGCCTTCCATTTCTTACTGACCCTGGAAGCTAGAGAGTGTGGAGTCACGCATCACTGCTGTCGCTGGCTCCAGCACCACGAGGACTACCAAGACAACTGGAGCAAAGCTGCCGTGTGACCCCGGAACTGCACTGTCAGGCAAGAAGCCCAGGTCATCCAGCCTGCGTCAGACTTTCCTGGAGAAATTACAGGAAACCTAAGGGAAAACAGGAAATGTGGGGCCCAGAGGGAAAAGATGGTAGAGAAGGACCTTGAGCTCACCTGCACCCACAAAAACACCAAAATCACAAGTAACTGCTGAACAACCATCGATGAAAAAGATATTCTACATCCAAAGACACAAATAAGAAACCACAGACAGTAGGAGAGGGAGTGCACTCACGATTTGATCACATGCCATACCACCTAGGTGGACAAGCCCCAAACTGGAGAGCAACTATTGGCAGAAGTTCTCCCACAAGAGTGAGAGTTCTGAGCCCCAGGTCAAAATCCCTAGCCTAGGGGTCTGACATTGGGAGAAGAAGCCTCCAGAGCAACTAGCTTGGGAGGCAATCAGGGCTTGAGTGCAAGAGCTACACAGGACTAGGGAAAGAAGAGATTCTACTCTTGGAAGGTGTGCACAAGGTCTCACGTGCACTGGCGCAGGGAAAAAGCAGTGACTTCATAGGAGCCTGAGCCAGACCTACCTGCTGGTCTTAGAGGGTCTCCTGGGGAGACTGGAGGCAGCTGTAGCTCACCCTGGGGATGTGGACACTGGTGGTGGTGTAGATATTGGTGAGTATCATCTATATAAACTCTCACTGAAGGCAGACATCTTACCTGGGTCATAAGCACCAATACTTTGCCTCACCCAACAGGCCATAGGCTTCAGTGTTGGTAAGCCTCAGGCAAAAAACCCAAAAGGGCAGGAACACAGCCCCCCATCCCCACCCCCAATCAGCAAACAAGCTGCCTAAAGATTTCCTGAACATACAGCCCCCTTTAGACGTGCCTCTTAACATAGGCCTGCCCACTGGAGGGCCAAGACCCAGCTCCACCCACCAAAGGACAGGCACCGGCCTCTCCCTCCAAGAAACTGGCACCAGGAGGGAGCAGAAACCAGAGGCCAGAAAGCTAAAACCTTGCAGCCTGCAGAGCTCAGTTTGTAAATGCAAGTCAAAAGCTACCCTGGTCCTGGCTCTTAAGTAACAAGAGGGCACTGTATTGCTGGGACTCACAGAATCCCTTAAGAGGGTCACTTGTCCAAGATGGAGAAATGTAACTAACCTACCACAGAAAGAAAATACAAATAAAAATTTAAAGAAAATGAGATGGCAAAGGAGTATGATCCAGACAAAGGAACAAGATGAAACCTTGGAAGAACACCTAAGTGAAATGGAGATAGGCAGTTTACCTGGGAAAGGGTTCAGAATAATGATTGAAAAGATAATCCAATAACTCAGGAAATGAATGGATGCACAAAGTATTTAATAATTATAAAATATAAAGAATAGAGTTGAAGAATAAAATAACTGAAATGAAAAATACATTGGAAGGAATTAATGGCAAAACTAAATGAGGCAGAAGGATGAATGTGCTGATGACAGACTGGAACAGAAGAAAAAGGAATGAAGAGAATTGAGGATAGTTCAAGAGACCTCTGGGACAATTTCCAATGTACTAACATTTAATATTATAGGAGTCCCAGGGGGAGAAAAGCAAGAGAGAACATGCCTAAGAAAACATGTGAAGAGATAATAGCTGAAAACTTCCCTAACATGGGAAAGAAAACAGTCATCCAAACCCAGGATCCACAGAGAATCACATGAAGGATTAACCCAAGGAGGAACAACACATTAAGACACATAGTAACCAAACTGACAAAAATTAAAGTTACAGAGAAAATTTTAAAAGCAACAAGAGAAAAGCAATATACAAGGGAACTTCCACAAGGCTCTGCAGGACAAAAGGGACAGCTACAATATATTTAAAGTGATGGAAGGAATAAACCTACAACCAAGAAAGAAAATGGAGCTGGAGAAATCATGCTCCCTGACTTCAGACTATACTACAAAACCACAGTAATCAAGACAGTATGTTATTGGCATTAAAAACAGAAATATAAATATGTAGTACAGGACAGAAAGCACAGAGATTAACCCAGGAACCTATAGCCGCCAAATCTATGACAAAGGAGCCAAGAACATACAATGGAGAAAAGACAGTCTTTTCAATAAGTGGTGCTAGAAAATCTGGAGAGCTACATGTAAAGAATAAAATTTGAACACTCCCTAAAACCACACACAGAAATAAACAAGATGGGCTAAAGAGCTAAATGTAAGACCAGATACTATAAAACTCTTAGAGGAAAACATAGAACACTCTTTGACACAAATCACAGCAAGATCTTGTTTCATGCACCTCCTAGAGTAATAAGAATAAAAAGAAAAACTAAACAAATGGGACCTAGCTAAACTTAAAAGCTTTTGCACTGCAAAGGAAACCATAAATAAGATGAAAACACAACCTTCAGAATGGGAGAAAAATATTTGCAAATGAAGCTACTAACAAAGGATTAATCTCCAAAATATACAAACAGCTCATGCAGCTCAATAAAAACAAAAAATCCAGTTAAAAAAAAATGGTCTGAAGATGTAAATAAGCATTTCTCCAAAGACGACACAGGGCTTCCCAGGCAGTGCAATGGTAAAGAATTTACCTGCCAATGCAGGAGACACAGGTTCTATCCCTGGGTTGGGAAGGTCCCCTGGAGGAGAAAATGGCAATCCAGTCCAGTATTCTTGCCTGGAAAATTCCATGGACAGAGGAGCCTAACAGGCTACAGTCTATGGGGTTGCAAAGAGTCAGACATGACTGAGCACACACTTTAACTTTAGACATACAGATAGCCAACAAACATGAAAAGCTTCTTAACATTACTAATTATTAGAGAAATTTAAATCAAAACTACAATGAGATGTCATCTCACACTGGGCAGAATGGCTATTATCAAAAAGTCTACAAGCAATAAATGCTGGAGAGAGTGTGGACAAAAGGGAACCCTCTTGCAGGGAATGTAAATTGATACAGCCACTATGGAGAACAGTATGGAGGCTCCTTAAGAAACTACACATAGAACTGCTATGTGACCCAGCAATCCCACTACTGGGTATATACCCAGAAAAAGCCATAATTTAAAGACATATGCACCTCAACGTTCACCGCAGCACTGTTTACAATAGCCAGGCTGTGAAAGCAATCTAAGTGTCCATTAACAGAGGAGGGGGTAAAGATGTGGCACATGTATACAATAGGACATAACTCAGCCATAAAAAGGAAAGAAACTGGGTCTTCTGTGCAGATATGGATGGACCTACAGGCTGTCACACAGAGTGAAGTCAGAAAGAGAAAAAAACAAATATTTCATATTAACGCACATATGAGGAATCTGAAAAAATGAGTGTAGATCTTATTTACAAAGCAGAAATAGAAATACAGATGTAGAGAACAAACGTATGGGTACCAAGGGGAAAGCGGGGATGGAATGAATTGGGAGACTGGGATTAACATGTATACACTACTATGTATATAATTGATTGCTAGTGGGAATCTGTGGTATAGCACAAGGAGCTCAGCTCGATGTTCTGTGATGGCCTGTATGTGTGATAGGGCAGGGAGGGAAGTGTAAGCGGAGGGGACGTATGTGTACATACAGCTGATTCACCTTGTTGTATGGCAGAAACTAACATTCTAAAGCAATTATACTCCAATAAGAAGAAGATTATTTCACCCGTTCAGATATGATGGAGAAATCAAAAGCTTTGCTGCTGCTGCTGCTGCTAAGTCACTTCAGTCGTGTCCAGCTCTGTGCGACCCATAGACAGCAGCCCACCAGGGTCCCCCGTCCCTGGGATTCTCCAGGCAAGAACACTGGAGTGGGTTGCCATTTCCTTCTCCAATGCAGGAAAGTGAAAAGTGAAAATGAAGTCGCTCAGTCGTGTCCGACTCTAGCAACCCCATGGACTGCAGCCTACCAGGCTCCTCCGTCCACGGGATTACAGACGTGCAAAAGCTAAAAGAATTCAGCGCCACCAAACCAGCTTCACCACAAATGCTAAGGGAACGTCTTTAGGTCGGAAAGGTCACAACTAAAAACAAGAAAATTACAAAATGGGAATATTCATGGGTATAGGCAAACCTATAGTAAAGGTGGGAAATCATCACACACAAACCAGTAGGGAAGTTAAAAGACGAAAGTAATAAAATCATTTGTATTCACAATAAGCAGTTAAGGGATACACAAAACAATTAAATGTAAAATATCAAAACCAGCAATCATGAAAGGAGGAGAGGACACGTGAAGAATATTTAGAATGAATTTGAAATTAAGCAATCAGCAACTTAAAACAATTACATATACATAGACTGCTATACCAAAACCTCACTGTAACCATGAACCAAAAATCTATGATCAATATATACGCAAAAAGGCATCCAAACACAACACTATAAGACAGTCACCAAGTTACAAAGGAAAAGGGAAGGGAAAAAGTCCTCCAAAACACCCAGCTAAGTTCCTGTGCTTCGAGCATGCATGCTTCCTTCTGTTCAGATCCTGAATAAGGTACTACCCTAGCCACCCAACCCTCCAACCAATCTGGTCAGAATTCAAAGAACCTGGAGTAGCCCTGAGGTTCATAGACTCACATTGAATATGATTTCCTCTATAATAAACATAATAGTATTGGCCACTGAATTAAGCATCTACTATATCTGTGTCCTCTATTAAACCCTGGACATGCACTTTAATTTGCTTAGGAAGACCATCCGAGGTTAGAGTTACTCAAATTCACACAAACCCAACCTGGATTCTACAACCCATGTTCCTTCTATGGCACTGCTTATGAAAAGGGCTTGTCCGCCTGGGTCTCCAGGTTAACACAGCCATTTCCTCCTCTTGGGGTGTAGCCCTATCCTGAAGGTAGGCAGTCTTGACTGAGGCTCTGACACTCTCTGAACGTTGTCTTATTAGCCTGGAGCGTTGCTCCTTCACGGATGGCTTCCTGGTAACAAGGCCATGCATGGTCACTGTTCAGGCCAGCACTGCTGGCTCCATCCACACAGAAACGCTAGGTTATAGTTGGTTCACCCAGCCTGATCTACCTTCAATACCTCCTCCATAATAACTGCTGACGAGAGATGTTTGGATGGTCACCTGCTATTGGCCAGCATTACCTTAAGTACCTAAAATTTACAGTTGAACTTGACTGGTATTCATCCACCCTGGACCCTCAGGTTGCCTATCATCCAAGCCCACATCACATCATGGCCACAAACATTAACAAATATTCCTTTGGCATGTTGACATAGTAGAAAAGTCCTTATGCAAGAGAAATACCAAGAAACAACAAATGTCAGATGTACACAGAGAGACTCTAGGTTTCCACTGAATCCTGGGTTCACACTGTCAGCGGGAAATTCATTACACAGGTTTGTAAAATTACATCAGTGTGATAAAGTTGAAAAAAGTCATGATTCGTGATGTTGAGTCACAATTAGTCTCAGGTGATGGCAATTCATTCTATAGGGGCTATACCATACACCAGTTCTTCACAATGCGCATGAAAATCACCTGGGTTTCTTGTTACACCACGGACACTTAACTCCGGACATCTGAGGCAGAGCCTGAGGCTCTGCATTTATAACAAGCACCCCTAACAGGCTGAAAGCTACTGATTCTCAGACTACACTTTGCAGAAGCCCATAGACCTCCTTGATGCAGGCTGAAAAAGGAAACAATACAACTGACTTACCAGAATCTAAGCCATGCATGTAGGTGTCCATAAACCTTCCAGCCAAGTCACATGATCTTACCAGAAAAGCAATTATTCATAGAGGTAAAAGACCAAGCCAGCACTGATTCTCAGAGCTAAGAATGTGCGGGAGATGGAGCCTGGGGTTGAGAGGACTGGAAGCACAATGAGAAATCAAGAGAGGGAAGGACTAGGCACCAGTGACTGAAAGAGAAACGACATTGTTCAATCGAATACCACACCTGAAAAGCAAAGAAGGCAGCCTGAGGTATTCAAAATCAGGACCAGGAATGCTACCTCCAGGACACCAGACTTACTGGCACAGAAAAGGCAAACTTCAAAGTCTCAACAACAAGCAATGAAAAGAAATCAGTGCAGGCAAACCAAAAACGCCAGAGCAAGCACAGGGTCACGAATGTCCAGAAGGCAAGCAGGTAGATTCCCAGATATGGGAAATGCACTTACCTGCTGATCTTCAGCTTCCAGAAGGAATTGGCTGAGGGAAATCAAAGTGTCTTAGTCCCAGAAAAAGTAGTCTGTCCAGGAAGGAAGCCAGGAAGGAATGAAGTAAGGGAGCTGGAAAACTCAGTTAAAGGCTCAGCTTTACTGCCCACATCAAATCTGCTGTAGCCTTACATCATACTGACCCAATGAAGAGCGTGTATTCCTTCCTATGTGCACGAGGCACAATCAACACGTGTGAGTTAAATGGCTCTAGCTGTGAAAACTGACAAGCAGTACGAGGCACGAGGCACGGCTGGTAGAGCCCTGAGTCTCAGAGTTCTTGGATCAGCCCTATCAGCATCACCTGGGAACGTGTTGCTGCTGCTGCTGCTAAGTCGCATCAGTCGTGTCCAACTCTGTGGGACCCCATAGACGGCAGCCCCGTCCCTGGGATTCTCCAGGCAAGAACACTGGAGTGGGTTGCCATTTCCTTGTCCAAAGCATGAAAGTGAAAAGTGAAAGTGAAGTCGCTCAGTCGTGTCCGACTCTGTGCGACCCCATGGACTGCAGCCTACCAGGCTCCTCCATCCATGGGATTTTCCAGGCAAGAGTACTGGAGTGGGGTGCCATTGCCTTCTCCACCTCCACGTGTTAGGGCTTGTAAATTCTCGGCCCTGCTCCAAACTTACCAATCAGAAACTGGGGGTGGTGCCTGCAGCCTGTGATTCGACCAGCCCTCCACGTGGTTCTGATGCACTGCTCACTGCAATGAAGTCTATTGAAGGCATGGTGGAGAGAGAGGGCAGCTGTGGCCAAGGACGATCAATATAAGTGGGCTTGATAGTGGTGGTTTTTAAAGAGCTAGTGAAGACCAAAGCCTGTTTACAGAGAGAAGAAAACCCAGTAGAGATAATGTAAAATAATAAGTAATAAAATGTGCTCAGTGATCAACAAAGTTCCACGATGATATTCTGTGGTAGAGTTTCATCAATGTTGAGGAATCATTCAGTGTGTGTAGGATAATAATGTTTTGATACTGATAAGCAGAAACACCATGAATGCCAGAAGGGGTCAATTCACAATATGTGCTTGCAAATTCTCTCTGATGTATTTTAAAGAATTTCACCAAGCTACTTGGTGCCCTTGCTTGTGAAGAGATATTCACCAAGGGGGAAAAAAAAACTTCCCAAAAGCAAAGCTGGTTGTCTATTGGGATCTGTTTGACAAAAACAGAATTTTGTTTTAAATATGAACACAAGTGTAAGACACAAAACCAGCAAAGCATGTGGGGCTTTAATTACAGGCATACCTTGTTTTATTGTGCTTTGCTTTATGGTGCTTCAGAGAGAGGGCATTATTTACAAATTGAACGTTTGTGGCAAGCCTGCACGGAGCAAGTCTGTCAGCACCGTTTTTGTTAATGTCCTGTCTCTGAGAATTTTGGTAAGTCTCACAATATTTCAAGCTTTTTCACTATGATGGTGTCTGTTGTGGTGATCAGTGGTCTTTGATGTCACTATTATAAAATGATTGCAACTTGCTGGACGAGCAGATATTGGTGAGCATTTTTCAGTAATAATTTTTAATTAAAAAAAACCCATGTTGCTATATTCTATAATAGCGAGTAACCTTTATGATATTCTAACTAGGTTAAATTCTTAAATTGCTTCAATTTTGTAGGAACCTTTTCAGATTCATTGGGTAAATTCAAGCCATTCTCTCGGTTCTGTGAACAATCACTGATTGGTGAAAAATGATTAAAATTGCTCCTTTTCACGAGAGTGTTTAAGTGATTTTGATACTCCTAAAGAGATTCTCTAAGTGCCTGGTGCTGAGAATTTATATATAATCATTGTCAACTACAGCATAGTGCAGTATATTTAAGAGCTAAAATGAGTAGTTGTCAATAGAGGCAAATTATTAACAGTTGGGCATAAACTAGTCATTATAGATTTAAAATTATAGCTTATTTTTCTAAGTCATTTCATATGAACTAGATTGAGTGATATGCTCTGTAGTTTACATTCCCTATTTCAGTGGTACTGAATAAACCTGGGTAATAGATAATCATGTCATATATGATCTTTAGTTTCTCTCTACTCACATCATCACAGAATCATTTTAAGGGAAGAGATTGTGTAAAATTTGAGTGTAACCCTCACTCTTGAAGGACCACCCAGTCTTTGCATGGATACCACTAGCTACAGGGATTCACTGCTCACAACACCACCCATTCTATTTGGGAGCACTTCTAATCCTTTGAGAATTGTCTGCCTTACCGCCCAGATAAATTCATTGGCTTGAATCTTTGGCTTCTCCCTAAAGTTAAATATAAATGAGTCTGATCCCTCTGTTTTTCTTATATTTCTTTAAATATTTGAAGGCAATTATAAGAATCCCTTTTAGTCTTTTCCAAACAATTCAACCCAAATTCTCTCAAAATGCCTCATAAGACATTGTTTTTAGACCCTACAACTACTTTAGACAAAGAATGTAGTTTTGTCAGTGCCTGTCTTCAGATGCAAACTCTGAAACAGTCTGACAAAGAAACTGCAAAAGATCCCTCAGCTGAATGAGAAGGTTGGGTGTCACATAATCCCTATGTCCATTGCCGGAAAATAGCAGTTACTTTATTATTCCTTTATTGAGGTAGCTTAACAAAATCCACTATAACTTAAAATTGTACACAACTTTTTTCTCAATGGGATTTCCAACTCCATTTTGGACAGGCTAACATGTATGATGTACATTCAAATTGCCTCTTGGTTTATGAATCTGAGCTTTTGAATGGGGAATTATTAAGCTATTACTTTTCACAAGACTTCTCAGGTCACTTTTGATACTCTTGAGAAGAGAATCACCAATAAGTAGAAAAGAACATTTGATAGAGAATGATAGCTTTCTGTAGGAGCGTGAAGGAAAAGAGTGAGTTGGAAGGAAGCACATCTTTTAAATAAGGCCTAAGTTGTGACTGATGCTGTGGCAATATCAGCACCATTTCTGGAACGAACTACTCTGTCCACCGCCTTACTTCCTCATCTTTTCACCTCTGCAACAAAATTACTGGATCATTTCTTTCCTCATATTTGTGTCCCCAGCTTCCACTTCTATGTTCTCTCAGACTTCTGGGAAGGATATCCCCTCTTTGTAAAGGAGAGTAAGGATCTACATGCTTCCCCATAGAAAAGTAATGATGAGCATTTTCCTGTTTCTCAGTATTTTCTTCTAGAAAGACCGTGAGTGACTTTCCCACAAGTAGCCTCTTGGTCTTGTGCATTACAAAAGCTGCAAAGAGCTCTTTGGAAGCCATCCAAAGAAAATAGGTACATATACTTAAAGAGGTGTTTTATTTAGACTTAGAGGTTTATTTATATTTGTCTGCACAAATTCTAAGCGGTATTGATCTATATACTTGCCGGGGTAAAACAAGACAAGAGACAAATCTTACCACTTAAAAAAAAATTCTCTCATGTGAATAAAGTACAACTAAAATATCTTTAAAAGCTTCTTCATCCAAATGCGTGGCTAATATACCTCTACTGTAAATGCAGGGCACAATGAATTTTGGATTAGTGTTGGCAAACCACCTAAGAGGACATGTCAAGGTCTTTTATAGCGCTGTGTACACTTCTGAACAGCATTTAGAAGTTTTTTCAATAAATGGTATGAATTATGAGTCCACCGTTTTTTACTCTACAACTTCCTCCTAAAGAGTACCAAATATGGTGTTTTGGCAATGACTGATTCGGAGGTAAAAACAATTTCTTTAAGATGTAGAAAGATCCAGGGGAACGCATGAAGTCGGACAAAAATAGGTTTGAAACCTACTTTCATCTTTCATAAAAATAACTTCATGCAATTATATATGCCCTCCAGGCCTCATTTTTTTCTTCTGTTAAATAAAGATGGTAATCTCTACTTCTAAATGTTGTTGAGGCATATACTAGGTAATAAATCCATAGTTTTCCTTTCTTTCTGCAGCATATATATTTTCTCAAACTTAACAATAGGTGGCTCAGACGGTAAAGTGTCTGCCTACAACACGGGAGACCTGGGTTCAATCCCTGGGTTGGGAAGGTCTCCTGGAGAAGGAAATAGCAATTCTTCCCTGGAGAATCCCATGGATGGAGGAACCTGATAGGCTACAGTCCATGGGGTCGCAAAGAGTCAGACACGACTGAGCGATATTTACTTAGGAGATATTTATATTAGAAATGAACAGATTTACAAAGGTTTTTACAAATTTTATATTCACTAGTACTTCATTTCATTTCTAGTTATGGTCCTCAGTAACTGAAAAAATGACTAAATAAACTTAAGCATCAATAACATTAGCGCTTGGCCCCTCTGCATCTTGCTACCATTCTTTGGTCATATTCCCATGAATTATTCTCTCCCAGAGAATGAATGAAGAAAGGAAAGGACATAAAACTTTATTAGCCTTTCTGGTAACAAATTTAACTAACAGATACTTTAAACTGTGGATCAAAATGTGATTGCCCTCCCAATTCAATTCCATTGATAAGTTAAAATCTTTGGAGGCAAGCATAGATACTATCCAAGCCAGCATTTCCAACTTTGGAAAAATGGTGATGTAAGTACTTGGGGGGGACTGTACATCTAGGTGGGATAATGATGGCCAGTGATGGTGGGGGACCACTGAGGAGGACATTTCTGTGTTCCTGAATGTCACCAAGCCTTCAGTATCATCAGCCTCTATGACAATTAAAAATCCACATACAAGTGCTTTAAAAACAAAGAATACGGTGGCCTTCAGATGAGTGCCAAAATGGCAGTGAAATCTCTTGAAATAGCTAACCCGTCCTTGCCTCCCTGATCCCCTAGAGTGAATGCAGATCACTTTACAGGGCTCTTAGACGGGAAAGGAACACTCACAAAATGGGAAAAGATACCTGCAGGGAGGGAACAAACGAGAAAGTGAAAAAACAGCAGGAAAAGCTGCCTGAAGAGGTTTCACTACATCGAAAACTATAAAGTCAGTGAGAAGTTGATCTTTCATTATTGTAACCAGCTGAGAAAATTCTGCCTCTAGCATCTGTTAGGAAGGGTGTGAAAGAGACAAGACTCATTTTGCCAAACTTAGATCCCACTCATTGCTGATAAGTCCTAACTTTGGAAGTAAAAAAATAATCAAGAATTCTGAGCCTGGAGGTTCAATTAACTTTAACATAGTATGGCAGCTTCCTTATTGAATTCTTTCTTTCTTTTCCTTGCCATCTTTTCCTTTGCTTTCCCTCCCTCCTTCTCTCCCTTCCATCTTTACAGCTCTTTCACAACATACAAGGATCACCTTGAAACGAAATTCTTTATATTCAAAATGCAGACTTTCTTTTCTAGCTAAGAGTTAATATGCATTTCTTGAGCAGAAACAGTGACTATATTGGGGTTTAACATACCCCTTTACCCACAAGAGGAAAACAATGGACCAAGATGATTTTGTTCATTATATATATACACACACACACACAGCAAGTATAACATTATGATCTTGAAAAAGGAAAGGAATTAATCAAGAAAAGCTGTTAGAAGGGGTAGCCCAAAGAATTAATTTAAATACACTATTGATACTATGTGTAAAACAGATAACTAACAAGAACACACTGTATAGACAGGGAACTCTATATAATTCACTGTGATGACCTGAACAGGAAGGAAGTCCAAAAGAGAGGGGATACATGTATATGTATGGCTCACTCATTTTGTTGTACAGTAGAAACTAACACAACACTGGAAAGCAACTACACTCTAATAAAAAATAATTTAAAAGGGAAAAAGTGCAGAGATAAGTGCAGGATGTTAATAGGAAGTGAGTGAAAGTCACTCAGTTGTGTCCGACTCTTTGAGACCCCATGGACTATACACAGTCCATGGAATTCTCCAGGCCAGAATACTGGAGTGGGTAGCTATTCACGTCTCCAAGGCATCTTCTGGACCCAGGAATCGAACTAGGGTCTTCTGCATTGCAGGCAGATTCTTTACCGGCAGGGAATCCCTAAAAGGAAGTACTGAGGAGGATTTCATTAAAACTTTTGCAATAATACTCACACAATGCAGAGGGTGCAGACCAGTTGTGGGGTAACATAAAACATTTATCTGGACCAAAGTGGCAATTAGAATAAGATTTAGAAAAGTGAAATAATGGCCTTTACTGCAACACAGACATGAGAAACCTGTTTCCAGGCAAGAAATAATGAAAACATATAATGGTGATGAACTTTAAACATTCTATATTAGAAATCCAAATATCAGATTTTCCTCATTTGATTTTAGAGCAGTGTTTGTAATGTTTTTCATGCTCACAGGAACATATTCTTAATCTTTCCTTGAATAACTAAAGACAGGAGCCAGGAACTGGAGCTAACAATACCAACGGTATCATACTGAACTATGATCCATAATCAGCCAAATGCCAAAGTTACCCATAATCCAGAATTCTAGAAGAAAGTGGGGCACAGAGGTATATTTAGTGTTCCATCTACTTAAGTTTATCACAGTAGGATGAATTACATCTTTGGATTTTGGAGTTGGTTGATACGAACTCCCTTATGTTCTGGGCTACATTCCTAAGTGTGCAACATTCATTCAACTTGTTAATAAAGTGCATTTGTAATTTTGAGTATCTTCTCAAAACCATATTTTCTTAGCTCCTTCTTCCTGGAATCTGGAACAAATAATTGTTTTTACTGATTCTTGTGTTACCAGGATAAATTTAGCAATAGAGTTTTTATATGTATAAGCAGGTTTGCATAGATTTCAGCATATATTAATAGAAGAAAATAGCTATATTTAAGGGCTTCCCTGATAGCTCATTTGGTAAAGAATCTGCCTGCAATGCAGGAGACCCAGGTTCAATTCCTGGGTCGGGAAGATCTACTGGAGAAGGAATAGGCTACCCACTCCAGTATTCTTGGGCTTCCCTCGTGTGGCTCAGCTGATAAAGAATCCACCTGCATTGTGGGAGACCTGGGTTCAGTCCCTGAGTTGGGAAGATCCCCTGGAAAAGGGAAAGGCCACCCAGTTTAGTATTCTGGCTGAGAGAATTCTATGGACTATATATTTAAAGAAACAGACTGTATAACTAACAGAAGAAAACAATTATATTTAGGGTTAGAATATTCAGTTCACCAGCTGGAAATGAATGATCATAATTTGAATGAATCTAAGCAATGAATGATCATAATTTGAATGACTTTTTCAGTTTCCTAATGAATTAGTATCCACATGTAGATACTGGCAATGAGATATAACACAGTGCTTTCTGATGATCTTATAAACTTTAACCCAGTGTGTATTAGTTGTAAAAAATGAGTTAATTGAGAATAAGTGATTCTTGGTGTCAAATATAGCCTTTCCCACTATCCCAACTCCATATCCTCAGCTAATTACCGATGCCATTCAAATCACAGGTTCAATTCTAACTGCTTCTCTTAGCTCTAACGTCTAAATATATATGCTTTTATTAATATAAATATTTGACCTTCCAGAGTATTTTTATTGTTAAAGTTTGCTTCATACCATTAAATGTGCTTGTTTGGCATTCCTCTAATATCATCACCAGAAGTGTGTTTTAATGTAATTTAGACTATTTCCCATTCTGACTCGGAGAGTATTAAAGTATTACTTAAGTAGTCCTCTGAGGTGGTCCTGGTCGCACCTACCTGGACTCTCAGGGAACACAGCAGAATAGTGTGGGGTGATTAAGATGAAGCATTTGGGTTTCACAGCATCCGTGTGATCACTCCATCATGACTGCACTGGTCTTACCACGTTTCCTGCACTGTCCACCCCAGTCCTGAAGGGGACTTGATTATGTTGACTCTAATCTCTCTCTGTTCATGCTTGATAGTGCCAATGTCCTGTCCCTGATCAAAAGTCTTTCAATAAGCCAGGGTATTTGGTTTGGGACTTAAGTCATTCCCCATTCTCTCTCCAGTGCATCTTTCTGAAATGCTTTTATACTCTTCCTTAGAAACGCTCACCTCATGAAAAAATAAGGCTCATGCTTGTGCTCAGTCATGTCCAACTCTTTGCAACCCCAATGATCATAGCCCGTCAGGCTCCTCTGTCCATGAGATTCTCCAGGCAAGAATACTGGAATGGGCTGCCATGCCCTCCTCCAGGGGAATCTTCCCAACCCAGGGATCAAACCCAAGTCTCCTGCGTCTCCTACACTGAAGGCACATTCTTTACCCCCTGAGCCACCTGGGAAACCCCCAAAATAAGGCTACTTGTCCTTAAATACACAAGTATTCTTAGCTCTACAATTTTTATTATTTGGTCTATGCTACCTAAAATGGTCTTTTTTTCCCCAGGTTGTGGATCTTTCTAACCTGGATCCTGTTTTAGACCCCAGCTAGCGTTCCCATCTCTGAAAGTCTGTCCCACCAGAGCCCACAGGCAACACACCCTCTGAGTTCCGAGACACAAATAGTCCACATCTCTCACTTATCAAATTATTCCTTTTATTGTTATGTTTTATCCCCATCTATCTCATCCTCCAAAATAAGCCCTGTAATGTTAGAGATTGCATTTTATATCTCTTCTGTTCGTCATGGCCTGGTAGAGTATTTTGCACAATTAATATTTATTAGTAACTATACTGACACCAACTCGATGGACATGAGTTTGAGTAAACTCCGGGAGTTGGTGATGGACAGGGAGGCCTGGTATGCTGCAATTCATAGGGTCGCAGAGAGTCAGACACGGCTGAGCGACTGAACTGGAACTCGAATACCGATAACTAGACTTCTAGACATTAACTAAGCAATCTATAGCAGGGAGAGAATCAAATTTCAATATTATTATTCAAAAAGAAGAACTAAGTAAGAAAATTCCAAAAATCTGAGAAAATATTTCTGGCTTTTTAAACTACAACTCAAAGCTTATCACTCTGACCTTCTCCTTCTAACTTCTGCAATATAGAATCAGTTGCTTACAATTAGAATAAATTATGCACCAAATGCCATAAATTATTAAAGCAAATTCTAGCTTTACGTTGAAATTCTTAGACATTACTAGTATCATTTTCTCATTTACTTGTCAACCTATTTTTTTTTTTAATTATCAAATGCTTGCTTATTTTTTGTTGAGCAATTAGGCTTCTTACATTGCCCTGAATACATACAACCCCATCAGAAACAACTTTATAAGCCTAATAACAGCTTTCATGCAACACATCAGACCCTGCTATTTTGAAAAATGACATGACCATAATGAGGTCCTTTAATCTGAACTTTTTGAAGAGTTACTAAGAGAGATGAATAAATATACTGATAGAAATTTTTGTCACTATACTGATCTGAACATGTAATTATTAAAGTCTTTTTAGATTAAAAAAATTTTTTTGAATCTTACAATTCTGAACCTATCTTATATGTTTTTCAGTGTGAATCCATAGAAAATTTGGTTGTATGGATTGGTTGCGATTTTATGCCTTATTCTGTGCTAGCAAGACTCATTCTTTGTCTCTAAGGTCCTTATAACTTTGAACACAAAATTACAAAGCATATGGGAATTGAATAATCTATCAATTATGCATGGAACAGCAGTTCACACCTCAGGAATTTCTGTTGCACTTAAAGGGACTTCAAGGGGGCCTTTCTATTGTCTATTTTACAAGCAGGAATTTATATTTTGTGATTAAAATAATGCACACAAACACAGAGACCTTTTGTTTAAATGGTCTCTGTTTAATTACATGAAAATGAATAAGAATATAAGCTAATTCTAGAAACTATCCAATTAAGATTGTTGGTTGAATATATGCACTTACATTTCATCCTGAAACTCCACCAAATAATACTAAAGAATAAAAAAAATGATGAACACACAGTAAAAAGAGAATGGACAAGAAGTGTCAACAGTTTGGGGAAGACAGAAAGTAGAGGATTTGCAAGTGACTTAGAAAAATGGAAAAACCTAAAACTTATGATCATGCAGTGGGTTCCAGTGTGCATGGAACCCTTTGGAAAGTCAGGATTTAGAAGGAGGGGGAGTATGTGAGGTCCAGGATTAAAAATGGGAAGAACTGAATGATCTGTTCAAGAGGAAATTAGATTGCCCCAAGGTTCTTCCTTTAGTCTATGCAACCATACTTCTCCTCTGAATAGGTTACGCCTTTGAAGCACAGGTTGCTATCTCGTAGACTATAGCCCACCAGGCTCCTCTGTCCATGAGATTTTCCAGGCGAGAATACTGGAGGTACAAGCTAAGTTTCTGAATACATGAGCATTAAATTAAAGGCTGTATAGTGAAAAAAAGTCTGCATATTATGTAGCAAAACCATCAGCTCCTCTCCATTCAACCCAGGAAGGCTGTGCTCTGGTGTGTAGCCATAGGTAAACTGGAAGACCCAGAACAAAGTTATACCAATCTCTACAAACGGAGCACTTGGAAGGCAGTGCCCAGTAATCATGTGTGAAAGACACCAGCTGATTAGCCCACTGATGCATGACAAAATGCCAATCAAGTTTTAGTTTCTCTTTGGTATGAACTTTTATGAGAGAGTTCTAAGGAACAGCTCAAATAGGAAAGTCAGAAAAAAATAAACGTAATAGAAAATCTTCAGGGTGTTCCCACTGGCTCTTCCCTCTGCTTGGAATGCTCGTCCCATACCTGCTCTCTTTACTCCTACACTTCATTCAGAGCCCTGTGCAAATACAAAATAACCAGATATCTTTTCTTACTAATGTATGTAATATTGCATTACACTCCCCCCCCCCAGCACCCAATTCTTTGTTACTCTATTTCTTTACTTAAGTTTCTATTTCTGCATATATTAATCATTACATACATATTTTCATACATTTATATATTTGTTATCCATTTCATCCACTGAAAAATTAACACTCATGAAGGTAGGAACATTGCCTAGGGCACATGATAGATCCTTAATAGTTACTGTTAATATTATTTATTTATCTGATTACTTATTTAGTAAAAATAAGTAACTTTGATAAATCTAAAACAATGTAGGAAACACAATTTAAAAGATTAAGAATGCAGAAGATAAGAAAAGTTATAGCCAGGAAACAATTCAACAATATTAACTATGCTGCTGCTGCTAAGTTGCTTCAGTCATGTCCGACTCTGTGCAACTCCATAGATGGAAGCCCACCAGGCTCCCCCGTCCCTGGGACTCTCCAGGCAAGAGTACTGGAGTGGGTTGCCATTTCCTTCTCCAATGCGTGAAAGTGAAAAGTGAAAGGGAAGAGGCTCAGTCGTGTCCGACTCTTAGCGACCCCATGGACTGAAGCCTACCAGGCTCCGCCATCCACAGGATTTTCCAGGCAAGAGTACTGGAGTGGGGTGCCATTGCCTTCTCTGAATATTAACTATATAAAAACAATAATTGGAGAAGGATTAGCTCTTGAAAGTTCAACGTATTAAAAATTAAAGATATGTTTCCATAAGTTTGGGAAGACTTGGTAAAGAAAATCTCCAAGAGACTAAAGAGAAATGTAAGATATGAACAATAGGAAAGAAAAAATAAGAACGTAAGAGATCAATCCTGGAAGACAGATAGGAATTTGTCTGAAAGGAATTTCCTGCAGTAACAGAAAAAGTCTGGAGGGAACCACTAAAGGTATAATGTAGGTTGACTTCTAGAATGAAAGTAAATGGCTCTTGGATGGAAAGACCCTCCAGATGCTCTACAAACTAAGTGCAAAAGAAACCCATCAAGATACTGTCTTAATGAAGTTCAGAATTTGAAGCTAAAATTTTTTTATATCAATAAACCTTAAAAATATAACATGGAACCAAAACATATAAGAGTACATAAACAATTTAAAACCTAAAAAACCTTCATTTTATATTATAAATAAATATGTAAATATTCAGTGAAACTACAAAAAACTTTCATGAGAATAATAACACTAAAATCAAGATAGTAATTATCTGTGGAGAGAGAGAGGGAAATCATATTTAGGAAGACCTCAGATGAGGCATCATTTATATGTATAAAATTTTATTTAAAAATGTCTTAAAGCAAATATAAGATTTAATGAAACTGAGTGGTGGGTGTAATGGTTTTTCAGACTATCTTCTACACTTTTTGATGTTTTTGAACTATTTCACTTTTTGAAACAAAAAGACACAAGAGAACAAAAGAGTGAAAACAGGTTACATAAAAAAATTACAGGGAAAAAAATGACATCAGGTTTCTTAACTGTAATAACAGAAACTAGAACATAATGGAGAAATGTCCACACAGTTTGGAGAGAAAATGATTTTCAACAAAAAAGAATAGATCCAGCCAAAATATCAGTCAATATAAAATTAAGGTAAAAAACACTTCAGACTTAGTCACTCACCTATTCTTAAAAAAAGCTAGTGAATTATGTACTTTGTGAAATGAGAGCAAATTAAGGAAGAGAAAGGTATGAGAGCTGTTAAGAAAAAAATTCACTGGACATTTGTTAAACATGGCAAGACAAATTTTATTTTCACTGCTAAGGTAGAGAAGAGAGACTTCAGTACAGAGCTGAACTCCATGTCTACAAGATTGATAATCTAGATGAAACAGACTGAAACAGACACATTTCTCTAAAGTCACAAACTACCAAAAGTCACACAAGAAGAAACAGGTCTATGTCCATTAAATATACTGAATATAAATATGTATATTCAATATTTATATCAATTAATAACTTTTCAAAACAGAAAGCCCCAGGCCCAGAGGGGTTCACTGGTGAATTCTACCAAGCATTTAAGAAATAAATTATCTCAATTTTCTGCAGTCTGTTCTGGAAGATAGAAGCAAATGGAAAACTTCCTAACTGATTTTATGAGTTGGTGTTAATCTAATGCCAAAGCCACATAACCACATTACAGAAAATTACATATCAATACCTATTACAAATATAGATGCAAATATCCTCAACAAAATGTTTTCAAACAAAATTCAACAATGTACAAAAATAACTACACAACACAACCAAGTGGGATTTATACTAGACTGATTCACCATCAAAAATCAACTAATGCAATAAAAACCAGACTCTTTGACCACGTAACAGGTAGCTCCATGGGCTTTATTTTGAAGTTCATCTTGCCTGAGTCAGAAACTAATCTGTTGTATCTCCCAGGATCCAAGGACATTTTGAAGCCTTTCTCAATAGTCTTGAAGAAAAGAGAAATTATCCCCTCCCCTACCACCACTCTATGGAGATGATGAGACTCATAACATAGCTCAAACTATAGTCTATAGGGTCACAGAGAGTCGGACATGACTGAAGCGACTTAGCACATTAAAAGAATACTCTTTCCCCTCCCCAAATTCCCTGATCAGTTACGTTCAACGCTTTCATAAGTTCAGTTTAAGTGGACATATCTTAATATTTTCTATTAAGCACTTCATTTTGGAATGAGAGTAGCTGGCATCTATGATTATCTTGCAGCTTTATCACTGAAACAAATAATTCCCTTTCCACCACTGAACCTCTCTGTTAGAAATCATCTTCCCTCATGACTTGTTAAATACTAAGATGTATCTGATGTATTTCTTCTAACCATTCTCTTCCTGGAAAACAACATTTGTCCCTGTGCTACTGGTAGCTCCACATTTGTGTATGTGATTTCAAGCTCTGTAGCTCAGACACTACCTTCATTCCATTTGTAGCTGCACATCCCCTAACAGGCTGTACCTCATCTAAAGTTGTTGACTTAACTATCTTCACCCTTCAATAATTTGCTAATGATATTTTATAAGAAATATTATGACCAATTTTATAGTGGAAGTGGGCAAGATCGAAAAGATCCTGATTTTCTAAAATAATAATGGAGGGGCAAGCTATACTGTTTTATTAAGTAAAGGTCTTACATATTTTACCACTAACCACAATATTATGTTAAATTTTGCCAAACTGGTGTATAGTTTTAACATTTAAAATGTGCAATGCGAGTTAGTCACTTCAGTCGTGTCCAACTCTCTGTGACCACATGGACTATAACCTGCCAGGCTCTTCTGTCCATGGAACTCTCCAGGCAAGAATACTGGAGCGGAGAGCCGTTCTCTTCTCCAGGAGATCTTCCCAACCCAGGGATCAAACCAGGATCTCCTGCATTTGCAGGCAGATTCTTTACAGTCTGAGTCATCAGGTAAGCCCCTTAAAAAATGTACAAAAGGTAAATATTTTAAGGGAGAGGAAAATAGCACTTTTAAGATGAACTTCAGTTGACAAAATAGTTAAAACCACTCCCTTTGTAATATTTACAAGTTCTAAAAGCTAAGATTCTTCAGTATAACAATGTAAGTCTGACAGTTTTACTAATAATACTCTTATTTATATTATTGTAGTCAGGCAAACCTTCATAAATGAAATTAACAGAAACATATTTTCCAGGTGGAACTTTGGCTTTAGATGCTGCTTTTCCTTCTATAAAATGAAAACACACTCCAGTGTTCCTGCCTGGAAAATTCCATGGACAGAGGAGCCTGGTAGGCTACAGTCCATGGGGTCTCAAAGAACTGGACACAACTGAGCACACTCGCTCTTTGTGCATATAAAATACAGCAAGGGGAGGGGGAAAAACACATTTCAAAATGGGAAACTCTAAAGCACATCAGTCCAAATAAGCTAACATTTGTGAAGTAATTCTCATCCATATAAATTGCCTTCTTGCAGGAGACAGACCTTATCCTGACTTTTAATATTTCAATGCACCGATCTTGGTGGATGGAGAATGGACCAGGATGTACGGTGACATCAGTGACTCCTGCCCCAGACTGGGCCCCAGAAGACCATCGCTACATCACGGTCTCAGGGTGTTTTCTGGAGTACCAGTACATAGAAGTGGCTCATAGTTCCCTCCAGATTGTCCTCGCAGTAAGTGTTGACAGCCAACCACTCCTTCTAGTGTTTCCCGAACTGTTTTATTTCTGTGTATACTCAGCACATGCAGTTAGAACCTGTAGGTAGAAGGTGCCTGTGTGCTTTTTCCTAATCACCGCCACTTTTAACAGGGATCTGTCAGGTTAAACCAGGCTATGTCGTGGACTGAGTGATTCTTTCTGGGTATGCTGCTAATTCTGGGAATTCCCTTCTCCCTTAAAATCTTCTTCTTAGATTTCCCCCAGGTACCATCCATCATCTTTTATCACGGTCTCTCTTTTTCAAAACAATTCAGCTTTTCTATGAATTCTACTTCTAGATTATCACACTCCTATTTTTCATAGTATTCTGCCAATAAATAATGCTCCCTCTACAGGAAGAAAGTTGTAGCTATAAATAATTCCTTTGTTTTTGTATATTTATAGAACACATTTGTATAATATATTACTATGTTATATAAAACATTATTTTACATTATATTCCTATGATAAAGAGATAAATACCTTCCTTTCGTGAGAACTTTCGCTAATGCTAAATGTGTAATTTTGTGGGATTCATAAAGTTAAGGCAACTTTATTATACATGTCTCCACTTATTACAGATCATGTATGCAGATCTATGTGTATTTTCTTAGACTCTATATAGATCTTCAGTTGAGGTGCACAGTCTTAATCTTTAACAACAAATAATACAATTAGAATCTTCTTTTTACCTTTCTTTAGTTAATTACTTTGAGAATGACAGTAACTCACAATTCTTAAATAACAGGACATAAAATATTCTGGGTAGAATGGTACCAGCTGGTTCATATAAAACTCTTCAGGAATTTCAAAAGAAAGTACATGAGTGTGTGTATTAGATTATATAACTAATATATATAGTTATTATATCTTTTAATGAGGAATATATATGAACATGCATATACATATATAATTATATACTATATATGTTGTGCTATGAACACTTCCCAAGTTTCTGTGACTAAAAACCATAAAGGTTTATTCTTATGGGTGAGCAAGAAGTTTTACCAATCACTGGTCGCTAAGGAAACAAGGCTAGGAGCACAGCCACCATCTCAGTCATCATGGTTGCCATGCCAGATGGCAGGAAGAGATCTGAAGTGTCTACATTGGCACAAAAATGCTCCTACTTGAGAGAGGAAGCTCACTGCTCGTAGTTCATTGTCCAGAACTAGATACAGATTCCTACCCAATCACAATTCAGCCAGAAAGGAGGAAGAACTGTAAATATTTGAGAAGCAGCATAAATTATTTCCACAATATTTGAATTACATTCTTGGCTAAAGCACTGAGTGATCTCCCTTGAATGTGTCCAACCTGAAGCACTTCTTAATTAAAAAAAAAAAAGCTTCTATGATAGTTTTAAATTCTATAACTGTTCATTTTTATTATATTTAAGTAAAGTGAGATTTGATGGAATGAAACTAGTCATTTCATTATGTAAAATTCATTTAGGTGAAGCATTCATTCTCATATGGGAAAAGTAAAATATTTCTGGTATTTAGTGACAGATAAAATGTCTTCCTACATGTTAGAGAGGAATTTTAGAGAAAATGTTCCTTCCCTGAAACTCCCTTTTTATCTTTTTTTTTAACTGTATCCATAATTTTTGGAAAACTTCCAAATATCATCAAGAATGATGTAAACATATAGTCTGTGTGCATGGATAGTTAAATATATGACTATTTTAGAGAGTTATTTGAATGAATGTGTGTATGAATAAACTATACTCGCAGATTTATTAAACCGCCCTGAAATTCTGGTTCACAGATAATTTGCTGAGGAAATACATTTGGACATGGAAGCATGTGTTAAGGCTGACATACTGCCCAAAGAAAAAAAATATTTTTACATAAGTAGAAATCATCTGTAAAGGCAAAGTGGCTGAGTGTAGAGAAGATGGATGGAGTGTCTCTAAGAGCAGATGCGACCAATATATCAAGCTGCTGGTTCTCCATCCTCCTGTCTACACGTCCCCCAGCTGACTGGAGCAATAGTTTGAGCAGGTCATCACAGGATGTGGCATCTTCACCTCTGCCCTTTCCACCTGCTCTTCCTTCTGGGGTAGTTCTTTTGCTATGCTGCCTGGATCACCTGAGAGAGTAAGTCAGCAGCCCAAGCCAGTTTCTTTGGAAAAGTTTCCACACACTTTCTGTCTTTGGGTTTGTTATGGCCTAGCCAGCCTTGGGCTGAAAGCATCTGCTATATAGAAAACCTAGCCCATCTTAACTGGTGTTTTAGAATGCAAACCAAAACAGGGCTGATCTTGAACAATTTGCTCTGCCCAGTTAGCAGAAGCCTTCCAACTAAATGTTCCTACAGTCATTCTGATCACTTCTTTTGCCGTGTTTAAGGCATCCTGCATGCAGTCCATGGGGTTGCGAAGAGTCGGACACGACTTAGTGACCAAACAACAACAAGGGATGAAAACAGTGGCTTGAATCTCTGCTTCTCCCCTTCTCCTGTTCCTCAAATCATCTTCCTGACAATCCAATGTTTAGTTCGGTCCAGTCCAGTGAACGCTTCCTGAGTGATGCTCCCTGCTGGCATCTAGAGAAACAAATGACCTTGAGGCTGCCAAGGTCAGAAATGGGCATGGTTCCTCAGGGTACACACCCAGGGCAGACAGACACACTTTGGGAATGTGGTACAGAGAATACGTTTGTGGCATTTATGGCATCATCTTGGCTTCTTAGTTCCGTCCTGCTTTTTGTGAAGTCGGCTAAACTCCCACACTTCTCTTTCACCTGTCTTTGAAGCTACCCTCTCTTCCAGGATATCCGGCTTAGATCTGTTTTCATAAATGGCTGCTGTTCCAGCAACGGCTCTTGATTAACTCCAAATCTCTCCAGCTCTTTTTCTCCACCTTCACTCAGCCTCTCTTTCACAGATTCCTAACCCCTGGCACGCCTGTCACCCCATTGTTCGGTTTCCTGCCAATCAACTCCTAGCTGATTTTGAAATTAGCATTCACAAAGCCCACATTTGCATTGCACATTCATAAGATATCTCCCATCTCCAGCCAAAGGAAGAAGAGTATAATATCCACATAATTGGGAAGAGAGGCTATTAATCACACAGCCTCCAGCCGAGCAGAAAGGACTGCCACAGCATCATAATGATCAGCCAGGTGTGAGGTTTCCAGCGTTCTCCTTCTCCAGCAGCATTTTCTTCTAGTTAGGATCAGATATCACGTACAAAGGGAATACAGGTGTGCACAGTTTTAATAAAATCCAAATTTTTTTTTAAACTGCACCTACAAAATAGATAAAATAAATACATATGGAAAGAGCCCAGGAGGAGCCGAACTAAAGAGATGATGCTGTTTACATTACAACACAATGAACCTGATTTCTTCAGAAAATGTGACTATAACTGTATGGTTTACAAAATGCATTTACGGGAATTTAATCTTTTGATTTGTATAACTGTCCTGGGAGGGCAGCAGGACAGACTCAAAGCCTTTCCCAAGATTTCTTAGCTAGTACATGTGGAGGGCAGACATGCTAATCTAAGTTTTTCTCAGTACCAAGGATAGGAAAACAGACTTAAAACCAGCATGCCAGCATCAGCTGATGGGTAGCAGATTCATGAAACCCCAGAATTCAGACTTCTCTTCAGTAGCAAAGAATGCCACTATTAATTAGCTATGTCTTCCATGGGTGAGGGGAAGGGAGGTATATATACCTCATCTGTATTTGGTTTTGTTCAGTCACCAAGTCATTTCTGACTCTTCATAACCCCATGGACTGCAGCATGCAACGGTTCCCTGTCCCTCACCATCTTCCAGAGCTTGCCCAAGTTCATGGCCATTGAATCAGTGATGCCATCCAACCAGCTCATCTTCTGTTGCCCTCTTCTCCTTCTGCCTTCAATCTTAGGCAGCTCAGGGTCTTTTCCAAAGAGTCAGTTTTTAGCATCACATGGTCAAAGTATTGGAGCTTCAGCATTCAGCATTAGTCCTTCCAAAGAATATTCAGGGTTGATTTCCTTTAGGACTGACTGGTTGATCTCCTTGCTTTCCAAGGGACTCTCAAGAGTCTTCTCCAGCACCACAGTTCAAAAGCATCAATTCTCTGGCACTCTGCCTTCTTTATTGTCCAGTTCTTACATCTGCACATGACTACTGGAAAGACCATAGCCTTGACTACATGGACCTTTGTCGGCAAAGTGATGTCTTTGCTTTCTAACACACTGTCTAGGTTTGTCATAGCTTTCCTGCCAAGAAGTAATTGTCTTCTAATTTCCTGGCTACAGTCACCATTCACAGTGATTTTAGAGCCCAAGAAGAGGAAATCTGTGACTGCTTCCACCTTTTCCCCTTCTATTTGTATTACACACACACCTCACTTCCTGTAACCAACACAATGAAAAGGGAGAAGTTTTACACAGAAAGGTAAATAAATGAACCACTAAGGGAAACTTTTATCATAATAACTGAAGTAACTTTTTATTTTGAAACATATTCAGATAATTCATTGGAAGACAAAATCCCTTTCTTCTCTAGCTACCTCCAAAGGACCAATATCTCTAAATTTAACATGAAGTTCTCCAACCAAAATTGCTAGGCTTCGTTTTCCTTTATTTCTTTTACTTCTGACACACTTCTAAGCAAGTTGACTATTAATTTTTTAAGAGACCAGTAGAGGATATGGGTAAAAACATAAATAAGCTTACTATTTCCCGCAGCCATTAAAACTGGTTTAGAAACTGTCTACAAATTAGCAGGGAAGTCACAGAAAACTTTGTAAAAGGTTCCTGTACACAGTTCATAGCTAAAAAAAATAGGTTCAATGCCAAGTTTATCCTTCAGTTACATCTATTCTCTATAAAACTTTGTAGAGTGCTTGAAATGATGGAAATAATTGTTCAACATACCATGGTGAAACAAATTTTGAAGGTAAAATATGTGCCTTTCAAATGGATAGAGTTTGGAGAAGGCAATGGCAACCCACTCCAGCGTTCCTGCCTGGAGAATCCCAGGGACGGGGGGCCTGGTGGGCTGCCGTCTATGGGGTCACACGTGAATTGGATACGACTGAAGCGACTTAGCAGCAGCAGCAACAGATGTTTCCAATCGTTTCCAGTTAATGATATACATTTGCTATCTGGCTTGCTAGGATTTGCCTAGGAATAACACTGGTGAAGAAATTTGCAAAATTCTAAATGCAAACTTTATCCAAGTTGACCTGGGGTTGTTCTGGTAATGGCACATGTTGTTTCTCTGAATGTTGCTGAAGTGTGTGGTGCATATATGAGAGTAAAGGGCCTTATTGCTCATGCTGTTTTTTCCCCTATAATCTGGAAACACATCCATGGAAGCTTGATTTTCAAAGATTTGGATTCTGATTTTCACTTATCCTTGGACATTGCTATTAAAATGGCAAATATTAAATCTAAGTTGTTAACTTGCACCATCTCAAAGAAGTGAGTGGGAAAAATGGTGTGAGCAGATGATACTCAGCTATTGTTGTATTCAGAAGTGCAAGGATGACATTTGAAATATTTGAGCTGAAAAATTAAGACAGTGTTTTTAAGACAAAATGTAAGTTTGATCTGGTATGTCTGTTATGCAATGAAAAATGATTTGGCCATTTACGTTACTGAAATTGTCATTTTGCAAAAACTAATTAGCCAAACCTGTAGCTCCATAATTTGTGTGTGTGTGTGTGTGTGTGTATCTATTTTCACTCTCAAAAAATGTTACAGTTTGGACAGTGAGTTACACAAAGCCCTATCTAGAGATAAAAAGATTCCTAAATGATCTTTGACAGAGAAAACTTTAAGATTTTCAAAAACACTAGTGTTAACAGCGGTGCTTTGCACAGTCTGCTTTTAAACTTACTGATTTTGAAAGAGTTAACGAACATTTTAACTTTCACAGCTGTAAAGTAGTAGCACCTGGTCAACTCCAAATATTTAGGAAGTAAATACGGAGCTCTGTCTTGCAATCTATATCTGGAAATCTCCCTCTCCACCTCTATCCCCCAATCTAGGGACCCAGGAGAATGGCACAGTGATTCAGCATTTCTAAGGCATTCATTAAAATGTGCTTGAGTGCAATGAAATCAGGGGAGAAAAAAAGGTGCAAAACACACAGATATTAAAATCAAAACTTTTTTTATAAAAGCAAAAATAAGGAAATTGTATACTTTCTCTCTTACTGAAGCACTTGGAAAGCTGCTGAATTGACATGCATCTCCCATCACTGTTAGGTAAGTCAGCCAAAGATCTAGCAGAAAGCATATGGAACACTGTCAACGAGTTCTAGAGAAGCTTCAAAACAGAAGCACAGGGGAAATCACAGGACACAACCTGTAGCTCCATAATTTGATTCAAATACACTTGAGGCACATACTTTTCATGGACAAAAATATTGTATCAACAAATATATTGAAATTAAATATTTCCCACGAGTTTTATATACATCAGATTAATCTAGGTGCCTTTATGAGAAAGAGTTATAAGTATAATTGTTGTTTATTTTATCTTGGTGGTGTTCTTTGTATACCTCCCAGAAATTGCTGCTGCAAATCAAGAACTTTCCAATTCTTTGCTTCCATTAAAACTGAAGGAAAACCTCATAGACTTACAATTGGTAGATTACTTGAAATAATTCTTATGATAGGTAAATATGTAAATGTGGCACCCAATTTCAAGGAACCTGCAGAAGTTGAGTGATGTCATTGTAACAAAAAGCCTTCACTACTTCTCTATTTTTGAAAGAACAATATTTTTCCTAAATAAATATATACCTAATATATTATGTAATATATCACTTATAATATATTTATATATTTATATTTACATCATCCATATATTATCCATAAATATCTATAATATATTTATATTTATAGTATTATATATAATAAATATTTATTTATATTATATATTTATGATAAATAAATACCTAATACAAAAACAACTAGAATAGAATTCATGCTAAACTCCATCCCATTCTAGTATTAATCAAAAATGGACATAAAATGAAATTTTATTTTTTACATAATCATCATTATAGAAGTGTGTACATGTGTTCTTAAATGAAAGAAAGTGAACATATCATAGCAGTATTCAAATTCCACTGGATATATAAAAGTAAATAATATATCTTTAAAATACATTGATAGGTATACTATGCCAAAATAAAGTGCTTTTGAAGCCATTTAAACTAATGATGAAAAATATCAAATATGAATTTCAAATGCAGATAGTTTCAAGCCCACATAGTTTCAAGTGGAATTTTGAAAAATTTATTTCAGGGTATGCAGGAGCCAAAATGTTTGGAGGCCATTAATCTAAAGCAGTGGTTTCTTCGTTCTTTCTTTCTGTTCCTTCTTTCCTCCCTTCCTTCCCCAGTCCCTACAGACTGAGCCACAGCACAAGATGCAGGCATTTAATTCTCAGGTAGTGCTGAGAGGGCGGTCTTGGATCCCCCATACATTCCCCTAAAGCCCAGACTGCTAATGCTAGCTGACACTAGGAATTACTTACCTAGCTGTTTAAAAGATTACTATAAACATAATATACTTCTAGAAATTTTTTGTCCTTTTGTCTGAGGCAGGGCAGAGGTGGGTATGTTTTTCAAAAGTTTCTCCAGAAATATTAGTCCCATCCCTTTCCTTTTATTGCTGATTCCTCAAATATGAATTGCATAGAAAAGCAAGGTGCTTGGTCAGAGAGATGATTTTATATGCCAAGATGGTACCACAGTTCTGGTTGTTCTACCAATTCCTTTCTGGGCCTTAAGAGTCACTTCCCTTCCTGTACTGCAGGGTCAAACACATTAGTTATATGACTAGTTGTGTATGTGTGTGTTAGTCACTCAGTCGTGTCTGACTCTTTGCGACCCCATGAACTGTAGCCCTCCAGGCTTCTTTGTCCATGGACTTCTCCAGGCAAGAATACTGGAGTGGTGGCTGATTTATGTCAATGTATGGCAAAAAACCAACAAAGGTTCATCTAGTCAAGGCTATGGTTTTTCCTGTGGTCATGTATGGATGTGAGAGTTGGACTGTGAAGAAGGCTGAGCGCGGAAGAATTGATGCTTTTGAACTGTGGTGTTGGAGAATACTCTTGAGAGTCCCTTGGACTGCAAGGAGATCCAACCAGTTGATCCTAAAGGAGATCAGTCCTGGGATTTCTTTGGAAGGAATGATGCTAAAGCTGAAACTCCAGTACTTTGGCCACCTCATGCGAAGAGTTGACTCATTGGAAAAGACTCTGATGCTGGGAGGGAATGGGGGCAGGAGAAGAAGGGGACAACAGAGGATGAGACGGCTGGATGGCATCACTGACTCGATGGACGTGAGTCTGAGTGAACTCCGGGAGTTGGTGATGGACAGGAAGGCCTGGCGTGCTGCAATTCATGGGGTCGCAAAGAGTCGGACACGACTGAGCGACTGATCTGATCTGATGGCAAAAAACACCATAATATTGTAAAGTAATTAGACTCCAATTAAAATAAATTAATTAATTAAAAAAAAATACTGGAGTGGATTGCCATTCCCTTCTCCAGAGGATCTTCCTGACCCTGGGATCAAACCCTAGTCTCCTGTATCGCAGGCAGATTCTTTACCGTTTGAGCTACAGGGAAGAGTTACTCACATAACTAACCTGTGGTCAAATACCGAATTCATGTACTTAAACACTGTTTACCATTCCTCCACATTGAACAGTGAGCTGGTGTAGAACTTCTGATTCTAGTCCAATGTCCAAAACTGTTCAAAAGTTTTTAGCACAAAATGGCTTGTTGCGTGTGATGGAAATGGACAGAATGACAAGCACTCAGTTTCTTTCCTAGATCCCAGAATGGTTCAACAGCTTTGCTGCTTGCCTTCAAATATTAAACACACTGTTTCAACTCCCGTTCTCCCAGGTATTCAGATACACAGACCTGCTTGTCAGTAAAGGAAATAAATGTGATTTGTCTTTCTGTAACATCAGAATAGTTTATACAAATCATCACAAATATATGAGAAGAAGAATCAAATTTCAACTGTAAACAGGGGATTTTTTCCAATGGACAAAGTTGCTTAATTAGTAGAATGAAGGTGGTGAATAGAATTGTGCTTAGTCACTCAGTTGTGTCCGGCTCTTTGCAGTCCCATGGACTGCAGCCTGCCAGGCTCCTCCACCCACGGGGATTCTCCAGGCAAGAATACTGGAGTGGGTTGCCATGCCCTCCTCCGGGGGATCTTCCCAACCCAGGGATCAATCCCGGGGATCTTCCCAACCCAGGGATCAATCCCAGGTCTCTTCCACATTTCAGGCAGATTCTTTACCGTCTGAGCCACCAGGGAAGACCTAAATAGAATTGGGAAAGGACATTTCTTGGTACAACTGAGTGTTCTAAAACACATAAATGATGTTCTACAAACCAAGTTTAGAACCCCAACTGGATTTACCCCTGATAGTAAGAAATATCGAGACCAATGGATACTTCTGAAATGGGCACATGTTTAAATTTCTACTCTACTCTCAATTTCTCTGGAAAATAACAAATTCACTTGAACATAATCACTTCAGAGCATAACACCTTCATGTCTTATCCACAGATGTCAATCAAGTTTTGGTAAAAATAAACCCTGAACAATCAGTTATCACGCTCTTTATTTTATTTTGCTTTATTCCTGAAAGGTGTCCTTGTATACTGGTGAGCAGTTTCATGAGTCTGTGAACAAACGGAGCACAAGAACTTGAACAGTCTCTAAAGTCAAATTAAATCTAAGATTTTTTTTCTTGCCTTTAATATCCACTAGTATTCCCTACATGCAAGTTCAGAACTATCAGGTAAAATATTCACAGTCTGGGAGTAACAATCCTTAAATTTTACACCCAGCTGTATAATAAACTATTTTGTAATTATGAACTAGATGAGATAATGTCTAAGAAATTGCCTTGAAAACAATAAAGGTGGTATATTTATTTTCTCCTTAGCTCAGTTTCTTCCACTGCTCTGGAGAACACTATTATTTCGTCAGGTTCACTCGCAGTGTGTGCAAAACTGAACTGAATCCTACTAAGCTTACTTACTCCCCAGATAGAACCATGATTCTTAAAGCCAGTGTGATACTATTTAGTGTAACAACACACCAGCCAGCACAGGGGCAAGTTTTATCCCATATCAACCATTATCATCAATTGCAGTATCTGCTTCTATATGTAATGTTTGAAGCATTTGCTTACCCCCAAAGCAATAATATAATATCACTTGATTTATCACATTATATCACTTGATCTATCAGAATGCTTAGAAACACCGTGGAATAAAAATACCAATACATTTAACATGGTAGAGAAGATTATAGCCTATGATAAATCAATAATAATTGGGTTTTCTTGAATATTAAAGTTGAAATTACCTCCATAGAGTATTATACAGTAAACCCTGTAGAATCCCATTTCTTATATTTAACTTTATAGTCATAAATTATTTCAGAAAGAAATAAGTATATGAAAATATAGTAAAATGGAGTATTTTTTAAAACAAGACAAGCTGTTGAACTTCAACAAAGGCTACCATCTTCCTTGGTCATATATAACATCATTGCCTTTAAGATGTTTTTCCAGTCATGATCAATTATTACGATGCACATTTTTGAGAAATACATCTTCGATGGAAATGTCTTCTTCACAGAAACTTCTACACATAGTGATAGAGTTAATAATAGTAGAATGCATTATAGTTGTTAAATAACAGCAAGTCATCCCAAAAGAAGGATGTAAAAATGATTTATAATGATACCTGTAATACAAGAGATAATTTATTGTCTAGTATGTTATACTCGAGTGAAAAAGAATAAATATATGGGCAAACACACTTAAGCTAAATATTGTTTACACAGTAGAAAAAGAACCATCTGTGATAGTCTCTCCAAACCCTTTGCTTTTACCAGTCCTACAAATAGGATTTTAAGCCCTACTGTTCTCCACCCACACAGTCCTCCAGACTGGGTACATGATTTCCAGTCATTATTTTCGTGCAGAGGCCTGTCCTCGTGGCTCCATGGCTACATCTGTGCCAACTCCCACCCATTGTTAAATTTCTCTCAAGCAGTAACCCGATGAGTCAAAACCAATTCTCATGCCATATGTTTCTCACTGCTATTCTCCTAACTATTCATAATATTGTATTATACTTAATGAAGGAGTTCTTTCCCATGTGACTGTTTGCGTTAATGCTAACTGCAAATATGGCTCCATCCCTGTTAATAATCCAGGGCGTTTCCATATCACTGAATTTTAGAGAAATATTTGATTGATTAAGTCAATAGTTTTCAAGCTTTTTCTAGTAAATCCCTTCTAGTATAACATTTTACTTTATCATCCATCAGACTGTGAAATCTATTCATCACAATCCCACTAATATTAAGTAAGGTTCTTACAGTAAACAATATCTTGCCAAAGTTGGATTGACATGACTCATTATCACTAGTGACCCCTCTATGTCAATTAATTCATGCAAACCTTGAAATTTTGGTGAGTGTCTTTTTATGGTTTCATCCAATCGGGAAAGTCTAGGATAATATTAAGGAAAATATGATTTTGTGTATCATTATTTTAACTCTCATGTGTAAAACATTTTCAAATAGAAGTTATTGCTTTGTGTTCAACAACAGTAAACAGTAAACTGAGTGCCCTGTCAGTCTGGCTGTGACAATTATTTGATCGTTTAACTTAATGAATAAAAAAGCATTGAAGGCTCAACTGAAAGGCATCTATGTAAACACTGACCTAAGATTAATCTTTGCTTTCATTTTCCTTTTGTGATCCATTACAGGTTTTTTTCTTCCCTTTAGACCCCATATGCTTGCAGATATTAATTTTCAGAGAAATACAATGATTCTCCCAACAATGGTGGTGTGTTGCTTGGCTTTACTTCACTGAAACCCGGTCAGAGACTCTGATGACAGATAGTCTGCTTGTCAGCTTTGCTTCAGGAATCCAAAGAAAATGGAACTCATCAGGAGCAGAGCCTCAGGCAGTACCTGTGCCTCTTATTTGGGTCCTTTCATGCTAGGTTGACAGGGGTCTCAGTCTTTCATCATTTGGTTCACTGACAGAAAGGAAAGGGAGCTGCTGCACTTTTAGGTACCACTCTGCAGACTGCTCTATTGCAAAATAAACAAACAATGTATTTTTAGGGCACCACCTGCAGCAAGCAGCTGTACCAAACAGAGCAGAACCACGAAGGATGTGATTTGTTCCATTTAACATGAAGCCTTGAGGTTTGAGGAGAGAGGGAGGAGAAGGTTCTATGTATACAACCCACATATCCGCAATTTAACTGAAGCTGATTTTCCTTTTTCGATTGGAATTGAGGTATCATTATATCTTTCCTCCTGTCCCACCCCACAACCTCTGGTTGACAACAATTCTATTATTGGGGTTATAACTGTTAACTGAGAAAATCATTTTTCTCTGACAGTATACTTCCTCTTCCATTCAAGGGCAATTTTCTCTCAGAGCAACCTATACTTAAATGCCAACATCTGCTGTATCTAAGCTGTATATAAATGGTGCCTGGCATTTACATGATGCCAATGACATGATTAGAGAAACTCACAGACTTAGCTTACACAGAATTTTCTTCTTACCTACAGCTTTCATCTATTTCAGTAGTTCTGCTGGGTCTCTTGGTTTCTCCTACTGCACCACACAAGTCTGAAACACTCTGAAAGCTGAACGTTAGCTCTTATTTTGACTGACAATCAGTTCGTGCATTAACTCCTATCTCTCCAGGCCTTAAAGCTGTATGTGTGCGTGCTAAGTTGCTTCAGTCATGTCCAACTCTTTGCGACCCTATGGACTGTAGCCCACCAGGCTCCTCTGTCCATTGGATTCTCCAGGTAAGAATACCAGTGTGGGTTGCCATTTCCTCCTCCAGGGGATCTTCCCGGCCCAGGGTCTGAACCCACATCTCTTATAAGTCTCCTGAGTAGACAGGTGGGTTCTTTACCGCTAGCACCACCGGGGAAGCCAAATGCTGTTGCATCATGATGAAGTCTGCCATGTCTGCATTGTCTCAGTACCAAGAATTTTGAGGCTGATGCAAGGGGTATTTTAAGTATTTGCTTTTCCCCTAGATTTAAAAATCTCCTCATTCTCTTAATGGCTATTGATTCTGACCTCACAAACCAAAGTCACCATTTCATTTTGAGTTCTTCTAGGTGAGCTGGGAAAAATAGAATTAAATTATAGATGATGCTGGAGGCAATCCAGGTAGTTACAGATGGAGGTCATTTTAAGTACAGAGAGCGACAGTTACCTTTAGGATTAGATTGGTCACCAAGAATTATGCAGCAATTTTGCTTTTGTCTTGACGATGAACATATTTTAAGGTGAGGGGGACTCCTAAATATTTAAGAGGTGAACTAGAATACCATTCTTAACTCATCTACCACTGACTAGTTCCTTAATCTGTAGGAGAAACGGTTGTTAACCATCTTTTTGTGGCTCATTAGGACTCTTTGGTAAGACTGGTAACTATTGCTTCAGGACTCAGAGAAGCGAGATGAAGGAATTACAAATTTGCAATGATGCATGCTTCCAGCTAATACAGGAAATCAGATCTTGTGAGTCAGGAAACTTCACTTTCCTGTGTTATCTCCACCTTCATCATTAAGATGATGGCTTTTAAGACTACTGGGCACAAAATAAATTCCTGCCCAACAGTGTCTCCAAGAATGTTTAATGTAGGAACTGCTTCCATCTCTTTCACATTTCTAACATATTAAAGGTAATTTTCTGGAAAATAACTCCCAGACTGGATTTTATTAAATTATGTCAACTTCTGAATCCTTTTCAGTCAACTTTGTAATTTCTGACTATGGGACAGTGCTTTTAACTCTATATCCTTGAAACTTTGGAAGAAGGAAGGGAAATACCTCTAGTTTCAAAGAATAAAAGAGGCTCTTTAGTTGGAGCATACTTACATGCTACAGAACTAAGAGTCAGTTAGATCTTTAATGAGTTGTTACAGTATACCAATATTCTTCAGGGCTCTCTGGGGAATATTAAAAGAAAAGAGCATAAGCCTTCATGACTGCCGAGTCTTGTCTCTGTACAGTCAGCAGTTTAAATATGACAGCCTTATCCACTAATAAATACAACTCTGCAAGTGTGTCCCAGAGAAGGCAATGGCACCCCACTCCAGTACTCTTGCCTGGAAAATCCCATGGACGGAGGAGCCTGGTAGGCTGCAGTCCTTGGTGTCACTAAGAGTCGGGGACGACTGAGCAACTTCATTTTCACTTTTCACTTTCATGCATTGGAGAAGGAAATGGCAACCCACTCCAGTGTTCTTGCCTGGAGAATCCCAGGGACAGAGGAGCCTGGTGGGCTGCCGTCTATGGGGTCGCACAGAGTCGGACACGACTGAAGTGACTTAGCAGCAGCAGCAGCAAGTGTGTCCAACTAACTGGATTTTAGTCTGCCAATCTTAAAAAGGCCTCTCTGCATCAGACAGTACTTTGATTATTTAATCGAAAATCTATGAACATTGCAAAACACCAAAAACAGAGACTAGCTGAAGAGTTCAACACATTCGATGATTACTTTTATCATAATGTCTCAGGCCAAACTTAGGTATCTCCATTTGGCTGAGGGCTTTGCTCCCACATTCCAGAGATGGAATTGTTCACTTTGGCTGGAAGAAAAATGAAGATTATTTCCTCAACCCCTCTCTCAGCAGGTTTGCCCAAGCTCCAATTCAGCAAAAGGGTAAATTACAAAGATCCTTTATATCCTCTGTCCAGGGTGAGATTGAAGGCCCATGATGCAAATTTGATTACAAATTCCACCCATGATGTAATCCCATTTCACTTTCATTTTGCTTTATTTTGTAATCACAGAGCAAGTTTTTAAATAGGTAAGAAATAAGAGTCAAAGCGATTTTTAAAAGTGACCTCCAACTAGAAGAAGCTCTCTATATTAATCATTTGTTTTTAGTATGTAGGGATCTTGGGAAGAGTTCAGCAAGATTTGAGTGTTAAAAAAAAAAGATTTGAGTGTTGTTGCTCAGTCACCCAGTCGTGTCCAACTCTCTGCGACCCCATGGACTGCAGCACGCCAGGCCTCCTGTCCCTCAGCATCTCTCAAAGTTTGCCCAAGTTCATGTCCACCACATTGGTGATGCCATCCAGCCACCTCATCCTCTGTAGTCCTCTTCTTCTGCCCTCAATCGTTCCTAGCATCAGGGACTTCTCCAGTGAGTCAGAGGTTTACATCAGGTGACCAAAATATTAGAGCTTCAGCTTCAGCATCAGTCCTGCCAGTGAATATTCAGGGTTGATCTCCCTTAAGATTGACTGGTTTGATCTCCTTGCTGTCCAAGGTCCTCTTAGGAGTCTTCTCCAGCACCATAGTTATAAGGTATCAATTCCTTGGCATTCTGCCTTCTTGACAGTTCAGCTCTCACAATAGTCCCTGACCACTGGGGAGACTATAGCCTTGACTGTACAGACCTTTGTTGGCAGAGTAATGTCTCTGCTTTTCAACACACTAAGTTTGTCATAGCTTTCCTGCCAAGAACCAATTGTCTTCTGATTTCATGGCTACAGTCACCATCTGCAGTGATTGTGCTTATTAAAAACACCGGGCACTCTTCAGGTCATTTCAGAAGAAAAAAAATCTTTATACATCTGGTGCTAGCTTTATATCAGGTCCCATTTTCTAAAAAATAGGCCAGCACTGGCATTTTTCTTTCCCAGTTTCTGGTTTATCCCCTAAATCACCACTCCCATCTTCTTTTTCCATTTGTCCTTTTACCCTCAGCCCCTAACTTGTACTGCCACTGGCAGATGCCTCTAAATGCCTACCGGTCAATTAGGAAATGATCAAAACCAAGGTGAATCCTAATATAGCTCTCTTCCTGTCAAGAACCTCAAAAACTAAGAAAAGTTAGACTCTCAAATTTTTCAATAATCTGGGGGTGGGCATTGTCATTTGTTTCAATGTGTATTTCCTTCAGTTCAGTTCAGTCACTCAGCTGTGTCCAACTCTTCGCGCCCCATGAATCGCAGCATGCCAGGCCTCCCTGTCCATCACCAACTCCCGAAGTTTACTCAAACTCATGTCCATCGAGTTGGTGAGACCATCCAGCCATCTCATCCTCTGTCGTCCCCTTCTCCTCCTGCCCCCAATCCCTCCCAGCATCAGAGTCTTTTCCAATGAGACAACTCTTTGCATGAGGTGGCCAAAGTACTGGAGTTTCAGCTTTAGCATCATTCCTTCCAATGAACACCCAGGACTGATCTCCTTTAGGATCAACTAGTTGGATCTCCTTGCAGTCCAAGGGACTCTCAAGAGTCTTCTCCAACATCACAGTTCGAAAGCATCAATTCTTCGGAGCTCAGCTTTCTTCACAGTCCAATTCTCATATCCATACATGACCACTGAAAAACCATAGCCTTGACTAGATGGACCTTTGTTGGCAAAGTAATGTCTCTGCTTTTCAATATGCTATCTAGGTTGGTCATAACTATCCTTCCAAGGACTATTTCCTTAATTACTCAGAAACATGGGGATCTTTTCATATGCTTTGCAGAAATTTAAGTTTTACTTCCTATGAACTCTCTAGTCATACCTTTGTTTTTCAAGTTTTGAGAAATATTTGCCAGTTTAAAAATATTCTGAAAAGCATTTTTTTTGAGGTTATTGTTACTCCAATCTTTCCCTTCTCTTTTAACTTTGTTTTGACTTCCATCATGGCTTCCCAGGTGATGCGAGCATGGTAAAGAACCTGCCTGCCAATGCAGGAGACATAAGAGATATGGGTTTGATCCCTGGGTAGGGAAGATCCCCTGGAGGAGGAAATGGCAACCCACTCCAGTATGCTTGCCTGGAAAATCCCATGGACAGAGGAGCCTGGTGGGCTATAGTCCATAGGGTTGCAAAAAGTCAGACACTACTGAGCCACTGACACTGTTTTCCATCATGAAAAATATATCATCTTGATACAGTCAAATTTTCTCAAATATATTCCTTTAAGATATGTGCTTTTTAAACTTTACTTAAGGAAGATTTTACCCATCTCAGTTCAGTTCAGTTCAGTCGCTCAGTTGTATCTGACTCTTTGCGACCCCATGAACTGCAGCATGCCAGGCCTCCCTGTCCATCACCAACTCCCGGAGTTCACTCAGACTCACGTCCATCGAGTCAGTGATGCCATCCAGCCATCTCATCCTCTGTCGTCCCCTTCTCCTCCTGCCCCCAATCCCTCGCAGCATCAGGGTCTTTTCCAATGAGTCAACTCTTTGCATGAGGTGGCCAAAGTACTGGAGTTTCAGCTTTAGCATCATTCCTTCCAAAGAAATCCCAGGGCTGATCTCCTTCAGAATGGACTGGTTGGATCTCCTTGCAGTCCAAGGGACTCTCAAGAGTCTTCTCCAACACCACAGTTCAAAAGCATCAATTCTTCGGAGCTCAGCCTTCTTCACAGTCCAACTCTCACATCCATACACGACCACAGGAAAAACCATAGCCTTGAACCTTTGTTGGCAAAGTAGTGTCTCTGCTTTTCAATATGCTATCTAGGCTGGTCATAACTTTCCTTCCAAGGAGTAAGCGTCTTTTAATTTCATGGCTGCAGTCACCATCTGCAGTGATTTTGGAGCCCAGAAAAATAAAGTCTGCAACTGTTTCCACTGTTTCTCTATCTATTTCCCATGAAGTGATGGGACCAGATGCCATGATCTTTGTTTTCTGAATGTTGAGCTTTAAGCTAACTTTTTCACTCTCCACTTCATCAAGAGGCTTTTTAGTTCCTCTTCACTTTCTGCCATAAGGGTGGTGTCATCTGCATATCTGAGGTGATTGATATTTCTCCCGGCAATCTTGATTCCAGCTTGTGTTTCTTCCAGTCCAGCGTTTCTCATGATGTACTCTGCATTTAAGTTAAATAAGCAGGGTGACAATATACAGCCTTGACATACTCCTTTTCCTATTTGGAACCAGTCTGTTGTTCCATGTCCAGTTCTAACTGTTGCTTCCTGACCTGCATACAGATTTCTCAAGAGGCAAGTCAGGTGGTCTGGTATTCCCATCTCTTTCAGAATTTTCCACAGTTTATTGTGATCCACACAGTCAAAGGCTTTGGCATAGTCAATAAAGCAGAAATAGATGTTTTTCTGGAACTCTCTTGCTTTTTCAATGATCCAGCAGATACTGGCAATTTGATCTCTGGTTCCTCTGCCTTTTCTAAAACCAGCTTGAACATCAGGAAGTTCACGGTTCACATATTGCTGAAGCCTGGCTTGGAGAATTTTGAGCATTACTTTACTAGCGTGTGAGATGAGTGCAATTGTGCGGTAGTTTGAGCATTATTTGGCATTGCCTTTCTTTGGGATTGGAATGAAAACTGACCTTTTCCAGTCCTGTGGCCATTGCTGAGTTTTCCAAATTTGCTGGCATATTGAGTGCAGCACTTTCACAGTCATCTTTCAGGATTTGAAATAGCTCAACTGGAATTCCATCACCTCCACTAGCTTTGTTCATAGTGATGCTTTCTAAGGCCCACTTGACTTCACATTCCAGGATGTCTGACTCTAGGTCAGTGATCACACCATCGTGATTATCTGGGTCATGAAGATCTTTTTTTTTACCCATCTAGGTATCTCAAAAACACAACTTATATTTGTTTTAAAACAAATATTCTAAGCATTTGCTTTTCACATTTACCTCTTTATTTTACATTTACTTTTCTTTATTAGTGTGATGTTTGAACAATACCTAATTGATTTTTTTCCCATAAGAAGAGAAAGTTGTCCTAACATCATTTAGTGAACAATCCTTTATTTCTCCACTGTTTGTTAATTCTGTTGTTTCATTCACCTATATGCCTGGTCTGTTTTCAGGCTCTCTAAGCTGTTCTACTGATTTTTTGACTATTCTTGTATTTATGCCTGACTTCTTTAATAATTACAGCTTTGTAATATGCTTTGATATCTGATCAAGGAAGTGCTCACTCCTGTTTCTTTTTCAGAACCAAGTGTCTCTTCATAGGCTTTGATTCCTCCATATGAATTTTAAATTAGTGATCAAGTTCTATGAAAAACACTATTGCAAGTTACACTACGTTTAAAAATTAATTAAGGAATAAACAATATCTTACAATGTGGAGCAGAGAGAAATTACTTTTGTCATTTTGATTATTCCAACTAAAAATGTCACAGGTCTATAATATTCAATTCTTCTTATATATTATACAATACATTTAATAATTATCTCCATTAAAGGCTAGCACAGCTCTTACTGTACCTAGAAATCATCTCTAGGTATCTGAAGTATTATTACAACTATGAGCTTGATTTTTTTTAAAAAATTCTATTACTGTCTCCAACCATATATACTGAGATTTAGGAATAATCTTTATTTTGCGTCCAGCAACCTTGGTGAACTCAGTTGTTCTGAAAGCATGCCTGTAGATTTTCTTGGATTTTCAGTGCAGGTGGATTATCATATGCAAATTGTGATAATGTCTTCTACCTTTTAGTTTGACCTTACATCTTTGTGTGGTCTTCTTGTATCTGCTAACATGATAATAAATTATACATCTAATAGCAAGAATCTGGCATGTTCATCTTGTTCTGGATTTTATTGTAAATGCTCTAAATTTTAATATTAAGGGTAATATTTGCTGGGTATGTTTTGCTTTTGTTTTATATTATACATCAAGTTTCCTTCTCTTCCTTCTTTGTTAAGAGTATACAGAAAATTATTAAACATTTTCCATTTATTTTGATGATCATCTAATTTTTTTCCTTGAATCTTTAATGTGTCTAATTGGGAAAAACTTTATAAATTGAACTCTCCTTGCATTCCTCAGAAGAATCGTATATTTTCATATTGTTGTTCTCTTGCTATCAATAAATTGATTAAATCTGATGCTTTACTTGGGATATTTAATCTGTGTTTATAAATTAAACTATGATTTTCTATAATTGTATAATTTGTCACTACTCTTAGTATTAAGGGCTTCCCAGGTGGCACTAGTGGTTAGGCCATACTGCTGCTAAGTCGCTTCAGTCGTGTCCGACTCTGTGCGACCCCGTAGACAGCGGCCCACCAGGCTCCCCCGTCCCTGGGATTCTCCAGGCAAGAATACTGGAGTGGGTTGCCATTTCCTTCTCCAATGCATGAAAGTGAAAAGTGAAACTGTAAGTCGCTCAGTCGTGTCCGACTCTTTGTGACTCCATGGTCTGCAGCCTACCAGGCTCCTCCGTCCATGGGATTTTCCAGGCAAGAGTACTGGAGTGGGGTGCCATTGCTTTCTCCATAGGCCATACTAGAGTCTCAAAAAGCATTAGACTGTACTTCCTCTTTTTCAACAACCTGGAAGAGTTCATATCACAGAGACAATTTCTGTATATTCAAAGTTTATTTAAATCACCTGAAAAAAATTTTGACCCACTGCCTGTGTTGGAAATGAAATAAAGGCACAGATTTCTGACTATGAATTTAATATGTCTAGGTAGTGGTAAAGCATCTGCCTGTCAAGCAGGAAGTGCAGGTTTGATACCTGGCTTGAGAAGATGGCAACCCATTCCAATATTCTTGCCTGGGAAATCCCATGGACAGAGGAGCCTGGTGGGCTACAGACCATGGGATCACAAAAGAGATGGACATGACTTAGTGACTAAACAACAATTGTTATATAGACTGTCATATTTTCTATTGCTTCTTGAAATTACAGAAATTGATAATTTATATTTTTCTAAAAATTGTTTGGGCTTCCCTGCTGGCTCAGAGGTTAAAGCGTCTGCCTGCAAGGTGGGAGACCCGAGTTCAATCCCTGGGTTGGTTATTTAAATTCTGAAAATATGTGTTCTTTCATGGTGATTGGTTTCATCTACCTATAATTCAAGGACACTCAGTCAGTTCCCATTCATGATCAAAACTGCCACTTTCCATTTCCTTTCTCTTTTTGGAAGAAAGCACATATCTGAGTCTTCTGATCCCAGTTCCCATTGCATAGTAAAACTCTTCTTCTTAGGGTGCATATTAAATATCCACACCCCGAAAGATCACAATTTCAGCTCCATTCATTGTCTTGGTTTTAATTCCATTTTGTTCACTGGAGGTGAAGTTTTCTCTTTGTCTTTTAAACTTAGCGATGACTTTCATTTTAATTATACTTTGCCTGAGGGAATTCCTGTTTATGTTTCATTCACCATACTGACTAGAAGACTCTTATAAGTGACTGTAATGATTTTGGTAGGAATGGTACTAAAATATGTGACATATTTTGATGATTTATTAAACAGGGAAAAGTGGATATAATTATCTTTCAAAAAAATTGTTTTCAAGCCAGATAAAGGAGAAAATGTGCTGTTTTTGAGACCACTAGGTTCATCTCTGCCACTTGCCTCTTGCCACTTGAGCAAATAACTGCACAGTTCCCAGTTTCTGCATCTTCAATATGAACTTTACAATATTAACCTTAAAATATTTATATACTATTCATAAATATTATTTAATAATTAAAAGTAACATTTATTAAGCAACTAAATACTACATAGTAGACCTTCAATAAAGACACTAGTTATTTAGTGAATCATTTTGAAATATGACAACATAATCAAGACCTATTGAAAATGTGCTGAAATATTTTTATTTTATTTTTTTAATTAAATTTATTTATTTTAATTAAAGGCTAATTCGGAGAAGGCAATGGCACCCCACTCCGGTACTCTTGCCTGGAAAATCCCATGGGCGGAGGAGCCTGAAAAGCTGCAGTCCATGGGGTTGCTGAAGGTCAGACACAACTGAGCGACTTCACTTTCACTTTTCACTTTCATGCATTGAGAGGAAATGGCAACCCACTCCAGTGTTCTTGCCAGGAGAATCCCAGGGACAGGGGAGCCTGGTGGGCTGCGTCTATGGGGTTGCACAGAGTCGGACACGACTGATGCGACTTAGCAGCAGCAGCAGAGGCTAATTACTTTACAATATTATATTGGTTTTGCCATACATCAACATGAATCCGCCACAGGTGTACACGTGTTCCCAGTCCTGAACCCCGCTCCCACCTCCCTCCCCATACCATCCCTCTGGGTCATCCCAGTGAAATCACATAGATATAGATAAAAATTTTTGTTTTCTTATATATGCTATCTATAGTTTGGTCTGTTCTTTTCCATTAGGTTGGTCATAATTCCTTTTTTTGTCTTTTGACTTATGTCTGCTTCATTTGATCAAAATTATCTTTTACTGTTTCTCCAGCTTCTATATCTTATTTTCAGTCTTCTGTGGATAGGAAAACTGAGACTATTAGAATTATTTTAAAAAACAGTAATTCATTTCTGGGTCAGAGAACAAAGGTCTCCCCCATGAACAAAGTACATAAGATTGGTGAAATGTTTTAGATGCTGAAGTGTTTTTTCAGGTTTCCTGATTTGTGACTATATTTTAGTTAATAACTTTAACTAAGAAGCAATTTAAGAGTAAGCTGGGAGGGATTGGGGGCAAGAGAAGAAGGGGACAACAGAGGATGAGATGGCTGGATGGCATCACCGACTCAATGGACATGAGTTTGGGTGAACTCCGGGAGTTGGTGATGGACAGGGAGGCCTGGCGTGCTGTGATTCATGGGGTCGCAAAGAGTCGGACACAACTGAGCGACTGAACTGAACTGAACTGAGGTGTTTATGTATAGAAATAAGAACCCAACGGTACATATATCCTTGCTGCATATCTATGAAAAACCTTCATTTTGCTAGCCCATCAGTTAGTGGTTGAGACTAAGCTACAACTCAGTCATTTTCTAAGCTCTATATGCTTTCCAAATCATTGCACTGTCTCTGTTATTCACTTACTATTCTGTTAACACTATAAGAAATAAGACCTAGAGCCCTATTTACATATTATTTAGTTTCAAGACCAACTATAAAGCAGTAACAATTTGTTTTAACATCCTTTTTCCATCCTTCCCACCTCCCACTAATATCATCTTGTTTAATAAAGATCACATCACTGAACTGTCTTCTACTTCCTTTCTGGGAAAATGTTATTTAGGAAAAAAAAATTTCTGAATGAATATAGATTATATGCTGTTCAAATCTTCTAAGTTCATAGAATAATTTGATGCATCATGTTGATTTATTGTTAATTTGGTAACTTAAATTGGTATTTTCAGATAAAGATCTTCGCAGCCTTTGACTGATGGCAGCTGGGTAGAATGATGTCATTTTCAGAGGGGTAGTTACCTTACTGATGTTGTTCCTTTCTGGTTACTTTGCATATGGCCATGGTATATACATAGTGTATGTTCTGGTGCTATAGATGGGAAGCAAGAGAGGAGATTGAGACATATGGAGACAGAGAAAATGAATGCTTAGAAAGTCTATAATTGGATAAAATTTAGAATCCCCCTGACTTCCTTTCCATGTGAGAAAAGCTTCTGTTTTTCTTGTAATTCTATCCTTCTAAGCACCCTCACCTATAAACAGGTGAGAAACCAGAAATAGAAATAAAAGCTTGAGAGATCATTGAAATTCAGCCTTGATGTCTTGAGCACCAGTGAAGCTGACAAACTTGCAGGAAAGAGAAACACAGTGAAAGAAACAGAGAGAGGAGAACAATGACAGGAAAGGCAAGGGAAATGTCAGAGAAATGTAAAGAGAAAAGCAAACACTGGCAAAGAACGTGCATATCCTACAAGAAAGCTAAGATTTATACTTCAGTCCCCAAAGCCTTGTGTATTAATCCAAGTTTTCTTTTAGAAATAAAATTGATCAGTGACCCACTTAAATAAAATCGGGAACAGATTCAGAAGACAAATTGTCAGGAAATGGCTAATTGTTAAATAGCCAGAGAGCTGTGACCAGAGAGATAACAAATTTTCATAACTAGTGTCCAGTGTAGAATGGAGAATGCTATAGATTTGTTAGAAAACTTCAAAAAAGGTTATTTAAAGGAGATGCTGATACCATCCACACAAAAGTGATCACAGTATTAATTTATGATTTATAAAAGGGTCACAATGTTTGACTAGAGGCGTAAATATTAAAAACTTTTTATTAGCTTAAATTTTTTAACTTTACACTTATGCAACACAAAGTTCTTATAAGCCAATATCTTTGTAAGAATTCCCAACCATAGGACATTATTGTGTCAAATCAGAACTAAGTCTTAAAAGAATTGTGTATGCCAAATAGTATTTAAAGTCATGTCAATCCGGGGTGAAAAAGACTCCCAACACCTGTGATAGAATATAAACACAATTTGCTGACTTGAATGAAATTTCTCCTCTTAAGCTACATTTTAAAGACAACATAAATCAGTGTTCTCTAACATAAAGATTGATATGCTCCCACTTGAAAGTATGACTGATTCTCATCAGAGAACTATGAACTGGATAAAATAATGTTTTTTAAAAAAATTTTATGAGGCAAGATTAATAAAGCTTCTCTAATCACCCCACACACAGAAGACCCAGCTAAATCTATTTCCTCCATTTTCCTAAGGTCCTGCACTTGACATATCAAACTGCATCTGCCAAGCAAGCAGCGCCCACAAAGCTATCCTGTCGTGCTTCTGAAGTTGTGGGTGGTGATAAGTGTGACTGTGCAGCCAGCATGTGTCATGATAAGCGTTCCGCTCTGAGCAGGGAATACACACTGTTCTCTGATCAACATCAGCCTTGATTCCCCACTCACCCTCTTCCTCATACGCATTTTAGAACAAACATCAGTAAACACCTGACAGGTGACATATCATGTCTGCCATTTACTGAATCAGAATGCAGCGTAAGAAGACAGTGTTAATTCACTACTGCAGTCACATTCCATTAGCAGAAAAAGGATCATATGTTCCTGTCCCATTTAATGTCATCCTGGCAAACAAAACTTCTGTGCCTGTGGGTGACAGGATGCTGACGTTGCTGTTTAAGTCACTAAGATGTGTCCAACTCTTTGCAACTGTAGCCCGCCAGGCTTCTCTGTCCATGGGATTTTCCAGGCAAGAATATTGGAGTGGGTTGCCATTGCCGTCTCCAGGGGGTCTTCCTGACCCAGGGATCAAACCTGCATTTCCTGCATTGCCAGGTGGATTCTTTACTGCTGAGCCACCAGGATAAGTCCAGGTATTTCAATGTGGACTTTTTAATGAGACTACTTTACATTACCTATATATGTTTGAATTATCTCTTTGTCCAGATCTGAATCTCTGTCACTCCTGTACTGCCCACAGGTCAATATTTCCCCCATTCAGAGAAGCCGTTTTCCTTTTTTTCTTTATCTTTTTGCATAGAGTTCACTGGAAGAAGGGAATCTGGTGATGCGTCTACCAAGTGGATTCCACATGAAAGGCTCAGAGAGCTAGGAACCCCATCTAGAGGATGGTGTGAGAGAGCAGGGCAGCAGCCCATCACACAGTAATCAGCCTTGTGGGAGGCGGTGCTTGACCAGAGGGTATGCATCAGATTTGATCTCCCTCCTGTTTTAGCACAAAAAGAGCCAACACGGGCCTCTGTTCAACCACTCAAGCATATGCACTGGCTTCAAGAGCAAAGACAAAAGAGGCGGCTGTCCTGCTTCACAGCAAGTGGGAAAAATAGTCACTGTGCAGAAAGGTCTGGGACTTGGCAGGAAATGACGAAGCCCACAAGGTTCTGGCTCCTTCATGTGAGATTCTGAGAGTTTTACAGAAAGTTGGGGACCCCTGTGATACAGCAGAAATCACTGCACTTCTAAAGAAGAATGGGCTCTTTATAAGTATGTATGCGTAGGCATGCGTGCTCTGTCATGTCCAACTCTTTGCAACCCCATGGACCATAGCCCTCCAGGCTCCTCTGTCTGTGGGATTTTTCATGCAAGAATACTGGAGTGGGTTGCCATTTCCTGAGTCCCCATGTAAGAAGCCATTAAGTTTCAAAATGATAAAAACATACAAACCAGTAAATTAGGGATTTGTTTTTATATCATAAAATATTTTTTCTCTCTTGAGGATTCAACCAAAGTTTTGTTTTCTTAATGATGTACAATGGGATTCAACATATGAATAAAGTTTTAGGAATGTATCAGTTTTTTCATAAAATTGGTTATACTTGCAATTAGGTATCTTCAAAGGTAATAAGATAATAACTATAAGTCTGCTTGATGGATCACAGCCTTGTCCAGCTCAATGTAACTATGAGCCATGCCACATAGGACCACTCAAGACGGACAGGTCATGGTGGAGAGTTCTGACAAAATGTGATCCACTGGAGAAGGGAATGGCAAACCATTTCAACATTCTTGCCTTGAGAATCCCATGAACAGTATGAAAAGGCTTGCTCAATGGACATGAGTTTGAGCAAGCTCTGGGAGATAGTGAATGACTGGGAAGCCTGGCATGCTACAGTCCATGGGGTCGCAAAGAGTTGGACACGACTGAGTGACTGAACTACAACAACATAAGTCTGCTTGAAATTTTGTATTTGCATAAATCTACTGAAAATATTTTACCTTTTAAAAACCACGGAATTGCAGTCAACAGCCTTACAACTTGTAGCAGAGCATTGTTTTTAGTCACTAAAATAGTGTCTGACTCTTTTGCAATCCCATGGACTGTAGCCTGCCAGCCTCCTCTGTCCTTGGAATTCTCTAGGCAAGAATATAAGAGTGGGTTATCATTTCCTTCTCCAAAGGATCTTCCTCTGCCCGGGATCAAATCCACATTTTCTTCATTGGCAGGCAGATTCTTTACCACTGAGTCACCAGGGAAGCCCTCAGCAGCACATGGGACCTTGTTAAAAATGCAAATTCTCAGAACCCTCCCCAGACCGTTAATCAGAAACGGGGTGACAGGGCCCAGCAACCTTCTTTAATAACAACTTCAGGCGATGCTGCTGCACAGCAGTTTGACAACCACTGCCTTAGCAAAATCAAAACAGTTCCTACTGTATTTTGTTTTGAAACATTTGGGGGAGGAGTGACGAGAAAGATATTTCATAAAAATATTCAAAACCCATCAAAGAGAACCAGAAAGAAAATCTGACAAATTTAATCCTTGCCATGGGTTTCTTCTAGCCAAGAGGGTGAAAATACAAGTTCCTTAGTCAGACACAGAACCGTCTTTACAATATGCTCCCTATGTATGTATCCAATCTTTTTCATCAGCCAGTCAGTCATTTAACCATGTTTCTCAGTTCCTGATATGTTTGGACACATCTGTTTAGAGGTTTAAAATCCACTGTGTTGCAGAGCTTCTAAAGATGATAGACTGGCAAATTAAGTCAATAATTAGGTACTTGGAATATTTCTCATGTCACACAAGTGTCTTGAAGGTTTAAACATATGGAAGGCTGCTATAGAGAGCTAAGCAACAGAAAAGTTCTGCCTATTTTGGGTCCTGTGGGGAGGTGAAGGATTCAACTTTTTGCTAAAAGGCAAAGAACAATTATAATTAACAGTAAAACATACATTAAATATGAAAGGTGATTGTTTAATGCAGTGGTTTCTCAAAGTATAGTCAATTTGTCATTGTTCAAAACTGAACACTAAAGAACTGTAAATCATTTTATATTTGAAATTGTTTACAAGATGTTATGCAAGCCAAATCAACTGAATCATACAACATAAGCCATAAAAATTGAGAGATTTCAGAGAATTTTCTGGTCAACTCACTACGGAAGTGAAATGATTTCAAAAAGGATACCTTTCAAAAAAAGCCAAAATAAGGAGAATAAACTGGTAAGCTTACCATCTCCTAAACTGAGATGACTTAAAGACTTACTAGAGGGAATTCCCTGGCATTCCAGTGGTTAGGACTCTGTGGTCTCACTGCAGAGGGCCTGGGTTCAATTCCTGGTCCGAGAATTAAGATCCCTCAAGCCACATAGCCACATAACAACAGCAAAAGAATTACTAGAGCCTTGATCAAATAAACTAGAAACAGGTATAGGAGATATACATGAGTTCAGTGTCCTCTAGAAATTTCAATATTTCACATTGATTACATGTAAAATTCACAGATTCTATTCTCAGGTCTACTTGACCCTGGATTCCTCAGGAATTTATGAAGGCAAAGTTTACTGGAGCCTGAACTATTCTCCAGTCACAGTATCTTCTCACAGAAAGAAAAGAAAGAAAGTGAAGTTGCTCACTTGTGTCCGAGTCTTTGAGACCCCATGGACTGTAATCTACCAGGCTCCTCTGTCCATGGGATTTTCCAGGCCAGAGTACTAGAGTGGGTTTCCATTTCCTTCTCCAGGAGATCTTCGCGACCCAGGGATCGAACCAGGGTCTCGCATATTGCAGGCAGAAGCTTTACCGTCTGAGCCACCAGGGAATCATAGAGGCTATCAGTTAATAGCATGGACTTTGTAAATCAGATAAATCTGGATACAAATCATAGCTCTGACGTGCACTAGCTCTGTGTATTTGTTAAATATGAATATCCTCTAACATTAGCATTCTTATTTTTTAGATTGGGGGTAATAATAAAGAATTAAGGGAAATCAAAGTGGAAAATGCATGAAAAGTGATTATCATTGTGCCTAGTAAAAGATACAAATACACAATTTTTTAAAATTCTTATATGAATTATTATTATAAAAGTTCCTTACCCTGAAAATTCTCTTTTTTTAACCATAAGTGTACAAATACCCGCTTCCTTCTTAGACCTCTCTCCCATCCACCACTCATCCCACCTCTTTCAGTTCAGTTCAGTTTAGTTCAGTCACTCAGTCGTGTCCGACTCTTTGCAACCCCATGAATCGCAGCACGCCAGGCCTCCCTGTCCATCACCAACTCCCAGAGTTCACCCAAATTCATGTCCGTCGAGTCGGTGATACCATCCAGCCATCTCATCCTCTGTAGTCCCCTTCTCCTCCTGCCCCCAATCCCTCCCAGCATCAGAGTCTTTTCCAATGAGTCAACTCTTCACATGAGGTGGCCAAAGGATTGGAGTTTCAGCTTTAGCATCATTCCTTCCAAAGAACACCCAGGGCTGATCTCCTTTAGAATGGACTGGCTGGATCTCCTTGCAGTCCAAGGGACTCTCAAGAGTCTTCTCCAACACCATAGTTCAAAAGCACAATTCTTCGGCGCTCAGCTTTCTTCACAGTCCAACTCTCACATCCACACATGACCACTGGAAAAACCATAGCCTCAACTGGTTGGCAAAGTAATGTCTCTGCTTTTTAATATGCTGTCTAGGTTGGTCATAACTTTCCTTCCAAGGAGTAAGCCCACCTCTTTAGGTCATCACAAATCGCCGAGCTAAGCTGTTTGTGCTTTATGGCAGGTTCCCAACAGCTAGCTATCTATTTTACAGTATATGGTAGTGTATGTATGTCAATGCTACTCTCCCAAGTCATCTCACCCCCTAACCCCAAATTCAGGTTGTGTTTTAAAAGCTGCTAAATTTCCAGGAAAGTAACGAAGCAAGAATAGATGATTATTACAGACAACACCAAGCTATAATGAAGTTTCTTTTTCTTTTTTATAATGAAGTTTCTAACCTGGTGAGAAGAAAATTGTATTTTGACAGTCAAGGTCCTTTATGTTTCCAAGTCATGGTTTGTCTTTCATATTTACATGAAGATGTGAAAATTCTTTGTTTAAATCAAATTCAGGCTGGAAAGGACATGAGAGATAGTCTAGGCCAACTCCCTCACTTCATAAATAAGACAAGCCACAACCTGGAAAGGTTAAGTACCCTGACTACCAACATGCAATTGTGTTCTCATCAGGCCAGAAACTTCTTCATCAGACCCTGGTGTCTATAATAATCATCTATTGCTGCTATGTCACTTTCCCACAAATTTAGCAGCTTAAAACAACATGCATTTATTATCTAACAGTATCTGTGGGGAAGAATTCTGGTACAGTCTGGCTGCATCCTCCACTTCACTCTCTCACAAGGTGACAGACAAGGTTTTGGCCAGGGCTGTGGTCTCATCTGAAGATGGGCTGGGGAAGGATTCACTTACAAGCTGAGCGAGGCTGCTGGCAGGATTCAGTTCTCTGTGAACATAGGACCAAGGGCTTCCATGTTTTGCTTTAATGATGTCATGGATTTTCTGGGTATTTTTTTCCTGCTATTTTCCACATGTTAATAAAAATAACAGTATAGCCAAGTGTCATTCTTTTAGCATCTCCAGTACTTTACCTCAACAGATGTTTATATTTATATCCTTTACATTTCTGTATCTTTACATTTGAACGTGTCTTTTTGAGCCACCCCTTTTTCTGATTCCTCAGGCCCTCTTAAACTTAAGAGAATTCCTCCCTGTCCCTTTTCGCTCCACCTGGGCTCTTCCTGCCTCCTCTTCATCTACAATGCATCTCAGGCTGTGCCTTCCTCCCTGTTGCCACACTTGCTGTCTCATTTCATCTCACTTGGGTGGTTTTAACAGCTTTCTTTTCCAAGTTACTGACTCCACCACCTCCCTCTTCTGTTCCTTGTTCTATACATTGTAGTCGCCCTTTCCTCCTAAGAGCTATGTTCTTATTGTCCCATAACTTCCTTTTGCCCGTCATTTCTGAATCAAATATTCAAGATGCCCTATCTATTTACCTCATCCTCCTGTCTCAATTTCTTACAAAGGAAAAGAATGCATAAAAGGCTACAGGTTAACTTGTAACTTTTTATATTTCCCTTTAAACCTCCTCCCTTTCCAAATTGCACTATAGGAAATGTTACTTTTATTCCAAACATGGAAATATGCTTGTCTTTACTTCCATATTTTTGTACTTCAGACTGTCCCAAAATCCCAGATCACTTTTACCAGTAGGTAGACATATCCCCTTCAATCCCCATTGATCAGATGGTTATCTTCACTTTCATCATTACACTCCTCAACTACTTCAACTTAATTTTTATTTAACCTCACTGCTCTCAATCTATCTCCTTCCCAATTAGTAGAAAATACTGCTGCCAAAACCGGCTTTACTGCCTGCCAGTCCCCAGATTCTGTGTTTGCTCCCTGCCAGTCCTGTACAGAATTCAAATTTTTCACAATTCATCTTTTTGGCCTTTCAGATGAATGTCTACCCTGTAAGTTCAGGCAAACTCAGGGCCATGGCCTCTTATAGTGTTTCCATCTTTGTCCCTTATTTTCAGGTTGTATAGACACTGGTTCCTACATCAGCTCCCTAAACTTTACAATTGTTTTTTTCCTTCTGCGTTATGCAAGCTTCCTTTGCATGTCTATCCCTTCACAACGTCCACCCTGACCACACAAGGAATGGGGGAAATTACACACTCAGCATTATCCATCAAAAAATTTGACCTATCTGATTTTTTAACTCTGAGATATTCACCTCCTCTTGTAACATGGAACAAGAACAGTCAGGAAACACAGAGTGGAAAAAAGCACATGGTTAAAATTCAAGTGTGCTTAATAGTTTTCCCTTTTTTAAAGGACTCAGATCACTCCTTTATAGCCTGTTTTCTATGTCTGGTATACTATGATTGTGCAAGAGTCATCAGATGATCAAAATGAGGTTAGTTATATTTTGGAATTTAAATGTCCAGGATAAAAATTGGTGAAGTGTTATTTGGACAAAACTGAGTATTTAACTGTTACTAAAGAGATCTAAAACCACCTCTGATATAAAATGTAATACATCTACTAATACATTTGGCTTTCTTTGAAATACTGGCTTAACTCCTATTACGACTAGTAAACTATAATTTACTAATCCATCAGAGAATATTCCATGCTAGCTTTACTTTTCAATATTTTCATGAGGCATAAAAGTAGAGTGGAAGGAATATGCAAAAATATATTTTCTATTTTTCTTAGATTTTCACATAAAGGACTTCAAATTTGTAGATGACATAACAGTCACTGAGTTAAAGTATACATATTCTCATAAAGGTGCTATTCAACCCACTCCCATATTATAATCTAAAAAAAAAAAACATAAAGTAAACATAAAGTTTACTTATGTAAACTTTAAATAAGTGAATTAAGTGGGAATGAAATAAAGTAATTTTTTTTAAGGTGGATATTTTTCTCATAGAAACTAAGATTTTTAATGATTATGATGAAGGCCCTGGGGACTTCATATATTCTAATCACTAACTATGAAAAAGTCAGTCATGTGGAGCAGACTCCAGTGATAAGACAAGATAAACCATGCCTTTGATATGGGAACCATTATTATTTTATGGTTTTAAATAGCTATCCTATAAGTTGGAGACATTAGTGTGATTCGAACTCATGACAATGAGGGGTCCATTTCACAATCCAAGTCCATGGTGTTTTCGCCATCTAGCCTATACTTTACACTACACATCTCTCTCAAGTCATATTCATAGAGAAGCATCCATTTCTAAATCTTCAAGGTCAGGGCAGCCTCATTTTGTATACAAATATACAATATACTGCCCTCAGGAGTATATTCCAGGTTGAAAGTAAATATATCACAAGATGATATGATAAACAGAGGTATCAGAGAAACAGAGAAAAGCCCAGAAAATAGAGGAACCCAGATAAGGAAGAGTTAGCCCACTTGAGATTAGGAAAGCAGGGGGAAGGCCCCCCTGACTCGGTCTTGAAGATGAGAAGGGTTATCCAAGAGCAGCAAGTAGAGGGGGGAGAGAAAGGCCAGCGTTTTTGTGACTGGAGCGTAGGAAGTGCTCTGAGGGGGAGGTGCCAGGAGAAGCCAGAGGGGTCCAGAAACCCTGAGCCTGGACGCACAGGCACACCACTCCTTGTCATACCCATACGTGTGCACTTCCGGTCTCAGGCCCTACGGGACAGGCCTGTTGGGAGAAATAATGTCCCCAGCTTGCATCGGTTTCAGTCCTACTTATTTTCTTGTAAACTGCGTGAATAAAGGCACATTTTAAAAGCCATTTTTAGAACACATTGAAGAAACAAATGTGTTTGATTTGTTCATAAATGGGCAGAACAAC
>NW_011495034.1:6241566-6243316 GCF_000754665.1 Bison bison bison | reverse complement strand
AGCCATAAAGTCAGTAATCCAAAACGTAAATCTGCATCTCACACACATCATTCTATCAAGTGTTTTAGGCATTTGCTTCAAAGCTTCTATTTGCATATAGGAACACTTAATATATGATATGTAGTTAAAGAATATGTGTGATTATATATATATATATATATATAAAATCTTTATTGAGCATTATCTGCAGCAAAAAATTATGAAATGTTCTGTACCCTGGCATCCACAATTCTGCCCTGGCACACATGGTAAGTAGGAACAGTAGTTGAAGCTCACTCATGCAATCATTTAAATGAAACCATCACAATCAGGCATTCTGCAAAGCAGTACTCTATTCTTCTGTCCATTAAATACATCTCGCATCCCTTCCATCTCTGAATAAATTGCATAGGCAGGGTTATTTACCAATTGGAACTGGCAGCGTTAAATTAGCACTGGCTGATGACTAGACTTTTGCCCAATGAACTTTATGTCCCCCCATTGAATCCGTTTATTGTTGCTGTTCTTACTTTGGAACATGACTTCCCTAGAAAGCATTTCTTCATTCAGCCTCAGTGCTGGAAACAGCTTGAAGCCAGCAGCTGCTCTTGAACAAAGCAGGTAGAGAGGCAAAAAAGGCTGTTGAATCCATAACAATAAGCACATCATGACATAATTACAGTAAATCTCCAGAGTGACCTGCACACACTCAATGCCATATGGTTATTTTTGGTGCTGGAAACGTGTAGCCGGGAGCCAAAGTTTAATCTAACCACTTTCCACTGTATTCCTGCTAGCATGAAATTGATTTTTTTACCCAGAAAATTAACATGAATATTTATTGACAAAAGTGAAGACTATATTTGCGCAGTCAGCTAAGAGTGCTAGTAGTTTTAAGAAAAACATTTGAATTTTGTTTCACTTGAAATATATGAATAGGTGAATAGAACTTTCACCTTTTTTTTTCTTTTGAGTTGGGTTTGTTTACTTTGTTCTTACTCCAGTAGTACTTTGTAATATACAGTACATGCCTTTGAACCTCTCTTCTCACTTCCAGTTTTGGATGGTGTTCTTTCAGTGATGCACAGAAGAACTGTTCTCTGCTTCTCTTAATGTCTTGATTTGACTTTGACCAGATTAATAAGATTTACTGCTACTACAGCCTGCCCAGGAAAAAAAGATTGTTAATATGGTCAATAACTTGTGGTCTGTCAAAAATTAATAAACTGCCCTCTTTACTCTTGCTTCTCAAAATAATTTATCCTGCAGAAGATTGAGACACATACGTATGCTGTCAGCCCAGAATCCCAGCTTCCTAAACTCACTACATGGTTTTCTGGAGCAAGTCTAGTCTTTTTTGCACAATGGGATAAATCTCAGATAAACATAAATATTCCATCACTCACCTATAAATATTTTTAATGCAGTCCCACCTATTGGTGTGATTTGTGAAAGGTTCAGGAGGGTTAAATGTCATTCTGCGCATTTATGAAGTACAGTAGACCCATCTTGATGACCGAATTCTAGACCCTGTCCATCCTAAACCAAAAGTCCTAGAGGATACTGGGCAATCTGCCTTGTGACTTAAGGGGGAATTTATTTCCAGAAGACAATGATGCATACAAAATATCCACTGTAGAGTCATATTAAAAGAAAATAAAAATGGAGGGCAAATGTTGATACAGTAGGAGGGCTCAAAGAACACATGGGCTCATATAGGAAAGGGAGCCAAAGGCAAATTGATTTTCTTCAGAGTTTTCTCCCTATACTG
>NW_011495034.1:6199335-6240975 GCF_000754665.1 Bison bison bison | reverse complement strand
CCCTACACTGTGTTGAAGCCACAAGCTATCTCCAGTGCCCTATGGGATTGAAAATATGCCCCCAGATGTTCTGTCTTCTGGAAAACATAATGGGGGTTCTTCATTCTCCTACCTAATACCAGGCCTTTCTTAGGCTGTCATCATGGGTGGGTGGGTGTGTGTGTGTGTGTGTGTGTGTGTGTGTGTAAAAGAGTCTATTCTATTCAGGAAAACTAGCAATAGCTGTACCGATCAAGAAGACTGAAATAAAACAACATAGGTAACTTGTTCAACAGCAGAGAGAAGCAGGACTTATTTAGGCCACTGTTTTTTCATTGTCACTTTTATGAATGTGGGTTCCAAAGAAGTTCACTTGGGACTTACTAAGTAAGTGTCTCAGTAAGCAGACAAGGCTTTAAAGAAAGAGAAAAGGAATCTGTTCTACTGACTCACTGCACAACCTTCAGTGAGTTATTTCCACATCACCTCTGTTACCTCCATTATAAACTAGAAATCATAATATTAATCAGTTTTCTCCCAGAGCTTTCATAAGTCTTGAAAAGCATTTTAAAATTAAAGTAAAGTAAAATCACTAAGTCTAATAGTCAGAACATGTAACTTGAGCTTCTGAGGAATCCCCAGGCCTTATAATGACCAAAGCAAATCAACTAGATTTCAGAATGCACACAAAGGTAACTGTTCAAAGGCAATAAATGATAAAAAAAAAAAAATTGTGGCAGAATGTGTGGGAATCAGAAGAAAAATAAGGAAAAAATGCCTTGCATTGATAAATATCATTAAATTAATTAGATAATGTCTTTGGCTTACTCCTTGGTTACTAAATAGATTTTTAATCTAATGGCTCATTAACCATCTAATACCTAACATAGATCCTGAGTTTTTAGCTCATAATTTGTTCCATCATATGAAATATTTATTATTTTTTATATTGCAGTAGTTATAAGTACACTTATGTGTCTCTATTACACTAGAGCTCTCCTAAATGGTAAACATTATGACACTTTAATACTTACTCTGCATAAACAATACTTTTATGAGCCCACACCATTGGCAAAAGCCAATGTGGGATTTCAGACCCACAAAATAAATGTAGGTTAAGAAGCATTTCTTATTTACAGCCCTTAAGCTAACTTTTCCTACCTGTATTGTTTCTACCCCAAATTGCTAAATTTTATTGTTCCTATAAAGTAGAGAAATAGCATGGAAAAGACTGAAAGCAAAAGAAGAACGGGGTGGCAGAGGATGAGATGGTTAGACAGCATCACCAACTCAGTGGACATGAATTTGAGCAAATTCCAGGAGACAGGGAAGCCTGGCATGCTACAGCTTGTGGAGGTGCAAAGAGTCAGATACAGCTTAAGTGACTGAACAGCCATGCAGATAGTACTATTTCTATTTGTACTAACAGAAATCAGAACACGATTATTTCAAAAAATACTTCCTTGGGGAAGAACTCGGGCCCTCAGTTTGTCCTGTCCTTTGAATTCCTGTATCTTACACCCTGACACTTCGTGGACTTGTAACCAAGCTCTGCAACTGAACAATCCAGACGGGCCAGAAATGACACCCGGGTGTCCTAGACTCAGAAGCCTTAGTTTGGTGGGGTTGTGCCATCTCTGATTTGATTAAAAGTACACCTGTGACCAAACAGGTGATGAAACATGAGGCAGATACACAGTGACAGATGGATTAAGACGGTCACAACTGTAAGTTTTACTCGATTATAATTTTCACAGGTTCCAGGTGATTTCTATTTTTTTTTTAATGGCTTCACTCATCTCGCTCATCCCAGTGGACCTTGAAACAGAAGCGAGATACTTCCTGGTGTCTGTCTAGGCCAGTCTGCAGTGTGGGCACTTGAGAGAGTTGTGCTGTGAAAAAGCAATTAGCTTCTTGAGTCTAGGGTGCCATTTAGAATATCTAAGCGGCTGTGCTTCATCATAAAATTGACCTTTTTAATTTTTTATGCCAGAAATTTCCACTAAGTGTTAGCATAAAAAAAAAAAAGTACAGCTTCGGGGAAAATAGGAAAGGCATGGGAAGGAGGCATGAACGACTGCGCTACCCTGAAGAAAAGTTGAAATCACCTCCACTTGGATCTAATAAATACCATGTCATGAAGGACCTTGTGCTTAATTTTTAAATAATTGGTATCATTAAGTAACATAACAATGACATAGAAACACCAGATCTGTGTTAAGAAACAGGCAGGCAATGTATCTTAGATTTACAACCAACTTACAGTCGTGCAGGATAATTGCTTTGCTCCCTAGAAAAGAGGTCCTTTTCTCATTACTTTTGACTGTCATTTCTACACTGTAATCATCTTAATGTGATAGTAATTTATGTACTGTATTTTTCAAAGCTGTATCAAATTTGCCATTTTAATTTCCCTGTCCAACTTCAATGTTTCAGCAGGAAAAAAAAAAGTCATTGTCAGTAGAAAAGTGGAAGGGACATTATTTCGGAACAGAAGAATTGCCACAAAAGGTCATCAGAGTCATCCATGCAGTCCATAGCTCTGTCACGGCCAGGAAAACACAGAGTATTTTCTAGAATAGTGTAGGGGCAGTATAGGATAAGGATTACGTGTTGTTACCTATGTTTCAGTCCTAGCAACTCCACTTTTTAGCTATGGGATATTGGGTAACTTTTTAAACTTTTTTTGGTGCTTCAGCTTCCCTGTCTGTAAAATAGGAGTACAATCTAGTTGATTGTTATTATATGTGGACCCTCAAGGTTAGGGGTTTACAGAACAATTTTCTATCTCTCGGGGTCCCGTTGGTTGCCCGAGCTCAGCCACACGGGCCTGGTTTGGGGAGCTCCGTCAGACGATGGCAAGGGCTGCGGCTGGAGTCATCTGAACTGGGCATCCAGGATGGCTCGTTCTCCTGGGCGGCAGTTGATGCCAGCTGCCTCTGGGGGCTCGCTCACTCCAGGGTGAGCCAGAATGCCTACTCATGTACCCTGGACCACATACCTCTCCACGTACCTGGACTTCTAGCATGGAAGCTTACTGTGGAGGGCAAGAGTTTTCCAGGAGGCTTCCTCCTGTGAGACCCAAGAGAAAGCTCAAAGGCTTTTATGAACTAGACTTAGCAGTCCCAGCTTCATGAAGTGAAGAATTAGACTCCCTATCCTGATGGTGTGCACCCTAAGTTGCTTCAGTCATGGCCAACTCTTTGTGACCTTATAGACTGCAACCTACCAGGCTCCTCTGTCCATGGATTCTCCAGGCAAGAATACTGGAATGGGTTACCATGCCCTCCTGTGGGGGATCTTGCTGACCCAGGGGCTAAATCCACAGTCTCTTACATCTCCAGCATTGGCAGGTGAGTTCTTTACCACTAGCCACCTGGGAAGCCCCATCCTGATGGAGAGAGTGACGGATCACCTTGTAGAAGAGCATGTGCGCTGAGAGAGGTCACTGCAATCATATTTGGGCAATAAGATCTTCCACAGGATAATAATTATAGTATCTACCTCACAAAGTTAAGGGAGGACTATATGAGTTAACAAAACTAAGCAAATATTTAGAACAGTGCCTGACATATCTTAAGCCCTCAATAAATGTGGTCTATTAATATGATCCCCCAGAACCTGGAATGTTTTGCATTGTGTCCTGGTATCTTTATCCTCCCTGCTATTTGTAACTATGATCTTGTCTTTCCAATATTTGAAAATTAGCATTTACAACATGTACCTACTCTTGCAGACAGGAGAAAAGAAATATTTACTGATTTTTCAGGCCTGAGTGAATATGTAATTATTCACTCTGTTTGTATTCTTCGTAGTTTATGGGTTGTGGAATATTTCCTCTTAAGGAGCCGCTTTCTATACTGCTGAGTCAATGCCATCCTGCTGTGCCCTTCTGGCTGTAGTTCGTTGCCTCTAGCCGTGACGACTGGTGACAGCATGTAGGGTCTGTTCTGCAAAGGGTCAATTCCAATGGTGGATAAAATCTCATAAGTGATGACGTAGTTCGTTGCCTCTAGCCGTGACGACTGGTGACAGCATGTAGGGTCTGTTCTGCAAAGGGTCAATTCCAATGGTGGATAAAATCTCATAAGTGATGACGTAGTTCGTTGCCTCTAGCCGTGACGACTGGTGACAGCATGTAGGGTCTGTTCTGCAAAGGGTCAATTCCAATGGTGGATAAAATCTCATAAGTGATGACGTAGTTCGTTGCCTCTAGCCGTGACGACTGGTGACAGCATGTAGGGTCTGTTCTGCAAAGGGTCAATTCCAATGGTGGATAAAATCTCATAAGTGATGACAAGATGATCATATTTTTAAAAACTGAAACAGCTCTCAGCCCAAAGCATAGTATTTTTATCTTGAACTTCACATTGCTATAAAAAGAAAGAATTCAATGTAATTTGCAAAATCTTAGCCTTACAGACAAAAATACTGCAAAAAATAAATGAAGATAAATAATACCAATAGAGTACAGTCTTACTGGTATTAGATCTAAAAAGTAATACAGGGAACTTTTAAGTTTTCTTTTCTTTTTCTTGCCCCTTGCAACTTAAGATTTAGAATCTAGCAGGATTCTTTGTTTGCAGCAAATACTAAAAGGAATGTGAGTTTATAAAGATGACTCACTGATATATTTTTAATTTCACATTTTGATGGCTTCTAACACATCTCATTACTAATATTCAGAATAAGCTATTTTCACTCTCTTATGTGAGTGACTCTAATCATTGTTCTACAGATGAACATTATGGGAAATAGATGAAAAATCAGGCAAAATCATGGAAGTCACAAGGGAAAATAACCCATGCATTAAGTATTTTAAAAGGATCTCACCAAGATGTGGGAAAGAACACTTAAAAATATACTTCCCTCTGAATTGATTAGTATTACTTTTGTTCACTCAGCATCTCGTTAATAAAAACCCAAGGTGTTGAGTTACATCAGTAACTCTCTTCCAAAAGCAAGAGGTTCATCACAGCTTAGAAATTATAGTCACAAGGGGGAGGACTTTATATTCAATACACAGTTCAGCCTCTTGTAAATGTCAGATAATTAACTACGGCCTCAGTTTGCAAACGGTTAGCATGATCTTCTTCTTTTTATCTGACTTCTTCAAAGATGAACTAATAATTTAGGTAAATGATAGTGCCTCCTAAAACCATTACAAGTCAGCTCAGTGACGTTTACCTGGAAGCTGGCTTACAGGCATTTAGAGTAAGCGAAACATTAGATACCTGACAGAAACTAAATCTAGAGGAAACAATGCACCTTAAAAAACGTTGGCGTCCTAACACAGAAGTTCATTTCCCAACCTCAGATAATGCAATATTAGGGTGATTTCCTTGGATTCCAAGGAAAAGTAATACACTACATCAGGCTCTTCTAGAAATCATCTCTTTTCTTATATATAAATACTGAAATTAGAATGCTTTTTAAATCATGTTTTAGAATTTTGAAACTGTGCAGAGTAAGTCTTGTAAAGCTTTCAAAATTAAGCTTATTGTAAATTATTTTATTTACTCATGCTGCTGCTGCTGCCAACTCGCTTCAGTCGTGTCCAACTCTTAGTGACCCCATGGACTGCAGCCTGCCAGGCTCCTCTGTCCATGGGATTCTCCAGGCAAGAACACTGGAGTGGCTTGCCATTTCCTTCTCCAATGCATGAAAGTGAAAAGTGAAAGTGAAGTCGCTCAGGTTGTCTACTTGAAAGTTATACAGTCGTGTCCGACTCCTAGTGACCCCATGGACTGCAGTCTACCAGGCTCCTCTGTCCATGGGATTTTCCAGGCAAGAGTACTGGAGTGGGGTGCCATTGCCTTCTCCTATTTACTCATAGATTACTGTGATCTAGAATTTTTGGCATAGAAAACAAAACCCTGGTTGATTAAATTAAGGACTTACATATGTATCAACCAGACCATAAACTTCTTAAAAAAAAACCTGGGCAACAAGGTTTCTGAAGGCCAATTCACTGACTATGACTTCCTTTGTTTGAGCTGCTTAGGTTCAAACACCTATCCCTATGGGTTTTATAGATTAGTTGAAATATACTCAGGTTATTTATGTATGTACGTTTTATGATTTGTTCTCTGTCTACTAAAAATCTGAGAAAGCTTTATAAAAATCAAATAACACAACACAATGTGCTTAGTCACTCAGTTGTGTCTGACTCTTTGCAACCCCATGGACTGTAGCCCGCAAGGCTCCTCTGTCCATGGGATTCTCCAGGCAAGAATATCAAAGTGGGTTGCCACGCCCTCCTCCAGGGGATATTCCCAACCCAGGAATCAAACTCAGGTTTCCCCCATTGTAGGCAGATTCCTTAATGGCTGAGACACCAGGGAAGTCATACAACATAATACTATCAAAAAATAAATGGAAAAGCAGCTAATTAAAGGAAACAGAGAAGTAAGTAGATGGAATTTGTTAAGTGGAATCTATTACCTATATCACTGATTTAATAATAGTTTCTCGGGGGGAAAAGAAACATAAGAAATGTAAACAAACTTTTCTTTTTCTAATCAGTATTAACATAGATTCATGTGTGTTGGTTTTTGTGTGTCATTACCAAAGTCTGAATCTTTGCATTTTTCACATTAACAATCTAAACATTTTTGGAATTGTTTTTGACCATCAGCAGTTCTGCCATGAGGGTCATTTAGTTTTACATATTTATCAGAACTATTATATAACTCTGATATGCAATAATAGAACATATCCAAATAAAGATGTCACACCATTTTAGGATGCTTTGGAAATTATATTAGCTCTGTCCCTCCATCCTCAATGGGCGACAGAGTCATACTGACCTATGGAGCTAAAGTGAACCCACATAGGACAGCCATAGGGATTCAAAGACCCTGGACATGGCTCTATAGTTTGATCTGTCTGTATCTTTAAAGCATTCCAACTCAGAGAATAGTTTAAAATTGGGTTACATTTAACTGACAGATACAAACAGATGCAAGTATAGCTATATATTCATATTTGCCTATATACCAAACAAACATGATTAAAATGCCATAAAATATCAAAATCAGACAAACAACACATTCTGAACTGCTTCAGAATCCTTTCTGAATATTTAATATTTATTTCTGGTGGATAACCAAAAATATATGCATGGAATTTCATGAAAATATTCACCTTATAAATAATGGATATGGAAGTTCAAAGTTTTGGAGTGTGACATATTTGCACTTAAATATATAAGGACAAACAACAAAAAGACCCCTTCTGTTGACTTGAACGATTAGTAAGCATTGTGAACTGTCTTCATGAATCTCATATTTGGCTAACATGAAAAGCCAGCAAATTCCTGCCAGCATTGTTTTCATTTTCTTTCACAATGTGACTTCTTTAGATATATTACAGAACTTAAGTCAAGTGTCAGAAAAAGGCAGTATGTAGCCAAGAAATGTATAGAAGGAATAAAAAATAAACTCATGATGCTTTCCGACTTCCATGTTCATCAAACTCCCTGTTTACCTGCCTTGATGCTCTGTTAACTTACCAATGTTTATTAGCTTTCTGGGAGCAACAAAATGTAAAATTTCAACAGCTAACCTAACACACAAATGCTCTGATACTGGTCATTACATCTTTGTACCCCAGACAGTCTCTTTAGTCATTAAAAATGCAAACACGGCACTGAAAATACAGTTAGATTATTTCTATGTTATGTGGATAATTTTACAAATCGAATATATTCCTTAAATGTACGGTTTCATAAAGTTGAATCTGGCTCACTGCTTTACTCACATGATAACATTTTTATTTAAAAATGAAATAAAAATAATCTCTGTGGGTTAGAAGTCATCTCAAGCTCCTGTGCTGGATAGGGTAAATGTTGCATCAGAAAAGGGCATTACTATTTGTTTCCATCATTCTACTGGGTGTATTTAAATTCAGATTCAGCCAGTACTCTGTCAGCAAAGTCAGAAGCCTTTCCCAAATGTATTGTCACAAAAAGACAAAAACTGCTTTCTGGAACAAAGCAATGATCCTTCAAGACTGTGGGAATCTTCAAAGGTAGGCATAACTCTTCCAGAGTGAGAACTAAAAAAAAGGAAAAAGAGAGGAAGATTTCTGTGTGGGAAAGTTTCTTCCAGACCTCAAAAAATCAGCAAAATTCTTGAACCACAAGCACCAAAGATTCCTCATCATCCTTTCCTTTCTTGGACAACTTTGGAAGTTATTTGCCTATGATGACTTTGTATAGTGGAAAATTCTATTTTGTTGGGTTAACACACATTTCTTTCATTTTTCACACCATGTTTTCATAACTACATTAATTCATGCACTCAACTCTACCTTAACCTGTGGTACTGTAGTAAGATAAAAATAAAAACACTAGAAGACTGTATACCCTAAAACTGGCTGCTCTGACAAATGCACAGAAAATAGTTATTAGTCCCAAGAGCACAAGACTAGTCATGAAGGTTTATGCCTTTAGCTGAGGAGTAAGGAGGTGACCCCACACTAGCTCTGACATGTCTATTGGGAGATAAGCTATCGTGCCAGGATACAAATGTGAGACATAATTGAGAATCTGCCAAGAAGTATAAGATTCACTAACAAATATTTACCTCTGATAGTTTGCAGGGAAATATGGAAAATGCCAAAACAGATCTAGATTTGTAAATTCAGTGTGATATAGAAAAGAAAAAGACTCTGGAGCACATAAGTACAATTCTTATCCTACCATTTTACAGCAGAATCTCTGGACCAAAAAAAAGGATTTAAAAAATGAGAAACAAAGAACTGAGTATTCATGCGTATGTGTATGCATGTGTGTATATATGCATATCTTAATTCTGACAGCCTTTCATTATCTGGACAGCTACTATGGCTTATATCCTGATTGAATCAGGGCATCTGAGAAATTCTCTATTTACCTTCCTGATGATTTTGCCTCTTAGCAGAAAGAGGAATCAATAGGGGGAGTGAGTTTTATCTGCACTTAATTTTAACCACCCAAGAAGAACTAATTAACAGTAAAATGGAAGCATGGCAACTCTCTGCAAATGTGATAATATTATCTTAATGTTTATAATAGTCATGGAAAGAAATGCTAGATTTAATCACAAATATGTTCTTTACTCTTAAAAATAAAACGTTTCTGCTAAAAGATAGAGAGGAGTCAATGGCCAAAATCTCTCAAACAAATATTGCTCAGAAAGAAACTATTATAATAGATGTAGCTCAGAACAAAATCCTAATCATACAAAAACAAATTTGATAACAGCAGGAAGAGTTAACTTAGAAGATGATTGAATCTGGATGCAGACAGTTCTCTATGAGCTCTCACTGAAAAGGAATACATATATAAAAGATTGGAAGTACTTTAGTTATTAACTAAAGCAAGTGAAGACTTTGAAGGATAAATAGAATAGTAAAAATAAATTTTAGTATGTTTAGAATAAGATACAGATAAGGGAGGAATAACCTGCTGTTAAGATTGTTGACAAAATGGTAGCAGATGACATAGAAAATGCTGAAGTTCCCAGCTGCATTGTTTGTTCATATCTTCTTTGTCATGGACTGTTATGAGGAGAAAGAACATTGGTAAGACAGAATCGAACCTTAAGTCAAAAAAAGAATACCTAGAAACTATACATGGTTTCAAGTCTCTTGCTTAGTAAAACTGCATCCCGGGGTATTGGGAAAGTTTGTGAATAAGATTGCTGAGATGCTCTCAGTAACTTTGGGGGGAATTACAAAGATGTAGGCATTGGACAAATAGAAACAGGCAAATTATGTACTGATTTTCAAAAGGTATACAAGGATTTCTCAAGGGAAAAAAAAGACAAATAAGCTTTAGAGTCACAGTAAAGTCATAAGACATACTATTAAACCTAAAATGTTGAACACCTAATGGAGATAGAAATGACTAAAGCTCAAAATAGAAGGGCTGGAAAATAGTTAATGGAAATAAGTGTGTATTATGTATAAGAAGACTTCCCTCATAGCTCAATTGGTAAAAAATCCGTCTGCAATGCAAGAGACCCAGGTTCAGTTCCTGGGTCAGGAAGATTCCCCTGGGGAAAGAAATGGCAACCCACTCCAGTATTCTTGCCTAGAGAATTCCATGGACAGAAGAGCTTGGCGGGCTATAGTCCATGGGGTCGCAAAAGAGTAGGACACAACTGAGCAACTAACACACATGTAAGAAAGAAAAAAGTCAAAATAGCATTTGACAAAAACTGTGAAGCAAAAAAGGAAAGCTTAGAGAGAATGTGGATTCAATAAATTAAGGTACCTACAGATTCTTCCATGTGTACTGCTGATGGCCACTGGGTCTTTAGAGAGATTAAGGATGATAACAAACACAAGGCAAAAAATAACCAGGACAACAAGGATGATGATGATGACAGTGGTAGCACCATTGATCCATTAGTTCCCGAGGGCAGGGACCATTTTTTTGTCCACTGGTGTGGTCTAGTACCTGGTACTTAGTGGGACATCAATATATTTTAACTTAACTGAATGGTAGCTAATAACAACTTAGCTCAAGAACTGTCTAAACACCTTGCAATGCTTTATGTCACTTCATCATTGAAACAAGCCTTTAACATTGGGGCAATACTGTTATCCCTACTTCATGGATGAGGAAAAGAGGCTTAGTCATGTCCTTAGCCAAGTGTGTATGTGTGCTCTTGTCTCTGTGACCCCATGGTCTGTAGCCTGCCAGGCTACTCTGTCTATGGAATATTCCAGGCAAGAATACTGGAATGGGTTGCCATTTCCTACTCCAGAGGATCTTCCTGAGCCAGGACTCAAACCTGTGTCTCTTGCATCACCTTCACTGACACACGGATTCTTTACCAACTGGGCCACCTGGGAAGTCCAAGGTTACTACTAAAAATGTTGATGTTCTAACTCAAATTCAAAGCTGTCTGAATAAAAGGCTTAAGCTTTTAATATAAACAACCTCAGATATGCAAATAATACCACTCTAATGGCAGAAAGGGAAGAGGAACTAATGAGACTCTTGATGAGGGTGAAAGAGGAGGGTGAAAAAGCTGGCTTAAAACTCAACATTCAAAAAAATGAAGATCATGGCACCTGGTCCCATCACTTCCTGGCAAATAGAAAGGAAAAAAGTAGAAGCTGTGACAGGTTTTATTGTCTTGGGCTCCAAAATCCCTGCTGACAGTGATTAAGCCAAAAAATTAAAAGATGCTTGCTCCTTGGAAGGAAAGCTAAGACAAATCTAGACAGTGTATTAAGAAGTAGAGACATCACTTGGATGGCAAATGTCTATATAGTTACAGCTATGATTTTCCCAGTAGTCATGTATGGATATAAGAGTGGGACCATAAAGCGGGCTGGGCACTGAAAAATGGATGTTTTTGAATTGTAATGTTGGAGAAGACTCTTGGGAGTCTCCTGAACTGTCAGGATCAAACCAGTCAATCTCAAAGGAAATCAACACTGATTATGCATTGGAAGGACTGATGATGAAGCTCACCTGATACTTTGGCCATCTGATGCAAAGAGCTGACTCATTAGAAAAGACCCTGATGCTGGGAAAGATTGAAGGCAAAAGGAGAAGGGGGCAACAGAGGATGAAATGGTTAGGTAGCATCACCAACTCAAAAGGACGTGAATTTGAACCAACTCCAGAAGACAGTGAAGGACAGTGGAGCCTGGCATGCTGCAGTCCATGCAGTTGCAAAGAGTCAAACATGACTTAGCAACTGAAGAACAAAATTGTATCTTATAAGCTATTGAACAATATTTCATTCTAACTGAAGCCTGATTATAGGGCAGCTGAGGTAGTTGGTTTTTTGTTTTGGTTTTGTGTGTGTGTGTATGTGTATTTTGTCTCTATGGGGGCTTCCCTGGTAGCTCAACTGGTAAAGAATCCATGAAAGTCCCAAGGAAAAAAGAATGAATGGCAGGAAATCCAGGTAGAGATATTGCTACTGCTAAGTCGTTTCAGTCATATCCGACTCTGTGCAACCCCAGAGACGGCAGCCCACCAGGCTCCCCCGTCCCTGGGATTCTCCAGGCAAGAACACTGGAGTGGGCTGCCATTTCCTTCTCCAGGTAGAGATATTGGAAGATGTCAAATTCTAGAGAACAAAATGAATAAACTGACAAGGCCAAAGAAATTCAGACCTAAAGAAGCTGGATGCAGGAATAAGGATAGTGGAAGAAGTTAGAAAACCATCAGTATAACTGAGTGGCCAAAGAGCATCAAGGCACTCCATGCAGCTACCACAACCACATGGCAACAGATCTTCAGTTGGTCCTAGCACTTTACCTCGGAACTGAGGAGTTCCCAACTGAAAAAAAACTTCAATTCAATTAATAAAATGACTGAACTTATTAAAGGAAGTTTTTTATACCTTGTTTTATTTTAAGTAGCTCTACTTGTTAAACAGAATAGCATTATATCTAACTGTATAAGAGGAGAGATCAGGTTTTACTGTAGGTAGTAAAAAAGAGGCTTAGATCTTAAGTTATAGTGTTTTTGTCTTAGTTATATTTAAAAATACTCATCTCTGCTTTATATAAAGAAATAGTAATGGTAGGAGGAAAAAAACCCAATATGATACATAACAGAGGGAATATTTACAATGATAACAATAGTGCACATTTCATGGAATGATTCCTGTGTATCAAGCACTCCAAAGAAACACTTTATAAAGCTCATTTAATCTCACAGAAATCTTTAGATATAGGTGTTATTGTGATTCCTATTATATGTTAGAAATTGAGGCTCAGAAAGATTTAATTCCTTGTATCTGGTCATGGCTATTAAGCAGAGGAGCAAATTTTCAAATCCAGAAACCTCTTTCCTTTAATCACCATAATAAACTGGCATTAAGCTTTATTCTCTCCTAAGAAAGTCTGAAGGATAGCCTCAAATAGAGTTCAGGATAGGATGTACATGATTTAGCAGAGATCACAGGAAAATGTCTCACAAATTTTTAATTGACAATCAGCTCATCAGGAGTCAGTGAAGTGCGGAAAGTTTCAAATAAAGACAAAACAGGCTTAAGTTGCATTAAAAGGTTTCAGAATTTCAAACAATGGAGCTGGTTAGAACTCACGCCTCCAAACTGGAGTACTGTGGTCACTTTTGAACATCATGTGCTAGGTGAAACTTTAGAAAATGGAAATGCATCTAAAAAATGTAGACATGGATAATATTTTAGAGCCATCATACATGGAAAATCACATTCTTGAGCCAAATAAACTCAAGAGGGTAGGGTGGCTATTTTCAAATACTAGAGTGGCTGTCACCTGAAAGAAATATAAGGTTTACTCTGTGTAGTTCCAGAGGTAGGAGGTAAAATTTTACTCTGAATAAAAAATAGTTCTGATAATCAAAACTTTTCCAAAATATAATGCCAATGAACACACCATCAATATAGAAATTCAAGGAAATGTTAGCAGAGATAAAAAGGGTGAGAAAGTGACCTAGAGTAGTTTATATCTCCAAGAATCCTTTTTTGCTCATTTAGCAACCTCAGAATTGGCTTGGACAAGGTCTAGTTGTTCCTAGGGCCCAGCTGCATTGTCCTCAAGACATTCCCCCCAAATAAGTCCTTTCTGTCAATGTCGCTTCTTCCCCTGAAGAATGTATGCTGCTGCTGCTGCTGCTCCTAACACTTTGTTTCAAACCCTCTCAAATGTCTGCTTTGTGAATCCCTCCTATTGCGGTAGTGGTTCTACCTTCGAGAGACTGAGGTGTAGTCTATATAGCTACTGAAACTGAAGGATCTAAATTGAGCTAAAGCCTTTTGGTTTCCTTTAAAAAACAGACCAGAATTATGAATAGAGCCATAAGCACAGTCATGAGTTATTCAACCAGGGGTAGCTATTTGATTGATAAATCAATTTGCAGGAATATATTAAATGATTAATGAGTCTGTCATATCAACTAGGACACTTGCTAATTGTTTTCAAGGTTCCAATAAATGTAGTGGCAATTAATTGCACCTGCTATAATCCATTGCCTGCTTGGAGCTGACGTGCAAGTTTAACATTCATTTTTCACCGATGAAAAGACTTTTGTCTATTCTGTGGCTTTCTCCACACCTGCCTGATATAGGAAAACAATAATTGCGTTAGTCAGACTCCGGTTTATTAATGGCTATAAATTTAAAGCCCTTGCAGTTCTCCCTACAAACAAAGGTGAGAAGAACTTTTGCAAGCCACCCAGGGAAGAAAGCGGTGTACTTACAAATCTAATTTTCATCTGAGTATAGAATATTGTGCTTCCCCCAGGCAGGCCTTGGTATCACAAAAGCAATTTCTGGCAGACTGGAAGGATTATTCCCTTCTGGGTTTCCAGCATGTGACAGGACAGCAGAGTGGAGGTCCTCCTCTCAGGGGACTGGCAGCTTCATGAAGCAGATGGGACCTGACAGGTTATTTCCACGAAACGGAGGCTCTGAAGCAGGAAGTGGGTATGGCTGACTGAGTAATGGGAGGCTCCTCCTTTCAACGGGGAGAGCCTGAACCCAGCTGTGGCAGGCGACATTTATTCATGTCGGAGGAGCGCTGCCGGCCGGCCATCCATTCCAAGAACCTTGAGAAAACAGAATGGTGCAGGGGGCTGAGCGCCCAGGCGACAGAATCCATGAGGCAGTTTAACCCTGTGAAGGCCATCCACTTCCTGCAAAGTAAGTGGAAGAGCGGATTTCAGTCCAGCCCACCTTGTGCTCTTCACGTGTGGAGCCCTCCAGAGCACATTTTCCATGCTCTTTTCTCTTAGCCAGGTCACACGTGCTGATCTCCCTAGCTGGTACTTGTGAAGAATGAGAATCAGCTGTAGAGTCTAGCCCTCCACACTCCAGAACAAGGTGTGACAAGTTTGGGTTGGGGTGAAGAGGTGAGTGTGTGTCATGTGACACCATCCTATAGATGCCTGCCTGGCTCTTTGAGGAAGGTGGTGGGGTGGGAGATGAAAGGTCAAAGGTCAAAGTAGAGTGGGCTGCCCCACCACCTTGCCCACTCTGGCTCTGATGTTCCATCCCTTCTCCTTTCCCTGTGCTGTCAGAGCCAGAAGGTCCGTCTTGAGCTATGATCACCTTCTATTGCCATGAATCCCTCATCCCCCCCCACCACCACCATCATTACTCTGTAGGCAAATCTAGGAAGAATCCAAGAAAAAAGCCTTAAACGTGCCCTTTCCTAAATCAACCTGTTTTGACACCACTGGGCCATGGTCACACCCAAGGCAGCCAGGACAATGACCACATAAGAGGCACTGAGCAGGATCTGTCCAAAGAATCGAGTCATAACACATATTCCTAGTTGCCCATACAGGTGTCAGCCCATTGCCATCAATCCCTGCCCCTCGTCACTGCTTCTGGCCAACTTCACAAAGCTGCCACCTGGTTTCCTTCCCTCTCTCTCTTCTACACCCCTCAACCCTCCCCCACCAACATACATGAACCAGAGGCAAAATACAATTGATTCTGGCTAAATCTGTTGTCCCAGTGCTAGACATTTGGCTAGGTTAAGGGATTGCAGTTGTTAAAGGATATGTGCCCTAAAATAATTCCACTACAGATTTGTTTCCTTAGAAAACGAGCAATGTCTACAAGTAGGTTGCTTGTTTGAGCTAGTCTTTGGTTGTTTTCTTTTTTTTAATCACCCTGATGAAGTTTCTTTTTGTTTGCTCTTTTCATGGTAATGGGCTCTGACACCAGGCATCTGGGGTCTATTGGTAAACAAAGGTTGTTTTCTAAACCACGAACACAGAGATAACATTAAGATAATAAAAGAGTCTAGAAATCTGTATAATTATTATTTCATCTTGCTTTGTGACCAGAGTTCAAGGTTCAGGACTAATATTTAGGTAATAGACATTATTTTGACTTCTGTTCGTATCTATTGTAGCCACAAGGTATAGGAATTACAGGGTAGTTTACACCTTGGGTTTCCTATGCAATCTTTTTTATACTATTCCCTACAAGAAGGAAGCTGGAGAGGAGCTTTCTGAGTTGGCAAAGCAAAAGACACATGTTTCCAAGCTGTGGTGTGACGAACACTAACGATGCCAAGTCTGAGAATATCTGTTGTGAACCTAGAGTAGTGAGATGGGTCCTTAAGAAACACGCCTTTGCCCCAGTTCAGTCTAAACACAACAGCATGGGCATCCTTTTAAAACAAGAGTTTTGTTCTATCACTCCTCTCCTCAAAATCCTGCAGTGGCTCCCCCTTGTCATTTAGTTACAGCCAAAGCCAAATTCAGCATAGGATCTACATCACCATCATCATCTGGGCTTGTCTCCCTGACCACTTCTCCATGATCACACGGAGAAAACTCCAGTCGTCCTAGGCTCTTCCTAGAACTTCCAAGAGTTCTGCCTAGAACTCTTCTGGAAGCCCCCAGGGCTTTCTCCCTCACATCTTGCTTTGTTTTTCTCCACAGCACCTGTGCCATCTAACAAACAACATGTTTTGCTAATTTATCGTGTGTAGGGTCATCATCTCTGGTGATAAACTTCCATGAAAGCAGGGAGTCTGGGTTGTCTTTATTCTTGGCTGTACTACCAGCACCTGGAAGAGTGCCTGCCTCATGGTAGACCTTCAATAAATGTTTTCTGTGCAAGTGAATGAATGAATGAATGGGTGAATACCATTATATATGTGTGTGTGTTAGCTAAACAAGTGTTGTACAACTGTAATGCAACATCCTAATTAAAAAGGAAGGTCCAGAACTATTGTACACACATCTAATTTTGACTCCTGCTCTATCGCTTTCTCATTATTATTTAATTTCCTCTCATTCACTTAAAACAGGATAGAAAACCTGCAGCTGTTCTTCAAATTTTTGAGATAAATTGTGAAAATCATTTCATAAATTGCAGAATAGTAAATGTTCATTACTTGTCTCTTCATTGATGCCACCTTATATAACAGGACACTTTCCCAGTGTTTAAGGAAACTGTTGAGATTCAATAAATACATGTAATGTATCAAATGAATTGCACAGCAATTACTCAAAATAATTTGAAATTCATCTTTTGGAGAAGCAAGATGGATATTGATTTTTGAAGCCCCCCACGGCATTACTCAATGTGATTGCTGGTCATATTAAATTTGCTTTGTCGTATCTCAAAAATAAAATTCAGCCCCAAAGAATTAATTTCCACTGTTCAAGAGAAGGTGTCAAAATTTTCTAAAATAATTCCAGGGTGACGATAACAAGCGCTGTAATAAAAATAAGCATTTAAGTCAATAAACATTCAGAGCATGTAGTGATCCACTCTTGGTAACTGCTTTGAAAAAAATAGCGCTAATTCAGCCACATTATATTAATATTAAAAAGTATATCTCTCTCACCAAGATAACTGGTATTCTACCATTAAAAGCCTATATTTATGAATTAATTGTGTGTTCTGGGATTTGTATGCATCATTAACATGCTCCTATTCTGGCCATTGGTGAAGCAATGTGCCTGTTCTACTGAGGATTAAGCTGGGATTTTTTTCTACAAAATGAAAGAGTAAATGGAAGTGAGGAGATATGCTGAGGGTTCAGAATTCTAGGAGAGGTATAATTTCCAGGCATATTCAAAATGATCTCTGAGTTACATGATTTTATCTCCGAGGACACATCCACTGAGTATTGTAAAATGAAGAAAAAGCATGGGATCATTGTGACATTGAATAACCAAATTATTTTTAACAACAAATTGAGACATAATTCATATACCAGGAAATTAATCCATTTCCAGGATACAATTCAATGACTTTTAGTCTAATCACAGTTGTGCAACCCTAAGAACAATTTAAGCTTAGAACACTGTTACCACTCTAAATAGAGGTCTGAACCCATTAGCAGCCACTCTCCAACCCAGCCTCCTCCAGCCCCTGCAAACTGGAAGTCTACATTCTATCTCTACAGGTTTGCCTACTCTGGATATTTTATGTAAGGGTAGTCATAGAATATGTGGTCTTTTGTGACTGACTTATTTTTCTTAGCATAAAATTTTTAAGTTCATCCACGTTGTAGCATGCATCCTTACTTCGCTTTTATGGTCAAATATGTTCCATGGTAGAATGTGCCACATTTTGTTTTTCAATTCCTCAGTTGATGGACATTTGGGTGGTCCTACTTTTTGGCTACTATGAATAGTGCAGCTATGAACTGTTATGTATACTTTTTGCTCATTGTCTTTTAATATATTGAGTACTATGAGAAAATTCATAAACTTTGCAACTATACCATTTAGCATTCAGACACCAATGGGTTGTATGATTTAGCACATGTTTAATTTCTCTAGCCCCTGTTTCCTCATCTGCAACATGTCTTAGCAGAAAATAAGTGCTCAAAAATGATATTTATGCAAGAAACAAAAAAGTTCCAAACATTGTATCCTGCCTGTCTTCACAACTACCTTCACAGGTGGCTGGTTGGGAAGTGCTCTCTTTCGAAGTCAATTTAAATCATCTAATTTTTGCAGGTAAAAAAGAATAAAAAAGAATAAGCCTCAATCCATAATATTTGTTAATGGAGTAAAAATTCAATTGAATGTGCCCTTTTTGATGGGCAAAAATGACTGCCTAGTAAAGAAGATTTAAATAATACTTATGAGTTTAAATGTAATTTTATTGATTTTGTGTGTGTGCTAATTTATCAGCATAGAAAGAAAAAGGAGAAATAGTAGTATCCTTTATCATCTGTCATTAACCAAATAGACTATTTTTTTCAATAACATTCTTGGGATAAATTACTAATTTCCATTTTGTGTAAAAATCGATTTTTATGTAATAGTCTTGGTCACAACCTATTCCATAAAACTGGAATTTACTATATTCAAGTGCTGACAATCATTCAAACTTTAATAGAGTATATGAAGAGTATTTCTCTCTTTTTTCCTGACTATGGTACATTAAGTCTCCAGAGGGGGCAAATGTTTAGCAACACATTACTTATCACTATGTTACTGTATTAGAATCTAACTCAGAAATGTCTCTTGCAATCAGCAATGACTTCTTCCTGAATTGCTCCTACTAGGCAATCATTAGCAAATTCTGTACCTTTCAAGACAATTTGTAGACAAATAGTTTTCTCTATTTATGATCTGCTTTACTAAGATAAAATCAGCTCAAGAGAACTTTTGTTACTTTTCCAAGGACACCATCACTTTTTTATCTCTTTTGTACCCTAAAGAGCTTTCTCTTCCTAGAAAGTAAACACCACAATTGACCAATAAACTTATAGACCTGCTTATTAAACCCATCCAGCTAATCAAGAGAAATAGAGAAGTCCTGTGCACTGGCATACTATTAATGTTGGGACTTATTCCTTCTCATTCACAGTGTAATGGAATTTTTCCCCTATGGTTCATTCATCACTTTAAAAAATTAAGCCAATTTAGAAATATAATTTGAATGTATAATTGAATTTGTCAGTTGATCTTAGCCTTTACAAGTTAATCGAATAACAGAGACTTAAGCAAGTTTCCCACACACTCTGGTCTATGGGCAGCCAATCATCTCCTAAAGAGAATGTCAGATTCTTTCAGGGCTTTTTGCTGATTAGATCCTCATTTTTACTTTAGAGGACTGAATTATTTTTTTCCTGGCAATCAAAATTCCTGCTATCAGTCAAACTGAAAGGAAGAAAATGGCATAATTTTAGCTAAAATATTAGAAATGACAAATAAGTGAAATATGTTAACTGGAGTGGAAAAGAAATGTGTAATTAAGCAGCACAAGGACCATGTGTCAGAGTCTTCTATAGTAATAGATGGGTGGAGCGTTTTGACTTTTTGCAAAGACCAACACAGCTGTCAGGAAATTTTAGTCCTCTTGATGAGTCACAGGACTCACTTGGGATCTCTCACCTCGACCAACAACTGACAAGTTCATTGTTGTTGCTTCCCATTAAATACAGGAAGGTAGATCAATTAATTGTAAGCTATGGCAAATTAAGTGGAACAAATTATAATGAGAAAAAGATATATGCGTGGTTTAAATAATTTAAACCTGTGCCAAAACAGGCTTATTTGGAATCTTAAAATATCTAAATTGCTACCTTTCAAACACTCCTCAGCTCTGTGTCAAGCAGATTTTGAAATTTTTAGTGGAAATAGCATGTATTTCCCAGTGTTCCAACGGTACTCTAGGCACCATTAGTAAAGACCTGAGAGGCTGGCCATTCAGACTCAAAACTGGATGTCTGGTCCCGCTTTGTGTTGGCAGAGAAGCACCACAGCAAGAGGTGACCTCACGTCCTTGGAGCCCAGAGCAGCCCAGAACTAGGTTGCTCCACTTGGAGAAGAGAAAGGCAGGATCTACAAGCTTCAGGATGAGAATATTTCTAGACTCTGGAGGAGACAAGATTAAATCCAGGTCCCAATACTGAAGTTTCTATTCTTCATTCTCCTCCACATATAGTAGAATTGCCAAGATTATTATGTTAAGGAATATTATTCGCCATTTTGTTCAAAGAATCAATATCATCAAAGAATTTTTATGAACAGGAGTAAGCATGGGGCTTCCCTGGTGGCTCAAAGGGTAAAGCATCTGCCTGCAAGGTGGGAGACCCGGGTTCGACCCCTGGGTCAGGACGATCCCCTGGAGAAGGAAATGGCAACCCACTCCAGTATTCTTGCCTAGAAAATCCCACGGACAGAGGAGCCTGGTGGGCTACAGTCCATGAGGTCCCAAAGAGTCGGATACAACTGAGCGACTTCACTTTCAAGCATGGAAAGCACAATGAACTGAACTTCCTTCTACATTTGGCATATCTGAAATTGATAATAAACTATTTAGTATTTCAATGTTAGCACAGTTCCAGTCGGTTAAGTAGGAGGATTTTTACTATAATTCTTACCCACTTTCTCTTATGTCTTGGAATTATAGAAAGTTAGAGTCCCTCAGTGTTCTTGCCTGGAGAATCTCAGGGACGGGGGAGCCTGGTGGGCTGCCGTCTATGGGGTCGCACAGAGTCGGACACGACTGAAGCGAATTAGCAGCAGCAGCAGCAGCAGCAGAGTCCCTCAACATTTCACCTAATTCACTCTCTGATGCAAGGTATACATGTAAAGATTAAGGATATTGCAAACCTTCTAGGTGCCAAATTTTACTTGTGAATTACAAATATACTTTACATACGTTAAATTATATTTAATGTCCTTGCATTATCAACATTTCTCCCTCCACTGAGTCCTTTCTTTCAGTTTTTTCTTTTTCAAGACAGTTCCACTCAAAGAATCTTTTATCTTTGTTCACCTTCAAACTGCTATCCATTTCACTTTTCTTTCACAGCCAATACAAGAGAATATGTACCATCTTAACTGCTTTAAGTATATAGTTCAGTAGTGCTAACTACATTCACGGCATTGTGTAACCAATCTCCAGGACTCTTTCCGTCTGTAAAATTAAAACTCTGTACCCCAAAAATAACTCCCTATTCCTCTCCCAACCAGCTCCTGGCAACCACCATTCTACTTCCTGTCTCTATGAATTTGATTACTTTAGGTCCCTCATATAGTATTTGTCCATTTGTGTGGCTTGTTTTACTTGGCATAATGTCCTCAAGGCTCATCTAAGTTGTAGTATGTGTCAGAATTTCCTCTCTTTTTAAGACTGAATAATACTCATTGTATGTATATACCACCGTTTGTTTATCCATTCATCCATTTCATGGTCAATAGACACTCGAGTTGCTTCCACCTTCTGGTTACTGTGAATAATTCTACTATGAACACAGGTATATAGATATCTCTTTAAGAGTCTGTCTTCAATTCTTGTGAATATATACCCCCAAGTGGAATTACTAGATCATATTCTTAATTCTATTGTTAATTTTTTAAGTAATCGCCACTCTGTTTTCCAAACCATTTTACATTCCCATCGAGAATGTACCAGGATTCCAATTTGTCCACACCCTCAACATCCTCATCCATACCTGTTATTTTCTTTCTTCCGTGTGTTATAGTAGTCATCCTAATAGGTGTGAAACAGCATTTTTATACCTGAAATTTTAGACACTCTTTCAAAGTGTGGTTTGCAAATGACATACATTAGAATCACCTCATCCACATATTATTCGTAGAAACATTCAGATTACTGAATCAAATATCAAATCAAACTGGGCCTGAGCAACATTAACAAGTTCCTCAGCTGATTCCTTTGAGGACTTTCGGCAGACCACGCACTATTTTGGATGGATGTGGTGTAAAAGGACCTCAGTGTAGGAAGAAAACACCTAGCCCATCCTACAGATATTGTGTAGCGTAGAATACTTGCTATTCACCTGCAGTCTGAATAAGGTAAGCTGACACAGAAACAACTAATAACTCTGCAAACACAATGAAGCCCCTGAGCCACATGGTGATACTTTACAGTGTGCCGCTGAATGTTACTGTACCATCACTGAACTGATGGAGAACTATAAGCACCTTCATTATGGTCATCTGATGTGTGTGTGTGTGTGTGTGTGTGTGACACATATAAAGATCTCTGACTTACTGCTGCACCTGCAAAGATTTTTATTTTTATCCATTTCCCTTCTTTCGAGCAGCAAAAGTCAGGGTTGAAATTTCAGTTCTTTTATGGTTATCTGAGTCCTTCCCGCTGACGACTGTGCTGGGCACTGTTTGTTTTCGACAAGCAGAGGTAATAGTACCTTAGACCTTGGCCGTTTGGGAAGGTACTTGTTTATTATGAGAGACCTTACGGACTAAAATGAAACTGTGTCCAAAATGACAGCAGGTAGGAACATGGGCTGAACAGGAATAAAGTCAGTTTTCACTGTAAGGGAAAATAAGTTAAAAGCTGCTTACTGTCCAGATTTGAATTAAGAAGCTTTAGTTTACGCCAAGGAATTTCTTAAAATTAAACTACTTGTACTGATTTTGCATCAGCAAAATTACATTTATGAAATCATGTATAAGCAGACCCTTCACTTCCAAAACACTGGGCATCTTTCCAAACCTAGTCTTCAGATTTATTGTGTTTCTATAGTTCTCTGCTGGTACTTTTGTGCTTCTGAAACCCTGTCTGCTTTCAGCAATTAATAAAAATGTTATGGGTTTTGATTTGCATCACTGCAGCATATGAACTAAATTACTTTTCATCTGCAGGCTTAAAGCAGAATAAAACTCTTTGTGATAAAGTTTCATACTGTTCAGATATGAGTCGCTGAACCATGGAATCCAATGAGCCAACACCAAGGCAGCCAGAAAGACTGGCTGCCTTTTGTTCCCTTTTATATCATTTCCAGCTAAACAGTCTGCTGTTCTAGAGGTTTTCAATGCTAAGCCCCTAGGTGGCTTTTAGAAATTGATGAAGAATTTTCTGATTGGAGTAACCACTGAAATAAACCAAAGCATAACCCAGGAAGGCACCACAACTTGTCCATCATGGTTTAACAACTGCAATTGCCAATTGGGTGTGGAAAACTTGGCTCTCAGAGACATTCAAAGAACAGATATTAGAAGTGATTATATCTTTACTAGAATATAGTTCATATTCTCTTTTAAGTGCCTTCACAAAAGGGTAAAATTCAAGTTATTTCTCCTACTGGGTATCCCTGCCTTTCTTCAATGCTTCTTCCCTTTGCTCATTTTATTTCAATTTTATTTAGATAATAATTGCAACATTGTTACAGAGATAGGGCATAGTTCATTAATAATATAATAAGCATAGGGATTATGTTTTATTTATATGCATATCTCTCGGTGTTTAACACAGTTTGTTGCATGTAATAAAGAATCAAACTCTAAATGCATGAATTAATTAAGCCGAGTTTGCTGGGTTAGTTTCTCCTAGGTTTAAATAGTCCCCTTGGGTCCATAAATCCTTCCACAGACTCTGGCTTTAGCTTAGCTTTCTTGTTCTTCTGGATAATCTTCCCTAAATTCCTCCTGTTCCAAGCTGAGTTACTCCCTTTTCACAACTATGCTCTTCTAGGGCTGAAGATCTCTTATAAAACTGGAATCATTTTTGGTGCAACTGACAAACTCTGCTACCATTTGCCTGAAGTCTCCTCTCTTTCTTCTCTCTACAGTTTTTGACTTAGACCCCCTTTCTGGCACATGCATTTTTCTGAATAAGTCATTCTGTTCAGTCATTATGTAATTCACTTTGAATTACCCAGAGTGCCCTCGCATCACAACTACCACAAATAGCTGACTCTTGGTCACCATTCAGAGACTGGCAAGCTGACGTGAGCCTCTGATGTTAAGCTTTGAGGGCTTTCCCTTACTTAGGCTTCACCATCCTAGAATATTTCTGTTCCCTGTTCTAGTCTAGCTTCCTTTTAAAGAAAGGACTTCTTGGTTTTCCTATATCTCCCTGGGTATCATATGCCAAGTTGATTTTCCATTTTTATCCAAACCTGGCTATGACAGTTCCTTTAAAGCTGGAGTATTCCAAAGGGTACAAGGGGCCTACATTTTGAAAGCTTAAGCAGTTGTTTACATCCTAGAACACTTTGTCAAGTAAAAACGAAGAAGCTTCATGAGGGTAGGAACTTTTTTTACCACTTTATTCCAGCTGTTGCTAATCATCTGTCTGCCTTTCTTCTAAGAAGCTATCTTGAATCACTGCTTACTCTGTGTCTGTATAACATTATAAATATAACACTAGATAATGCCTATATAACTATGAGCAGTATCTACAGAACAGTGTCTATAAAGTCCACATACAATGAAGACACAGGAAGTATTAAATTAGTATTGTTGTTAGAATGAATATAATCAATGGATCTCGGGCAACACTTTAAAAAGTGTACTACTTATCCCACATACATTATCATTCTAATAGTACGGTATCATTGCTCTAACCTACATTTATCAACATATTTCTCTATAGAACTTCAAAACAGAGAAGAAAGATACACATCTTCCTCTGCTATGTCTTTAGCATGATGAGGGGCCACCTTCTCCAGCTCTCTCTTTACTTTTTGAGTGTGAACAGGCTTCTAGTTCAGCTCTGGGGGTTCCAGACAGGAAGGGATCATTGAAACATATTGGTCACCACAGAAAAGAAGAGTAAGGACTGGAGATTTAGGCTTATGCAGAGAGGTGAGGAACAGGACAGAGTCTGGTAAAATACGAAATAGGAGGGAGTTAAGCACAGGGCTAAGAGGGCAATAAAAACAGAGGGTCGAGTCATTATGAAGATGGATGGAAGAGGGGATAGTTGAATGGTCATTGTGTACCAAGACTGCAGGAAGCATGCTATGTGATTAGCTCATTTTATCCCCACAAGAGCCTAGCAAAGTTTGCATTATTATTCCCCATTTTATAGATGAGGAGACTGAGACTCAAAAATCTCATTTTCCTGTAGTTCTCTGTTAAAAAAAAAAAATGGCACAAATGAGTACAAGTAAAACTGGTGAGATCTGAATCAGATCTGAATCAGATCAGTTGATTGTATCAATGTCAATATCCTGGTTGTGATATTTTACTGCAGTTTTGCAGGATGTTAGCTTTGGGGTAACAATATAAACAAAAAAACTCTTTACAATATAAAGAGTATGCCCTATATTTTTAGGAATTCTTAATGTTATAAGGGACTCCCCTGGTGGCTCAGATGGTAAAGTGTCTGCCTACAATGAGAGAGACCCAGGTTCAATCCCTGGGTCGGGAAGATACCCTGGAGAAGGAAATGACAACCCACTCCAGTACTCTTGCCTGGAAAATCCCATGGACGGAGGAGCCTGGTAGGCTATGGCCCATGGGTCGCAAAGAGTCAGACACGACTGAGCAACTTCACTTTTATGTTATAAATATTAGCCCTTTGTCTGTCATGTACATTGTGAATATTTTCACTGTTTTTCATGGTGATGGGAAAAATTAACTTTGTATAGCCAAGTTATTAACAGTTTTTTATATTCCTTCCTTTTATTCTTTAATTTTGAGTCAGAGAAAGTCTTTCTTTACACCTATGTTAAAGAACAATTTACCCATGTTTTCTTTCAGTCCTGATGTGGTTTCATTTCTTACATTTAGACACTTACATGCATTTCTTAGGATACAGTGCAAGCTCATTCTGTTACAAAAACTGCTGAAAGGTTTCAAAATGACATTTTTTACTCATGAGTCATGAAAGGTTTTCTTAGTACATTGATCTCTGCACATTTTTTCCCTGCATGATAAGTACCAGATAACTAATGGTATTTGATCATTGCTCCTGCAATTTTTACATACACACACACACGCACACACACAAAATGCAATCAGGAGCAAACTTTTAATGACCAGTAAAAGTATCATGAGTTCCTTAGACTCACAGGATCTTTGTCAGAACTGTCTATGTTAAGATGTGGTTTTCAATTCACATGAATTTCTAATACAGACAAAGAGTTTATCAACTAGCTGTCTTTAAAAGATCTTAAGGCATTTCTACACTCAAACTATAGATTATACTTTTATGGTTGTTTTCAGTGTGTGGCTTGGAAATATGGAGCAGACAACAGTCACGGCAAAGTAGACCATCGGAGAAGGCAATGGCACCCCACTCTAGTACTCTTGCCTGGAAAATCCATGGACGAAGGCGCCTGGAAGGCTGCAGTCCATGGGGTCGCTAAGAGTCAGACAGGACTGAGCAACTTCACTTTCACTTTTCACTTTCATGCATTGGAGAAGAAAATGGCAACCCACTCCAGTGTTCTTGCCTGGAGAATCCCAGGGACGGGGAAGCCTGGTGGGCTGCCATCTATGGGGTCGCACAGAGTTGGACACAACTGATGCGACTTAGCAGCAGCAGCAGCAGCATACCATAATGTCAAGAACCTTGTAATCACCCAATAACCATTTGGCTCACCTTGGATGAGATGTGAGCATTTTGCTAGCTACTTCAAACCCTAATTACTGATTTCTACTCTATGTATATTGCCATTTTATGTACAGCATCTATTTAAAAACTGTAATTCATATTATTTGTCACCACTTCTGGATGTTGTAGAACAACACTTAGTAGTTACAGTAATAGGTTCAGGCAATCCACACATTATTAGCAAATTGCCATTATTTAAATCACACCTTTCTCATAAAGAACACCTATATGAGGTACAAATAAGGGACTGAGTTGAAGCAGAAGGAAAGCACCATAAATAATGCCATAAAATAAGTTAAAATCAATTTCAATTTCTAATGGATCATCTGGGGATCTTCCAACTTTAATACTTAATTTACTTTTCTAAATGAGTAGAGCTAAATACAGGGAATTATTTATATAATTTTCCTGTTCTTTGGAAGTTTACATTGTATAACAATGAAAATTGTTATGTAAGGAATATTATTTTCATAAAAATATACACATACATAGTTATAAAATATTCAAAAGAATATTAAATGTCTACTATCCTAAATTTAAAGACTAAAGAAAAAGTTATTGAGGTAAAAACACTTCTATCATTAATGCGGATTAAAACAGTGTATCATAGAATTATTTACATCATAAACAGAGGTAACTCTTGCAAGTCACCAGTATGTGTGCACAACAGGAATTTAAGTTCTTCAGCATCTAGTTGTTTTACCTTTTTATTAGTGTATTTCCGTAAGAAATTCCAACATAGCCAACTCTTGCCTCTTGCATATTACAGTATCTTTGGAGCTGTTTAATCCAAGGTAGTTCCTGGAACAATCACTCCATCACCTCTTGTTAGTTGATGTGTAAAAAAGAATGTAAAAAACTGTTGATTTTACCAAAACTTGAAGCTGTGTATATATATGCTCAGTCACTCGGTGGTGTCCAACTCTTTGAGATTCTGTGGACTGTAGCCCACCGGGCTCCTCTGTCCATGGAATTTTCCAGACAAGAATACTGGAGTGAGTTGCCATGCCCTCCTCCAGGGAATCTTCCTGACCCAGGGACTGAATGTTCATCTCCTGCATCTCTTGCATTGGCAGGCAGATTACCACTGTGCCAGCTGGGAAGCCCAAAACGATCCTTTATGATATATTAATGACAGATACATGAAATTACACATTTATTGAAACCCATACCACATTAGAGCGTAAAGAGTAAACCTCAGTGTATGAACAAATATTTTGAAAGCTCCGTGATCCCAGAAATGAATGCAGCTTGTGAGAAGAGATATGAACTCCATTACAAATGTATGAAACAACTTCACTGAAGGGGATGGGGGAAGGTGCTGACCTAAGTAACTTTGGAAATGAGTAACTCTGAAAATGAATCTGCAAGACTGAAAGAAAAAGAAACTGCACATAAGCATTGTACGCTAGTTGATAAAGCTGCTTCCCATGGGAACATAGGTTCATAATTCTAATACTGCTACACATGTATACTGGAAATGAACGGTTAAGTAAAAGGCTGTAGATGGTGGAAGCCATCTGCATTTCTCAACGCTGTAGTGAGAGATTCCAGATTAATGAGGAAAGAAGGCTAGAATGATCTAATAGAACAGAGTTGCAGACATCAGGATGAATTAATGTTTAGCTTAATATAGATGCACACATATATAAACATATATACAGTTACACATATGTACATGTATAGGTACATATACACAGTTACTACATACACATATATTTCCTTGCTGCCAGCTAAGAGGACCTGAAGCAATGACACCCCCTAGAAATGAGTATATTTAATGCCCAAATACTGGCTTCTAATCTATTCTCCAATAAGCAGAACTAGGGGTCCTGGAAAAAAATAGAACGTTTCTAGGAATGAGGCAGGAAATATACAAATTGAGCCTGGAATACTTATAATACCAGAAAATAAGGAGATATGTTCATAGATGTAAACCAACAATGTTGAGGTGTATGACAAAAAACAAGAGAGCCAACCATTAATGGCTAAAGTTGGAATGATTTGTGCAATAAAACATAGTTGTATTAGTCTGTTCTAGCTGCCATAATAAAATATCATCAAATGGGTGGCTGAATCAACACTTACTTTCTCACAGTTCTGGAGGCTGGAAGTCTGAGATCAGGGTACCAGCGTGGCCAGGTTCTGACGCAAGCGCTCTTCCTGGCTTGCAGATGGCCGCCATCTTGCTGTGTGCTCCCACGGCTTCTCCTCAGAGCACACGCACAACAGAAAGCGCCACTCTCTGGTGTCTCTTCTTAAAGGGCACTTCTCCCAACAAACCTGGTTCTCACCCTCGTGACTTCATCTAACTGTATTACTTCCCAAAAGCACTGGAGGTTAGAGCATCAACATACCAATTCAGGGAGGAGGGGACACAAACAATCTCTAACAGCAGTGTTAGACTATAACCCTCATTTCCCATATCCAACAGGTGTGTCAGTTCCACTCTAAGTATATATCTCTCTTGATTCTTGATCCTATTTGCTGTTATCTCTGCTAGGTTTTATTATCTCCCTCTGAACTGCTATCACAGCCTCATCCCTGGAACCCCTGCCTCTAGCTTTGTTCACTGTATTTTATACAAAGTGACTCAGAGTATAAGTATACACTTAAGTATAGCTCTCACAATGCTGTGTCCTTTGCTTAAAATCCTTAAATGGTTCCTCACTACCCAAATTCCTTAGTATGGCCTTTATAATCTAACCTCAGGTTACTTTATCAGTGCTTTCCACCATTTCGCCCTGACAGAAGACAGGAATCCTAAAAACCAGAACAGGGGATTCCCTGATGGTCCAATGGTTAGGACTCTGCAACTCCACTTCAGGGAGCACAGGTTCGATCTCCTGTTAGGAAACTAAGATCCCGCATGCTGTGCATGTGGTGAGACCAAAAAAAAAAAAAGGACAAACACAGCTTACATCCAAAAAGAACTTTCAGAAGAGGCCTTCTAACCAACCTTGACTGCCTTGATTGACACTCCAAGAGCAGGTAGTAGAAAGAAAGGAGGAAAGTTGATGGAATGTCAAGAAAATTTGTAGCAGGCAAGTGATGGACACCACCTAGTTCAAAGCACAGAGTTAAGTGGGTAATTTTCATCAATATTTACTGAAAAGAACTGAAATCAATTCAAAAATGGTAGATAAAGGCTATAAGAGCATTTCTGCTTATGTCACCATTCACAGAAAGGATCATAATGTACTTTACACATAGGATGCACTTTATACATTTTGCACAGAAATTCTCTTTCAGACTTTTGAAAATACTTCACATCATGTATTTAATATCTGTGAAGTTTCCTCCACCGTTATTCCTCTTGCCTTCTCCACTGTTCTTGTAAGGCTGACTGGAACAATCAATATAGTACAGAATTTAATCTGATGGCATATACTCACATTTTTTTGGCCAACAAGATATTTAAATAATAAAAATTTAAGCAACATTTTTAAAATGGAAAATTCACATTTAAATCTGGATTTCTGGCTTCCTTTGAAAAATCTTATGTTCTGTGATTCAGAGCTTTTATTTCTACACAGCAACATTCTGTGAGAACAGAGTGGCACTTGCAGTTGGCCAAGTCCACTCAAGTATTTCCCTCTCTCACTTCTGCAGGCATCTGAATTTGAGTCTGACAGACTTTCATGAGTCTTGGTTCTGACAGGGAGGACCTAGTATTATCCTCTCTGTACCCCACTATCCTCAGCTATGAAGTTAGGATAATTATAATCTGTCAACAATTGTGTCATTGTGATGAATAATAAAATAATTTGTGTAAAGCATTTTAGTACATACTAAAATGTATATCACTATAGAAATTTTAGCTATTTAAAAACAATGCCACTGTCCTTTTGTTTTGTTACTACTAATAGGTATAGAACTAAAAAGAAAAGTAATAGCATGTTGGAGAAGCAAAAGTAGGTCAGTTTTTCTAAAGAGCACAGCTGTACTGTTGATATTTGATATAAATAAGCAATAAAAGAGAGGAGGTCTAAATCATTCTCTTAAAAATATTTCTTATGATTGTCTTCATGATAATTCACCATCCTAGTCTTAATGCCTGTCTAGCCACTTTGTTATCTCATCCAGTGATACCATTTCTTCCATATGTCCCCTAAATATGAACATACCACAGCAGTGGTATGCTGGAAAATAACTCATACCAGTTCATAAGGAGTCAACTATTAAATTTTTGTGAATTTTGCAACCCAGTAACATCAGCCACAATGGGAATATTTACACAATAGAATAAGAAAATGCTGAATATTAGGCCTTTTTTCTTGGAGAATTTCCACACACCACTGACCAAAGCCTTGACTGTGGTTCTGTGTCAGCTTTCTCCTTTAAGAAACTCATTCATTCTCCTGGTTTCAACTCTCACTTAAACTCAGACTTCATGCATATTTGAAACTAAACAGCTTCCGTACAGCAAAGGAAACAATCAACAAAGTGAAAAGGCAACCTACAGAATGGAAGAAAATATTTACAAACCGTATATCTGATAAGAATTAATTTTCAAGGAATATAAGGAACTCATACAACTCAATAGCAATGATAATGATGATGGTCCAATTTTTAAAAATAGGCAAAGGACTTGACTAGCATTTCTCCAAAGAAGACATATAGTTGACCAACAAATATATTTGCTCAATGTCACCAGTCATCAGGAAAATGTAAATGAAAATCACAGTAAGGAATCACATCATACCTGTTAGCATGGCTATTATTGTAGAAAGAAAAAGATAAATGTTGGCAAGGATGTGGAGAAAAGGGAGCCCTTGTACACTATTACTGAAAATGTAAACTGGTACAGCCGTGATGGCAACAGTATAGAGGTTTCTTTAAAAATTTAAAAATAGAACTACCATATGATTTATTAATCCCATTTCTTGGTATAAAGAAACTGAAATTAGGATCTCAAAGAGAAACCTGCAGCGTTATTGTTCATTGCAGCACAATTGACAACCGCTACTGTATGAAACAACCTAAACGTCCATTGACAGATAAATGGATAAAGAAAACGTGATACACACACAAATGAAGGGAATATTATTCAACCTCTAAAGAGCAGGAAATTCTTCCATTTGTGACAACATGGATGGAATGGAGGGGTTACATTAAGTGAAGTAAGCCACACCCAGAAAGATAAATACTCCATGATCTCATTTGCATGTGGAGCCTAAAATAGACAAATTCAGGGAAGACAAAAGTAGAATGGTGCTTACCAGAGGCTGGGGGTTGGAGGAAATTGGAAGGTGATGGTCACAGTGTACCAAGTTTTGGTTATGTAACATAAATAAGTTCTGGAGATTTATTATACATACAGTACCAACAGCTTACAATGCTATACTAGTATAATTAAAATTTTCTAAGATGGTAAATCTTTTGTTGTGTTCTTACCACAACATACTACTAGTTATTATACACATACTTACTTATTACATACTACTAGTTTAGTTCAGTTCAGTCACTCAGTCATGTCCGACTCTTTGCGACCCCATGAACTGCAGCACGCCAGGCCTCCCTGTCCATCACCAACTCCCCGAATCCACCCAAACCCATGTCCATCGACTCGGTGATGCCATCCAACCATCTCATCCTCTATCATCCCCTTCTCCTCCCTGCCTCAATCTTTCCCAGCATCAGGGTCTTTTCAAATGGGTCAGCTCTTCACATCAGGTGGCCAAAGTATTAAGTAATAAATAATAATAATAAGGATAGGAGGAAATTTGGGGAGGAGATAGACAGAACTTTGACCTTGGTGGTGATGATGGTTTTACAAGTGTATATTTATTCCCAAACTTACTGAGTTGTATATATTAAATACATATAGCTTTTAAAATGTCAACCTCAATTAACTGGCTTAAAAACTTCTAGCCTTAAACCCATTTATTAATTTCATTATTGTCTTTAATAACCTGATAAATATTTCCAAATAAATATCCTGCACAGGCTTAGCATTACTGTTCATATTTCTTAGGGCTGCCATAACAAAGTGTCACAAACTGGATGGCTTAAAACAACAATATCAACACAGATGTATTCTCCCATAATTCTAGAGGGGGCTTCCCTGATGGCTCATGAGGGTAAAGAATTCATCTGCAATTCAGGAGGCACAGGAGATGTGGATTTGATCCCTGGGTCAGGCAAGTGGGAACTGGCTCCAATAATTCTTTTTTTTTTTTTTTTCTTCTTACTTGAAAAGTCCCATGGACAGCAGAGCCTGGTGGGCTACAGTCCAAAGGGTTACAAAGAGTCAGATACAACTGAGTGAGCAGCAATATAGGTTTTGAGGCTAAAATCTGAAATCAAGGTGTCAGCAGGGTCATGCTCCCTCTGAAACCTAAGGGCAGAACCCTTCACTTGCTTCTTCTTTCCTTCTGGTTGTGTGCATGCGTGCTAAGTAGCTTCAGTAGTGTCCGACTTTCTGATACTATGGACCTTAGCTTGCCAGGCTCCTCTGTTCATGGGATTCTCCAGGCAAGAATACTGGAGTGGGTTGCCATTTCCTTTTTCAGGAGATCTTCCTAACCAAGGGATCGAACCCATGTCTCTTACATCTCCTGCATGGGCAGGTGGGTTCCTTACCACCTGGAAAGGATGACTCTCAATTCTTTGTAACCCTTGGCTTGCACCTGCTTCACTCCAATCTCTGCTTCTTTATTGTGGGGCCTTCTCATCTCTGTGTTCAAATTTCCTTTTTCTTTTAAGGACACCAATCATATTGGATTAGGACTCACCCTACTGACCTCACCTAAACTTTATTATACATAAGAAACCCTATTTCCTAATAAGGTCCCATTCACAGGTGTTGGGGGTTAGGGTTTTAACACATCTTTTGAGGGGACATAATTTAGCCTGTAACAATTATTAAAATCAAACAATCAAATAATCTCCTTCACCAGATTTACTCAGTTCTTTCAGTTTATACACCTTGGTGACATTTCTGAAATCTTCATATTCCTTCAGATTCCTGGGTCTCCATTGTCTACACCCATTCATCAGATCCTTTGTAATGTGTATTTTATGCTACTATTTTAACTACTGCAATAAATCCCTACAGCTCTTTCCATCTACTGTCATCTAGCTTTCCTTCCAAGGCAAACATTGCAATTTTACCAGCTATCCTACCCAAAAAAATTTAGTGTCCTCCCATTGCCCATATAAAATTTAAATGCCATGGCCTGTTTTGAGATGCTTTCCATACCAGAGTCTTGGTTTAGATTTACTTAGTCATGTTTTTTTCAGATTCACTCAAGGCATCCCACTCCTTAGCCGAAAGTACTGGATTTCTTCTATGAAGCTTCACCAATACCTGCAAACCTCTTACTCTGAATATGTGTCTTACTTCCTTTCCAATTCACTCACTTGGTTCATATAACAGACAATTTGATTATTTATTCTTCACTGCTTATTCCCCGTTTTCTCACACAAAACTATAGGAACTCTAAGGAAAGGCCTTTGTTCCTCTACCCTGGCATATTTCCTTGTTCTTGGTAAACATTCATATATGTTATTTATTCTCATATTAAGACTGTCATCAATGAGGATGTCAGTGGGAGATCAGACGGGTGACATTAGGGTCAAAGTGTTAAATGACCTTACAGGATATCACAACTATTTCAAAATGAAAAGCTTGAGAATTGCTAAAATGCCATAACGTAGTAATTTTTTAAAGATTAGATTAGGTAGTTAATCATTCATTATTCATTCACTAAACATTTATTTTTCCCTACTATGGGCCTAAGTACTATATTCAACAATCAGAATATGGTATGAATTCTTCCCTCAGTTATCTATCTATAAAAATAAACAATGTACACATACATATATAAAATATGTATTTAATATGTGTATATATACATGTGTGCTTATAAATGTGTGTATATACACACGGGAGATAAAGAGAGAGAAATAATGTTATTAAATTTTCAAGGAAGGAGGAATAGATACACTTTTCCCCTTTATATAATCAATGCAGTTGCTATATAGCACTCTTCGAAATATATGCAAATAAAATTTTACAAAGAGTCAAGTCAGATAGAAGCCGCACTCTTTAGTAGTATTGCAATTTATAAGAGAGCAGACTCTGGAGATTCATATTCTATTTGTTTCCCCCCTCTAGGAAAAATACACAAACATTTTACTGTTCTTCAGAGAAAAATATCCCATTCAAGATTAAGATAGTTTAAATTCACAAGCAAAATGAAAGTAAAGCATGAGATTTCTTTGTAATAGGCCAAGAAAAACTCTTAAAACCACAATAGGAACATATTTTAGAGGGCATAATTCAGGATAGAACTGCAGAGAGGTTATTAAAAGTGAACAAAAAGATTATAAAAGTGCAAATGTACTGTACAGAAAGTATTCAGAGAGCATAAAATATGCATTGCTAGAAACATAACAGTGGTGTGAATGTGGAGGGTACGTAGGGCAGTATATTAAAGAAAGATCGTGGGACAACAAAGTCAAAACAGAAGAGACATCTATAATACACAACCTTTCAACAACCATGAGCTCTGTTCATAAATTGAAAGAGAGAGATGACCAGCATGAGGAACATGAGATCAGGAGCCAAGTGCATATTCTCTTATTACCAGCTAAAAGGTAGGTAGGTTGGCTTAAGCTGACAGCTCTCTATGCTCCCTGTAGTGAGTTTCTTGTTTTTAATAATACTATCATTGTGAAAGAAACAAGATTGCTATTTTCTGTTCTTCCTGAGAGAAAAATAACAAAACTTTACACATATAAAAACCTAACATATCTAATTTAATTTTCTCATGATACACATGAGGAAATAACTGGGAAAGTCAAGTGACATGCCTAAAATCATAGAGCTCTTAGCTAGAGTGATGTGATGACTGGACTCACCCTAAGACATGAGGAAGGGAGGGAGCAAGGAAAAGACAGAGAGAATCAATTACCTTTACTTTATGTGTATATATGGATATATATATATATATACACATACACACATATATATATACTGAACATATAAGTATATGAGAAAATAAATGTAAATAATATAAGTAGAGCTAATACATAATTATACAATTATTTAATGTGGCTTATATGCCTTAACTCATTAGAAAAATATCATGATGATATAGTATATCAGTTTGTCTAAATCCTCTTTTTTAACCACTGTAGTTCTCACTTATTCTTTCATGTATTATCAGTGTATATACACATCATCTGTGTTAAAATAATTATTTTCTTGAAACTTGGGTTTTGTTTTAATTGCCCAGCATTTTCTGTCCTGCCTTCTGCCATGGCTCAGAATTGCAGGCATAAAGTACAGGTTCTTCCTCAACTATGTTTCAATATCTCTGGTTGTCTCTTCCCACTAACTACCGTCAGGGCTTGTGCAGATGCTCGACTGTGCAGAGTATACCCTGCAAAATGCCTGGCACCTGCTATAGTCTAGACAGACTTCCAGAGCTAATCTGTGTCTACTCTCGTTATTCTCTCATCTCTGTTCAATCCCACTCTGACCTGCAAGGAAGACTGGCTACCTCATTTGTGAGGACTCATGCAAAATGGAGATGCAAAGTTCCTCATTTTAAAGTTATTAAGAATGTCAAGATGGGGACAAGTACTGGGCCCTTCTGAACATGAGGCCCTATGGGACAGCATGGATCTCATGGCCATGAAGCTAGCCCTGCCTGCAAGAATGAATGGAATGACTGGAGTGCTGTTATGAACAGTGACAGACTTTCTTTCCTTGGGCTTCAGAATCACTGCAGATGATGACTGCAGCCATGAAATTAAAAGACGCTTGCTCCTTGAAAGAAAAACTATGACCAACCTAGATAGCATATTAAAAAGCAGAGACATTAATTTACTGTCAAAGGTCCATATAGTTAAAGCTATGGTTTTTCCAGTAGTCATGTATGGATGTGAGAGTTGGACCATAAAGAAAGCTGAGCACTGAAGAATTGATGCTTTTGAATTGTGGTGTTGGAGAAGACTCTTGAGAATCCCTTGGACTGCAAGGAGATCAAACCAGTCAATCCTAAAGGAAATCAGTTCTGAATATTCATAGCAAGGACTAATGCTGAAGCTGAAGTGCTTATACTTTGGCCACATGATGCGAAGAACTGACTCATTGGAAAAGACCCTGATGCTGGGAAAGATTGGAGGTAGGAGGAGAAGGGGACAACAGAGGATGAGACAGTTGGATGGCATCACCAACTCAGTGGACATGAGTTTGAACAAACTCTGGAAGTTGGTGATGGACAGGGAAGCCTGGTGTGCTGCAGTCCCTGGGATCTCAAAGAGTCAGACACGACTGAGCAACTGAACTGAACTGACCTATGGCTTTTGGCAGGAACAGAATTGTTTCCAAGCTAAATACAGGGCTTCCCTGGTGGCTCAGATGGTAATAAATAAATAAATAAAACTGCCTACAATGCAGGAGACACAAGTTTGATCCCTGGGTCGGGAAAATCCCCTGAAGAAAGGAATGGCTACCCACTCCAGGCCACCGTGGCAAGAGTGGTGGCAAGAAGAAGGACTTGCTGGGAACCACAGGCTCACCAGTGCACCTCATTATCAAGGATCTTGGAGAAATTCATTCAAGTCTATTAGATCATAAACCAGTTATCCACGGCAAAACTCATTATTTTTTGATAGAATTTGAAGAAAAATGTGGCCTTCAAGAAATGCAAGTTCTTGAAAATTTGAAGAATACAACCTATGAGACAAATGAACATACTCTTCTGAAGTGTAGGGAAACAATGCAAGATAACTTAAACCAAGTTCTCCAGAGACTGCAACCAGCTACTGACTCAGTCTGTAGACTCCAACAGAGGGAACAGGAGAGAAAAGAGAAAATTTAACATCCTGCAAAAAAATATCTTAAAGAAAACTTAACAGGCTCAATCAAGATGGTGGAGTAGAAGGACATGCACTTACCTTCTCCTGTGAGACACCAAAATCGCAACTAGCTGCTGAACAATCATCAACAGGAGGATGCTGGAACCCACTAATGAAAGATATCCCACCTCCAAGGACAAAGAAGAAGCCACAAAAAGATGGTAGGGAGAGTGTAATCATGTTAAAATCAAATTGACCCACAAACTGGAGAAAATAATACCAAAGAAGTTCTCTCACTGTTGAGAAGTTTCTAGACCCCACATGAGGCTTCCCAACCTTGGGATCCAGCGAAGGGACTGGGAATCCCCAGGGAATCTGACTTTGAAGGACAGCAGGATTGACTACAGAAATTCCACAGAACTAGAGGAAACAGAGACTCTTGGAGGGCACAATAAAACCTTGTGTGCACCAGGAACCAGGTAAAATGAGCAGCAACCCCACAAGAGACTGAGCCAGACCTGCCTGTGAGTATTTGAGGCTCTTCTGTGGAGACCTGGGTTGGCAGTGGCCTACCACACGGACAGGGGCATGGGCAGTAGCAATCCTGGGAGGTGTGTATTGAAATAAGTCCTTCTGGAGGTCGTCCCAGGCCTCCAGGATAGGGCATGCTAGGCCAAACAACAAACAGCCTGACCCATAGGCAGAAAATTGGATTAAAGATTTACTGAGCATGGCCCTGCCCACTAAAGCAAGACCCAGGTTTCCCACATCCAGTCCCTCCCATCAGGAAGCTTGTACAAGCCTCTTAACCTCATCCATTAGAAGGCAGACAGAAGAAGGAAGAACTACAATCCCACAGATTTCAGAACAAAAAACACAATCCCAGGAAGCTAAGAAAAATGATCACATGGATCACAGTCTTGTGTAACTCAAATATGAGCCACGTTGTGCAGGGCCACTGAAGATGGATGGGTCATCATAGAGAGTTCTGACAATACGTGGTCCACTGGAAAAGGCAATGGCAAACCACTGCAGTATTCTTACCTCGAGAACCCCATGAACGGTATAAGAAGGCAAAAAGATATAACACAGGAAGATGAGCCCTCCAAATCAGTAGGTGTCCAATATGCTACTGGAGAAGAGTGAAGAAATAGCTCCAAAAAGAAAGAAGAGGCTGGGTCAAAGCAGAAACAAAGCTCAGTTGTGGATGTATCTGGTCACAACAATAAAGTCAAATGCTGTAAAAAAAACAATACTGCAGAGGAACTTGGAATGTTAAGTCCATGAATCAAGGTAAACTGGACGTGGTCAAACAGGAGAATGTAAGAGTGAACATCAACATTTTAGGAATCAGTGAACTAAAGTGAACAGGAATGGGTGAGTTCAATTCACATGACCATTGTGTCTACTACTGTGGGCAAGAATCCCTTAGAGGAAATGAAGGAGCCCTCATGGTCAACAAAAGAGTCCAAAATGCAGTATTTGGGTGCAATCTCAGAAAAACACAGAATTATCTTGGCTTGTTTTCAAAGCAAACCATTCAGCATCACAGTAATCCAAGTCTATGCCCTAACCACTAATGCCAAAGAAGCTGAAGTTGAATGGCTCTATGATGACCTACAACACCTTCTAGTACAAACATCAAAAAAGATGTCCTCTTCATCATAGAGGATTGGAATGCAAAAGTAGAAAATCAATAGATACCTGGAGTAACAGGCAAGATTGGTCTTAGAGTACAAAATAAAGCCGTGCAAAGGATAACAAAGTTTTACCAAGAGTAAACATTAGTCACAGGAAACACCCTCTTCCAAAAACACAAGAGATGACGCTACACATGGACATCACCAGACAGTCAATACTGAAATCAGACTTATTATATTCTTCACAGTCAAAGAAAAAGAAGATACAGTGAACAAAGACAATACCTAGAGCTGACTGTGGCTCATATCATGAGCTACTTATTGCAATTCCAAACTCATTATATGAGGCCACCATCACCCTAGTACCAAAAACTGACAAAGATGCCACAAAAAAAGAAAACTACAGGCCAATATCACTGATGAACATAGATGCACAAATCCTTAATAAAATTCTAGCAACGAGAATCCAACAACACATTAAAAAGATCATACACCATGACCAAGTGGGCTTTATCCCAGGGATGCAAGGATTCTTCAATACCCACAAATCAATCAATGTAATACACCACATTAACAAATTGAAAAATAAAAGCCATATGATCATCTCAATAGATGCAGAGAAACCTTTGACAAAATTCAACATCCATTTATGATAAAAACTCTCCAGAAAGCAGGAATAGAAGGAACATCTCAACATAATAAAAGCTATATATGACAAACCCACAGCAAACATTATCCTCAATGTTGAAAAATTGAAAGCATTTCCCCTAAAGTCAGGAACAAGATAAGGGTGCCCACTTTCACCACTACTATTCAACATAGTTCTGGAAGTTTTGGCCACAGCAATCAGAGCAGAAAAAGAAATAAAAAGAATCCAAACTGGAAAAGAAGAAGTAAAACTCTCACTGTTTGCAGATGACATGATCCTCTACATAGAAAACCCTAAAGATTCCACCAGAAAATTACTAGAGCTAATCAATGAATATAGTAAAGTTGCAGGATATAAAATCAACACACAGAAATCCCTTGCATTCCTATACACTAATAATGAGAAAATAGAAAGAGAAATTAAGGAAACAATTACATTCACCATTGCAACAAAAAGAATAAAATACTTAGGAATATATCCACCTAAAGAAACTAAATACCTATATATAGAAAACTATAAAACACTGGTGAAAGAAATCAAAGAGGACACTAATAGATGGGGAAACATTTTTCACAGAGCCAGAACAAATAATTTCACAATTTGTATGGAAATACAAAAAACCTCGAATAGCCAAAGCAATCTTGATAAAGAAGAATGGAACTGGAGGAATCAACCTGCCTGACTTCAGGCTCTACTACAAAGCCACAGTCATCAAGACAGTATGGTACTGGCACAAAGACAGAAATATAGATCAATGGAACAAAACAGAAAGCCCAGAGATAAATCCACGCACCTATGGACACCTTATCTTTGACAAAGGAGGCAAGAATATACAATCGAGAAAAGACAATCTCTTTAACAAGTGGTGCTGGGAAAACTAGTCAACCACTTGTAGAAGAATGAACCTAGAACACTTTCTAACACCATACACAAAGATAAACTCAAAATGAATTAAAGATCTAAATGTAAGACCAGAAACTATAAAACTCCTAGAGGAGGACATAGGCAATACACTCTCTGACATAAATCACAGAAGGATCCTCTATGACCCACCTCCCAGAATATTGGAAATAAAAGCAAAAATAAACAAATGGGACCTAATTAAACTTAAAAGCTTCTGCACAACAAAGGAAACTATAAGCAGGGTGAAAAGACAGCCTTCAGAATGAGAGAAAATAATAGCAAATGAAGCAACTGACAAAGAACTAATCTCAAATATATACAAGCAACTTCTGCAGCTCAATTCCAGAAAAATAAACAACCGAATCAAAAAATGAGCCAAAGAACTAAACAGACATTTCTCCAAAGAAGACATACACATGGCTAACAAACACATGAAAAGATGCTCAACATCATTCATTATCAGAGAAATGCAAATCAAAACCACAATGAGGTACCATTTCACACCAGTCAGAATGGCTGCTATCCATAAATGCTGGAGAGGGTGTAGAGAAAAGGGAACCCTCTTACACTGTTGGTGGGAATGCAAACTAGTAGAGCCACTATGTAGAACACTGTGGAGATTCCTTAAAAAACTGGAAACAGAACTGCCTTATGACCCAGCAATCCCACTACTGGGCATACACACCAAGGAAACCAGAATTGAAAGAGACACATATACCCCAATGTTCATCGCAGCACTGTTTATAATAGCCAGGACATGGAAGCAACCTAGATGTCCATCAGCAGATGAATGGATAAGAAAGCTGTGGTACATATATACAATGGAGTATTACTCAGCCATTAAAAAGAATACATTTGAATCAGTTCTAATGAGGTAGATGAAACT
>NW_011495034.1:6199099-6199219 GCF_000754665.1 Bison bison bison | reverse complement strand
GACTCTTGAGAGTCCCTTGGACTGCAAGGAGATCCAACCAGTCCATTCTAGAGGAGATCAGCCCTGGGTTTTCTTTGGAAGGAATGATGCTGAAGCTGAAACTCCAGTACTTTGGCCACC
>NW_011495034.1:6178870-6198999 GCF_000754665.1 Bison bison bison | reverse complement strand
GACATGGAAGCAACCTAGATGTCCATCAGCAGATGAATGGATAAGAAAGCTGTGGTACATATATACAATGGAGTATTACTCAGCCATTAAAAAGAATACATTTGAATCAGTTCTAATGAGGTAGATGAAACTGGAGCCTATTGTACAGAGTGAAGTAAGCCAGAAAGAAAAACACCAATACAGGATACTAATGCATATATACTGCAGTGTTGGAGAAGACTCTTGAGAGTCCCTTGGACTGCAAGGAGATCCAACCAGTCCATTCTAGAGGAGATCAGCCCTGGGTTTTCTTTGGAAGGAATGATGCTGAAGCTGAAACTCCAGTACTTTGGCCACCTCATGCGAAGAGTTGACTCATTGGAAAAGACTCTGATGCTGGGAGGAATTGGGGCAAGAGGAGAAGGGGACGACAGAGGATGAGATGGCTGGATGGCATCACCGACTCGATGGACGTGAGTTTGAGTGAACTCCGGGAGTTGGTGATGGACAGGGAGGCCTGGCGTGCTGCGATTCATGGGGTTGCAAAGAGTAGGACATGACTGAGCAGCTGAACTGAACTGAATGCATATATATGGAATTTAGAAAGATGGTAACAATAACCCTGTATGCAAGACAGCAAAAGAGACACAGATGTATAGAACAGTCTTTTGGACTCTGTGGGAGAGGGAAAGGGTGGGATGATTTGGGAGAATGGCATTGAAACATTTATAATATCTTATACAAAATGAATCGCTAGTCAGGTTCAATGCAGGATACAGAACGCTTGGGGCTGTGCACTGGGATGACCCAGAGGGATGGTACGGGGAGGCAGGTGGGAGGGGGGTTCAGATGGGGAACATGTGTACACCCGTGGCAGATTCATGTTGATGTATGGCAAAATCAATACAACATTGTAAAGTAAAAAAAAAAAAAGAAGAAGAAGTTAATGTCAATAAAAGGGTGGTATTAAAAAAAAAAAAATTCAGACTTAAATTGAAGAAAGCAGGGGAAACCACTAGGCCATTCAAGTATTACCTAAATCAAATCCCTTATGATTATACAGTAGAGGTGACAAATAGATTCAGGGGATTAGATATGGGAGACAGAGTGCCTGAAAAACTATGGATAGAGGTTCATAACACTGTACAGGAGACACTAAACAAAACTATTACAAAGAAAAAGAAATGCAAGAAGGCAAAATCGTTGTCTGAGAAGGGCTTACAAATAGCTGAGGAAAGAGAAGTGAAAGGCAAAGGAGAAAGGGAATGATACACCCAACTGAATGCAGGCTTCCAGAGAACAGCAAGGAGAGATAAGAAAGCTTTCTTAAGCAAACAATGTAAAGAAATAGAGGGAGAAAATAGAATGGGAAAGACCAGGGATATCTTCAAGAAAATTGGAGATACCAAGGTAACATTTCATGCAAAGATGGGCACAATAAAGGACAGAAATGGCAAGGACCTAAGAGAAGCAAAGAGAATAAGAAGAGGTGGCAAGAATACACAGAAGAACTATACCAAAAAAAGATCTTAATGACCTGGATAACCACAATGGTGTGGTCACTCACCTAGAACCAAACACCCTGGAGTATGAAGTCAAGTGGGACTTAGAAAGCATTTCTATGAACAAAGCTAGTCGAAGTGATGGAATTCCAGCTGAGCTATTTAAAATTCTAAAAGATGATGCTGTTAAAGTGCCCTATTCAATATGTCTGCAAATTTGGAAAACTCAGCAATGGCTACAGGACTGGAAAAAGTCGATTTTCATTCCAGTCCCAAGAAAGGCAATGCAAAGAATGTTCAAACTGCCATACAATTGTGCTCACTGCACATGCTAAGAAGGTAATGCTCTAAATCCTTCAAGCTAGGCTTCAGTGGTACATGAAGCAAGAACTGCCAGATGTACAAGCTGGATTTAGAAAGGGCAGAGAAACCAGAGATAAAATTGCCAACATCTATTTGATCGTAGAAAAAGCAAGGGAATTTCCAGAAAAAGCATCTACTTTTGTTTCATTGACTATGCCAATGTCTTTGACTGTGTGGATCAGAAGAAATTGCAGAAAATTCTGAAAGAGATGGGAATACCAGACCACCTTACCTGCCTCATGAGAAACCTATATGCAGGGCAAGAAGCAACAGTTAGAACTGGATATGGAACAATGGACTGGTTCAAAATTAGTAAAGGAATACAACAAGGCTGTATGTCACCCTGCTTATTTAACTTATATGCAGAGTACCTGATGCTAAATGCTGGATCAATCACAAGCTAGAATAAAGATTGCCAGGAGAAATATCAAAAACCTCAGATATGCAAATGATACCATTTTAATGGCAGAAAGCTAAGAGGAACTAAAAAGCCTCTTGATGAGGGTGAAAGAGGGGAGTGAAAAATCTGGCTTAAAACTTAGCATTAAAAAAAACTAAGATCATGGCATCCATTCCCAATCACTTCATGGCAAACAGATGGGAAAAAAGTGGAAGTGGCAGATTTTATTTTCTTGGGCTCCAAAATCACTGGGGATGGTGACTGCAGCCATGAAATAAAAGACATTTGCTCCTTGGAACAAAAGCTATGACAAACCTAGACAGTGTATTAAAAAGCAGAGATATTACTTTGCTGACAAAGGTCTATATGATCAAAGCTATAGTTTTTCCAGTTGTCAAGTATGCATATGAGAGTTGGAGCATAAAGAAGGCTGAGCGCAAGAGAACTGATGCTTTTGAATTGTGGTGCTGGAGAAGACTCTTGGTAGGTCTTTGGACAGTAAGGAGACCAAACCAGTCAATCCTAAAGGAAATCAATCTTAAATATTCATTGGAAGGACCGATGCTGAAGCTGAAGCTCCAATACCTTGGCCACCTGATGTGAAGAGCCGACTCACTGGAAAAGACCTTGATGCTGGGAAAGATACAAGGCAAAAGGAGAAGCAGGTGACATAGGTCGAAGTGATTGGATGGCATCACCAACTCAGTGGACATGAGTCTGAGCAAACTCCAAGAGATAATGAAGGATAGGGAAGCCTGGTGTGTTGCAGTCCATCAGGTTGCCGAGTCAGACACTAATTAGCAACCGAACACCCAGAAGCTAAATACAGACTAATGTGCATAAGTCATTGACTGATGAATGATGCCTCCTATCTCACCCTACTGCACATCCCCTTTCCCTCCCCAAGTTGTCCTGTCATCTGGGGTATTGCTCTTTAGCTGTTTCCTATCCATTTTCACATGGGAATCTCTGAGACCAGGACTGAGTTTGCCTGAATAATTCCATGTTTTCAGGAATTTCAACTCCTTTCAACTCTGTTACCTTTCTTCTGATTTTTATTGACCTTGAGATAATGTCTGTGAAAGTCTCTGCCACAGTCCATGGCATAGAAGAGATACACAGTATGACATTTCTATTAAAATACGCACTGATTCATAGACAGAGCTGAAAGGAACCTAAATAAACCTCCTGAATTTTCCAGAGGCACAAATCCCCTGGAATCTGTATCTGAATTGCTGAATCTCAGACAAAGATGCTCAAGATCACAAAGAGTTCCTAACATACTGACCCCCATTTCTCTTTCCTTTTGCCAAATGCTGACCTTCAGGGAACTCTGTCCCTGCTTGATTTTCTTATCTGAATTACAAGCCCATTTTCTTTGGAATTATGAGATACTTATTTTCCTTTCCATTATTACTTATCTTAAACATAAGAAACAGCAAACATTATAATTTCATTTACTCAGCAAGTGGTAACTGAGCAATTGCTAAGCATTATGCTAAGGGCCAGCATAAGAACATGAAAAACATAAAAAGGGTTCATGATCTTCAACAGCGTAATCTAGGCATGAGCAGCTAAGTAACCCTGGAAGGCAGGAGATAATTGCATGCCAAATGCTTGTTAGAGAAAATTACAGGGGTTCATTGAAGGGGGGAATCAGATGAGGTGATACTGAGAAGGACCTGATGGACTCCCAAAGAACAGGAAGTATACATCAAGGTGGTGGGGAGGGGTTAGTTATACAAATAAGGGCCTGGAGACCACAGTCCAGCATGATTTTTCCATCGACTATGGAGCTGTTTAGTATTTTTCTCCTATTAGGCTTAAATGTACTTTGAAAACTAGTATAGTGAAGCACTAAAAAAAAAAAATAAATAAAATCAAAATGTTTTGAAAAAAAAAAGTAGAATTATAAAACAGTCAATAATAAAAGGACTCTATAACACGTCCTTCTAATTTCTGAGTCCTGAGAAATTGCTACCTTCCAGTCTCGGTGGAAGTTAACCAAACACATCATTAACCTTGGTAAGATGTAGCCAAAACTGTATACCAATACATTCACAGCTATCTTTGCTCAAAAATTCCAAAATTGTTAGAGCTGTGTGAAAATGTATAAGAAAGAGCAGGTAAGAGGAGCCCTCCTGAGAAAAGAATTCTTATTTTCACCTATAACCCACAGTTATAACAGCAGCAAACCAATTGTTTGAGCTTAACAGCATGATGCATTCTCAGTTACAGTTATCCACACACATCAGCCAGTGATAGCTTCTCTGTCAGATACTATCTTCCCATCTGAGTTAGCTAGGAAGCGATTATAATATGTCATCTTGTCATGGTTAAAAATAAACCCTTGGAATTTAGAACTTCATAGAGTTCGTCAGATATATTTAATTGCGTTAAGAAGCCATTCCACAGATCAAATCCCACCAGCCTTATGATAACATAATAAGTAACAATATGCACAAACATAGAGGAAGTGCAGGGTAATGGAAATATATGAGGACATAAATACTTCAAGGGAAGGAGTAACAGTAAAATAAAATGTGATTTAAGGTTCAAATGGTCTATGAGGTCTAATGAATGTTAACACATGTGGTCTAATCCTGAGCTTGGATTCTGTAGAACAATAATCTTGGTTACACATTTTCTCCATCTGTACCCTATTTGATATTGACATTACATCAATTAGCATCAAACCCTGAATGCTAAAAAAGAAGTAATAATATTGGCTATGACATTAATAAACAGCAAGCACAACCATTTTTTAACTGTTTTTACTATACTTGGCAAAAAGCCTGCCATTTTAAAAGCTGTTACATAAGCAGTCTAATTAAATAATTCAAGACAGTATGAATGTAGTCCTTACACTTGGGTAATAAAATATAACCAGGAAGAAAATGAAAATAAACTTTGAAATAAAATAAGTTTAAATGTCTAAGGAGTGGTTCAATAATGTACAGTTGTTTCTTTTTTTAAGTGCATTCTCTGTATTTATTCCACAGGGCAAAATCATAATATTAACTTGTAAATGCAACCTTTTGAGGTCTAAAAATGGGAAAACAATGGAAATTATTGCTACACCATTTAGCAAAAATTGTACTGTTATTATCAATCATGAATTTTTTTATTATGTGTGCAACACATCTTCACCTTGTTTTTTAGTTGTTAAGTTGTATCTGACCCTTTTGCAACCCTATGGACTGTAGCTCGCCAGGCTCCTCTGTCCATGGGATTTCCCATGCAAGAGTACTGGAGTGGGTTGCCATACCCTCCTTCAGGGGATCCTCCCGGACCAGGGATTGAACCTGAGTCTCTTACATTGGCAGGCAGATTCTTTACCACTGAGCCACCAGGGAGTACTATTTCCACCTAGACTGTGCATCTATGAAGAGCAGTTACCAGAAGACCGTGATTGGCATTCTAAGAGTCATTTTAGGAAAATCACTTAATTGCTTTCAATCTCATTTTCTTCATAACAAAATGGAGCACAATATCTGTGTTATAGCATTGTTATAAGAGATAAGTTGTATGAGAAAATGATTTGTAACTTTAATGTATTACACACATTAGTGATTATTATATTTCTTTGTTTATTTTTAATGGAGTTTTTCACAATGATTCCCAATGAGTTTTAACTCGAAGCTATGTTCATTAACTCCAGTCCATCTATCCTTTTATCTAATACTTATCTTAAATTTTTATTTCTACATAATGCCTATGACTACCAAATATAATTATTGAGAAATTTGTAAAGAATTAGCATCACCTGTTCAGATTTCAATTCTTGAGCTAATGGCAGCCAAGGTCAGCAGAGGCTAAATTTAATCTTGGAGAATCTGTTACCTTCCCTGTGTGTGTGTCTGTATGTGTCATCCTTCACAAATAACTGTTAAGTGAATTAAACAGTGGTGACTTATACAGCACTGTGGACAAAGGCCCTTCTACACTGTTTAATTGAGAGACATTGCTGGCAATTATCGGGGCCAGCTCAGAGCTAGACAATCCATGGTCATCAGAGCAAATCTCTGGGGGTGCCAGGGGGAAGTGGAAGGCATGAAGTCTTAATTGACAATGTTCATGAAAAGAAGTGAAGATGCACCATTTACATCTTGAAGATGGTTTGGGCTTATGATCTTTTTAAATATATGGCAAACAGGATCAGAGTTAGTATTACAAGCAACCTGTAGTCAGCAGAAAAACAAACTGCTTCATAATTCTTTTTGAATCGTGAGAAGAGCCTGTGTTCCTGCTGCCTGTCTATGAGATGGTTAGGTCTCCTAAAGAGGCCTTGTGATGTTTAGCCCCTCACAATTAGTGTGTTCTGGCAGAAGAAAGGGGACAGGCGGTAGGTGGCTCCAGGTGGCAAGCAAAGCATGGGGAAGGTGTAAGTGTTCTGTGGTCTTGGAGGAGCCCCTCCAGCTGTGTTTCGTCAGAGACAAAGGGACCTAGAGAGGAATCTAGTTAACAACTGGTACTTCCATTATGCTCAGATATCTGTCAATCGCATTTCCTGTAGACTTCCCTCGACGGTTCTCACCCAAAACAACCAAAGGTTGGTTACCTATCTTTCTCTCTTCGCATAATCTCAGTATATTGACCAAAATGTGGATTTTAAGTATAATAACTAGGGAAGGAAGAGTACCTGGGGAGTGAGTAGGGGAGGTTGGCTTGATTAATTCATAGCCCACATAATCTATACACAGAGAATCTATGCACGTATTTTTTATTTCAACAAAAATTTGCTGAATACTTACTAAGGGCCAATTGCTAATCCCAAAGAATACTTTAGAAAACAAGACAGACAACGACCCTACCCTCTGGGGTTCACATTCCAGTGTAGGAGATAACATAAATATATACATCATATAATGGCAGGCAGCAACAGGTGTTATGAAGGAAAATAGAGCAAGGTACAGGAAACGAGGCGAATGGTGGGAGGGGTAGATCTGGAAGGCATCTCTGATGACATCTGAGTAAGAACCTGGGTAAAGTGGAAATGAGCCATGTCAATATCTACAGGAGGAAAATTCCAAGGTAAGAGGGTAGCAAGAGTAGAGTTCAAAGATGACAATGAGTTTGCCTTCTCAAGAAACTGCCAGAGAGCGAGCCAGTGTCTCTGAAGAGGTATGAGTGAAAAGGAAGACCACAGAAGAGTAACCTGGAGAAGGAGCCAGATCAAGTGAGATGTAAAAGCTGTGCAAAAGACTTTGGATTTGATCTAATTATGTTTTTAAAGATCTAATTATAGTTTCAAAGATTTTGAACTCCAGTACAAAGAATGCATTGTGGGAAGAGTGAAATTCCATAGAGAGATGAGTTTGGAGGCAACCAAAATAAGTTAGATGAGAAAAGTTGGTGGCTTAGACTAGAGGAGGTAGGAATTTTTTTCAGATTATGACTATGTTTTGGGGTCTGCCCAAAATGTACACATGAGAAGAAGAAAAATCATGGATAACTCCTAAATGGATGACATTTGAATAGTGATGCTGTATATTCAGATGGGGAAAATGTGAAGGAATAGTATCAGAAGAAGAGGATAATTCTGGACTGAACATAAACTGAAATGTCTGTTGTACAAGCAAGCCAAGATACTGACCTGGTGGGTAGATGTAGCAAGCTGAGCTCAGTAAAGAGGTCAATACTGGAAATAAAATTTCGGATACATCAGTATTTAGATATTTTTTGTTGTTATTCAGTCACTATGTCTAATTCTTTGTGACCTCGTGGACTATAGGACATCGGGCTCCTCTGTCCTCCACTGTCCCAGAGTTTGCCCAATTTCATGTCCACTGAGTCGGTGATACTACCTAACAATCTCACCTTCTGCCACCCCCTTCTCCTTTTGTCTTCAATCTTTCCCACCATCAGGGTCTTTCCCAATGAGTCGGCTCTTCGCATCAGGTGGACAAAGTATTAGAGTTTCAGCTTCATCATCAGTCCTTCCAATTAATACTCAGGGTTGATTTCCTTTTGGATTGACTGGTTTGATCCTCTTGCAGTCCAAGGGATTCTCAAGAGTCTTTCCAACACCACAGTTCAAAAGCATCAATTCTTCCGTGCTCAACCTTCTTTATGGTCCAACTCTCACAACTGTACATGACTACTGGAAAAACCATAGCTTTGACTATATGGACCTTTGCGATCCATGAAGGAGACTTAGATATTACCTAGATCCAAAAGATAGAATATTACATACTCAGCTATAAAAAAAGAACGCATTTGAGTCAGTTCTAATGAGGTGGACGAAACTGGAGCCTATTATACAGAGTGAAGTAAGTCAGAAAGAAAAACACCAATGCAGTATATTAATGCATATATATGGAATTTAGAAAGACGGTAGACCCTATATGCAAGACAGCAAAAGAGACACAGATGTAAAGAACAGACTTTTGGACTGTGTGTGAGAGGCCAAGGATGGGACAATATGAGAGAGGAGCATTGAAACATGTATATTACCATATGTAAAATAGATAACCAGTGCAAGTTTGATGCATGAAGCAGGGCATTCAAAGCTGGTGCTCTGCAACAACAGAGGGATGGGGTGGGGAGGGAGATGGGAGTGAGGTTCAGGATGGGGGGACACATGTGCACCCATGGCTGATTCATGTCAATGTATGCCAAAACCACCACAGTATTGTAAAGTAACTAGCCTTCAATTAAAATAAATATTTAAAAAAAAAAATAATGACTCCATTTTTCCATTAAAATTCATTTAAGATGAAAGCAGAATTTGTCCCCTGATTTTACAGGAACAACAACTGAGGATTTTTAAGTATTGAAAATGAATGCTGAAAATAATACCAGTGTGAATCACAAATACTACACTACACAGGCTCTGACTAATCCGCTATGGAAATGTAAGGCCCCTCAGACAGAAACACAGTGTGTGCTTATCTCTGACTAGATACAGTAAGTCAGGTAAGAACAGAAAATGAGGAGCTGAACTTGCCCTGAACCACAGGGCAAAAGCAGCTGAAGACGGCTATTATCATTTATTGTGATTATGATCGTGTATTGTACCCTCATCTTGCAATTTGTGAAGGCAAACTGCTTTATAATTGATTTTACTAATCCATCACAGCCTATCTATTTATATGCCTTCTGGTCTTTTTTATTGTCCTAATTCACATGCATTTTAGCATGTAAGCCTCTTTGATCCTACTTAGAATACAAATCATAAAAAGAAATGCTTTATAATAAACAAGTTGAGTCAGTTAGTAAGTAAATGGTACAAGTTTAACTTTATCAGAGAACAGTAGAGGCCTAGGGAGATTCATTGACTTGCGTTATCGGCAAGCCAACAAGAAAAGAATACCTAGGGTTCAACGCAATCAATGTCCAACCTGAGATGTTGCTCTCATGGCCTCCTCGCTGTTCGTATCCCAGACCACAGCCACGCTACAAGATGCAGCAAGCAATACCCCTTGGGGATCCCATGCGCCTCTCTCTCTGATCTATCTAGGCAGGTTGCCTTGATCTGAGTTCCTCTATCACAAACACATGGTATCCTCCCCTCCCCAGCAAATGCAGATGCCGGGAGTGTGAGATTTCACCCCCTCCTTCGTAGCCTCACTCAGAACAGCACTGCAGCCATGGGCCTGTGTGCGCCTGGGGCTCTGCTCCCTAAAAGCACATGGCTTTGCAGGGGCAGGAAGACAACGTGGATTTTATACCATGATCAAAATATTATAATTAGTATTTGTCCAAAAATTAATTCCTTCAGAATTCAGAAGTGTTAGCCTGAGCCTGTAAGAGGGGAGACCTTGTGAATCTTGTCCACTGCTTGCTCGGCTTCAGGCATGACGCACGGCACATTGTAGGCCACCCATAAACAGACACTGTGGCATCATGGGTGCAGGGTTTCATACAGATTCAAAGTACAGTCTTTGGCATCAGATCTGCTGGGACAAATCTGCTTCTTACTAGCCTTGTGACCTTGGTAAATTACCTAACCTCTCCATACCTCAACACCCTGGTCTGTAAAAGCAAATAGCACCTGCCCCAGAAGATTTTTGTTAGATTCAGTGATCCACTATTTAGATGATCCACTATTCAATGATCCACTATTTAGTTTATGGTTCCCAGACATTTAAGTTTGCCAGAGGAAATCAGGGTCAGGAGACTCACTGAATTCACTGGCAGAGACTACAGTGAAAAATAAAACTGCCCAGCAGATAATTTTTATAATTTGGTTTTATTAGAAAAATTACATTAAAAAGCAAGTTATAGTAAGAAAAAAAATTGTTTTTCTTTTTTATTTTTATTTTTTTTTTTGAGAATGAGCTTGGAAATAAAGCACAGTGAATATTTTGATTAATGGCTGATGGAATTGAAACAGGGTAGCCAGATACATCCCATGCTACCATAGGAATAAGCCAGAATAGTGTTTTTGGTTCCACTGCACACACAGTTTCCTGGTTCATGTACTTCTGTGCTGGGGAGACACAGACATATCCTTCCTCTCTGGGCTTTTATTATTATTAACTTGGTGGGGAGGGGGAGGGTCTGGATTACAAAAAGACCGTTTGAGTCACTTAGGATAGTGACTGCATATCTTTTCTGGCTATCCATACTGTACTACTGCCTCCATCATACTTTATTCAAATAATTTTGTTTGAACTTTTGAACTCCCAAATTTCCTCTGCTACTCTGTTTTTAAAAGTTAGAAATTAGTAGGTCTGCATCTATTTATAATTTTTTCTGGTTTCTCACCAATTTAGGGGGGTAGGGAGAGGCCTTACTTTATACCCATGTGACCATCTGATGTTTCCAGAAACCTTATAATTTAAAAATTAAATCCCAACCATTTTGAAACCAAATAGTGTAACATCTCTTCCATTTTATGCATTTGGGGTCACAAAGAGGGCCCATCAATTGATTAAACGATGATGCATATCCTTTCTACTAAATTAACAATGGTCATGATCAGAGAATACACAGATTTTAGCAGAGCTACTTTCCAACATATCTATCAGCACTTTCCTATCACCACTAAAGAGATAGATGCTGCCCACTTAGAAGTATAAAACTCAAATGTTTTCCAAGAAGTGTCCTTAAGATGGTGAAGTTCAAACAGGGGAGGGGAGATGCCATCCTTGGCTACATGTTAACTCCATTTTCCAGTAAAGGGCAAATTGTCTCCCACAATTAACAAAGATTCTCTCAGCCCATAACATGCCTGGCTTGAATGCCAATTGCTGCGAGAGCTTTGGGTTCTCTTCTGATATTTTTCCCAATTAGTTTTCTTCAGACACCTATTACTGTAGTGGAGAAGATAAATTAATCTAATGCAGGACACTGTAAAATGTTCAATTACTGCAAAAGATATGGCCAGTTCCCAAAGGAAGGAACTTAATCGAAACTAGATCAAAATGGAAAAGTGAATGACAGAATATGTAAATATTCTCACACACCTAAAGTTAAAGATGATTTTACAAAAAGGCTTAAACTATGAATATATCAAAGTAGATGTACAAACAATTAGAGGCATGCGATTTGTCCACCACCTGGTGGGATTTTAACATTTAATGTGACAAAATTTCTGAGACTTCAATTTAAAGGTGAATCTGACATGTAGAATATTCCCTATTAGTGGAAATTTTATGGGTATCAGAATTTCCCTAAAATCTCCTTATATTTTGAACCATGAATCTGCAGTACTTTTCAGTTTGTCTTTATTTTTCAAAACAAAAAATATTACGGAATAAAATACATAACATTACAAATTTCAGCTATTTCACATGTTCTTTTAAATATTATTTTAAAAACTGTCTACTGAGATCTGTGATAAACATCAAATTTAAAACAATCGTAGATACTGAAATAAGAGAAACACTCAAGTCTCCAAAAAGGATATGAATGATTTGTTATTTCTCAATTATATTTCTGTATATTCTTTACCTAGACATTGCTCTATTCAAAATATCAGACAAATCATTAATGCACAGATCCATATAAAAATTCTCTTTCTATAAGACTGCTTGGTTATAAAAATAATAATAATAAATAGGTTATGAAGTTGTTCATTAATCTTGAGACATTCTATGGCCTAAATGGAAAAGAAGAGTCATTAGTCAAATGTCAAACTTAAGACTAAATAGCATGAGTATGTTTTCAGTTCCAAGTATCAAAGAGAATCAAAATGAAAAGCAAAAGATATAGGATATTAATTTGCTTGCTAGTAACTTCTTGACAGACTTGTTTACCAATTGTAATTCTCTCATTAACTGTACAGTTTGGGTATAACCCCTGCTTTTTAGGTCTCAACTGTACAGAAAAGCAGTGTGGTGTATTGGGAAAGAGCTAAGTTTTTGTAAGACACATTAGCTTTATAATGACAGGTCTGTCTCTCACAGCTGTGTGACCTTCCCAAATTACTTAACCCGTAATACACCCGTGGTAAGAGCTGAAATTCAAAATTATAACCTTGAATCATAATAAAAATTAAAATGGTTTAATACTGCATTTATGAAAGTAGGAGGAAAGAGAATCAGTGTCCTTAATAGGTAAAGAACATTTAAAAATCACTGAGGAATAATGATATGATCAAAAATGGGGAAAAAATGGACAAAGCAAAGAAATAAGGCTAATTTTTAAAAACTACCTAGAGTTAAAATTCTTCCCATTCAACAATGACCAACGATATTTATACTTGTTGGGCTATGCTGACAATGAATATTATTTGGTTATTAAAAACAAAGCCTAGAGAATATTTTTAACGACAGTGAAAAAAGTTTGATGAATGAAAAGAGGGGGATACCAAACTATGCAATTAAATCCCAATTTCACAGAAAAAATTTATATCTGTACACAGTAAGAAATTATTACGGATGCAAATCTCTGAACTGTGGAATTACACAGAATTTTAATTTGTTTTTATACCTCCTGAATGCCCTAAGTTTTCTACAATAAGTATTTATTACTTTTATAATCATACAAAGAAAATTTTCAGGTCAAGAACTAGGGAAACATCTAGACTTGCTTCTACCATTAATAAGCTAAGTGACCCAGGGGAAGTCACTTAATCTCACTGAGTCTCAGCTTTCTTATCCATAAAATGAAAAAATTGAACTAGATCGCCTCCTAAGGACACATTCACTTCTATAATTTTGTGAATCTATGACATATTACTGTGTGATATCCAAAAAAACAAAGACTAATTGAAGTATTATTAGCCACAAATGTTATCTTACATGCATTAAGCCTAATAGGCATTTTTAGCAAGCCAAAACTCAAGGGCTATTTCTCTCTATGAATAATATGTTTTATCTATTTATAATAACATTAAATTTCCAAAATAATCCAAGACAACATTCTATATTTTAAAATAATGGTTGTAAGATTTGTAGGACAAAGATACCCAAAGTGGAGAGATGCTGTGTAAGATTAGAACTGAGGGGACTCATTACCTGTTCATGACCTCTATCAGGACTCTCTCACTTCTAAAAATCCCATCAGGTTGTGTGTTGTGTTTTCACTGTGGCATTTTCATAACCAATGAATCAGAAAATACTGTTTTTCTATGATTTGGGGGATTCTTCCAGTAATGACTTTGCAGCCATAATTAAGAAATATGTTAAGCCTTCTGTCAATTAACTTAACTGATGTGAAAACCTGACTGGTCCAGAGAGCAATGGATTTCCCCAGCTGCACCTTATCAGAGAACAGCTTAGTGTGGAGGAGAGAAGTTATGCTGAAGCCAGAGCTGTGAAAATGCCAAGAAAATTAGCACAAGCTCCTAGTACGAAGTGTGAAGAGGAAAACTTGCTCAGCTACTGTGTGGTTGTAACTTAAACAGAAATTACTTCACAATTTTTTATTGATGGGATGAATAGTTGCATAAAATTTTAATATGTGAAAGGTTCTCAAAAGAACGAGGCCAACAGGAGAAATGGTAGAGAGGGACTTACAAGCAAACAGGAAGGATGCTGGCTTCTGCAGTTATTCCTTGTATTGTCCATAATGTGGCTTCTTGAAAATACAAAAAACTCAAGCCAAAGAAAAAACTGAGACAGGACACCCTCAAATTCCCCTTCTTCCCTCTATGTTCACCAAGCCTAGTCTTGCTATCTCTTTTAAATGCTCAGTTCAATTACTCAGTTGTGTCCGACTCTTTGTAACCCCATGAACTGCAGCACACCAAGCTTCCCTGTCCATCTCCAACTCCCTGAGCTTGCTCAAACTCATGTCCATCGAGTCTGTGATGCCATCCAACCATCTCATCCTATGTCGTCCCCCTTCTCCTCCTGCCTTCAGTCTTTCCTAGCATCAGGGTCTTTTTCAATGAGTCAGTTCTTCCCATCAGGTGGCCAACATATTGGAGCTTCAGCTTCAGCATCAGTCCTTCCAATGAATATTCAGGACAGATTTCCTTTAGGACTGACTGGTTTGATCTCTTTGCAGTCCAAGGGAAAGCCTGGAGTCCTGGAGAAAGGAAAGTCCTGGAGAAGGGAAAGGCTACCTACTCCAGTATTCTGGCCTGGAGAATTCCATGGAGTGTACAGTCCATGGGGTCGCAAAGAGTTGGACATGACTGAATGACTTTCACTTTTAAATTGTAGACCAGTACTTTTCAAACTCTGGTTGTTTTTCCCCAATCCACTGCAGTGAGTGCTTTTATAAAGTATAGAAAAAATAAATGACTACAACAATTAAATATCAAAACAAGGTTATTTTATTATTATATTCAACAGCTATAAAATTACTTTTGATTTACTATAAAGTTTCTTAACATTTAACTCTGCACATTATCATCCCAGGCTAGTAAGGCTCAACTCCCAGCAGGCACTTTTGAATAGAGCTGTCATCAGCAATTGCCCTGTAAACACTTAGCTATTTCCACACCGCAACTGTTTATAGATTGACACCTCTCCCTCCCTAGTAGACTGGGAGGTGCAGGGCAAGTATTTACTGAATGAATGGATGAATGAATGAATGACACAGAAAGGCACAAAATCATTTCTTCTAATACCTATGACACTCTTCCACCACCCACAATAGTCCCCATGCCCTCTTCACTTCCTTTAGAAGCCTGTAGAATAAAACACAGTATTAGCCTCTTGGTTCCCACTTTTCCAAGATCATAAAATGCTGGAGTCCTCTACTTTTATCTTTGGTTTTGGTATTTTCTAATTTGGTTTACTGCACATCTGTCAAAATATCTGTTAAATCTTTCCTTGGCACCATTTGATGCTTCCCTCAGCTCTGACATTAAGTACACAAGTGTATTAGTTTCCCATTACTGCCGTCACAAATCATCATAAACTTAATGCTTTAAAACAACAAAATTTTATTATCTTACAGCTTCTGTAGGTCAGAAGTCCAACACGGTCTCACTGAGTTGAAACCATACGATTAGCAGGGCTACACTCTTTTCTACAGGTTCTAGGGGAGAATTTGCGCTTTTTCTTATTCAGGTTGTTGGAAGAATTCCATTCTTGAAGGTTACACGAGTGACGTCCCTATTCTTTGCTGTCAGCTTAAGGCTGTTCCCAGCTTTTAAAGGCAGCCATTCCCTTGGCTTGTAGCCTCCTCCCACCATCTTCAAATCCAGCAATGGCAGGTAGAATTCTTCCATGCTGCATCTTTCTAAACTTCATTATAAAAGGCCTTCTGCTTTTAAGGGACTGTGTGATGAAATGGGGCTCATCTGGATAACACAAGCTTCTCTTCCCATCTCCAGGTTTATAACCATGATCATACCTACAGAGATGCTTTAGTCACATAAACGCGTTTCCACAGGTATGGGGAATAGGAGGTGGCATACTTAGGATTCTTACTCTTACTACCACAAGAAATCCATGAGTTCATGCGAGATTAAAAGAAAAGAACATTTTAAATATACATCAGTAACTTCTGTTGTGTTCAGTCGCTCAGTCATGTCCACTCTTCGTGACCCCTTGGGCTGCAGCACACCAGGCTCTCCTGTCCTTCACTATCTGCCAGAGTTTGCCCAAGCTCATGTGCACTGCATTGATGATGCCATCCAACCATCTCATCTTCAGTCACCCCCTTCCCTCCTGCCCTCAATCTTTTCCAGCATCAGGGTCTTTTCCATGAGTCAGATCATCACATCAGGTGGCCAAAGTATTGGAGCTTCAGCATCAGTCCTTCCAATGAATATTCAGTGTTGATTTAATTGACTGGTTTGATCTCCTTTTTGTCCAAGGGACTCTCAAGAGTCTTCTCCACAGGTTGAAAGCATCGATTCTCTGGCACTCAGCCTTCTTTATGGCCCAACTCTCACAATTGTACACAACTACTGGAAAAACAGCTTTGACTATATGGACCTTTGCTGGCAAAGCGATGTCTCTGTTTTTTAATAGGATGTCTAGGTTTGTCATACTTTCCTTCCAAGGAGCAAGCATCTTTTCATTCCATGTCAGTCATCGTCCACAGTGATGTTGGAGCCCAAGAAAATAAAGTCTGTCACTGTTTCCTTGTTTCCCCGTCTATTTGCCATGAAGTGATAGGATGAGATGCCATGATCTTAGTTTTTTGAGTGTTGAGTTTTAAGCCAGCTTTTTTACTCTCCTCTGTCACCCTCATCAAGAGGCTCTTTAGTTTCTCTTCACTTTCTGCTATTAGGGTGGTGTTATCTGCATATCTGAGGTTATGATATTTCTCCTGGCAATCTTGATTCCCGCTTGAGCTTCATCCAGCCCAGCATTTCACATCATGTACTCTGCATGTAAGTTAAGTAAGCATGGTGACAACATATAGCCTGACATACTCCTTTCCCAATTGGGAACCAGTCTGTTGTTCCATATCCCGTTCTAACTATTGCTTCTTGACCTGTTTCTCAGGAAGCAGATAAGATGGTCTGGTATTCCCATCTCTTTAACAATTTTCCACAGTTTGTTGTGATCCATAGAGTGAAAGGCTTTAGCATAGTCACTGAATCACTAGTAGATGTTTTTCTGGAATTCTCTTACTTTTTCTATGATCAAACGGATGTTGGCAATTTGATCTTTGGTTCCTCTGCCTTTTCTAAATCCAGCTGTACATCTAGAAGTTCTCAATTCATGTACTGTTGAAGCCTAGCTCAGAGGATTTTGAGCACTACCTTTCTAGCATGTGAAATGAGTACAATTGTGCAGCAGCTTGAACATTCTTTGGCATTGCCCTCCTTTGGGATTGGAATGAAAAATGACTTTTTCCAGTCCTGTGGCCACTGCTGAGTTTTCCAAATTTGCTGGTATACTGAGTGCAGCACTTTGAAAGCCTCATCGTGTAATACTTGAAATAGCTCAGCTGGAATTCCATCACCTCCACCAGCTTTGTTCGTAGTAATGCTTCCTAAGGCCCACTTGACTTCACACTCCAGGATGGTCTGGCTCTAGGTGAGTGACCACACCCATTGTGGTTATCTGTGTCATTAAGACCTTTTTGGTATAGTTCTGTGTATTCTTGCCACCTCTTCCTAATACCTTCTACTTCTGTTAGGTCCAGACTGTTTCTGTTCTTTGTTGTGCCCATCTTTGCATGAAATGTTACCTTGGTATCTTCTAATTTTCTGTAACTTTACATCCTTGGATAAGGTCCTAATTATACAATGATTCCCAATAAGTTTCAAAGAGCCTTTACAGTACGTAGGGAGTCTGCTGTATTCATCTTTATTTATCAGGTCTTTTGAACTGTTCTCCAAGTACTCTCCCAGCTCCAATGCAACCTTCAGATAGCTACCATAGTTAACTTGCACCCTAGTCCTCTGTCTAAAATTATTTGTTTTAGATCCAAATTCAATACTGCAAAATTCATTTACCCCCAAATCTGATTCTTCATAATTTAGGCCCACTCTGTAGCGCCATTTCTCACAATTCCCTACCACATACCAAACCACTTGCAGACTTCTGAGCCATGATTCTCCTTGCCCATGTTCTTCTTTCTGTGTGAATGGAAACTGCCCCATCCTTCTTTCATGGACATGTGGTCTAACTAAAATAGGATAAACTTGGAAACCACTTTGATTTGAATTTGAACTACTCACCCTCTCTACTTACTAGGCTGGAAGCTACTAGATGCCTCCTTGGCTTAGGGAATAAGATGTCATTAAAATCTGCTTTGCAAGGATGTTCTGAGGTTTTGAAATAACATACACAAAAGCATGTAACACAAGTCAAAATAAATAAATTTAAATTTTAAAAAGAAGAATAAGTAGATGTCAGTTCTTCTTTTGCCCTGCTGCTGCTGCTAAGTCGCTTTAGTCGTGTCCGACTCTGTCGACCCCATAGATGGCAGCCCACCAGGCTCCCCCGTCCCTGGGATTCTCCAGGCAAGAACACTGGAGTGGGTTGCCATTTCCTTCTCCAATGCATGAAAGTGAAAAGTGAAAGTGAAGTCGCTCAGTCGTGTCTGACTCTTAGCGACACCATGGACTGCAGCCCACCAGGCTTCTCCATCCACGGGATTTTCCACAACTAGAGAACCTCATTTTTCCTTCAGGCCTCAGCTCAACACATCTTCTGTCAAGTTACCCCTGACCATGTGTGTCAAGCCTTGGCTATTCCACCATCGTGTGCATTTAGTGTGGCATTTTAAGGATAATATCTACACTTATCTGTGCCCTATAGCACATCACAATCTTCTCGAGTGCAAAAATGTCTTATTTTATCCACAGCACTTAACAAAAGGGACAAATTAATCATCCCTAAAAGGCTTGGAGGGAAGGATAGATGGATAGATAGAAGGATGGAGGAATTAATGTAGAACCTAGCATAGTAAATAAAACACAGTACATATTTAATAAATATATGCTAAATTTAAATTAAATATACCTGCCTTAAAAGTATGCCAGGCTTCCCTGGTGGTTCATATGACAAAGAATCCACCTGCAATGCTGGAGGCCTGGGTTCTATCCCTGGGTTGGAAAAAAACCCTGGAGGACAGCACGGCAACCCACTCCAGTATTCTTGCCTGGAGACTCCCCATGGACAGAGGAGCCCGGCGGGCTACAGTCCATGGCGTCACAAAGAGTAGGACGTGACTGAGCAACTAAGCACAGCACAGCACATTCTGACTGTGTCTTATTTTATTTCTTTATCTTTTTAGCTGTCTTGCTTACCAAATGGCAATGCTTTGTATGTCTATATTTTGTCCCTGTAATGACAGTAAATTCCTCAAAGACTGTCTTTTTTTATCTTTGTTACCTTCATTCAAGCAAACTTCTGTATTCTATAAACAGTAAGTGTTCAGAGTAGTCAGAAAAGATACTATGATTTAAAAAAGAGTAATATTTATGATTTCAAGGTAGACATGAGCTGATTCTTAAGCCAACGGCATACTTACAAAGGTTGACCTAATATGATGAAAAATAGTTGGAAATTAGATAATATAAAGTGTGTTTGCTAATTGACATTAGCTAAAAGAGACGTATAGGAGAAGGCAATGGCACCCCACTCCAGTACTTCTGCCTGGAAAATCCCACGGACAGAGGAGCCTGGCAGGCTGCAGTCCATGGGGTCGCTAAGAGTCGGACACGACTGAGCAACTTCACTTTCACTTTTCACTTTCATGCATTGGAGAAGGAAATGGCAACCCACTCCAGTGTTCTTGCCTGGAGAATCCCAGGGACAGGGGAGCCTGGTGGGCTGCCGTCTATGGGGTCGCACAGAGTCGGACACGACTGGAGCGACGCAGCAGCAGCAGCAGCAAAGGAGAAGTAAACCTTCCAGTATCTTCAGACCGGAGACAGTTTTACAACTTGGAGGAAGGTGTCCTACAAAGTTAAGCTCTTCTATTCCCCCAAAAACTAGGAGATAGGGTGCTATCTTCCTTGATGATTACTCTTCTAAAGGATGGCTCCCAAGACCTTGAGGAAGATATTCCTGGGTTATAAAATTGTCAAGAAGCTTTGAAAAAGATTTACATCCCAAAGGGACAGAGAA
>NW_011495034.1:6165253-6178770 GCF_000754665.1 Bison bison bison | reverse complement strand
GGGGGGCGGGGGGACGGGGCACAGAGTCTGGAAAAAGTGTGTCTCAAGTTTACTCAAGCTGAGGGAAATGTTTAAGCCCCACTTGGTCAGTGAGAAGCTAAATGTGTATTTCTGGAGGGATGAGTTAGAAATGTCCCTTGAAAAACAGGCTAGGCATGGGTGAATGAATTCCTTAATGGGATCTATCCATCACGGTTTACGTCAGCAGGTCTGTTGACATGCAAATTGAACCCAGCAAGCCCTTGGCTGAGGTAGAGAAGGTGTGTGCCCAAATTTTTAGGCGGAAAGGAATCTGTGGGTTAAAATGTAGATTTTTACATCTGGCTTTATATGAACATATATGCAAAAGTGTCTATATTTCAGAAAATACTACTGCTTCAAAAAATGCTATACAGCTTTATTTTTCAACACCTATTTTTCAGTTAAAAGACAGTGGAGGTCACAACCCAGCTACATGGTCCATGTCCTCAAATCACTCCTATTCTGATATAACAGAGGGAGATGAGACAGAAGGGAAAGCTCAGAATTTTCTCCTAGGGGAGCACTGTGATCATTCTCAGGCATCCTACAGAAAAGTTTCTCAATCATAACGTATTAGGCATTTTCCCCTTTACTCTTCATGTTTACTCAAAGCTCTTGAAAACAAAATTCCCCACTGGGACGACCCAGAGGGATGGTACGGGGAGGCAGGAGGGAGGGGGGTTCAGGATGGGGAACACATGTATACCTGTGGCGGATTCATGGTGATGTATGGCAAAACCAATACAATATTGTAAAGTAATTAACCTCCAATTAAAATAAATAAATTTATATTTAAAAAAAAAAAAAGAAAACAAAATTCCCTAAAACATACTCTGGGCATTAAATAAAAGTGGAAACTAATGGGAAAGAAGTTATCTGCTTCTTTTCTTCCCAGTGCATCTTCTTTTATTAATAATTTCTTTGGGTATTCTTTTATTTTTCTCTTCATTCTTATTCCCATCCACTTCTTATTTACTCCATTCTGAACATGATCAAATTTCATGACTATCAAAATGATACACTGACTAATATATATTGTATTGTGTGTGCAAGCCTGCGTATTTGGGGAGTGTTATATACTGGGCTTCCCAGCAGTGTAGCAGTAAAGAATCCACCTGCCAGTGCAAGAGACACAAAAGACACAGGTTTGATCCCTGGGTTGGGAAGATCCCCTAGAGAAGAAATGGCAACCTGCCCCAGTATTCTGCCTGGAAACTTGCATGGTAGATGAGCCTGGTGAGCTACCATCCATGGGGTTGCAAGGAGTCGGACATAACTGAGCAACTGAGCACACACACATGGCTTATACTAACCAACCAGTTTTATAGGGAAATAATTCAACAATTATCTGATTACTATTTCATGACTGCTTGTCAGAGCTTGGCCAGAGTTCTTGTTAGGTCAACAGAACTTATAGTGCAGCCCTATGCTCATGATACAATGAGAGATTCAACAAATATATATGTTATATATAAAATACATATTCTCTAAAGGTAGAAGTGAATTCTGTTGATGAAATGAATGAATTCTATTTATGCAATTATGAGATGAACTCTGACATCCAGGCTAAAAATATTTCAAGTATCTCCTAGAATATACATCAACAGACTGAACAAAAAAACTATCCATATTACTCTTCTCTCTCTCTCTCTCCTGTCCTTTTGGATCCTAATGCCCATGTTCAGGCATAATCTTTAAACAGTACTTTTTAGCCAGTTTTCACTGAAGAGGTCAGTTGAGGTTAGGGTCTTTACAGTAAGTCACATGCTATCAGTGTGAAATTCTGTTGTACCCGTCATTTCTCAGTTAATTAAGCTGGCTATCTCCTTAGAGATCTCTCTCATGTGAAATTGGAAACTGGCTTCATGTTAGTGATTGTACAAAAATGTTCTTTAAAATGTAAAGTCTCTAATCCTTTTAGAAGGGCAAGTGTTTCCTGTCACCTTGTCTGCAGAACAAAATCTCCTTCTGAATGAAGGATGTAGATCTGCTAAACTCCACGCTCTGATTATAAATCAACTGGTACAATAACAGTACTGCAGATACAACCTCCTAAGATAATCTCTTTAGCACAGAATTGTATTCAGCAAGATGAAAATCCTAACAAGAACGTGATTTCTGTCGGTTCAGCTTTTCATACATGCCATTTACACTAAGTTTCCCGCCCCCCCCCCACTCCTATTACCAGTAGTTCAACCTGGAGAAAAATGTCTTATTTTATATGATCAGGGTTTACATGCATGGACCACAACGGGTATAAAGCACATAAGGATTTCTATCTAGTGTCAAAATTGCCAGAGATTAGAGGGTGTTCAAAAATAAAGGAGATAAAAGTGGTTAGAAGGCCACAATTGGCCCTTGAGTGAGGTACACAGTCAGATTCCATCATGCCGGGAAAGAATGGGGAATCTCTGAAGAGTGCAACTTCAGAGGAGAAGCTGAAATTTTTTATTGTTGCCCCAGGGAGGTGTAATTGGGGTTAATGGGATGAAATTAAGCACAGAAAAATTCAGGATGTGTATGAGGAAATATTTCTTAATAATGAGATCTTTTATAATATTGTCCCAATGGAAGTATTAGAAACCCTTTTGTTTGAGTCATTCAAACTTCAAGTAGAAAAATATATGGAAAAAAATAGGCTGTAAAAGACAATCGCATACCAGTCCTCAAGGGATGAATTACATAGCACAATCAGATCTTTCTCGGCTCTAAATTCCATGACTCTTTTAGTAAGTTCCTCAAAGGCTTAATTTTCAAAATGCTTGTTCAATTGCTTCTCCTATGCACCTGCATCAGTCGCAGGTTCCAATTAACTGAGCTTGCAGATTGTTCACTGCTGCGACGGAGAGGTTTGCAGAGAACCTTGGAAACCTGAAGTCACTTGGGATGACCTCAGTCACCATTTACGGTTGTAAGTGTAGTTGATATAAAACTTAATATAATAAACCAAGTTCTGAAGAATGCCACCAGCAAACCGAGCTAATTGCCACACTGAATTCCTTGTCTCATTTGATTTCTCACCACATCCTTTAATTCATTAAGTTGGAATTTATTCAGAATCTCCTACTATCTGCTGGTCACTGAGTAAATGCTGGAGATAAAAACTGAAAATATTAAATAAGGTTTTCTTTATTTGATTTTCCATCCTCTTTGACACACTTTCTGGCTACAGATAGTGTCTTTTCTGCCATTTCATGTGCTGATCCCTAAGATAATATTTGATGCATGTATATTTATTGAATTAAATAAATAAATAACACCCACACGTGAGACTAACACATTTGGGAGGTGGCGTGCCTCTTTTTTAATGCAGTCATTACAAAAGATAGACATATGATCCTTGAAGAACATGGGTTTGAATTTCTAGGACTCACTTATAGGGAGAATTTTTTCATTAATAAATCTACGATGCTGCACAATCCACTGTTGGTTGAATCCAGATGCTGAACCTTGGATACAGAAGAACCATGAATACAAAGGGCTGATTATAAATTATACACAAATTTTCAACTGTGGGGTAGGAAGGTGAGGCTGGCTTAACTTCCAGCCATTGTTCAAAGGTCAACTGTATCTTTAATTAATTAAATAAATAAAATAAGCAAGCAAGCAAAGCAAGTGATGGTTTAGGTGTGTTACCCAAGATCTTCCACCTCGTTATATTCCAGAATTTCTGAACTCAACGCCCACAGTAACTAAAAGTAGGATTGGTTGCCAGAGGCCCTCCTTTCCTCATTGTTTTACATGACAGTGAGACAGTAATGTCAGGAAAAGTTCCTTTCTCTGTTTTCAACACTGAGCATTTTAAAGTCACTGTGGTAAACCCACTGGTTTTCTTTGCAAAAGCCAGGAAAGATTACAATTTAGGACTTGAACTACTCTGCCACTACACCAGCTCTGCAAATTTCAAAACTCAAGAATGCTAGTCCTCTATCCTAATGTTTGCTAATAGACACTAAAAGAACATTTAAATGAGAAAAAGCTAACTTACAGTAAAGAAAATCCAGAAGTTAAATGACAGAATTTATAGTAGGTTAGAGAGGCAGCATCAGAGAAGGCGATGGCACCCCACTCCAATACTCTTGCCTGGCAAATCCCATGGATGGAGGAGCCTGGTAGGCTGCAGTCCATGAGGTCACGAAGAGTCGGACATGACTGAGCGACTTCCCTTTCGCTTTTCACATTCATGCATTGGAGAAGGAAATGGCAATCCACTCCAGTGTTCATGCCTGGAGAATCCTAGGGACGGGGGAGCCTGGTGGGCTGCCATCTATGGGGTCGCACAGAGTTGGACACGACTGAAGTGACTTAGCCGCAGGAGCAGCAGAGAGGCGGCATGGATTCAACCATGTTGTTGCCGTTCAGTCACTAAGTCCTGTCCAACTCTGAGATCCCATGGACTGCAGCACGCCAGGCTTCCCTGTTCTTCACTATTTCCTGGGGTTTGTTCAAACTCATGTCTATTGAGTTGGTGATGCCATCCAGCCATTTCATCCTCTGTCGCCCCCTTCTTCCCTCATTCTTTCCCAGGATCAGGGTCTTTTCCAAAGAGTAAGCTCTTTGCATCAGGTGGTCATAGTATTGGAATTTGAGCTTCAGCATCAGTCCTTCCAGTGAATATTCAGGATTTATTTCCTTTAGGATTGACTGGTTTGATCTCCTCGCTGTCCAAGGGACTCTCAAGAGTTTTCTCCAGCACCACAGTTCAAAAGCATCAATTCTTCTACACTAAGCCTTCTTCATGCTCCAATTCTCATATCTGTACATGACCACTGGAAAAACCATAGCTTTGACTAGACCAACCTTTGTTGGCAAAGTGATGTCTCTGCCTTTAAATATGCTGTCTAGGTTTGTTATAGCTTTTTTTCCAAGGAGCAAGCATCTTTTAACTTCATGGCTGCAGTCACCATCCACAGTGATTTTGGAGCCCAAGAAAATAATATTCTGGCACTGTTTCCCCATCTGTTTGCCATGAAGTGATGGGACTGGATGCCATGATCTTAGTTCTTTGAATGTTGAGTTTTAAGCCAGCTTTATCACTCTCGTCTTTCACCCTCATCAAGAGGCTCTTTAGTTCCTCTTCACTTTCTGCCATTAGAGTGGTATTATCTGCATATCTGAGGTTGTTGATATTTCTTCAGGCAATCTTGACTTCAGCTTGTGATTCATCCAGCCCGGCATTTCACATGATGTACTTTGCTTGGAAGTTAAATAAGCACTATATACAGCCTTGATGTACTTCTTTCCTGATTTTGAACCAGTCCATATCTGATGCTAACTATTGCTTCTTGTGCTGCATACAGGTTTCTCAGGAGGCAGGTAAGGTGGTCTGGTATTCCCATCTCTTTCAGAATTTTCCATGTTTGGAAAATTTGTTTGTTGTGATCCACACAGTCAAAGACTTTAGCACAGTCAATGAAACAGAAGTAGTCTTTTTTTTTTTTCTCCCCCCTGGAATTCCCTTGCTTTTTATATGATCCAACAGATGTTGGCGATTTGACCTCTGGGTCAACCATGAACTGGTGATTCTCAGGCTAATGAAAGCTTTTCCTGTTTTTTCTTTCATTTTTGTTGCTTGATGCATATCATTGGTCTTCCCTCATATTGTATATTATAGAAGCATCTTATTTTGTTTTTGTTTCTTTGATCTGTGGTTGCAAAACATAGTTAAAAGGTTTAAAATATTTGCTCTGCTTTTAAAATTTAATATGGCTCTCTTATTAAACTTTTCAAGACTTTTCTACAGGGGTTCAAAAACAATGGTCTTTATTTTTGTTTTTCCTACTTTGTATCTGTATCTGTGTGTGTGTGTGTGTTCGCACACACACACACGCCCTCAGTTGCATCCAACTGTTTGTGGCCCCATAGACTGTAGTCCACAAGGTTCCTCTGCCCATAGAATTTTCCAGGCAAGAATACTGGAGTGGGATACCATTTCTTCCTCCAGGAGATCTTCCCCACCCACAGATGGAACCCTCTTACATCTCCTGCATTGGCAGGCGGATTCTTTACCACCAGCACCACCGGGAAGTCCACACTTTACATCTATATTTTTCATGAAATCAGCATGAAGAAAAATTTAGTGACATTGTTAGAACTCTATGTATTCATTTGTAATCTTTTTTTTTAATTCCTTCTGCTGTCCTTTTTATTGGCAAAGAGTAACTGTGCTGCTAATAAATTGGAATTTTATATTAGAGGTTGTTTTACTCCTTACTATACTGTCTGAGCCACCAGGGAAGCCCCATTTTACTTCTTACTAGCTTTAAAATATGTATTTGAAACATCATTTATTTATCTGGCCTCTGATGTGAGAGTCCTCTCATTTTCTACATTTGTTTTTCCTGAATTTCCTTTTGTTCAAAGGAGTATAGATTCGTTGGGGGCGTTTAGAGACTTCATTTGCTTTGCCATTATATTACTCTGCACAATATTCCTATCACTATCATATACTGATTGGTGGTGTTATCTACTGGGATGTCTGTCTTTATTTTTTCCCAAATTTCCAAGATATGTGTACTGTATGCAAGAGTCACAAGATACCATTTACACTTTATTCAGCTAAACACAACCAGAAATCAAACCAGATACATCTACGTATGAAAGTGTAGTTCATCTGTGAGAAGAGTAAATAAGACGGTGTTGGGATGTTTCATTTAAGTTTTAGACCAACCTATATATGGATGCATAGCTGTAGAATTATAACAAGCTTCTCTAGGATACATGCTATGTTTTTCAAAGCAACAAGGCATGACAGAGCATAGTCATTAAAAGGTAAGTGTCTCCATAGACAGGAAGCATGCTGGGGTACACAAGTGTGTGCAGGATAATCCAGAAATGAGCCAATCTAATGAGGAGTGACTTGTTATCTTGGAACTATAAAATATGCCAGCACACTAAATTAAAGAGACCCAAATAGTTTTAAAACAGCATGGGTTCAAATTTAAATGTTATATGAAAGTTGACGTTTTTGAGATTAAGCATAAAATAACCCAGACTCCAGTATGAGCATCAATATCTTATATATTGAGTTTTTAACAAATAAGGCATTGTGGCTTTTTAAGATTCTCTTTATTAGGGGAAGATAGAAACACATGAAAAAGAACAATACCTACAGTCTCTGAGTTCTTTATTGTCACAGGCATTTCAGATCAGTAAGTTAAATTGGTAAAGGAAAATTATGGTATAATTCCAATATTTCATTTGTTGTGTTAGCAGTGTATTATATAAGGCTTTATTTAAAAAAAAAATGTTTTGAAAGAAGACATCTTCAGGATCCAGTTCTAAGAGAGAAGTATCCAAATAGCCAAGTAGCTTCAGCCAACACAAACTCCCTTCCCGCCACTGCACGCCAGCCTCCCTCTGACTTTCTTGTGACTGGCAGAAGCATTCCAGAAGTTACCCCTCGGATTCCAGGATCTCCTCACCCCTATGGCAGAGGCTCACCAACTAATCGGTTTCCTGAGCCAGCCAACCTGCCAAAGAATTATGCTCAAATCACAGCTCAGATTGGCTTATTCTTCTCTTTCAAAAATGTTCAGTGACTCCTTTTTTCTGCTAAATGAACTACAAATGGCTCAACCCAGAATTCAAAGCTTATACAATATGCCTCCAACCTATCTTCTAGGCTTACCACTATCTACTCTGTGACTCAAGCTCTTTACTCCAGTAAAACTTAACATCTTGTATCTTCTCACGTTTTCTAGTATTTTCTCTCCTCCAGGGTGTCATTGCTATTTTTCTTTGTTAGGAGCCTATCCTAATTTTAGACATCATGTAATTTTAGATATCATCTCCTGCAAAAACAACTTCTCTAATTTTTAAAGTCACATGTTATGTGCCACTTAACATATCGCTCATGTTTTCCTTTTGTATTGTACCTTGAATCACGGTAGTTGTTTATTTGCCAGTTCCCTGGTGTTAGCCCTTCTGCTCTGGGAGAGCAGATATAGATAGCATCTCACTCCTAGGGGACGTCTCCCACAGCAACAGGATCAGCACCATGCCAGTGATGGCTGATCATCTATTTATACATGTATCCAACAAAAACTTACCCAGCAGTCAATATGTGCCAAGCACGATGCCATTTACATAACAATAGAATTTCACAGGTAAGATCAAAAAATTGCTTCAGTCTCACAACATACTTTGAACAAAAAATATTTTTACACCATCGATTCCTAGCAGTGGTTCAGAAAATTATCCTAATTTAGTAAATATCAACTAAAGAATCTAGCAATAAATGGGCTTCCCAGGTGGCCCTAGTGGTAAAGAACCTGCCTGCCAACGCAGAAGATGTAAGAACTCCTACTGGGTCAGGAAGATCCCTTGGATAAGGGCATGGCAACCCACTCCAGTATTCTTACCTGGAGAATCCCCATGGACAGAAGAGCCTGGCAGGGCTACAGTCCATAGGGCCACACAGAGTCTGACACAACTGAAGCAACTTAGCAGACATGCACGCTAGCCCATAAATAATTATATAAAATATTAATTGAACATTTAGTATTTCAAATGATCTATGCCTGGAATGCTTATCCTTCTCTCAAAAATTCCCTTGGTTCTCTCTTTACTTTCTTCAGTGTGTGTGCATGCTAAGTCACTTCAGTCATGTCCAACTCTTTGCCACCCCATGGTCAAGTCTTTGCCCCAATGACACATTCTCAATGAGATCTGCTCTGGGGACCTTATCTAACATTGCAACACACACACATACACAAACACACACATCCCTTTTCTGCTTTATTTTTCTCCCTAGAACTTAACACTATCTAACAAGTAAATATTTTATGTATTATGTTTTATTGTCTATTTCCCACACTAGAATATAAATTCCATGAGAGCAGTTCATTCAAAGAGGATATGACTATTCACAGAAATAGTGTACCACAGTAAATTAAAATACTGCCTTCTGAAGAGGAGATTTACAGATTTACAAGCTAAGAAGTGACAGAACACACTTGATCCCATACACCCTCCTTAGCCCATAGACAGGCAAGCTTAGATGACCATGGACTGGATGCACAGGCTAGAAAGGGATACTGTCCTTGAGCCATTTTATGTAATCTTGAGTGGCAGAGGGAACAGGGAACACCCATTTGACATTGTTACAAGTAAGAGTTTCCTGGGCAGAGAACAGTCTTGTTATAAATGGGCAGCTTCCGCTCGGCCAGATTCCTATTACTCTACTGAAAAGAGAGGTACTTTAGGAATATCCAAATCTGATTTTTCTCAGTCCACCCTCAGGTATGTGGGAGCTTGGTGTATATAAGTCTATTCATCAACTGTGACTGCACTAAATTGTTCATTGTTTAGGAGCTGAGTGTTCATAAGTATCCCCGGCAGCTGAGTCAGGTAAAGAATGATATATCCAATACTACAAGTTCATACTAAGAACCACTGTTTGGGACAATCTTAGAAAGGTGCTTGAGGCTGCATGTCCACATTTACAATAAAAATGAGTTCTTCAAATCACCTCTGCCACCTCAAAATCTTCATTCACTTCCCAAGATTGTATGAGATTATGTCCAATGAAATGAGGGTTATCAGCATTTCCTGAAAATAAGTGAATAATTTTTCTCAGCTTTTTTCACTGCTATATCCAAGTACTTGAATGGTTCTTGGCACACAGCTGTTATTGTTCAGTCTCTTAAGTTGTGTCCGACTTTTTGCAATCTCATGGACTGAAGCCTGCCAGGCTTTCCTTTCTTTCACTATCTCCTGAAGTTTGCTCAAATTCATGTCCATTGAGTCAGTGATGTTATCTAACCATCTCACCCTCTGCCACTCCCTTCTCCTTTTGTCTTCAATCTTTCCCAGCATCAGGGTCATGTCTATTAGCCTTCTGAATGGGATAAAAGAAGCAAAATCTTAAATTAGTAATTAATTCTGCATTTTTCATTACCAATCAATTTGACTAAGGCATCATGAATTCTGGAGAAACAGAAATGAGAAGGGGGGATGTCTCCAAAAGGAGCAGAGACATACCTTCTTATCTCCACTTCATGGTCCTTCATACCTCTCTTTCTCTCCTGCTCTCTTCTCTATTTTTAAATTTACAAAGCATCCACAGATATAGAGTGTATAAGCATTCCTAACTTGTATTAGTTTACTAAGGCTCCTATAACAAAATACTAGAGACGGGATAGCTTAAACAACAGGTTTTTATTTTCTCTTAGTTCTGGAGTTTACAGGTCCAAGATCCAGGAGTCAGGAAGCCTGGTTTCTCCTGGGGCCCCTCACCTTGGCTTGCAGATGAAGACAGCACACACACATGACCTTTCCTCTGTGCACACAGGACTTCCCTGTGGCTCAAATGGTAAAGAATCTCTCTGCAATGCAGGAGCTGCTGCTGCTGCTGCTAAGTCGCTTCAGTCGTGTCCGACTCTGTGCGACCCCATAGACGGCTGCCCACCAGGCTTCCCCGTCCCTGGGATTCTCCAGGCAAGAGTACTGGAGTGCAGAGACCAGGGTTCAATCCCTGGGTCAGGAAGCTCCTCTGGAGAAAGGAACAGCAATCCACTCCAGTATTCTAGCCTAGAGAATTCCATGGACAGAAAAGCCTGGCAGGCTACAGTCCATGGGGTCACAAAGAGTGGGACACGACAGAGTGACTAACACAAACAGTGTGCACACACATCTCTGATGTCTCTATGTGTGCCCAAACTTCCTCTTCTTATAAGAACACTTACAGACTGGATTAGGGCCCACCCTAAGGCCTTATTTTAATTTAACCGCTTATTTAAAGGTCCTGTCTCCAAACACAATTACATTCTTGGGTATTGGGGGGTCAGGGCTTCAACACAGAAATTTGGGGAGGACGCAGTTGAGCTTATAACAAAGCTCACGGGAGAGGAAAACCCAACAGGAAATGTGTACAGTTAAAAGTAAGTTATTATATAGATGGTGGATTCTAAAGAAAGGTTATGATAAGTATGTGAAAAATAAACATGGTGCTTTTTTTGGCCTGGTTGTTAGACGTTTATTGTTCTGTATTTGAGAAAAGTAGGATATGAGCTAACCTACAAGACAATACAATTTGGCAAAGAATAGGACTTGTGTGGTAGAAATGGCAATAGATGAAAGGAATAAATGTAAACATCCACAACCGTAGGAAAATACAGGCTAAAGAGTAGAGGACTGATCTGTGTGGAAGGCTGAATCTCGGAGAGTAGTGATTTGCAAAAGCAGCAGCTGAGATACCCCTCGAGTAAGAACAAAGTAGATGGACATGAGCCTGGAAGGGCGAGGCGGGACTTCAGCACCATGCTGAGGAACTTGGATTTCACTGTGTCAGTCACAGGAATGCATTATGGTCAAAGCACTCTTGACGGTTCCATTATCTACATATATCATTTAGTCTTCAAAATTCTGTATTAGCAAAAACTTAAATTAAAAAGCATTTAGCTTTGCTCAAATGCCCGAACACTTCTGACACTGTACCCCAAACTCAGTTGAAATTTTCATATATTAATCCTTAAGAGTCCAAACCAATAATTTACTTTGGTCACATGATCAACCTTTGTAAATTCTAACACTGGCATCCTTACATCTGAAGACATAGTTTCTGAAACAATGGTCTTTAGCTCCCTAGGCATGCACAGATTTATTCTCAGGAGTTGAAGAAAACAATTTTTCTTTAACTTACAAGTTCTTAACATAGGGTTCTTGAAGACAGAATAAATATTTACATATTTTATTTTCACTAACTTCTAACTGGATTATAACATTCCTTTCTACGATAAATATTTGTGACAAAAAGATATTTTTATAGGGCATTACAGTTATTGTGAAAATCTTGAATATTTTTTATGTTCATCACTAATTCAAAACTACAGAAGTTATCAAACCTGATGCTAGATCTTATTATTTATTGTGTTAGTGAAGGTTCACCAATATTAAGTATTATGATTTTTAATATTTTGATTATTGTAATTCTGTATAATTGGTTTTCTCTATAACTCGTCAAATTTAATTTTTATGCACTTAAGAACATTACTCTGAGAAGAGGTGCATAAACTACAACAGATTGCCACAGGGGGTTATGGGATAAAAATGGTTAATCCAAGCTTTAGGAGGAACCTGTATATTACTCAAATTTGGGAGGTAGAGGAAAAAGAACTCCCTGTCTTATTTCTTCTTCTTGCTGTAAGAAACCTGTATTTAGGCTTTTGCTTTGACTACCAAACCATCTATTTCTGTATTTATCAGACTTCTTTGAGTAGATACCTCTGAGCTTTCCTAGACAGCTTCTTATCACTTGAAAGTTGACTGTAAATGGATTCTTTTATTTAGTTTACCCTCGAGTCAGAACAGGCAGGAAGAAATCAGGCTGAGAGGAGTAAAGCATACTAAGGAAAATTCTATCCATTAAATGGTAAATGCAAAAAAAACCCTGTATTTATTCTCTTGATTTTTATTACTTTCAGGTGAGATTCATCATATTCAATAAACTTATCACAAAGTTGCCTAAATGCAACTTTTTGGCATTGCCTTTAACTGAGTTCCACTAGGGATAAAATGTAAATATATAGTTTCCACTTAACCGCCTCCAGATAATATTTTTAAAGGTAATGAAATAATATCTGAGAACCTCAGATGGAAGTGGCTATTTATGTACAAGCTACGATCATTATTATTTTCATAAATATTTGGATATTCAGATTCACTGAAACATTTAACATTCTTTTCAAATGACCTGAGCAGAGAAAAATGCAATCCAAGCACACTGTAGTGGAAATACCTGCTCCTCTGCCTTTGTCTGAGAAGTAGCAGTCTCAGTGAATAGCTTGCTGAAATCCCAATGGCTTTACCCGGTGAGACCCTGAACAGTCTGTTCAACAATATTTAAAGCCTCCCTTAGCGATTTCACTGCTTTTACAGAGAGGCCTCACCAATCAAGAAGGAAACGTGTGTTCTGCTGCTTCTTGGCTCACTTTAGCGCCTGGTTTTATCAAGCTGCTGCACAGCACTTCTGTCCTGAAAGACGCCTGTGTGAATTGGATACCATTTCCTAGAGTCACACTGGATCCTCTTATGTCTCGCCAATTAAATTATCTTCTCCAGCCTTTATTCCTGCCAAAGAGGTTCAGGCTGAGATTAGGTCACACTCCTCTTAGGTTGTTCTTTGAAATACTGTGGAAGGCCTCCTGGAGGATATAAGCATGCACAAGCATTAATGCCTAGTCTTCCCAGCCTCTGTGGTCGATAACTGAATTTCTTTGCAGAATTTCCTCCCTTTGTGTACCACCACCTGGATCTCTAAAAACTGAAGAGTTCTCTCTAATGTTATTAAATTAAATTATAGTGCTACCAAAAACAGGTGGTAAATGTGGGATTCAACTATCACTGTGCCAATTGAATTACAGATCAGGCATTATAGGAGCTGAAAGGGAGTTCTTAAATTGGTCCTCCTGGGAGACTCTGGGGACCAATAATTGATTCTATCTTATGTTTTTATAAAACTGTCTCTATCCTGCTACACATCTAAAACAAAATTA
>NW_011495034.1:6132250-6165153 GCF_000754665.1 Bison bison bison | reverse complement strand
AAAACAAAATTAAATTTTTGTGAGCCATCCAGATATTTGCTGTTTTGTGTTCTGTCTTCTGCCCTTTGCCTCAACTTTTTCTTTTCCCATCAGAATGTTTTATAAGACATGACTAAGATAACAGGTGTTTATTTTAAAGAAAACGTAAGGGTGTAATAATTGAGCTTTTAGTTGATTTCATGTTACCACCAAGGTACTAGCTTTCCATAAAGAGCCAGCTGAAGCCCCAAGCTCTAGGTTTGCAGGAAACGGAGCGCCTTCTCCGAAGCACTTGTTTTCAAGTGCCTCTTACGACTGTTGAGGCTGTTGAGATGAATTTTACTTTTCTTGCCCAAAATGTGAAGAAGAGGACCCAAGGTTGCCCAGTAAGAGTAGACTCGAAAACAAGATGTTCTGGAGTGTGATGTGCTCACTCACACTCAAACACACCTTCTGAAACCTCATCAGTCTTAGCCACTTGCCCCTCCTTGTGCATCCCCTCCTCCGCCGACTAACAAAATCAGCCGTGTATTGTAGAAGTGTCATATTACTTTCCATTTCTGCTGAAATAGTCTTCTGTACCCTTACCTCTCCATACCCTTACCCCCGCAGGTGACCTTAAGAGAATGTAAAACCGTAGACCACTTTGCTTCAAAGTTCGCTTACAAAAATTCTGGCAAGGGAGAATATTATTATATGGAAAAGAGAGGCTCTGGATTACATGCTTTTCCAGAATTGTCTTTATCGAGTGCTCTCCATCCAGGGAGTCATTTTAATATAGTTGACAGAAGAAAGGGTTTAAAAGGTTCAGGGAAAGTATCAAAAAGCAGAGATAACTAGAAAGCCTTCTTCATCTTTGACTGGTTTCCTTGGATGTGTCTTTTTTAAATATGGGATACACTTTGTGTTTCGCGTGTCTCAAACTGCTTCAAGCCAACTTCCTATGCTAACTTCAGGTGTTGAGGGAGAGGGAGAAGGAGGAACACCGTTCACTGTCCTGTTTGGGGCACTGCTGTTCCAAAACACTTCTCAACATAAAACAGATTTTTGCCGTACCGTTCCACAAGGTCGTATCCACCAAAGAAATACTCAGGGTGAGACGGTAACAGCGTGCTTTTGCTTTCATGCTTAAGGACAGTCATATTCAAATTTTTGAATTTTGAATATATTCAAAGTTTTGTTGTACTTTTAAATACTGGAGATGGCGTAAGTAAGGTGTTAAATGTGCAAAGATGCTTCCCCTTGACCGTCCCTCTGCACACATCCCCTGCACACACACATTGCTTGAGAAAGATTCTGCCACGGTGTTCTTCCCACCCATTTCTTCTGCAGCTCCATCTTTCTGCTATGCGTTCCCTTTCCTTGCTTCCTTCATCTTTTCTCTATATTCTGTCATTCTAGCCAACCAGGCAACTTTACAAAATGTTTCCCTATGTAAGTTCCAAGAGTTTATTTGCTAGTTTTATTTCTACTAGGAAAAAATATAAAGTGAAACCTCAGCTATGTTCAGAAATATATGAAAGAGAGATTGCCAATGACTAGTAGAACAAAGTACTGATGTCATTCTATAGATCTGAAATTCGTATTCGTATAGAAATCCTACATGTTTTGTTTTTTTCAAATTCCTAATTAGTCCCTGCCTCCTCTAACCTCACCTCCCACCACACACAGGCTCAAGAAGTTCTGTGTGCGCGAGTGTGCTAAGTCGCTTCAGTCGTGTCTGACTCTGTGTGACCCCATAGACAGCAGCCCACCAGGCTCCCCCGTCCCTGGGATTCTCCAGGCAAGAACACTGGAGTGGGTTGCCATTTCCTTCTCCAGTGCATGAAAGTGAAAAGTGAAAGTGAAGTCTCTCAGTCGTGTCCAACTCTTCACGACCCCATGGACTGCAGCCCACAAGGCTCCCCCATCCATGGGATTTTCCAGGCAAGAGTACTGGAGCCAGGGTTACTACTGTGATATAAATAGACTCACGGAATATGTTTGTTCATATTTGCCTTCTTTTATCCAGTATAATGTCCTGTGAGTATTGGTAAACTATTTTTCAAGGACTTTTATCCTTTTATCTAAGTTGTCAAATTTATCAGCATAATAACCTTTCATTAGCCTTTCAACAAAAGCATGAACTATATTGATGTTTCCTCTGTCATTTGTGATGAAGGCAAGAAAAATCTTTATTTTCTTTTTTCGGTTCATTTTTTAGGGGTTTTCAATTTTATAAATAATAACTTTAATAATCTTCCCGGCAATATTCATCTTTGATTTTCTCTATTTTTCTGACGTTTTCTGTTGCACTGACTGTCATCTTTATCTATAATATTTCCTTTCTTCTGTTTTCTTTGGGCTTATTGCTCTTCTTTTTGAAAAAATATTATAGTGAAAATCTAAACTATTGACCTTAACCCTCTCTTCTTTGAAAGCTATAAAATTTCCTTGAATTATAGCTTCAGTTGCATCTCATAAACGTTAATATTCTGTGATTTCATCAACATTAAAATGTTATCTAGTTTACCTTGTGATTTCTTCTCTGACTCATGGGCTGTTTGGAAGTGTAGTGCTTAATTTCTAAAGATGTATTAATTCTCTAGATATCTTATTATTATTAACCTATGGTTTAATTATATTGTGGTCAGAGAACATACTCTGGATGATTTCCAGATAAGGGTTCAATTTTACTGCTTGGATGTGTCAATCTATTGTCTTTTAAAAAGAAAAAAACATTCTATATTTATCTACATTTTTAACATTCCCAGTGCTCTTTTTTTGTTAATTTATTATATATCCTACTACAATTTCTCATCAAGCAAAGAACTTCCATTAATATTTTTAATAGTGAAGGTCTGTTGCAACAATTTTACTCAGAATTTATTGCCTTCCTTATTAGAAAAAAGTTTTCCCTGGATATAGAATTCTGGGTTGACAAACTGTGGGGTTTGTGGATTCTTCCAATACTTTAAAAATGATATTCTATTGTCGTCTAGCCTCCATTTTCTGATGAAAAGCCATGAATTTTTCTTATCATTTTCACCCTGGCATCTTTTAAGATTTCCTCTTTATCTTTAGTTTTCAGCAGTTTGACTATAATGTGTCTAGATTTCACTTTCATTGCATTTTTAATATTTGATACATATTGAAATTATTTGATTTGTGAGTTTTTTAAAATCAATTTATAAATACTTTAGCCAATGTTTCATTAACTTTTCAGTTTCATTCCTCATACCTTCTCTCAGACTACAACAATGGTAGCTTTATACTCTTCCAAGCATCACTGAATTGCTCTTTGTTCTCCACTTTATTCTCTCTGTACTTCAACTGGATGGCATATAATGTTCTATGTACAAGTTTAATGATCCTTTCTTCTGTTATATATAGTATGTCTGATCCCATCCAATAAATATTTGATTTCAGATATTGTGTTTTTTGGTTATAAAGTTTCTATTTGGTTCTTTTTATAAATCTCTCCTGAAATTCTCCCATCTCTTCATCTATTATAACAGTCTTTCTCTATAGTCTTTAACATATTACTAATAGTTTTCATTTTTTATTACAAAATTTCAAAATCTTGGTCATATGCTATTTGATTTCTATTTTCTTCTTTCTCATATTTTCCTACTTCTTTAAAAGCCTAATAATTCCTTATGTATGCTAGACATTGTAAGTAATATGCATAGCTTCTTAGGATTCTGTTCCTTTCTCCTGATGATTGAGTTCTTTCCTACCAGGAAGTTAAATGATTGGCAGAGTATTTTAAATTTGTAGAAGTTTGATTCTATGAGTGGGACTAGGTTGGTTTCTCCTAATTCAAGGAAATCACTTAGTCCTAGACATAATCTTTACTATATAATTATTATTTTATGTGGAAAGTAAGTATTTCCCAAACCCTTTTATTAGGTTGGTGCAAAAGTAATTGCAGTTTTACATTGTTGAACTTTGCCATTTTATATTGGAATACATTCTTAAATAAACATGGTTATGTTATACATCATTTTAATGCACATTTCTCACTTTATGTTACTTTGCTAATGACTTATTACTTGCTGCTTATTTTATATTTAAACTATATAAATGATGTTAGACAAAAAGCAAATTCAAGCGATTTTTTATTCATGTTCAAAATGGGTTGTAAAGCAGTGCGGGCAACTTGCAACATCAACAATGCATTTGGCCCAGGAACTACTAACAAACAGTGCAGTGGTTAGTCAAGCAATTTTGGAAAGGAGATGAGAGCCTTGGTGATGAGGAGCACGGTGCTCAGCCATCAGAGGGCAATCATCGAAGCTGGTTCTCTTACAACTACCCAAGAAGTTGCCAAAGAACTCAATGTCAACCATTCTACGGTCATTCAGCATTTGAAGCAAACTGGAAAGGTGAGAAAGCTTGATAAGTTGGTGCCTCATGAACTGACCAAACATCAAAAAAATCAACATTCTGAAGAGTCATCTTCTCTTATTCTGTGCAACAACAATGAACCATCGCTCCATTTGATTGTGACATGTGATTAAAAGTGGATTTTATATGACAGCCAGTGATGACCAGCTCAGTGGTTGGACTGAGAAGTTCCAAAGCAATTCTCAAAGCCAAACTTGCACCAAGAAAAGGTCATGGTCACTGTTTGGTGGTCTGCTACAGCTTTCGGAATCCCAGTGAAACCATTACATCTGAGAAGTATGCTCAGCAAACCAATGAGATGCACGGAAAACTATAATGCCTGAAGCTGGCATTGGTCAACAGAATGGACCTAACTGTTCTTCATGATAACTGCAAGTCACACAACCAACACTTCCAAAGGTGAACTAATTGGTCTACAAAGTGTTGCTTTCCAATGGAATCTTGAACCATGGATTTTCATGCTACAGGAATAAACTTATTTCTCATTGACAAAATTGTGTAGACTGTAATGGTTCCTATTTTGATTAATAAAGATGCATGCTTGACCCTAGATATAATGATTTAAAATTCACAGTCTAAAACTTTTGTACCAACCTAAATAGCTTGGCTGGAATTGAACTCCAAATGTTCTTACCTCTGCATGTGAAATCTCATCTCAGTCCATTTAGCTTTCCAACTATTGTTGTCTCTGGGTAACCTGGAACATCGTATGCAGCATATATGCAGAAAAAGGGCTAGTTGTGGATTTAAAAGACGCAGATTTTGGTATCTTTCACTGCTGCTCTCTCCTTTCTAACACTCTGGAGACCCTAAACCCATCTTCTGATCCCTGAGGCAAACAAGGCTGTGGTTTTCTGCTTCAGTTTTCGCTTTTCCACACTGTTCTTGCCCATTTTCTTATTGGACCGTTTATATTTTACTTTTATTCTTGTCTGGCTTTTCCAACAAAAGTATAATCTCTGGAAGAACATATTCCCTTTCACTACTGTATTTCAGCACATGATGCTATGTATAGCACCTAGTAGATTTTCAAGAATAATTACCTATCAATGGTTTACATTATACCATATAACAAATGCTTTATATTAGTTAAAATCATAATCACATTCATCTGTGCAATACCATTAAAAGCAAAATAAACAGAACATTTGTGTTCCCATTACACAGGTAACCAAAAGTCCAAAACATTTAAAGTAAAATGCTAATCATTTAGATTCAAGAGGATGTCTTAAGAAGCTAAGTATGTTTATTTATATTATTTTTAGATGTGTGAAGTATTGAATACAACAGGCCAGGATAGAATTAATTCTTTATTAAGGTTCTGTATCCAATCTTATTGCAAAGGAAAGCACAAACAAAGTCAACACTTTTGTCAGTGTGGAGACATAATAAATTTTCCCTCTGAGAATGCTGAACAGCCATCTCAGCTAAGTTCTTTCCTATCCAACAAGACATCAGTCTAACCTGTCATCTGAGCAGCACTCACTCGCCATTCTATGAAACATCCTTCCATCTTAGCCATCTGAGAGCCTAGACTCCTAACCTTCACTATCAGAACAATAACAAATCAGCCCATCCTGATCCAACAGGGCTTCTTAAAAAAAAAAAAAAAGCAATATCATAAAACCTTCACACGCAACAGTTTTGAGGTAACTACAAACCGATTTCAATCACATACTCCTTCTCAGTCCCTTTCCAGATATAGGAATTGTCTAATTACTCATAATTCAAATTTTTCCTACCTAGGGTTAAAAAAAACCTTCTGTTTGATTTTCTCCACCTTATTTGCATTATTTTAATAACTGGCATGGTATATGAATTACAAATGTTTCCCTAGTCCTTTACTGGATTATACTCCTTTCAGAGACGTAAATATTGATGCAAATGTTATTTAAATATCCATGTAGTAGCGTCACATTTACAAAGATGTTTTGAGTTACCAAAATCATTGGAATTCACTCACTCCTCAGGAAATATTTCATTCTGGTCATAACATCACCTTTTTCTTCTCATGCAAAATGAACAATTCATAGTCATATGTTGTTTCTTTCTTTAAGCCACAGTTTCTAAATTGAGCGTCTAGCATTTATAATCAACCGCTTCATTTAATTCAGGTCGATTTTAAATGCTAGGCATTCATTTGGTGGGTTGTGAGCAGCCTGTGGTTTTGTTAGATCTACAGCATAAAGAAACAATTTTTCTTATCCTGATCCTATAGCTGTCTGGGAAAGGTGACACACGGTGAAACATAATGATAAGAAAGGCTACAGCTGCCCGAGGCAGTCAGTTACCAAAGCCAGGTGATTAAACCATGCTGTAGCATTCCCCGAAGACAAAGCAAAAAAACCAAAACTCTCCAGACATGAACTCACGTGTGCTGTATGTGGTTTTGTCCCTCTAAACCCACCTCTGCTTCTACAGTTCCTCCCATTACATTAATAAAGAGTTCAGAAAGGCAGAAATGATCATTTTTTAAATGTCTGTTTCCTGGGGAATTCTTTTCTTCATCTGTTGGGTGGAAATATGACCTAGATTAACTTTGAAATATTAACAAAAGGGCTTAGAATTTCCCACATCTCCCCCATGAGGAAGACTGTTTTCCCTCTTTCAAGCCACGTGCCTAAAAGACACACTCACTCATTTTATTGATTCTTCTTATTTATTATTCTAACTCAGGCACATTAAACAGTGAAGGAACTGAAATTATACTGAAGACTGTTGAGATTGTTAGATGAATTAGAAGTGATTGCTGGGTTTACCTGGCAACTTTAGGACCTATTTGCTTATTTAAAAAGAATCAGTTCAGTTCAGTCGCTCAGTGACATCAGACTCTTTGCAACCCCATGGACTGCAGCACACCAGGCTTCCCTGTCCATGGCCATTTAGGAAGAATGGACATATGTATACACATGGCTGAGTTCCTTCACTGCTCACCTGAAACTATCACAACACTGTTCACCGGCTATGTGCGAGTGTGCTAAGTTGCTTCAGTCGTTGCCCGATTAAGTTGACCTATTCTTTGCAACCCCATGGACTGTAGCCCACCAGGCTCCTCTGTCCATAGGATTCTCCAGGCAAGAATATTGGAGTGGGTTGCCAGGCCCTCCTCCAGGGGATCTTCCGGACCCAGGATTGAACCCGCATCTCCTGAACTGCAGGCGGATTCTTTACCACTGAGTCACTGAGGAAGCCCCTAATCAGCTATACCCCAATACAAAATAAAAAGTTCAAAAGAAAAAAAAAAAAAAGCAAACCTTTAATTCTAAACCTAAAGTGAACCTTTCATGGTTTGGGGAGACATTTTAGATCCCTGGAGCATACTCTAAGTAAATGACACTGGTATTTTGCATTAAGGAGTGGGGAAGGTGGAGTGATGGTAAATTGACCTCACCTTCTTCTGGAAATTCAGGAGTTAACTCCTTTCCTTTATTATCTTGAACCTGGCTGAAGGCGGGTCGCAGCCCTCTCTAGAGACTGAATCTGTCAGCGCTTCAAGAGCTCCCTCAGATGAGAGCAGTCACATTCAACAGGGGTGAGAGAAAACAGTACATATTTGCTTTCCCAGGAGAAGAGGAAAACATTAACAAACTAATACGCTCCTTTAGACACAAGAAAACGTCAAGTTTCACAGTTTAAAATGCCTCCCTCTACTTTGCAGTAAGATGTTGGTATAGTCTGTACCTAGGGCAACCTCCGCCCTCCTCCCCGGGCTCACGCCAGCTTCTCTCATGCCAGACATGCTTTCCCTTGGGGATTTCCTGCTTCCTGCTTATTCGTCTCCTTTCACAGGCTCAAACTCATTTTAGTCTTTCTGAGAAGAGGTGATAAAATTTCACTAATCTCTTAGCAAAATTCTAGCTGGGTCTCTATGAACAGTGTGCTGATAAACACCTTAAAATCCCATCCATTTCCCTACAGAATTGGACCTCCTGAAGTGAGGGCTGTAGCTTTCAATTTTCCAAGATGACAATATCTTTTATTTTAACTGACTCTGCATGTCATCCATTTCAAGATTTCATTGTGCAACTTACACATTTTAATTTCCTTTCTTTTCTTCATTCTATTTCCCGCTCCACCCCCCTCCCCCTGCCCTTTTTTTTACTGCCTAAAATCTGCCTTCACTTGTTAACCACTCTGGTTCATTATTTCACTTCTTTTCATCTGTTTTAAGTCCTCCAGAGGCTACTTAAAAGACTCCAGCAGACTGGTACTGATTGGTACTCTCTCATAAGCCCAATGATTCTTACTTGTTTTCTAGCTAATGCCCTCATACACTGTGACATGTCTATGACTAAAATGATGCAAAAAAAAAAAATCTTATTCACAGTTGTTCTTCCTTTTGACACATTAGGAGAACCACCGAGTTCTAAAGAAAACAGAACAAAAGGAAATCTAAGTATGGCACTCCTCACCATTAGTTAACAGGCACTGGTTATTCTGAAAGACTGGGCTTCAAGGATCATATATAATATGATGGTATTTAACATTTTTAAAAATTGTGGTTTTATATGTATATTTTAGATACATTTTATGAGATAGATACAATAGGGTAGACAAGATTATGTTAACAGAGATTAAGTAAATGGCAGAATTATGAGTAATTCCTATTTTTCTTTTTCTAGTTTCATTTAGTGAGCATAGTTTAATTTTGAACTTAATGAAACAAATTTAAATTTTAAAAAGAAGGGTTTATCTCCTAAAGTAAGGCCCAAACAAAGACTGAGGGGATGACTTCTAAGCTGATTTTTTAAGAAAGAAGAAGATTCTCAAGTTGAATACAATAATTCTCTTTCACCTAGAAGGAAGAATAGGGTCAAGGGGCTATTAGATGTTGGGAGAGCTGTGAGAGAGAATGGCATTTATGAATAACTGCAAGTTTGGTATGGCTAGAACATATAGTGTTTTCTATAAAGGAAATCAAGCTGGTGTGACAGGCAGGAGGCAAATCTTAAAATACAATATATGCCAGGTGAAAGAGTTTGAATTTTGTCCTGAAGGTATATGAACAGGTTTTTTAAAGCAGATTGTATGATACAACTGCATTTGTAGAAAGATCACTCTGTCCACACTGTGGAAAATGAATTGGCAACCTATTACAGTAAACTCTGCAAGAAATGGCAAGGTCCCAGACTAAAGCAGTGGCAATATGCTTGGGAAAAAAAGAACCAAGTTTATAGATTCTTAGTAAGTAGAAACTCGGGACTTAGTAGAGTGGAAGTAAGGATGCAGGTGTCAGTGATAAAGTCTGAAATTCAGGCTAATGCAATGTAACAGTAATAGCGCTATTTGCTGACACAGGGTTCAAGAGAGGAGGGCCAGAGTTGAAGGCAAAGAAGACTCAGTGCTGAACAAGACACGTCTGCGATACCCCAGCTTATCCAAGTGTCCATGTCCATGGGCTGCTACACAGTAGAGTCTGGCATCCTGGATGGAGGTCAGGCAGCAGATACGAATTTGGAATCTTATTCCTGTATGCAGCCACTTTTTTGAAGGATTATTCTATACTTGCTTCTTCATAGGATTTTCATTTCACAGCCCAGACCAATCAGGCTTTATATAATACTGCTCTCATTAAAATTATATTCAAAGTCCATAAACAATACTTACTCTGAAAGCGAAAACAGAAGTATGTGAAATGAGAAGCAAAGAAGATCCAGGAAACAACTCTGGAATCATAATTACTCAATGTTTTGTTAAAAAGAACCCAGAAAAGAAGATTGAAAAGTATCAACAGATGGAAGAAAAGTTAAAAGAGACCATTATCATTAAGGTGAAGGGATGTGAGATTTTCAAGACATTGAGCATTTTTCAGTGGTGTTGGAACTGAAACCAAGTCGAGTAATCAAAATTTGTCCGTGACAAATATTAAATATTGTCCACAGAGTCAGCATCCTGAAAGCCACAGGATTTCATCTTAGTGAGAAGAGTTTTACGACAGAGAAGTTGGAAGTCTGATTTCTCTGGGTTGTGGGATGAAAGATATGTAGAACTAGTACAGAAAAATTCTTCAAAATTCTGGTTGCAAATGGGACAGAGAGATAGAAAGACAGACAGACATAGGTCAGTGAAGGGCATTTTACAATTTCAGGGGCTTTTTCCTTAGAAGATAAAGAACAGTAGGGTGGGAACATTTAAGAGTAGAGGTGGAGTTAAAGGTAGATGATAAAGAAAGGAAACAGGAGAATGTAGCACCTAAACCGTAGCGAAGGGATGAATTCCAGCTCAGAGAATGATGACAACCCCCTTAGAAATGGGATTACGGGCTTTCAGGGTGGGTAGGGATGGAGGTAAATTTGAATCTGGAAGAAATTCTGAGGAAATTTTCTCAAGGTAGGCTACCAGGATCAAATTACAACTTATCGTCAGTTTTACCAAGTGGAACCAGACCCAGCAATTTCTCCCTAGATCATTAGTGCCAAAATAACCCAGGTTAACCACACAATTAACTTTAGAAATGGAATAAAAAGGACCTGTTCGTACATCAGATGAAATTACTCTGGAAAAATAATAGAGCAGAATTAGAGGTATTGAGAGTGCCAAGGAAGGTGCAATTTGAAACAAAGTGAAGATAAAAAGGCAACCTTGAGAAAGTGACATTTGAACAAAACTTGAAAGAGGTACAGAGAGAATATCCAATGCCTTAAGGCTACCTTTGGCCTATTTATTCAAGAAATAGAGGGAAAAAAAAAAAAACAAACAAAAACTCATGGTGCTAAGGGAATAGTAAGCAAGGGGAAGAGGAGGAAAAGGGTCAGGTCAGAGAGGTAATGACAGATTATGTTACATTTGGGCCCCACTGTAACAACTCTGGCCTTTACTCTGAGCAAACTGGAGAGCCAGGGAGGGTTTTGTTCAAAGAAAGTTCATGATCTGACTTACATTCTTAAGTGGTCACTCTGGCTGCTGTGTTGCAAGTAGATTATAAATAGAAATGGGGAGATGAATTAGGGGACTATAATAGCAGTCCAGGTAAGAGAAGGGGCAATTTGGGACTGGGAGACAGCAGAAGTTAAAAGTGATCAGATTCTAGATATTCTTTAGAGGCAAATACTACAGTATTTCATGACAGCCGGGTTCTGCAGTGTGACAGGAGTGTCCAGGAGGTCTCCAGTAGCTTTGAGATTTAATATCTCAAAGGATGGCACTGTCATCTCCTGAGACAGAAAGGCTGTGGGTACACTCAGGTGTTAAAGAGAAGAGCAGAAATTTAGTTTGGGGCATGGAAAGTTTACAGTGTCTGCTAGGACACCCAAGGGGAGATGCCTGGTGTGCAGCTGGAAAGATCACCAAGGCTCCAGAGGCTGTCCAAGAATGTGATGACTAAGTCTAAAAGTGAATTTACAACTCTAGATGGAATCGAAGAGAAATTTTCATTTCCTGATCTCTCAGTTCTTAGTACCCCCACTACACTTGGGCATAGCATGTGGAAAGGGCTGTCTATATTTTATAAATAAATGATCTGGGTACTTTTTACTTCCATGAAGAGAAAACCCTTCATCACTTTTAACTACAGGATTTGGGAATATTAAGTCTGATGGATTGAGTGGTAAAAGCAAAAGCGAGTATTTGACAGTGTTTGAGACAGACAAAAATGGAACTCAGAAGTGAGTTTTGCAGCTGCCAATTTTCCAGGAGACTAATTGGGCCAAGTCATCCTGAACCTTCTTTTGTAGCTTTCTTGGTATGAAGCCAGCCTTCCATCTTCTCAAAGGAACTTCTATTTTTCACCCATTGGATTAATGGTTTAAATAAGAAATAGACACAGGACAGATTTTGTTAAAAAACCTACATTATAAAGTGAAGTAATCTCCAAACAATATACTCAAGTTCTAAAGTATTTAGGAAACTTTGCCCAGAAAACAATACATTATTGTTTGTTTAATCCCATTTAATTCCTAGCCCCTCCACCAAAAAAACTCTTTGCATACAGGTAAAACTTTGCAATTTATCATGAAAATGTATTATAATTCCATGTGAACACAAAGAGACATTCTCTCTGAAGTTGGAAAATGCTTCAATCTTACATTCATCTTGAGCACTGACTAACATCTTAGCTAAGATAACACTGTGAGGAGCCAAGCTGGTATCAGTCAAAGTTATTGCAATGGGCAGGGTCAGAACACTGTTGACACCGGTTTAATTGAAATAAAGATTTTTTTTTTAACTTTTACCATCCTGAACATTTCCATCTTCTTAGAAAGATCAAGCTGCTGAAATACAGAAAGTATCCAAAGACTCAGGGCCAAGAGAACCAAAAAAGAAATCTGAAGTTGTCTAGCCCGCCAAGATGCAGTAACCAACTCAGAAGTGTCCTGCTTTCTATGCCAGCTTCAATACTCTGCTGCTTTTAACTAAAGCTGGCGTCTCTGGCAAGATAGAAAAATCAAATCTCTCCCCCGAGTCCATTTGTAGTTTGGTTTGGGGGAATTTTTTTCTGAGATGATATGCAGAGATTTCTGTCTATAATCGGACCACCCTGTGAGAAATGATTAAACCTAACTTTTCTTTGGTTGTTCATGAATGCTCCACGGATATATCTGCCTAACTCTGGAACCTGTATTTCTACCCAATAGTGTGGCACAGGATTTTCTCTGAGAATGCCAGTGCCCTGGGTTTACTGCACACAGTATGTGTATGTTCAGTCGCTCAGTCGTGTCTGACTCTTGGTGGCCCAATGGACTGCAACCTGCAGGCTCCTCTGCCCATGGGATTTAGCATGGTGCTTGACTTTTACTGAACACCATACTTGAGACATCATTGAGGTTGAAATAGAGCTGCAATTCTAGGACAGAAGAACTGAGAAAAGGAAGTAGATTAATCCACCTCTCTTTTTCATCCACCCTCCACTCAATATACCCGCTTAGAGTGGAAAAAGGAGTCAGAGCCATAGAAAGGTAGTGAAAAAAGTACATCATCCCTTCAGGCCTCTTATCTACCTGATTCAAGTAGTGTGTGATGTTAGTGTGTGTCTGTTTCCCTTACCTCCCAAATAATACCAGTTCTTGAGGGTGTAGCTGTGCATTTTATTTCTATGATAGCCTCATATTCTTTTGCACTTGTACTTTAAAAAAGCCTGAACTATGCTTTTATACAACATAACTTTTAAACATCTATAATACCATATTGGAGAAGGAAATGGCAACCCACTCCAGTGGTCTTCCCTGGAGATTCCCAGGGTCAGCGGAGCCTGGTGGGCTGCCGTCTATGGGGTCACACAGAGTCGGACACGACTGAAGCGACTTAGCATTATACCATATATTCTAATACATAAAACTGTGTTTTTCAAAAAATTTCTCCAACAATAGCTAGAGTACCAAACTTTAATTTATAGGAACATTGTATTAACAATTATTCATGTTATGTTTGTGCCCAATATTTTTCTCAGTTACTTTCAGCTCAGTTCTGTTCAGTCATTCAGTCATGTCTGATTCTTTGTGACCCCATGGACTGCAGTACACCAGGCTTCCCTGTTCATTGCCAACTTCCGGAGCTTACTCAAACTCATGTCCATCAAGTCAGGTGATGCCATCCAACCATCTCATCCTCTGCTGTCCCCTTTTCCTCCAGCCTTCAATCTTTCCTAGCATCAGGGACTTTTCCGATGAGTCAGTTCTTCTCATCAGGTGGCCAAAGTATTAGAGTTTCAGCTTCAGCATCAGTCCTTCCAATGAATATTCAAGACTGATTTCCTTTAGGATTGACTGGTTGGATCTCCTTGCAGTTCAAGGGACTTTAGAAAATTTAGGAGTTTCCTTTTTTCTACTGCTGGGTTCTATATTTCATCTTCATTACAGTTTATTTCATCTTACATGTAGATAGGCAACTTAGGTTAGAGGCTTAAGTGTTTAGTCTATTAATTGTGATTAAGAAATAGAAATAGTTCATTTGAGCCTGATATTTTTACCTCTGTAAAATAAAATGTAATCAATGAACTATATTACCATGCAATCAGATTTTCTAATTGCCTAAGGATTTAAATATAATAAAATGTCTTCCCTTTACTTTGGGTTTTTAAGAAATAAATTTTAAAGACTAGGGTGAAAGTAATGCTTTTTGATACTTATTTATGCTTACTTTCCTAACTAGCTGCATTTCAAGGGACACATCTTCATACATAAAACAGGCATTCCAAAAACGCATAGGGCCAAGAAGAATGCAGTTTTTAGGGTCCTAGCAGGAAATGGCAGTGTAGAATAGTGGTGAAGAACATGTATTCTAGAGCCAGCCTACCCGGATTAAAAATCCCAGCCCCACAGCTTGATAGCAGGTGACTTCAAAGCAGTCATTTAACTTCTCTATAACCCCAAATCCTCATCTACAAAGAGAATATAATTATACCTATACCTCACAAGAAGACTGTGAGGAATAAAAGAGTTTGTGTATGAGCATAGTAAAATGCTGATTTTATTATTTTCTAATATTCTCAGATTGAATATGTTCATCAGACATGAGGAACAGCAAAGTCTACCTGCTTTTCAGGAAGCTGTAAGATGGAGTGTCATATACTGGAACGATGAAGTTGCAGATAGTTCGGAATCAGCTATCTGAACAAGGGGATTTAGAAGGAAGCACACTTAGTCACAAACAAATTCTAGATGGGGACTTAAGAACTGGAGGGGGAAATCAGGAGTAGAAAAAATCTTAGACTTGTCTGAATTTTAGAAAATTGATCTGCAGAAGCAGATGGGGACCAACTTGACCATGAAAACCAATGGAATGCCATCACTTACTCAGTATTTCTTGCTCTCTTAAGACCTACATTCATATACACATGCACACGCACACACGTACACGCACGCACAGCAACAACTTTCAGCAGTAAGGTTTCAACAGTTTTTAAGTCATTAAGGTAAAATGAAAAGATAGATTGTCACCAAGCTTCACTTTTCTGGGAGAACTGATAATGACAACATCTTTAAAGAAAGGAAAAAGCAGACAGCTCGCTCTCCCTTTGAGCGGATGCTGCGGCGATGAAGAGCATGGTCCTTTGTGCATTCTCAAGTATGGTAAATAATATAATGGAATGAAAAGTATACTTTCCCAGATTAGGAGCAAGAAAAACAAGTCAGTATAAATATGAATATGCTGAATTAAAGAAACAAAAACATGGTTCTTACAGCATTTGGATCATAATTTGTAAATACTAATTTTTTTAAAAAATCCTTGCATGAGGGCCATTCTCAGCAGTCTTTTTTTTTTCATATCTTTACAAACTTATCAAATTCTTTTTTCTCCTCTTTTGTTTACTCTCCCCTTATTTCTTTAATGGAGTCATCAATGCTGTACTCTCTTTGATAATTTTTGACAAGTGTATAATGAGAAAACTTTAATAACATAATAATTAGAGGGAGAAAATAAGAACCTGTAATACAGATAAAATTAGTTTGATAAGAAATTAATAGGAAAACTCCAAGCTCAGAAATATGAATGATATTTACCAAGAATAAATATCTTTTAAGGACTTGTAAAATTTATGTAAGATAAACATTCTAATGCTTATGTTAAATCTTCAATTTTAGAAGTTGAAAATCATAAAAATCAAAAACATAAATAACATTTTTATGAAAACATAAAAATCCCTAAACTAGCTGACAATTCTCAACTTGTGCATCCTTAAAGTTAAAAAAGGTAGGAAGCAGAAAGAGAAACCACTTGAGACAATCAATACATCTGGGGACAAAAAAGAAATAAAAAGACCTCCTTCCTTCTTGAGGAGGATGGTTGAATATAATCTGAGTCTGACGAACATCTAGAGATGATGTGAATGATTAAAGCATAGAATATTTCTCCTAGGAACTCAAAGTACATTCATAGTTATGACTTTATTTATCTTCATATTGACTTGTAACCTATACAAAACATAATTTCTTGTCACTATTTAATCAGGAAACCCTAAAGTATAATTATTTGACTTAGCCCAAGATACAGAATTGGAACTAAATGGAAATAGAAACTAGTTAATTTTTGAGTGCTAAGTGCTAGGCATTATGCTTATTCATTTGCCAATAAAAGCCTTCCATCTAATAGAATCAACTTGTTCTTCAGGATTAAAAGGTAGTCCAAACTTCTACTCCATACACAATGTATTCAGAAGTACCACTGGGAGAATGTTGGGGTCTTTCTTGACACCATTACTCCACTCTTTTAACTGAATTCTCAATTGTCTCCTTATATCTCATCTTTGTACATTGTCACCTTGATTCCTTTAGTTCCCCAAAAGACTTCCAATGTAAGAATGCATAACAAAACTTCACTGAAGTTTAGGGTATAATCAGATACCGAGAAGATGATCACATTGCACAAACATACCAAAAAGTAAAGACAAAAGTTGGTACTAACAATCTACATTCTTGAAGAATCCACAGTTTGTTCTCTCTGCTAATTATTTCCAGAGACCCAGACCACTTCCATTCAGCCAAGCTCCTACCCTGCAATGACCAAGCAATTCCACTAGTTGGTATCACTTTAAGATAAAGGAAAATACAGCTTCACAAAAATATCTGTAGAAAATGTTTGCTGCTGCTGCTGCTGCTAAGTTGCTTCAGTCGTGTCTGACTCTGTGTGACCCCATAGACGGAAGCCCAACAGGCTCCCCCGTCCCTGGGATTCTCCAGGCAAGAACACTGGAGTGGGTTGCCATTTCCTTTTCCAATGCATGAAAGTGAAAAGTGAAAGTGAAGTCACTCAGTGGTGTACGACTCGTAGCGACCCCATGGACTGCAGCGCACCAGGCTCCTCCGTCCATGGGATTTTCCAGGCAAGAGTACTGGAGTGGGGTGCCATTGCCTTCTCCAGAAAATGTTTAGGGTAGCTTAATTCATAGCACCCCAAGTCTGGAGGCAACTAGAGTTTCCCTCAACAGATTAATAGATAAATAAATTGGGGTATCATGGGAGATTTTTGCTATAATGGCAACCCATTCATTTTGACACTGGGATGATAGCAAAAATAATACAAACAGAGATCTGAAAATTTCAACCTATTATTACTGCTCTGGGAATCTGCCACATCAGTTTGCACAAGCCAGATTTCCCTGATAGATGATTAAATATGTGAGACCACAAGTAAGTGGTACATTTGTCCTCATCACCTCAACTAATAATCAGCCAACCCTGAGGAAAAGAGCAGCCTAGATGATTGACAATCAACTACAGATGCAAGCGTGAACTCAACCAAGTCTAGCAAAAGAACTGCCCATCTGAACTCAGCCCAAATTGCCAAACCACAGGACAATGGGCAAAAAATGAACGGTTGCTGTTTCAAACCCTAAATTTTGGGGTGGTTTGTTATGTAGCTAAAGTTAACTGATATATGAATATTCATACAAGTGAATGCCAGTTGAAAATAAAACAGATTAAATTATAGATGTATGCAATATCTTGGGATTAATCTCAAAAATAGCATGATAAATGGAAGAAGCCATATACAAAGCTGTATGGTTCTGCTTTGTGTATGCTGCTGCTGCTGCTAAGTCGCTTCAGTCGTGTCCGACTCTGTGCGACCCAATGGACGGCAGCCCACCAGGCTCCCCCGTCCCTGGGATTCTCCAGGCAAGAACACTGGAGTGGGTTGCCATTTCCTTCCCCAATGCATGAAAGTAAAAACTGAAAGTGAAGTCGCTCAGTCGTGTCTGACTCTTCGCAACCCCATGGACTGCAGCCCACCAGGCTCCTCCGTCCATGGGAGTTGCCAGGCAGGAGTACTGGAGTGGGGTGCCACTGCCTTGTGTATGAAGACTCTGCAAAATTATTATATGGTCGCATGTGTGCTTAGTTGCTCAGTCTTGTCTGACTCTTTGCAACCCCATGGACTGTAGTCCACCAGGTTCCTCTGTCCATGGGATTCTTCAGGCAAGATTACTGGAGTGGGTAGCTATTCCCTTCTCCAGGGAATCGACCCGACTCAGGGACCAAACCCAGGTCTACTGCATTGCAGGCACACTCTTTACCATCTGAGCCACCAGAGAAGCCCCATTATATGGTTACTAAGTTCCAAACAGTGGTTGCCTAGTAAGTGAGGTGGGATTGGGAGAAATGATGATAAGAAAGGGGCAAGAGGGAACTTTCTAGGATCAGAAACATATTCTTGGGTGGTCTTGAGAATCCTCATAGCTGAGTTTAAGAGTTAATAGGCAAAAGAAAAAAAAAGAATTACAATAAGATGAATGAAGTTGTATAATAAAGGTATTTAACACGGTGCTATATGAGTATAGAGCAGAAAGTACCTATCTGTGCCCTTTGGACATTTAGGAAACACTTCTCTGAAAAGTAGTCTTGAAGTAACCCATGCTACATATAGACGCTCACTATATGGTGGTAAATTTCATTTCTTGGCTAGAGAAATGCCATATTTAAAAGCATGAAGGTATCAAACAGTATGTCATATAGACAGGGGTAATTGCTTGGAGATTTAATATGGAGAGGTAAAGGGAAGCCATAAGAGTTGGTCCTGGAAGGATAAGCTTGAACCAAACAAGGCAAGTTCTTGAATGTCTGGTATTGATTTTTATCATATGAGCAAGGAAAGCCACTGATTAGATTTTCAGGCTCTTAGAACCATATGGCCCCTAGGACTATTCATGTAATGTGACACTTGCCTTGCTCACCAGCAGTAAACTGATGGTAATTAGTGGCTCACCAATAGATTCTAATATAAGAAGCCCACTCTGGTGTATAGAAAGTGAAAGTCACTCAGTCGTGTCCAAATTTTGCGACCCCGTGTCATGTACAGTACAGTCCATGAAATTCTCAGGCCGGAGTACTGGAGTGTGTAGCCTTTCTCTTCTCCAGGGGATCTTCCCAACCCAGGGATTGAACCCAGGTCTCCCGCATTGCAGGTAGATTCTTTACCAGCTGAGCCACAAGGGAAGCCCAACAATACTGGAATGGGTAGCCTATCCCTTCTCCAGAGGATCTTCCTGACCCCGGAATCGAACTGCGGTCTCCTGCATTGTAGGCAGATTCTTTACCAACTGAGCTATCAAGGAAGCCCCAGTGTGTAGAATCATCTATAAACAATTCTGAGGACTAGAAAATCATGATGAGTTGGAATTACTGAAAGAGAACTGAAATAGTAATTAAACAAGTGGGAGGAACATTCCAGTTCTCCTACACACCCCCAGGCTCCCCACGAGTGGCATTAACTCCTCTGTGGTTTGTCTGGTAGCTGAGCCAGTTTTATTCTTGCTGATTTCCAACCTCCATTAGTCCAAAGCTCAATATTATCCTCTATGTTTAAATTTCCAACTTGGAAAAGTAGGTGAACTTAATTTTAGGATTTTTCTGAATATGAATTCACTCAGAGTTTTGGAATCTTATGTTCCCCTTGCGTGAGAGGAGTCAGTTTTGCCTACTGGGTAAATTAAAAATACCATGTAAAAGTGACAAACATCGTATTTCAGGTTTATAGACCTGGATTCACGGAGAAGGCGATGGCACCCCACTCCAGGGCTCTTGCCTGGAAAATCTCATGGACGGGGGAGCCTGGTGGGCTGCACTTCATGGGGTCTCGAAGAGTCGGACATGACTGAGCAACTTCACTTTCACTTTTCACTGTCATGCATTGGAGAAGGAAATGGCAACCCACTCCAGTGTTCTTGCCTGGAGAATCCCAGGGACGGGGGAGCCTGGTGGGCTGCCGTCTATGGGGTCGCACAGAGTCGGACACGACTGAAGCAACTTAGCAGCAGCAGCAGCTGCAGACCTGGATTCAAGTCCTCTCCTTACTATCTCTTAATCTTGAAGCATTATTTAATTTCCCCCAGGCCTCAGCTTTCTCTTTGTAAATTATGGGTAATGATAGGAAAATCTCTCCTTGGTTCTGGAAAGAACAGATAAGACAATAGCTATAAAGATGTGAACATATGCCCAGAATATAGTGAACACTTCAACAATGTTAGCTATTGCTGTGAATAGTAATCACTAGCCTTTCCTTTTCTATCTCCCAGGACATGAGGGGCTTGTTAGATGATTGGTTGTTTGAAATTTAAACACTGAAAAATGAAGAAGTAAAACATACTAATACAGTTGTCATTTTTCCTAGTTTATATATTCCCAAGTGGTACCAACTGTATTACCATTAATGAATGAAACCCTTCTATTCTGAAGGATCATCTTCAGTATCTTTCACCCTCATACTGGCTACGTGTTCGGCAGAAAGAAGGTAATCTAGGATTTATGTTGAAGAAGGTAACTCAGATAGAAAGGAAGAGAGAACAATGAAGAACACCAATCATAGCCAAGTTCTGACTCTGAAGTTATTCAATCCAACTAGATTACTCTGCTAGCCAAGGAAGAGCTGACGGGTCTTTTAAATGACACTTTAATTCAGTTTTGTGCTTTTTAAAATTGCTTTGGGAAGAACTGGTCTTCAAATTTGTGTCTTCCACAATCCATATCTTATTCCCCTTGGGGGTTCTTTTTCTGTTACTACCTTCTTTCCCATTCATCTTCCTCAGCCACATGTTACAACAAGTACTCTGCTTCAAAAGCAAGCTTCATTGAATGCTACATAAAATACCTTTTCATAAAGCATAAGGCTTATTCCCACAGATGTCATGGTCAAGCCACTGATTGCTCTAAGCTTCCTATTTAACCATTTTTCAAAACCTTAAAAAATACAGCTAAGTTTACTGTAACATTCTGAAGCAACTCTTCTCTCTAGCTGGTATGCCCTGTTTCCTTTTTATTTCATTTTTTTTTTCTTTTTTAGTATAATGAGAGCACTCTTCTTGTTGACATTATTTTTATACGATGTTAGTCAGTAATTTTCTTATAATAGTAAGTTTGTCATTTAACACTTTTTCTGATACTCATTATCTTCCAAAAGAAGAAACGCTTCACGCAAAGTCGAAGTTGGACAACGTTAACCTTTTCTCCCCTCCTACCACGTAACCAGTCAGCCTGGGCTGAGATGCTGGGCTATGAGAGGACAGCGTGTGCCTCCAAGCCATGGGGACATTCCAGCTGACTCAACAGAGCCAGCAAGGAGTGAGAGGTCAAGCTTGTAGTGTGCCCAGTGAGATTTTTTTTTTTTTTTTTTTTTGCCCAGTGAGATTTCTGCTGCTACTGCTTCTAAGTCGCTTTAGTCGTGTCCGATTCTGTGCAACCCCATAGATGGCAGCCCACAAGGCTCCCCCGTCCCTGGGATTCTCCTGGCAAGAACACTGGAGTGGGTTGCCATTTCCTTCTCCAATGCATGAAAGTGAGAAGTGAAAGTGAAGTCTCTCAGTCTCGTCTGACTCTTTGCGACCCCATGGACTGCAGCCTACCAGACTCCTCCGTCCGTGGGATTTTCCAGACAAGAGTACTAGAGTGGGTTGCCATTGGCTTCTCCGTGAGATTTATGAGTCCCAGCTATATTTCTTGACTCAGCTCCTGATTCTGTAAAGAAACAGTTAAATGGAAATCAAGTTCTAGCCTGGAAGATGATAACTGGAGAGAGACCAGAAAGGTCTCTCGTGAAGTCCAATCTCCTTAGTATTCTCAGATGAAATTGGAAGGAATGACTTCTGCCTAAGCAGAGGCCTTGTGCCAACACGTATGCAGTGATCTTGTTGTAAGGATCTTAGATTCTCCTAGAAATGTGAACCAGACAGAATCTTAGAGACCAAAAATAATGTCTTACTCACCACCTCCCAAATATTAAATGGCCTACAGTATTTCATCACAGCTACTTTAATGCACAGAAACAGATTATTTACTAAAGTAATGGGCAGAGGTGCTCACTTTGCTCTTTGTTAAATGTTAATTACACAGAAATGTTTTGCTTACAGAAAACATAGGTAATGGGCCTACCATTTCCAAATTTTCATTTCTAAACAGTGATAATTTATTCACTAATTATTTTTAAAATCTCTGACAGGAAGTGATCACAGAGATCATGTGGTTTTCAGTGATGGCCCCAGAAAACAGTCCACCATCAAATTACACGGGAAATTCTCTGTCCTCCTCCTCCTCCTCAACAATGTTCACAGAGACCTTTCTATGAGCCAGAAAGTTGACTCATCGTCTCTCACTCCACTGTCTCGCTTCACAGTGTGGGTACCATTCGGTTGAGTATCTCCCTTCAGCTGTGGTACCAGCATCAAACACTGTCAGTATTCTGACCGATGAGACCAGAAGGAAGTAGGGCTATTCACCTCCCTTGTTTGACATAGGAGATGTAAAACATACTTTGTTTGTAAAAATACTTTGTTTACACAGTATTCCCTTCATCTAGCCAAGGACCACACCACTAGTTTAGGAACGCTGCATGTAATTACAGGATTTGATCACTACATCATTGTTGTTCTTTCTCAAGAATTTTTAAATGACATACAGACTAAGACTTAAGGGGAAACACCTGAAGCATGCTACTGAAACTGCCCTCCAATTCTAAACTGATCTCTTCATCATGGTTCTTTTCAGAGTCCGGGTCTTTAACCAGATACAGATCCGGGGTATAGTCCTCATGTACATCCTATACATTTACATATATGTAGTCTCATGACGTCATCTTATTCACCATTTCTTGAAATATCATGGTATGACGTGTGCTGAAGCCCCAAGTACATTATATATTCTACGTTTCCCTTATCTTCTAACCTAGCACCTCTGAAAAAGAAATGTTAATATGGTTTGAGCACCTTTTTTAACAAACAGGTCATTTTTGCAACTACTATTTCAGTACAATTCTCCTAGTCTCTTCAGAAGAATCTGGCCTTATACTCCCACTGTCCTCTCTGGAACAGCACACTTCCTTCAGTGAAACACACTGAACACCTTTATCCTTGTCTGCTAATGCTGACATAACCTAAGATGAGCTAATTTATTTTTACACATGTCTAATGCCGAAGAATTGATGCTTTTGAACTGTGGTGTTGGAGAAGACTCTTGAGAGTCCCTTGGACTGCAAGGAGATCCAACCAGTCCATTCTGAAGGACTGGTTGGATCAGCCCTGGGATTTCTTTGGAAGGAATGATGCTAAAGCTGAAACTCCAGTACTTTGGCCACCTCATGCGAAGAGTTGACTCATTGGAAAAGACTCTGATGCTGGGAGGGATTGGGGACAGGAGGAGAATGGGACGTCAGAGGATGAGATGGCTGGATGGCATCACCGACTCGATGGACGTGAGTTTGAGTGAACTCCAGGAGTTGATGATGGACAGGGAGGCCTGGCGTGCTACAATTCATGGGGTCGCAAAGAGTCAGACACGACTGAGCAACTGAACTGAACTGAACTGAACTTATTGTACAATTAATTTTGCTTTAGGTTCCCCCTATTACCTCCGAGCAAAAAATGATGCTGTTTGTACCATTTGCTCACAAAAGCATTACGTACTTCTTTTGTTCAAAGTTGCAGCTGGACAGTATCGATTTTTTACATTTCATAGGACACTGCAACACTGTACTTTCTCAAATGCTTCACTGTAAATAAATCAGGGTCCCTAGTACATGTGACATGTATACAATCTTAAACTTAGTTTCATTATCAAAATAGTAGAGGGCTATTGATAGACTGCCTTTTGCATTTTCCAATCATTTTCTTTTTTAAAAATTGAGATGCAATTGACACATAACATTGTATTAGTTTTAGGTGTATAATCTAATGCCAGTTATTTTCAATGAACAGTTTTGGTTACAAACTCCTACTATGGGTCCTCTTTCAAAAACTAAAGGTATGTTGTGGCAGTTCTATTGCACTAGACCAGCCATTTCTTTGATCTCCTCCCAACTAGCAGATGGGCTTCCCTGTGGGCTCCACGGTAAAGAATTTGCCTCCAATGCAGAAGACGCAGGTTCGATCCCTGGGTTGGGAAGATCCCCTGGAGAAGGGAATGGCAACCCACTCCAGTATTCTCACCTAGAGAGTTGCATGAACAGAGGAGCCTGACGGACTATGGTCCTCGGGATCGCAAAGAGACAGACACGACTGAGTGACTAACACGCAACACCCAACTAGCAGATATACAGAATGGATGAACTACTGCTCTCAATACAGTTTTTAAACTAATGTGATACTTAAAGTTTGAGAGAGGTATTAGCCATGATGACATTTGAGTTTTATTAGTGGTCTTTTACCCTGCCCAAGAATCGCCTGCTCTTCCAACTTTACTAATACATTAGACTCATTTGAACTCGGGTAACCTTTTGGTAACATTGGCCTGAAGAAATCTACCAGTCTCCAGAGGCCAATTTAGAACAGGAGTTATTGGTTAAGCTAGCGTTGGCATTTGGTTCAGTCCATTTCCCAGCCTTAAGTAGATAATGCAAGTTTGCATGTATGTCTACTTTTATTTAATCTTTTAAAAAGTGTTTAATACAGTCATGCTTGGTGATGCAGCACAATACCTAAAGGCTGGTATTAAGATATGTTTCTGATCCTCTGGAAAGCTTTTCTGACTCAGTAGGCTGTGAACTTTCACAATAGCCCTAAAGGCAATCCTTTGCGAGTTACTGTAGGTTGGTAACTGCACCTGGATTATTTGTAGCAAAGAAAATCTGCAGTGTGCTGCTTAATAGCACAACCACTGGAATAGTTTAGGATAAGAATAATCTGGTGGACAGCTGAAATGATACACCAGTCCACATAAAAAATATTTCATATGAAAGACCTTCATTAATGACACTGGTATTAATCATATTATTTTAGGATACTTTGCTAAAGCAATCTCAAAATACCTAAATGGAATAAGATGCAAAGAAGTAAAATGATTTGCAACTTAAAGGTATATTTTGTGAGGGCATAATATCTTTCAGTTCAAAGTCATGTCTGAACCAAAAGCATGGGCTTATAACATCTGAGTTATAATTCAGAACAAAAATTGATTATTTAATTTAAATGAAACACAAAACTAGTCGAGAATGAGATAATTGCAAATACAAAAAAAAAAAAAAAAATACTGTTTGCTACCCCCATCTCCACTCCCAGTCTAAAAAACGAGTGTGGAATAATAATTCCATATTGTATCAGTATGAATAACTATTGTGAACTTCTATGTTGATCTAAGAGATCAGAATTAAAATGTGTCATTGTACTTAAGAAAACAAGTACATCCACCTTGTTTAAATACATTTGTAAATTTAGAAATTATAATACAAAAGGTCTTTTAACATAAATGACAGTTAGCTAGAATGTAGTATTTTTAAATTAATCTTTTTTGTGAAATAATTGTAGAAATACATAGAAAACAGTGGTGAAATATTGCAAAATAATAGTGAAATACATAATGCAACTCTATGAAATAATACAGAGAGGTCTTATGTACCCTTTAGCCCAATAGTAACACTTGCAAAAATAAAGTACAACAGCACGATCGGGATGCTGACGTTGGTACAGTCAAGGATCCCTCCTGCTGCCTTTTTATGGTCACATCCACTTCCCTGTGACATGCCACCTTCCTTAGTCCTGGCAACCACTATTTTCCATTTCTCTGATTCTGTCATGTCAGAATGTTATTTATATGGAATCATACAGGATATAACTTTTGGAATTAACTTTTATCATTCAGCTAAATTCTATGAAGGTCGATCGATGCATGTACAAGTCCCTTTCTTGCATTGCTAAGTAGTATTCTATAATACAGATATGCCAATTCATTCTATGAAGAACATCGGGATTGCATCCAGGTTGGGACTATTATGGATAAAGCTGCTATACGCTTTCATGTACAGTTTATTGTGTGAACACATCTTCCTTTCTCTGGCATAAATGGCCAGGAGTATGTTGCTGGGTTATACTATAGTTGCATTTTAGTTTTTTTTTTTTAAGAAAACTGCAAACTGTTTTCCAAAGTAGCTATACATAAATATTTCCATTTTCCCTCTTCCAAGATTTCTATAGTTGGTTTTCTAAATTTTGACCATCGTGTATCTTGGTATGAATTTCTGTGGGTTTTTCCTATTTGGGCTTCAATCAGCTTCTTGACTATGTAAGTCAAATTTGGGAAATTTGCAGTCACTATTTCTTCAAGCACTTTTTCAGTAGTGGTTTTTTTTTTTTTTTCTTTCCTTTCAGAACTCCAATGATACAAATGTTAGATTTTTTTTTTTTTTAACAGTCTCATGGCTGTATGAGGCTGTGTCCATTTTTTTTAGTCTACTGTTTTTCTCTCTTGTTTTAACATTGGGTAATTTCTATTGTTCTATCTTCAAGCTCACTTTTTTAGTTCTGTCTCCTCCATTCTGCAGCTGAGCTTAATTTTGGATATTTCCTTTTTTTCAGTTCTATATTTTCAATCTGGGTCTTCTTTACACCTTCTATTTCTTTGCTGACATTTTTTTTTTCATTCAAGTGTGTTCATAATTTCTTATTCAAGCATTTTCTTTTTTTGCTCTAAAATGTCTGCCAGATAATTCTAACATTTCTGTCACACTGTGTTAGCTTCCATCCGTCGCCTGTTTTCATTCATGTTGAGAACATTATCCTTATTGCTATAGTGAGGTATTTTGGATTGAAACATGGGCATTTGGGTATTACATTATGAGACTGTATCTTTCTTTCTTAAACCTTCTGATCAGCTGGTTTTCTCTGGTGCTACTTTGGCAGGAGAAGGAGAGATACCAACCGACTCATTACTTCTAAGTAGGGGTTAGAAGTCCAGCTTCCCCACTCAAACTCAACTGAAACTCAAGAGAGGAAGGGCTTCTCATTAAGGCTTGGAGATAGCGGAAGCTCCTTTCCACTCAGCCTTCACTGGTACCTCCATAGCTAGGAAGGGTAGGAGGGCCTTGTTACTGCTCCCAGTCAGCTTCATCTGACACCACGGGGCAGGGGATTGACCTCCCTGCTGCTGGGCACTGGTGAAAGACCTGATTACCCACTAAGCCACCTCTGACAAGGCACAGTTGGGAAGCGAATGGTGCTCCTTGCTCCAGAGAGAGGCCAGAAGTCCAGACTCCCTCTGTGATCTCTGCAGACACTACAGAGGGAGATTTCCTCCTTCCTGGAAGGAATGCAAGTCCAGGCTCCCTTTCTGACTTCTCAGACATCACAGCCTAGACAGAGGCGAGGACTCGGCTCCCCACTCTTTGCTGCTGTGGTTGGGCAGTGGGGCTATAGTTTTTTCTGTGTTGTTAGTTAAAGAAGGGCTATTCAGTTCAGTTCAGTTCAGTCGCTCAGTCGTGTCCGACTCCTTTTGACGCCAAAAATTATTGTCTTTAATTTTTTTTGTCTTGCTAGGCTTTCCCTTCCCTGGTCCTTTGGTCAGACAGCAGGCTTCTGTTGGGGCTTTTTTACTATGTGTGTCCATTGGCATTTCTGGGCTGTGGGCTTCTTCAGCTCCAAGCGCGGTATACATGAGACAAAAGAAAAGTAGGATATTCACTCCCATGTCCTTCCTTGGGTCCCAAGATTCCTAGTCAGTCTACCTTCTTTCCACCTTTCAGAGCCTTCCTACATGTGTTTTATATATTTATATATATGGCTTCCCAGGTGGTTCAATGGAAAAGAATCTGCCTGCCAATGCAGGAGCCACAGGAGACATGGTTTCAATCCCTGGGTCAGAAAGATCCCCTGGAGGAGGAAATGGCAACTCACTCCACTATTCCTGCCTGGGAAATTCCATGGACAGAGGAGCCTTGCAGACTACAGTCCATGGGGTCACAAAGAGTTGGACGTGACTGAGTGACTAAGCACACACATATATATAATGTCCGGGGTTTTCAGCTCTACTTAAGGGGAGGCTTAGGAAAAAGTACATCTAGTACAACTTCCTGAAAATAAAAAGTCCAAAATATAATATTTGAAACACTAAAGTTGTTAAATTTTCAATTATTATAATTAAATCTTTTAAAATACTTACCAAAGATTTTAGTTTCTACTTACCTATTAGCTTCTAAGTGAATTTCTGGGACACAGAGTCATAATTTGGTTTGTTGATACAAAAAAGAATTTTAATCTGATTTAGTTATAGAGAGAAAGTATAATTTCCTTTCAGCCAGTAATGATATCAAGATGATATGTAATTCCCTATAAGGTGAATTAGAAGTGAACAAATCATATTAGATGTGTCAAGGTGAATAGATGAATAAAAATAAAAATATTTAGGCTTGGCTCTGCTCTGAATGCCAAAGACTAAGACAACTGTAAGATTTTGGTTTTCTACAAGAGGATAATTATATGTTTGCCTAGCATTAATACCGGAAAAGGCAATGGCACCCCACTCTAGTACTCTTGCCTGGAAAATCCCATGGACGGAGGAGACTGGTAGGCTGCAATCCACAGGGTCGCTGAGGGTCAGACACGACTGAGCGACTTCACTTTCACGCATTGGAGAAGGAAATGGCAACCCACTCCAGTGTTTTTGGCTGGAGAATCCCAGGGATGGGGGAGCCTGGTGGGCTGCCGTCTATGAGGTCGCACAGAGTCAGATATGACTGAATCGACTTAGCAGCAGCAGCATTAATACAATATCACCAGTATCTAGCCATTGTTATTCTAGCCATCTTTAAATAAGGAATAAAATAATTTTATTTTAATTCCAGGTATTCAGACCTACTACGACAATGTCGGTCACTGTTTCTTGCTTTGGGCACCATTACTACCCTTCACATGACCCAAACTCCTCGGAACTGGGGCCATCTTGCTTCTCCCTGAATGAAATCCACATCATCCCACAGGCTTTCTGAGTTCTGCTGGGAAGGTGTTCTCACCTTTCCTCTGCTTATTCCCTCTCAAAGCCCCCTCCCCCATTTCTCAAGGTCTATCTCCAAAAATGCCAGCCTGTCACTTACAATCTACCCAGGGGATGGATTCCCAGTTCTTTGGGGAGGCAACACTTCAGTTCAGTGTTAAAGGATGAGTCGGAACTACTCAAAGATGCAGGACTGAGACAGGAAGAAAGGGAGCAGGTGTAGAGGGGCCGGGCACCTTGCTGGTAGAAGGGGTTAATGAGTTAAAGAGCAGAGGGCAACCATCTGATATATGTCAGCAAACTGCCAACAGCTTCATACTGGTGTCAGTTCTGAGACAAGGAGTGGTGAGAAGTGAGGCTATAAAGGGAGCAACATATATCACATTAGGAAGGATTTGTATTTCACAAAAAATTTTACACATTTTTGGTTGAAGACAGGGCGCTCCTTAAGTGTATTGTGTAGAAAATGACACAGAATTGCAATCTGATTCATACTCAAAGCCTTCTGATTATAGCCCTAATCTGCCTTCACAGCTTTTATTTCCCTTGTTCTAACATGAGGTCCACACACACCCATCAGATCAAAGGACTGACTCTTCCTTGAACACAGCTGTAAGTTCCCCACTTAATGAACTCACTCAGGCAAAGCAAGGCCCGTTTTACCACTCCTCTGCAAAAATACGTACAATGCTCTTCCAAAGGCAGTTGTGAGGATTTAATGAGCTAACGCGAGAGCAGCCGTTTACTGTTCGTCAGTTAGGAGACAATCAATTTTCCTCCTTCCTCCTGACACTTATTCTAATCTACTTTGAATTACAATTATATGTATATCCCTGCCACAAGATTGCAAGATCCTTTAGACTGTGTCTATAACAGTGGCTCTAACAAGGGGCAGTTTTGCCTTTGAAGGATGTATGGTAAGGTCTGGAGACATTTTGTGTTTAGTCGCTCAGTCGTATCTGACTCTTTGCGACCCCATGAACTACCTCCAGGCTCCTCTATCCATGGGATTTTCCAGGCAAGAATACTGGAGTGGGTTGCCAGTTCCTTCTCCAAGATACTCTGGATTATCTCAATTGTCAAATTGTCTTGATCATAGGGTGTCAGTAGTTATACATCCTATAAGGTACCATGGAGCCCACAGAAAAAGAATCACTTAACCCAAAACGTCAGTGGTACCAAGGTTGGGAAACCCAGCCTGGTTCATCTCTGTGGCCCGAGCACAGTTAACAGAGCTGCACGTTACAGGAAGTATTCAGAGCTGTAAGAAATCCTTTGAAACTGCTCTTCAGAAGGTAAATTTATAAATTGCTGCGAGGGAGTGAAAATTAAATTAGAAATTTATTCGGTGTGGGAAAATTGAAAGGTAACAGAGGTTTATGAATCCTGACTAATTTGGGGGAAACTCATTTCCATTTGTATTTAGAGGTGACCATTTTAAAAGCTGAAGTTCTCTTAATCAGCAAGCTTTTGCAATGAAATGCAGCAGGATTTACTTTTATATCAAAGTCGCTCCCCTGATAGTTAAAGAATGCAACTGAATACAATTAAAAGCTCACTGGTAAGCACAATACAGTGCCAGGGCTGCGTCCTGGGAGAGAAATGCACTTAATAATCTAGATTCCAGTGGCACTTTAATGAGAAGTTTAAACTCACTGGCCCTGAATCTCAGAATTTATCTGTGCTCTTTACCTAGATTTTCATTTCAAAGTAATTAAGTGATGAGTGAAAATCAAGAGAAAAGCTCTGTGACTGGGAAAAAATGCTGCCTGTAGTATTCTAACCTGAAGAGATGAACTATGGATAAATCTATGGCATTAGCCACAATGGTAACACCTTCCTGCAGAGGAAGGAGAGGAGATACAAGCAGTACCCAGGGGATCTAACCAAACCCATAGCTTCTCTGCCTGGCAAGTGTCAGATCCAGCACCTGTGACAAAACACCAATGGGGCTAGGTCACTCAGTGATGAGGGCATTTTCACGGGTCCTGGTGGACAAAAGATTAAAAAGTGTTAGTATAATCTGTTTTCCCCACTATCCGTAAAAATGCTCAAATCACTGAGATTTTGCTTGGTCATATCAAAACCTTTGCTGAAGCCAAACACGACACACTGGTTTTTAACAGTACCCAGTACTCGAAAAGTAAATCTCATAAAAACAGTAACTCTGATGATTCCATTATATAAGGAAATGTTTCTTACTATCACAATTTTATTGCCAATACCCACAAAGAGAAAAATGGTTATTTGGTAACTTTTCTAATACATTTTTTAAAAACCTAAGGGCTAATGGAGAAGGCATTGGCACCCCACTCCAGTACTCTTGCCTGGAAAATCCCATGGACGGAGGAGCCTGGTAGGCTGCAGTCCGTGGGGTCGTAAAGAGTCGGACACAACTGAGCGACTGCACTTTCACTTTTCACTTTCCTGCACTGGAGAAGGAAATGGCAACCCACTCCAGTGTTCTTGCCTGGAGAATCCCATGGACAGGGAGCCTGGTGGGCTCCCTGACGCGACTGACTGACGCGACTTAGCATAGCATAGCAAGGGCTAATGTAACATCAGTGGTATGTTATCTGCACTGTGTGCTAAGTCGCTTCAGTTTTGTCCAACTCTTTGCAACCCTATGGACTGTAGCCCACCGGTTCCCTCTGTCCATGGGATTCTCCAGGCACGAGTACTAGAGTGGGTTGCCATGCCCTTGTCCAGGGGATCTTCCAACCCAGAGATCAAACCTTTGTCTCTTATGTCTCCTGCACTGTCAGGCAGGTTCTTTACCACTAGCACCATCTGGGAAGCCCCAGTATGCCTTCTATCTCTTTATTATTATGTATAACAGTTTAGATAACCCACTTGGCATGGGAGGGCAGGGGGGCTCCACGGTTCCTCTCATTCAGGATCTGAAAACAGAAGCTGGTGAAGAATATTCTGCACAAGTCTTCTTCCTCATCTACTTCTCTCTCTTAAACAGGGTCGCTGCTTCTGTGCTGGGAAAACCACCGCTTTATCTCATGCCAGTTCTCTTTGAAAAAGAACTAGAATCTGCCAGAACATGCTTTCCTTCTCAAATTCAAATCAGAGATTTTCTAAAGTTCCTTTGAACTGGACCTCTTTCTGTCTCCAAATAGTTCTCATTAAATCTCTCAGTGTACCCTCTGACTTAAACTGTTTCACTCATGTCTTCCAGAAATATTGCAATCTGTCAGATAATGGAAAAACAAGTTCATTAGATTTCTCACAGCAGCAGCTCTCTGCTCTGTACCTTAGCTTCCTAATTGAAGACGGTAGCCTTTTTTCCAAGGTTCCCTTCCCCGATGCCAAATACTCAGCAGATCAATGCCTGTCTGAAATGTCATTGTGAATAATGTTCATCACTATCCTGAGCATATGCTTTTTAGAATTCCTCCAGACTGGATTACTTAGAGGGAAAAAAATTTCCACATATCAGGAAATTAGTTTCCTTCCTTCCACCAGTGCTCATTATTTGACTCAATAATTAAATGAAGGAATACAAAACTATGACATCTGAGGGGATATACATCAAGAGCTTTGCTGGGCTCCTTCACAGATACTTGTTTCAGTGATCAAAAGCTTCCCTGACCACAGGGACCTCTGTCGCATGTTTTGGTAAGGATGCTCTGATGTGTGCAATCCCAGTTCAGTGCATACAGGTTATCTACCCTGTTCTTTTGTAGCACGTCATCTTAATTATACCTGGTGTGTTGTGTTCCTGGTCTTGGTTCCTGAAACTGGTCTAAACAAGTTTTACTTACAAAGTGTTCATGAAACTTTCCATGGAATTGGCTCAATATTTTTCCCTTGAAACATTTTTCTGCTAGTCAGCAGGAATCCAATTTTAGACTCTTAGGCTCTGGGCTAATGAAAAGTGAATTAGAAGTTGATTGGCACAAATGCAAATGT
>NW_011495034.1:6131746-6132150 GCF_000754665.1 Bison bison bison | reverse complement strand
GTCTTTGCCTCATGTCTAAAGCATCTTTATTTTGTTTCAGCTGGCAGGGTTCATCTACGCCTGTTATGTTGTGAAATGTATAACTGAAGAAGAGGACAGCTGTAAGTATGAAAGCTCTATCCTGTTTCTTTCAAGTCCAGAGCACCTTCGGTACTGCCTCTTACCTACACTATCTGCTTCTCAGAGGATATCCCTTAACACATCGTTAGAACCAGGGACTAAGCCCTTTGTACACATCAGGCTAAAGTGTTTTTCAAAAAAGTATCCAGCATACAGATAACTAATGGGTGTCACCCAGGACTACAAATCACAGCAATCAACAATTTGTAGTAGTTTCAAAAATTCCCACAAGAACCAACTTCAGATTAATTCAAGAAATCATGAAACCAAATGTTGATAGTTCC
>NW_011495034.1:6116348-6131594 GCF_000754665.1 Bison bison bison | reverse complement strand
CCTTTTTGTTTCTGTGTGCGTGCTAAGTTGCTTCAGTCGTGCCCAACTCTTTGCGATCCTATGAATTTAGCCCACCAGGCTCCTCTGTCCATGGGGATTCTCTAGGCAAGAACACTGGAGTCAGTTGCCATGCCCTCCTCCAGGGGATCTTCCCACCCCAGGGATGGAAGCCACATCTCTAACGTCTCCTGCATGGGCAGGCAGGTTCTTTACCACTAGCACCACCCGGGAAGCCCAGTTTTGTTGCTATAATTTGATACAAATGGCAAGAATGTTACCTCAGAGTCTCAGTATTTAGCACTACTGCTTAATCCAAAGTATAGAAGGCAGGGCCCGCTCACAAGCCTTGAAGTGGCTCCGCTGTCCTCTACTCTTCTGAAAACTGGCAGATAGAAAGTTTCACTCTTTCTTGCCCCAAGGATCTGAAAGAGGAGGACTGGAAAAAGTACTTCAGTGATCTCTGGGTACTTGGCCATACAGCTATATTTACTCTGAGGAAAAATCAGAGTTGGGGATCATTTTTCTTGGTTTTCAAAAATGTTCATAATGACTGGGCTATTGAGACAGTAGGGGGAAAGATGATAATCCACTGCTCTGTTATAGGATGATCCAAGGAAAACGCTCAGAGAAACATGTGTTTCTTCTTCACTTTCCAATCATACTAGAAAGAAGGAGGCTGTATCAGATGTTTCATTTAGAGAACACACGGTCTCAATCACACTTGCACGTGATGTAAAATCAGGACTATACAGCGCATAGTTTATATTATGCTGTGTGCAAAAGGAAATGATAGTCATTTACAAATAAGCATTTACAAAATACTCCTCAATGTGTGAAGCGCCATGTCAGTCTTTGAATGTTTTTAGATGAATGATATGCAGTCTTTTACCTCTAGGAATCAAGGATTTTGTAGGGGAAAAAAACATGTGAACAAATAAGTCTAATAAAACTCTGTACAGTGTATAGTGTGGGGAGATAGAATAGGAATCGGGAATGGTTTCATAGAGAAGAATTCTCTTGAGTTTCGTCTTGGAAAGTAAATAAGTATTTGTTGGGTAGCTGATGCAGGACTAAGGTGATCCCAGGCAAAAGGTGAAAAAGCATCAAGACATGTCACAGCCTGCCATGCTGAGGGCAGAGGAACCAGGATAATATGACTGAATTACACCCTGTGCTGGAAGTGGGCACCCAGAGATGACTGGAACATCAAGCAGATGAGACAGCAGAAAAATGGTTACAGCAAAGTAAGGAGTCTGCACTTTATTTTGTATAGCATGATGGCAAGTCAATTGGCAGTTAATAGAAAGAGAATAACAGAAACGCAAACACATGCAAACAAAACATTATGAAGGAGAGACTTGGATGGGTGGATCAAGATTAAGGAAAGGGAGACAAATTAGGACACCATGGTAAGGACTGAGATGAGAAGATTAGGGTCTGGCCTAAGACCAGCAATGGAGAGGGAAAGGATATGTATGTTTTTAAACATAAAGATAATACTCAATGATGGGTTAAAAGGAGATTGATGGATTTCTGGGTTTCTGACATGACTGAACATGTAGATGGAAATGTCAGTTGAGGAAACTAGAACAGGAATCCCAGGAAACTCTTTTAGGGAATTCGTCCCTAAGTCAAGTTTTAGTCAAAGCCATAGAAATGAAAGGGGGTGTGAAGTTACAAGTATCTTTTGGAAGACAAGGCGTATCTTTAAACCATCTGAAAAACTTTTCCATAATGCTTATTCTTTATATATATTTTGACCACAGCTCCTTATTTTAACCACAACTCACAACTTCTTGTTTTTATTGGAATATAATTGCTTTACAATGTTGTATTAGTTTCTGCTGTACAATGAAGTGAATCAGCTGTGTGTGTGTGTGTGTGACTGACTCCCCACTACATCCCACCCATATGGGTCACCACACAGCATCAAGATGAGCTGTCTGCCCTATACAGTAGTTCCCACTAGCTATCTGTTCTACACATGGAAGCATCCATTCATAAATCCAATCTCCCAATTCTTACCCCCACCACATCCACCCATTCATTCTGTCTGTGTCTCTATTCCCCCCTTGCAAACAGATTCATCAGAACCATTTCTCTAGATTCCACATATAACGATTAGTACACAACATTTGTTTTTCTTTCTGACTTACTTCACTCAACTTAAGCGCCTATATTAATCTAAATTGCAAGCAGCCTTATCATTGATAATTTTTCTCCTTGTGGTCTTTTTGCTTAGTAAAATATAAACTACTTTGTTTTATATTGAAGTAGGGCAGGAGGAGGTGCCAGCTCCCTAACTGCCAAATTAGTTAAGTCTCCATTCCTAAGGGTCTCACAAGGAACAGAGGATGGTTTGGGTTCTGTAGCTGTGCTGGGACTGGACTGTGCAGATAAGAGCCTAATCATGCACCTGGGAGACTGAAGTATCCGTGACGTCAGGAGGGTACTGACGTATCCTCAGTCTGTCCTCAGTTTTAATATCTGAGGCTCAGCAGCAATTGCAGCCAGAGAGCCTCAGAGGCACCAACCTCGAGGGAGCTACAGTGAGGGTTCAGGCTCCACGACCAAAGACTCAAGACTCCACAAAATAGAATAAACCATCGCTGAACTAAAGGGAGTCACTGCAGGCACACCAAAAGCCGAAGATTTTCTTCCTTATTTCTCCTTTTAAACGGTATCTCATGTACTTCTCTAGAGGCCAGTTTGATAAATATTTATCGAGATACTTTAATGCAAAGTTGTTGTTATTTCCCCAATGAGAACATAGGGCCTTGAAGCTGACATCTCTGACCCTTCGGCGATCTAAGCCGGAGCCCCAGCCTGGCAGGCCGGCTGGCGGTGCAAACTCACAGGACACCACTGCCATCTGCTGAGCCTGCCGGGGGATGACGACCGCCCTTGGAGCCAAGATTTCAAATAGGAAGATGTGGCACTTCAGCCCCCGTGGACCAGCCCCCTAGGGCTGCAGTGACAAAAGTGTAACAGACAGGGCGGCTTAACCAGCAGATCCCCGCGGTCTCACAGTTCTGGAGGCTAGAAGTCCAAGATCAAGGTGTTGGCAGGATTGGTTTCCCCTGAAGGCTCTCTCCTTGGCTTACGGAAGGCTGAATTCTCACATCGTTCTCACATGCCCCCTTTTTTCTGTCTGTGCGTACGCCCATGTCTCTTCCTAGGCTTTAAGGGCACCAGTTTTATCGAATGAGGGCCACACTTTCTTATGGCCTCTTTAACCTTCTGATGTGATAGTCGCTCAGTCATGTCCGACTTTCTGTGACCCATGGACAGTAGCCCGCCAGGCAGCTCTTTAACCTTAATTACCTCTTTGAAGGCCCCTCTCCAAATACAATCCACCTAGGGGGTTCGGCCTTTAAAAGATAAATCTGGAAGGGGACGCCATTCAGTCCCGAACATCCCATATCTAAAGATTAAACACGTACACACAGAGGCACACAGCGTGAGGCTACGGGCTATTTGAAAACACCTACTGGGAAGAGAGTGGGGCTAGCTTCCGCTCACTGGCGCCTCAAAGGCCTGCAGGTAAGAGGCTCCAGGCGGTAACAGCGGCCTCCCCGCCCGTGGCTCGCCGCCGGCAGGCAGCGGCTCTGGTTGGCATCCCCCGCCGCCGGGCAGGGGCGATCTGCCTTCAGACAAGAAGCTCCTGGCCAGAAAAGCTGGGACCTGCTCCAGAGGGTGCGCCCTGACGCTTGAACCTTATGTGACTGGGGCAACCATCACAAGATACTTTGCTACTTTTGTTAGTGAAAAGGCAGTGGTATGTCTTAGGGAGAAAATTCTTTCTCCGGGGGAAGTGGTCATCCCTCGCTGAGCTGTCTTTGTGGTTGGGCTTTTCACTCTATCATGCGTTGCCAACCAGAATGTTTTTCCTTAGAACCTCAAGTGTTTTCCATGCCTCTCTACTTGTTCTCTCTGACAGTATTTTGTGAAAGAAATAAAAGGTTCCCAGACTTCTGGTCTGGTGCCTTTTATTATACTTGTAACTCTTCTCTCCCTCAATCTTCAGCTTCTCTGCACGAGAGTGCAATGTCCACTTTCAATGATAGAACTAAGAACTTATGGTGCTAGGTTAGCGCTGTTAGATGGGACAATGAAAAGGAAAACGCAGCTGTGGAGAATATCACTGATCCATAAGAGGGGAAAAAAGGCCAACATGATTTCTAAATTTTTATTATGTGTTCTTAATAGTTCTTGCCTTAATAGTTAAAGTAGAACTAAAAATAAACATTAATCCTCTGGAAAATGGATCCATTTTTCTAAGTGCATACTAAGTCGCTTCAGTCGTGTTTAACTCTTTGTGACCCCGTGGACTGTAACCCGCCGGGGATTCTCCAGGCAAGAATACTGGAGGGGTTGCCATTTCCTCCTCCAGGGCATCTTCCTGACCCAGGGATCAAACCTGTCTCTTGTTTTGACAGGCGGGTTCTTTACCACTAGCACCACCTGGGAAGGCAACATTTTTCTAAGTACTCACTATCTTTTCTAAAAGAGACTCAGTGTGTTTGCAAATGTTATTAAATATTCAAATCATCCGGGAAAATATGCAGAATGCCATTTTAAAATATCCTAAGGGGGCTTATTTTGAAAAAATATTTAAAAAATTAATTCTAGATTTTTAAACTTGTAGATACACATGTGCATGAACTACCAACCAAGCACAGATGCATAAAATCCTGTCCTGACTTCTCCAAAACAAACTGGCCTTGGGATAAAAGTCATAATCAATTTATGGAACCTTTCATTTGAAAAGCAAACCACAGGAAATTATTCACTTCTCTGAGGCTAATAATTTTCTGTTATTTTTGTTTGATTTTTCTTCTAAAGCCTGCTGGCCTACACTTCTGTGTATTGAACTCTGTTCTGCATGCTTTGATCATTTTCCTAGTTTGACAGGATCACTGAGTTTGGATACTATTCTTTCAGCACAAGACACACTCTCCCACCTCTGAGGGTGGGAGGAGGTGGCAAGGGAGGAGTACTCATCCATTAAAAAAAAAATTGGTTCTTTCTGCTTATAAAGGGATGTAAGTTACTGCAAAATGTAGAGAACCTACAGATGAAAGAAAAAGAATTATTTCACAATTTCAAATTCTGGTTCTCAGTTAACATTTGGGTATATGTCTCCTTTATTCCTATCTTTTTCTGTCTCTCTATCTGGTTTCCAGGGCCATTTTATACATTCGGCTTGGTAACCTCAGCTTCCTTTCTTATTATTTATAAATCACTCATCAAACATAACCCAAGGGGTAGGCAATTAGCAGTTCAAAAAAGGTGCGAAGTTCCTGAGTGCCAGGTTGACAGGTAGAGTTATGAGAATGATTTGCCTATTTTACTTCACAAATATCATACTCAGTCAAATGAAAGTATAATATATTATTGTTTTGTTTACAACATGTGTTTTGCAATTCTGAAGGTGACTGACTGAAGAAATCTTGTTTATATCTGCCAGCCTACCACAAAGCCAAAATTTGTCTCTTCTTTCCCCATCTCTGAACAGAATCACTCATTATTAGGGTTTGGAGCCCCAGACTTCGGATGCTACTAATCTCTAGCTGGTGCCCTGCAGAGCCACAGAGGGGCCAGAGTAGAAGGTGTCACTTTGCTCCTTTCCCAACCTTCCAGAGCAGGAGCTCTGCATTTGTTAAATTTTACAGCTCCTGATTCGGCTTCAGACTTCTTATGAAGTCTGAACACTGCGGAGTTTGAAATGATGGAAAACTACTGCCTACTGCTCTATTCCAACACTTTAATTTTATAGACCCATAAAGATTAAACAACTTGCCCAAGGTCACTGAGCGTTCTCGGTGAACTTCTGACATCACACAGGACATACTGACTCCCTCAAGGGAAGACCGTGTTAGGGGATGTCACTGGGGGCCACACCTATCTTGACCACTGCTATAGCCTCCACATCTAACCTATCCCTCAGTAAGTATATGGGAAATAAATGAATCAACCGATTAGCTCTCCACTAACATCTCCTGGACTATATGGAAACTCCAAAGGAATGTTGACACTTTGGTAGACCCCAGTGTATTCTAAGTAAAAAAATAATGAATAAATAAATAAATAATGAATTTATAATAAATGAATAAACAAAGCAGATTTCCTTATTTTCTACAAATGGAAGAAAGCTCGGGGGAGAAAGATATGCTGCCATAAGTAAAAACAAAAGGCAGACTAGATGATCAACACCTAAAACAAATACATAGACGTGTGCCTCCTGTCAGTGACACGTGAGCTCCTATCGGTGACAACGGCCCTCCCTAATTGTGAGACAATTTTTACATTTCATCTCCCGATTAGTACTAGTCTTTTCGGCCAGCTGTTAAATTGCTCCCTCTTGTGGTCACAGAAGAGAAGACATAAGCGCTTTATTTTTAAAGTTGGATATTCAGGTCCAAAACCCAAGAAGAGCAGAACTGAAGAATGTGCTAACCGTCGGACAGTCGCACTCATCCGCCAAGCTAGTCAGGTCATGCTTAAAATCTCGCGTGCTGGGCTTCAGCGTTTCACAAACCAAGAACTTCCAGACTGGGTTTGGAAGTCCAAACCTGGTTTAAAGCTGGGTTTAAAAAAGGCAGAGGAACCAGAGATCAAATTGCCAACATTCGCTGGACCACAGAGAAAGCAAGGGAATTCCAGATAAATATCTACCTCTGTTTCATCAACTATGCTAAAGCCTTTGACTCTGTGGATCATGACAAACTGTGGAAAGCTCTTAGAGAGATGAGAATACCAGACCATCTTAGCTGTCTCCTAAGAAACCTGTATGTGGGTCAAGAAGCAACGGTTAGAACCTAGTATGGAACAACTGGTTGTTCAGGACTGAGAAAGGAGTACAACAGGACTGTCTGCTGTCACCATGTGTATTTAACCTGTACACTGATGATATACCTATCATCAGAAATGACGGGCTGGACGAGTCACAAGCTGGAATCAACAGACAGGTGGGAGAAACATCAACAACCTCAGATATGCAAACAATACCACTCTAATGGCAGAAATCGAACGGGAACTAAAGGCCTCTTGATGAGAGTGAAGGAAGAGAGTTAATGAGCCAGCTTAAAACTAAATACTGAAAAAACTAAGATCATGGCATCTAGACCCATTACTTCATGACAAATAGTGGAAAAGGTGGAAGTAGTGACAGATTTCCTCTTCTTGGTCTCTAAAATCACTGCAGATGGTGACTGCACAATGAAATCAGGAGACAATTGCTTCTCATCAGGAAAGCTATGACAAACCTAGACACTGGGTTGAAAAGTAGAGACATCACTCTGCCAACAAAGGTCCATATAGTCAAGACTATATAGTCTTCCCAGTGGTCATGTATGGTTGTGAGAGCTGGACTGTAAACAGAACGTCAAAGAGCACCAAAGTTGATGCCTTCAAACTGAAGGTTTGGTGCTGGAGAAAACTCCTGAGAGTCCCTTGGGCAGCAAGGAGATCAAACCAGTCAATTGTAAGCAAAATCAACCCCAAATACTCACTGGAAAGACTAAAGCTGAAGGTGAAGCTGCAGTATTTTGGTCACCTGATGCTAACAGCTAACTCACTGGAAAAGTCCCTGATGCTGGGAAAAATTGAGGGCAGAAGGAGAAGAGGGCTTCAGAGAATGAGATGGCTGGATGGCATCACCAATGCAATGAACATGAACTTGGGCAAACTCTGGGAGATGGTGAGGGACAGCGAGGCCTGGTGTGCTTTAGTCCATGGGGCCACAAAGAGTCGGACATGACTGGGCGACTGAACAATCAAAATTCAGGTCCAAGTTGAGTCTTCTTTAACAATTACTTCTCATTCTGTCCCTCTTCTCTTAGCGGCTACTCCATTATACTTCATAGCTTTTTATACACAAACATACACACACATACATGCACACTAGGATCATTCTTAAATAAATCTAATGTTCCCAAGGGAATCCCAGGTGGCTCAGTGGTAAAGAATCTGCCTGCCAATGCAGGAGACTCAGGAAACACCAGTTGGATCCCTGCGTCAGGAAGATCCCCTGGAGAAGGACATGGCAAACCACTCCAGTATCCAGTATTCTTGCCTGGGAAATTCCATGGACAGAGGAGCCTGGCAGGCTACATTCCATAGGCTCGCAGGGAGTCAGACGTGGACACAACTGAGTGACTGAGCACACACACCATGTTCCCAAGTCAAAAATATGGGGGAAGAAATTGATTCATTCTCTACCCTTTGTTGATTCGAAGCAATCGGGCCCATGTTTCTAAAGAGTCAATATTGTTGAGGTTAACAATATTCAGACCAGCAAAGGAGGCCCTTTAACTGGGGTATAATAAAGGAGGTGTATAATGCAGAAAACCAACATAACACAGTAGATAAATAATATCCAAGTTGTTTTAATCCGCCTCAATGGAAAAGAAAGCTAGCGCTTGTGAAAGGCAGGAGAAGTGGTGATATTTACAGAAAGGATTAAAGGAAACATCTCCCACTGTGATTATTTTGCCTCTTGCCATCCTCTAACACGTGTTCTGTACCCGTTTCCTCACCATCTCTCTCTTCACTCACATTGATAATGACATGAGAAGGAAAGCAGCTAAGTGGCAGAAAGATAGGATGTTTTCAGCGCCAACATACATACTCACAAATAAAGGAGATGGGATCCTTTAGTCCTGTCTTGAAAGAACAAATGAGAGCAAGACAAAGAGCTGGCACAGGGAACAGACGTCTGAGAGCCCTCCAATGCTGATATGCGCTGAGAAAGAAGACTGTACAATCAAAGTCAGGCTTTTGATAAAGGATGCTGGCAGTTGCCAAATTCATTACAACCAGTTCTGCTTTAGCGGTGGCTGTGGCATCTAATAGGAACAGAAGGCCAGGCTTGGCTATCTCCTTCTTAACAGCAGGGGGACTAAAAGCACTGCCTCTCTAAAGACAAGAAGGCCACCAGGTATACGGAACGAAAACATCTGAGCAGAGCTGCCTTACGCAGAGCAGTTAAAGACAGCCTTGTAAAGAAGCAGCACAGGGCAAACCCTCCATCCTGCGTGACATTTAAACGAGGCTGCTCCAGCGGCAGAGAGGCAGGCAGGCCTCCACGGGGGTGGGTTGGCATTGTGTGGCAGGGAGTGAAGGAGAAACAAACTTAAAACTCACAGGAGGTGAGGTTTGTTTAAATAATAGAAAGTAATTAGGCTGAAGACAAAAATCAGTGATGGCATTTTATAATTACAATTAATTTAAAGGTTAATTTCCGTTGGTGCTAAAATCTTTATTTAAAACATTTACCAGGAAAGGAAATGAGGATGTTACTATCAAGAGGCAAAGAGTGCTTCTGGGAATCCATGCCTATTATCACTGGAAAATTAGGTTAGGCCCAAAGTGGGAATTTCAATTCATTTCTGTGTATAATAGATGGCGGTCTGGCCTCGGAGTCAGCAGGTCTGCCTTAGGGCAGAGCGAGATTTGCATTGTTTGTTTGTTTGTTTGTTTAGGGGATTAATTGCAAATGTTTCCCACAAAGAATCCTGGTTTATACATGAACAATCCTGACACAAAAAGAAAATTGGATATGGATTGCTGCCTTTATAACTAATGGAGTTGATGCAAAAGGAATTCCCAAGAGCACAGAGGCAAAGGGATGCACACAGTCACTCATCCATACACCTTCATCACAGAAATAAACTGAGTAGGAACGACAGTATTTCTGTGGGCTCCAAGCCCGTCCACCCTATTTTTCTCTTCCAGCTCCCACTTTTTTTCATCACTCTGTTCCCCAATTGGGAACAGTCATGTCTTGAGTCTCAGGTTCCAACAGACCTATTCTTCAGTTCATCTCCCTAGAAACTTTGCTCAGTAAAATTGATGCATAAGAGCAGCAACAGCCAGAGGGGGAACAACTCCTTCACTTGAACTTTTCCCACTCATTATGTCTTCACAGGTTAGTTCATTTTAAATGTTCTACAGCTATTATCAGTATGTAAAACAATCCCACAAATATGGAATCGTGAAGATCATAGACCATTGAACAATATTAGCAATCACCTGCTTTAATCCCTTGATTTTACAGCTGAGGAAAGGAACACTGACTTGCTCCAAGTCAATCACTTAGAGGCGGTGCTGGGAGCGGAACTTGCCTCCCGGGTCCAGGTATACTTTACACATCACTTCACCGTGAAACTCGACATAGGTTCTTCTGACACCTTTGTCAAGTAGCCACTCCACATGGAAGGCTGTGTGTTAGTCACTAGGGATGAAGCAGACACTGCCTTTGCCCCCCTGATGCCTACAACCCAAAACACAATCCACACGAGGAAATACCAAAGTGTGATGAGCGTTCAGATAAGCAGAGTGGGGATGAGAGGACTTACCCCAATGGTGCCTCATCCAGTTAAGAGGACTAGGAAATTCTTCCCTGAAGAAACAACATCCCCACTAAAGGATAAATCAGAGGGATGTGCACAATTTAACAAAAATAGATGCGCCTTTTCTTAAAAGGATAACTTTTTCACCCATATTGACCGAATGGACCCCATAATTCACACAGGAATCATCTTATGTGTTTTTAATGAACCCCACATGGAAACCCTAGTTTCACCTATCCCAAATAGCTAGGAAAATATTAGAGTGACCACTGGGCATCCTCATACCTGAAACTGCTATCATTGTTCTATTAAGATGATTGATTTAGGTTTAGTCCTCCTTTCTGGAGGCTGAAAAATAATGCAAAAATTGTGTAACCAAAAAGTACAAGAGGAGAAACAGTTCTCTCCTGGGGATTTTAGCATCCATGCTTTATTTTTCATTTTCCCAAATATGGATACATCGATGTCCTACACCCTAATTAACACCTGCATTTAAGTGGGCTGTGCCTTCTAAATATATCCCAGATGTCAGCTGTGAAGACATAGCCAATCATGTCTAACTAGCCTGCCTAGAGCTTGTAATAACTGCTCTCTCCAATTTCGACTGAAAGACACATCACATATAATTGAAAGCCATTCTCTAAGGGAAGAACAAAACAGAGACTGGTGTATCTAATCCACCCAAATGCCACGGCACAAAGTGATGCCAGGAACTTTGAAAATAAAGGTCATTTTATCACACTCCGCACATGATTCCACATCTATTCAAAGTGTTAAAACTATCTGAATACACAGTTTTCTGACTCTAGCTGTACAAACTCTTGACCATCTCACTTCTTAACCACATTTGTCACCACTCACTTCACCACCACCCCCATAGTTCCCTTCACCAAGGAGACTCATTTGGATCACCTTCACTATGGAGGAAAAAGGCGTCTCTAAAAAATCACCAGTTCTAACATTCTCTGCCTGGCTGTAAACTCTTATGTTTACTCCTTTTGTTCTCCTGCCTCCCTCCTGGAGGACTCTGTCTTCATCTTTATTTAGGAGCTTCCCTCCATTGGAAGTTTTGTTTATCTTTCTACTCATCACCTCTCTCCCGGATGCATAAGGACAGTGATGCTCTTACAGGCATCCTTGGTTTTCCTTCCTTGTGTTCTCCTCCATCAGGCTTGGATTTCCAATATCCTTGCCTGATGCAGCTCAGATGCAGCGTCTCTACCTCTAATCCAGGGCTGCTGCACAACAGCTGGAGAGAGCCTCTAAGCCCACCTGGGTGCTCCCTCTTCCCAGCACAGCTTTCCCTCCTCTCCCACTGATGGTGTGACACAGTCGCCATGGGACCTGCTACAAACCCTTCCAAGTACCTTACGCCTAGTACCCAAACCTGAGAAAAACCAAAGCTACCAGACATCAACTCATCCCATTTTCCCCTCAGAACCTCGAGGGTTCTCCATACCAGCAATTATCCTTCTGTCTTCTAGAAAAGTGAAAGTGTTAGTCACTCAGGTGTGTCCGACTCTCTGTGGTCCTATGGACTCTGACCCGCCAGGCTCCTCTGTCCGTGGGATTTTCCAGGCAAGAATACTGGAGTGGGTTGCCATTTCCTTCTCCAGGGCATCTTCCTGACCCACAGATCGAACCAGGTCTCCTGCATTACAGGGAGATTCTGTACCATCTGAGCCATGTCTTCTTGAAACCCCGCCCAAATCTGAGAGGAATGGTTAAGCTTTTCTTCTCCAAAGCTATCCTTCCACCTAGCCTTGGCCTCATTCCCTCGGCCCAGTCCAGGAGACAAGCTCTTCGTGTCTTCACGCTCACTCACTCCACTCGAAATTTCCTTTTCCCTACTCATGGGTCAAAGCTTCACAGACCACAAACCAAATCAGGTCCAGCCTCTCTCCATCCTTTAGGATAAGATACAAGGTGATTTCCAAAAAATATTTGAAAAATGGAAACTCAGTTCTAGGTACCTTTTTTTTTAAATATATACAATACCTTTCCTTTTTTTTCTACAATATGCCACATGGGTTACTCCTATCGCTTGCCAGACTATAGTTAATCAACCAAGTGGGCATCAGAAGGATTTCCATAAACCTACCTCAGCTTCTGCTGATGACTTCCACACTTTCCTTATTCCACACTAACTTCAAGTAAATTCTAACGCAAAGTTCTCTTCTCTGACCCTTACTTATCTCCATCTACTTTCCTGGCCTGAAAAACTCTCATCCTCTCAGTACAGAAACTAAACATATAAAGCATACTTCAAATCATTCTTTCTGTATACATCTCTTGCTAAGAGAGATGAAAGCCCACATCCACCTGCAGCGTATCCATGAAACACGTGCCTCTAGTTGTACACATACATAACCCTGTGAAGCTGGGATTGTTTTATCTCCACTTCACAGAGGAAGAAAGTCAGGCTCAGAGCAGTTGTGAGCTGCTTGTGAGTACAATGCTAGTAAGAAGGGAAGGCACGGCTGAGCCCAGGTCTTCTGACTCCCAAGCCCTCCGTCTTCCCACTACTTCACGCTTTGCCTGTGATGCAGCCAGCGGTGGCATTACACTCCTAGAAGATGATTCAACAGCAAGACCCTTGTCTCAGCAGAAAACCAACATGTGTTTCTTCAAATCTCACCTGAGGTCCTGGCCACACTGAGAATCAGCAAAAACAAGCAAAAGTGAAAAGACGAAACAGTTTATCAAGTGGAAATGTGTACTGTATTTTCATTAAGTTTTTAGAACCAACAGCGTAGTTACTCAAATGATCTCTAAAGAAATATTTCCTTTGTAGTTTTTAGTATACTTAAATGTGTCCACCGAGTTAAAACACTGAAGATCCGACTGTGATACAACTAAGAGAGAAACATGGAAAACACAACCTGAAGATCCTGAGAAAAGGTTATTTTCTGAACAAGGTTAGGAAGTGAAGCATCTGCTGTGATCTAGCTAATAAGTCTCATTTCATTCAATGCATGTTTCGCCTGCTGGAAGCTCTCTGTAGTATCACACTTTAGTGACTTTTCGGGCAACGGTGGAGTAAAGCACCCCTACCTATAAAGGATGTGTTTTCCTAATCAGAAAAAATAAAACGTCCAGAGATGTAAATCCAGACTGAGTACACCGAGCTCACAGAAGAAGCTGAATTGCTGCCTCCAAGTAAGTCTGCATGGGAGGAACAAGGGGTTTTTTGGATTTCGACTGTGGTTGGTTATGCTCTGAAATTCCTTTTGTGCCACTGGAGATAAGTACCCTTGGAATCCTTACCTGCAGAGATAATGGATTTACACTCTATTTTCATAGGCCCAAGGAAATTCTTTAACGTCTTTCAATGAGTGCTTCCAAATATTTAGGCTTAGCTTTCTGTGAGCTGCCTTTTAAAATTTCCCCCCATGGTATTTTCCAGCTCTATCTCCAAAAGAGTCTGTTGACTAGTGGCTTTTGTCATTAATAACCAAGGTACAATTTTATATTACAATACCTCCCTGCCAACATGTATTTTTAAAAAAGCAGCTTTAGGTTTGCTGAACTCAGTGTTCATGATTAAAAGGTTTAAATAAAAGGGAAGCTCACAACAGGGGACATATTTGATTGAAGAATATTCCTTCAAAAAGCATTTTTCTCTTACTTGGTAATTTCTAAATTCCACTATTATTAATGTTATCAAAGCATAGTTATTAAACTGATATGGCACTTTACTAATTTAAAATAACTGGGCATCCCTGTGCCTCCATGAGTCAGTAGATAAAAACATACCCATACTGCAGATAGGAAAACTAGGGCAAAGAAAAAACCAACTGCAAAGAAAATAACAGTCCTGAGTTGTTTTAAGAGAACCAAAACCAAACTGCTCCAAAGAGGCAAAGATCAAACAAGTACAAATTTTCTTTTGTCACCTCCTACCCAGTCATGTACCTCTATTTAGAATGCTATGAACTTGCCAGAAAAAACAGTATTTTCTCTACCAGTTATCAACATTTTTGCAACATTTGATTGCAATCATCAATGGATGATCCCTCTCACCCTAGTTATGTTGATGCTAAAGCAAGTCCTAGCGTTCTTCCTTCCATTCATACCGACCAAAGAAACCAGAATGGTGCTTTCTTTCCATTGATACCCAAAAGATTTCTTTTGTCTCACAGGATCCAAGCAATTACTGACATTCTACATCTTCTATAAAAGGTCTTCTCTTAATTATCATTCAAGACCTTCTGAAGAAAGGGTAAATGCACTTAAATTTCACTTAGAAATTTTACCAACATCTTCCATACTTAAATCACCTGCCTTTTTTCAAAACAGCCTAAAGAGTTTATTCAGTAAATATGGCTTCCATGAGCCAGACATTGTTCTGGGTTCTGGAGCCACTGTAGTACACAGTAAATCTCATGCAGCTTACATTACAGTGCTGAGATCAACAACAAATAAAGTAGATTCATAATATGTCAGGTGGAGATGGGTTTCAATGAAACACAATAAAGCTGAACGAGGAAAAAGAAAATTCACCTCTACAGTCCCAGCAAGTCTCCAATTTGTCTCCCACCAATTACAATTATAGTTCCTGTTTCCCAAATGTTTTCTGGTCCCTGCTGCTCATATATGCCACGTACATACTACATTTTCTAATGAAGCCAAACACAAGCTCCCTTCTCTCAATTCTTTTTGTTCTGTTAAAGGCAGCAACACCCTCCCAGACAACAAATTTTGAGCTATAAGCCAAACACCTAGTTGCTATTATTTGCTCACTAAGTCATGTCTGACTCGTTTGCAACCCCATGGACTGTAGCCCAGCAGGCTCTTCTGTGCATGGAATTCTCCAGGCCAGAATACTGGAGTGGGTAGCCTTTCTCTTCTCCAGGGGATCTTCCCAACCCAGGGATTGAATCCAGGTCTC
>NW_011495034.1:6115630-6115801 GCF_000754665.1 Bison bison bison | reverse complement strand
GACTGCAGCCATTAAATTAAAAGACGCTTACTCCTTGGAAGGAAAGTTATGACCAAACTAGATAGCATACTGAAAAGCAGAGACATTACTTTGCCAACAAAAGCTATGGTTTTTCTAGTGGTCATGTATGGATGTGAGAGTTGGACTGTGAAGAAAGCTGAGTGCCGAAGA
>NW_011495034.1:6104036-6115530 GCF_000754665.1 Bison bison bison | reverse complement strand
TATATGACATTCTAGAAAAGGCGGGTTGACTCAACAGCTTGGAGTTGGGATCATTTGGGGGTACCTGTCTGGGTGTTGATGCTGATTGTCAGCTGGGACCTCAGCCACCCTGTTAGCCAAAATCATATCCAAGGGTCCTTTGTTGATCTCTCCACGTGGGCTAGTTTGGACTTCCCAGTTTGGGCATGACGATTGTGTTCCTGAACAGCAAAGGGAAGTGCATGACATTTACTGGAGACAGTAAAAAGGTCAATGGTTGCTAGAGTTTAGGGGAGAGGGAGGGATTAAAGGGCTTCCCTGGTGCCTCAGAGGGTAAAGAATCTGCCTGCAGTGTGGGAGACCTGGGTCAGAAAGATCCCCTGGAGAAGGAAATGGCAACCCATTCCAGTATTCTTGCCTGGAGAATCCCATGGACAGAGAAGCCTGGCAGGCTATGGTCCATAGGATTGCCAAAAGTCAGACACGACTGAAGCGACGCAGCAGGAGTGCAATGCAGGGATTAAAAAGGCAGAACACAGAAGATTTTTAGGGCAGTGAAACCATTCTGTGTGATACCAAAACTGTGGATACACGTCACTACAAGTCTGTTGAAACCTACAGAATTTAAAACCAAAGTGAACCCCAATGCAAACTCTGGACTTTGAGCGCTAAGGATGCGTCAAGGTAGGTTCTTCAGTTGTAACAAGTGCGCCACGCTGGTGTGGGATGCTGACAGTAAGGGAGGTTGTGCCCGTACGTACTGGGGGTGGAGCAGGGCACAACTCTCAGTACTTCTCAATTTTGCTGCAGACCTAAAACTGCTCTAAAAAATAAAATGTCTTTTAAAAATAAAAAGATTCCCCCACTAAACAGACATCATGGATTTTATGTCCTGTGTTCCAATTTCTACCTCTAACACTTAGGATATTAAAAAGAGAATAAAAGCTAGCCAAACTTAAACCACCAGAGTAAGATATTAGAAAAAAGTAAAGATATCCTCAAACATCTTAATTCGCTTTCTAGGTTCCTCTCTTTCTCCTTCCTGTCATCTATCTTGTCAGCGTTTTTTGTCGTTTTGCCTCTCTTGGCCCCACCACATGACCTCCAGTCCAGGAATGAAAAAGAAAAAATAAAGTTTTTCACGGCACTCTTAGTGTGAATGTTTGCTGCCACAGTTACAAAATGCACTACTATAAAACAACCGTGATTACACTCATGGACTGCATGCTAAGAATCCAGACAAGGCACCGCGAGGACAGCTGGTCTGTAACCCCCGGTGTCAGAGGCCTCAGCTGGGGAGACAACGCCAATGCTGGGCTGACTCAGCAGCTTGGGGCTGGGATCATTTGGAGGCACGTGTCTGGGTGTTGACACTGACTGTCAGCTGGGACCTCAGACACCCTGTTCGCCAAAATCATATCCAAGGGTCCTTTGTTGATCTCTCCACGTGGGCTAGTTTGCCCTTCCCAGTTTGGGCATGACGGCTGTGTTCCAAAAGAGCATCCCTGAAGAGCAAAGGCAAGGAAGTGCGTGACATTTTTTTGATCTAGCCTTAGAAGTCATAGAGTGTCACTTCTACCACACTCCGTGGGTCCAAGTGGCCACAAAGTTCTTCCCAGGTTCAACAGGAAGGGATAAAGACCCAAACCACAGGACAGGTCGAGTGTCAAGATCACACTGTAAGCAGACACGGAATTCAGGAGATCTTGCTGCAGCCATTTTGGATAATATAATCTACCATAGTAACTCTTGTTATATCTCATTGTACCTCAAAGATCTAGGTGTGTATGGCATTTGAATGTGGCTTTTTTTTTGCTTATAAGTATGTGTAATGCTTTTATAATGCAGTAAAATTCACATAATATAAAACATAATATTTTCACCATATTTAACTCTCCAGTTCAGTGGAGCTAAGTGCATGCGCATAGCTGTGCTGTGCTGTGCAACTCTCATGATCATACATCTCCTGAACTTTTTACCTTCCTAAAATGAACCTCTGTCCCCATTAGGCACAAACTCCCCATCCATCCCCCGTCCCCACCCCACCCCACCCCGCTGTCCCTGGCATCTATCAATGTACTTTCTGACTCTCTGAACTTGACTGTTCTAGGTATCTTGTATAATATGTCTGCACCAAGTGTATATCGGATGCATCTGAATCCTTGGTTAGAATTTCTTCCATATCTATTTCTGACCATCTATTTGGGATTACAAACCACATGATGGCAGGGACACCTGTGCTGAGCTAATTTACATCACCTCCATCACAGCACCTTGTACCTGACAATCAGGATATAATATTATTACCAATAGTAATTGCTGATAGATACATGCACTTGAGCTATCGTCATTTTTTTACATTTGCAATGTGTTACAGAAAATCTCCACACTAACCACAAAGACATATAGCATCTTAATTGTGCAAGTGAATTTTATTGCTCCAATTAAGTCTTGGTTGCTTCAAAGGAGTATATAATTTTTTCTCCCAAGTTAATAGATTCATGTAAAGCAATAATTGAATCTCACAGTTGGGGGTGGGGGAATCACTGCCTTGAAGGAACTATCTTTTTGTCTCCACAATTAGCTACTTCTGGTTTAATAGATTATTAAAAAGGTTTATATTAGTAATCTGTATAAGACCTTGAACATGAGTATGTATCTCTTCTGAAAAGTTGACTAACTATAGCAATTGTCCCTTTCTAGTTGATTTCATAGGTGGCTTTGATTCTTACGGCTATCAGGGGCCTCAGAAGACATCTCATTTACAACTGCAGCCTATGTACATGTAAGTGCTTTACTTTGGCAGTATTCTTCTGGGATACTAAAAGGTGATTAAGCAAATGTTATTGTCGCACAAAAGAGATGGCATGTGGCTTTCCTTCAGTCATGACTTACCTCCAATACTTTCTCCTCTATTAATGTTGTTTTGACTGAGATAACTCTAATAACACTTTGTTCATAACTTTTACAAAATTTATCAGGAAAGCCATCTCTAAAGTTACTTTTTAAAGTATTCTTACATGTGTATCAACTACATAGCTAAAAATTCAATATATAATTTCTTTGAATTACCCAAAAGTTGTATATTTTGACAATGATATGACATTGTAGGTAGTTGTACGTAACTATATATAAGCTGTATGTCCTCATTTTCCCAGTACAGTCCTAGTTTACATGCGTTGTTCTGGTATACTTATTACCAGCACTCCCTATGAGACTTATAAGTGTTCTCTTTTGGATGATAAATGACGTAATAATACTCTTTAACATTTTTCTGGTGTGAAAAGTGAAAATGAAACCAGAGTATTAAGACTTAAACTTATCAGACCCTTGACTCTAGCACTCAGGAGAGCAGACATACAATCGGAGCCTGATTTTTATATCTGTGTTTAGGCAAATTCCCTTGGATAACAACTGATAACAAATTCTATATATCAGCATCAGGTGATATGCTGAATTGCAAGCGAAGATCAAAATAGAAAGTAAGCTTCCAATTCATTTCGAAATGTGAGCTTCTCTCTTTGAAGATTCGTGTTTGTTGTCGTTGTCCTCCACCATTCAGTCATTTTAGCTTTTAATATTGTTAGTGTGTAGGATGATAAACACATTTTGGGGAGTATTTCTCCTCCAGAGAGATTAAAGTAATCCTTATACATCCCCTTTTAAGCTTCTTTTCACAAAGGGAATGATCTGTGCATCATGCTGCATTTTGTGTGTGTCTCTTGTAGTTCCCCAAAAGCACTCAGAACACCACTCATAAAACAGACTTTATCAAGTTCAGCAGTCAGTCAATACTATATGTCATTCAAAGCATCCCTTCTGTAAACAGGATATCACACAACCCCTCTTTTACATTCCCAAAACCACTGCCCTAATTCAGCTATTCATTAGCTGAAGTTTTACAGTCTCTTTATTTTACAACCCCTATTCCCATTCTTCTATGTAACTATCAGTTTAATCTTCTTAAAGTACCACTCCAATTGTGTTAGACCTTTCCCCAGAAACTATCAAAAAACTCCTTATTGCCTACTAAACAAAAAGTCCAAAATCCATATCAGAACTTGCAGATCTACTATGACCCAGCCCCAAAATTTTATGGAAATATTATCTCTGCTCTTCAACTTAAAAACCTCTGAGTCTCAACTGGATGCAGATCATGCTGAGAGACACCAGGAAAATGCAATGATTTCACATTTTACAATGTTAAGAACTGCTTCCTGACCTTAGCTTCTCTCATGTTTCACACATACTCTGATGTCTCCCCTTATCTACTTTTAACAGGCCAACTAAAACTCTTGCCATCCACAAACACGATGTGTATTTTTTCAGCTGTCCATGCTATTCTTTGACACCAAATGTCTTTTCCCAAATTCTACTTTTCAAATCCCACTCTCCTTCAAATTGTATCTTAAAATATACTTCCTTTATGAAACATTTCTAAATCTTTTTCCTTTGATATTTCTTTTTGCTTCTTCCCCATAATATAGTTGTATTTCTATTTATACCATAAGGTTCCCAGCCTCCCAGAAGATTGGATAGCTTAAATAAAAAATAAGTCCTTTATATTCTTTACCATTCTTCTTGATATTATATCAATAATATACCCTTGTATAAAGTGTTCTATTAAAAACTAAAAGCAAAGCAGTAAGAGGCAGTGGTTAAGATGAGCTATGGAAGGTAGACTGTATGCAATACAATTCTTTATGACCTTGGACCTGTAACTTTATCTGAATAACTTTATTCTCACCAAGCCTGAAAATGAAAGTGTTAGTCACTCAGTCATGTCCAACTCTTTGCGACCCCATGGACTGTAGACAGCCAGGCTCCTCTGTCCATGGAATTCTCTAGACAAGAATAACTGGAGTGGGTTGCCATTCCCTTCCCTGGGGGATCTTCCCTCCCCAGGGATCAAACCTGGGTCTCTGCACTGCAGGCAGATTCTTTACCATCTGAGCCATCAGGGCCTAAGTTTCCTCAACTGCAAAACAGAGACAACAGCCTATGTACTTCATACAACTGCTCTGAATTTCTATAAAACAATGCTTGTAGAGAATTACAACAGAGGACATGTCACATACAAGACACTTAATAAGCAATTTATTAGCTGTAGGAACAATGCTTATGTTAACCAATATTACTCAGGAAAAGACTTCCTCAACTCAAATTAACATACACTGTATTTTCATTCCCAAAAGGTTTCCTCTGTAAACAATGTATCACATCTTATCAGCCCAAGTAACATGTAACAATATGCTTGTGCTCAAAAGTAGACCAGAGTATCTGTAAGTCCTGCAATTTCTTGCTTCTAACAAATCACACATTTTTATCACATAACATTACACTGTGCTGTTCAGTATGAATGATCAATAAAGATTAAAATATAATAAATTGGGTATAATCATTATTTAAGGATAAGCTCTGATAATAACATGAGAATGCTAATTATATGTAATCAAGAATATATTTTCAAATCAGGCATTTATAATTCTGTTTTCTTTAAAGAGAGGACTCTTCAAATTTAATGTCCAGAAAGAAATTCCTTGAAGACAGAAACTTCTCATGATTTTATTAAATACTTTAAGTGGCAAACCAAAAGTAATAAATTTTTTTTTCCTTACTGCCTGAAAATGGTTAAATTATATCAGAGTCTTCAAGTCCCACGGCTCATGAAATTAATGTTTAACAAATCACCAGTCAAAATACTACTCTCGTCACTTCTACAAAGCATCCCCTAGAAGACCTCAAGTACTAGAACACTGAGCTTTTATTTTACAGACGAGGAAACTGGATGAAAGGAAAGGAAAACACGGGTCACACATCTTGTTAGTTATGTGGCCCCAGTTATCAGGCAGTGTTCCTGATCCCTTAGTTTTGTTTGGTTTTGTTTTTTCCAAATTCTTATGTGGACTGTGAGTTCGCCCTGACATGTCATTCCCTGACTTTAAATTCATTTATCTTTCCTTCCTCACACTAACGTGGCTGCCATGGTTCCATACCTGCCTGCATCCTCCCCTTTTACTGCGTTCCCTTATATTCCGTTTTGGTTTCACATTATGTGGTGTTGGATGAAGAGCTTTTTCAACTGTGTAGCCCTCAAAAACAATCATTGGAGAGTCACTGCCTATTAAAATCCCATGAAAAACTAAAACCGATTCACGTATAAACTCCATTCCCTGCTGGGAGGCAGAGACCTGAGCCTCTCCCGTGTCTTTGTCCTGTGGTGGGCCTTCTCCTGTCAACCTGCCATAAACAAGTCTCATAAAGTAAGAGTAATTTAACATCATGGGCCAGGTCAAGCACTCCCATGATATTATATAGCAACTGGAAATAAAAGCAGTTCCTTAGAAGGAAAATAGATGCTTAAAAGCAATGCGCAATTTTAGCTGTGCGGTTTCCACTATACCCAGCAAATCTTCAATGGCTCAGAGCCTGGACAAGGCTTTGGAAACACTACCCCTAACTGACCTCCGTTCATAGCTGTGTTTTAGTTTCTGTAGTCAATGAATAAACAGTTTTCTTTTTAAAAAGTTATGTTGGGTGCTCGCTTCGGCAGCACATATACTAAAAATTGGAACGATACAGAGAAGATTAGCATGGCCCCTGCGCAAGGATGACACGCAAATTTGTGAAGCGTTCCATATTAAAAAAAAAAAAAGTTAGGTTGGGTGAATATTCTTGATATATAATTCTTTGGATTATCTATAATCCATCTCAAAGGGAAAAGTTTTCATTAATTTTTCTCTTACAGTTTGGAGGACTTTTTGAAACCAATAATGGCTATGAAGTTGCTGCACTTAACATTCCCATGTTTGCAGGTTAATTTGCTAACAAAGTAGCTGCTTTGACTACCACTGACCTATGTGCCGAAGCAGGTCCACATCTGTTGGGCTCCCTGTGGCGTAAATGTGGGAATATCCCACGCAGTAACAGGCCACCATTTGAAACCAATGCATTCTTTTTGGCAGCCTAACTGTACAGCAATACATAGTCATTTGCCCCCAGAAAATGGATTTTAAATTACCATAGCTGGCCTCTCTATCCAGAAGGTTGCACTGGGGAAAAAGTTGAGAGGAGGAAAACTGTCTATTTAAAGCACAATTTGGGCTTTGGACTTTTTTTTTTTTTTTTGGTTTACCCTTGCGCTTGGAGAGGTGAGCAAAGGGTACTGAGCTCTCACCCTTGATTAAAAACATCTTTTTTCTCTCTCTCAGGTCAAAATAACACAAATGGCTTCAGTACATCAGCTCCTGGACCTTTCAAAGAACTTGTTTCGCGGTGGCCTCCTGCATTTTTTGAAGAGAAAGAAACAACTAAGTTTAATACATACTAACAAAACATAAAGCCTCCACATGCACTGGCGCACGCACGCACACACCAATTCTACTTGGCCTCCTCTTTCTATCTGAAACAGACAAGTATGCAGGACACGCCCCTCGTGGATTTCCGGAATGCAGGCTCCTTTCTCCCAGGTCTTTGCAAAGTTCATAAGGAGACGTGTTGGCGCCCTCTGCTGGCCGTCACTAACTCCTCTACAGCCCAGCCGGGTGGCCTCTGCCAGCTGCAAAGTCATCCAGGGCACAGTAGTTTGAGAGCCCTGTCTTCTGCCCTCCATATGTCTTGATAGCACCACGGCTATGTAGGCAATGTAATTGCAAAAACAAACACACAAAACATACCATGATGACCTTGTAACCGAAGTCTGAAACGGCAGGTTGTTTGCCCTAAAGGCTGTACCGTACATACTTGCCTTAACCCACCTAAGTTGTGCGCCTGAGAGTCCTCAGTGCAGACGTCCCCAAGTCACTTCCTTTAGGCTAACACACTGCTGTTAATTCCGAATGAGTTCAAGTCTGTGTGTGTGTCATGTCAAGAAACAAGACTGCATAGCTCAGCAGCTCCAGTGTGTCTGTGTACGAAAACTGCCAGCTGTCAGCCAAGTGCTTTCACCATTGAGCCTCCATGGTGGCCAAAAAGAGACAAGTAATAGTAACAAAGTAATAATCGTCATCTTTATAATTCTTCAATAAGGTCTTTTGAGGGGGTTGGGGGGGACAAAGCAAAACATATTAATCTACTAAACTCATTAATCTCCGGGGAAGCAGAGAACAGAAACGGCTTAACTGATTTTCTTTATTGCACTCTAGGTGCTTTTATAAGTATCTACAAATGTCTTTTACTAACACAGAAACAGCTGTGGATTTCTATCAACAGAGGCCAACTGAATATGTATTAGCTATGTTTACTCTTTTATATCTAATTCAAATGGAAGCCCCTATGTAGGTGAACTTTTTTTCCTAACTTCAGCGTACGAGATTATTTTTTGGGTGGGCGGGGGGAACAATAGTTACCTTGGTGAAATATCTGAGATCTCTTTGTGGTAATTGGGGGATCTGTTGTGTGTTAGAGTGTATTTTAATCCTCCTGTATTATTGTGGCAGAAAAACTGTGCTGTTAATGTAGTTGGCAACAAGATGCCTTTGGAAACTTAATAGTAGGTCAATGTGTTTATGGAATATTCTGAATTCCTAGGACATTTTGTTCTATATATTCAAGCATTATTTGATTTTCATTAGTGAAAAACATAATTAGCTCAGGCTTGTCAGGAACTCAGATGAGTCATTTTCTTTTTGGTCCACCTGAGACACTAAAATCAATTTCTCAGGACTATTAATAATACACCATCTTTAAATGCAGTGAAATTTGGACTTGAAAAGTTATAAATTGGCATGGAGCAACTTTTTCTCTTGGTTTCTATGAAGTTTCAGTTATTGGGCTAGCCTACTTTGAACGTTAGCCCATCCAAAGCTACATAAACCAGTCCCATTACTGTGCCTGCATGGGTGTCTGTGATCTACACACATATGCATTTGAAGATAACAAAGGAACAAAGGTTACTAGTAGAACATAAACTACAAAAAAAAAAAGTGCCAGCACTTGTGCTTGAATTTTCTCAGTGGTTTGTATATGTTTGTCCATATATACATGCATATACAGTCACAAACATGTCAGTGAAACCTCATACGATGATTTTATAGTGACATGCATGTTTAACGTATGAGAAAGATATTTACCAATGTATCATCCTTTGATTCTTACAATATAAATACTACACATGCCAGAAATTATTCTAATGTGACTATTAACATGAGGTTTCACTGTACATTCATGCTGTGATGAGACTCCACCCTTCTAAGACATGTATATGGATAGAGGTTTAAATGCACAGAGAACAAAACTCTCATATTCCTGCTTTACGTTGCAGCCAAGTTACCATCTAATCACTACGATCATCACCACCGAAATTTTCAAAACCAGTTGTTGACTACTAAACAGGAATCAGTGAACAGGGAGCACAGTAGTGTGATTCTATCTGGAAAAACATCTAAGTTGTACAGCTGTATCCTCCTCAAAATCCGGTGAAGAATGCTATTTTTCTAGGCTGAGCTTTTGTTATAAACCTAATATTCAGAAGGCAAGAAGTTACAATCCTGATGTGTCTTTCTTTCTTTTGCATTTGTTAATTATGAATGTATTTTTAACAGAGTGATTTTTTTGACTTACTAGTGTAATTTGCATTTTAAAAATAAAAGGAAAAACAACTAAGTTTCTGAGCCATCCCTGAAAGTCCATGTTCCTTCTCAAGGTGTACCTGATGACGTCACTGACAGGGAAACCCTATTTCAGTGACATGGAGGCAGAGCTGATGTTCTACACTGTACGGCAGTAAAAAGGAATTGCCAGGTCTTGGTACTATTTCAGCTCAATCACAGGTAACATGCACTTTCATTATCTCCTCACACTAAGGGTTCTTTTACAAAACCTTCTGGAATAGACTTGCTGTCATTTGGAGAACTTTTTTTTCTATCCCTCCTCTATTTGGAATTCAGAGTTAGCATCCAGCTAATAGCTGGATTATAGAGCACTATATTTAAAAAACCTTACATTAACATAGGGAGGCTTTTTCATTTTTGCATGTCAAATTATTTAAAATAGAATAATTTACTCATTTACTGCCCCTCTGATAATGAAGATTTGATGTCAATTTTAATGAACATGTTGAAACAGGATAGGCAAGGTGAGACTTCCCTGGTGGCTCAGATGGTAAAGTGTCTGCCTACAATGCAGGAAACCCAGGTTCAATCCCTGGGTTGGCAAGATCCCCTGGAGAAGGAAATGGCAACCCACTGCAGTATTCTCGCCTGAAGAATCCCACGGACGGAGGAGCCTTGTAGGCTACAGTCCATGGGGTTGCAAAGAGTTGGACATGACTGAGCGACTTCATTTTCACTTTTTACTTTAGCACTTGTGACAGCAGGGTCACAATTTCAGCTGAGGTTTGCCATACGTACTCAAGGGACTGAGGGCTTGGGCTGCTCCAGGCTGCTGGGGTTGTGTCCTTGCTCTCACAGCACACAGACACACACCAGCCCCCAGAAGCCGAAATGCCACAACTGACTGAAAACAAGGAAGGCTTTGAGGCAGCATTCCAAGAAGCTGAAGATCAGCTTATAGTATTTCGCTTCTGGGCCACGTGGTGAGAGCCTTGTAAATGACCAAGGCTGCTCTTACTTATGTTCCCTGTGTGGAAGTATGCTGATGTGTGTTCATCGAAGTAGGGTGGATGACTGTTAGGATGTTGCTTCCCACCATGAGGGCATATGCATACCAGACCTCAGCTGCATAAAAAGAGTTTATAGATTAAAAGTTAATAGATCAACCCTAAGTAAAGACCACACATGTATATATGATGTAAAGAGAAGATTCGTTAGTCTAGAGTTCTCCATTAAATAAGATGTGCATTTGGTAAATAACAGGGGGTACCAAGATCATCTTCATCTGGTAGCTACTATAAAACATAATCTCTGAAATGGTGAAGCAAAAATCCAGCATTCCACTGTACCATAACAAGCGGACAGTTTGAACTCAGATATAAAAACCTTTTAAATAGACCACATTGTAGGACAAACTTTGGAGATACATAAACACAGGCATTATAAAAACAGTTAAACTAAGGTTAAGAGACTATTCAAGATTACTATTTATCCTGAAAATGCAAATATGTCACCATTCTACCACAAATTCCAGTTTGTGCACTCTGGTCAAAACAGAATAAACTACACCCAGACAATGGGGATTTGTCAAGTAGCTTTGGACTGTGTAAACCACAATGAACGCTGATAAGGAAGACGTTCCAAGGCAATGTAAGGTCAGCAAATGCTTCTGAATTATTGTATACTAAATTCAGTATAATTTTATGTTAAATATGCCTTTATCTTTTCTATACTGAAGAAAATGCACAACCTAAAAGTTGCCTCTTGAGAAATCTGTATGCAGGTCAAGAAGCAACAGTTAGAACTGGACATGGAACAACAGACTGGTTCCAAATAGGAAAAGGAGTACGTCAAGGCTGTATATTGTCACCCTGCTTATTTAACTTCTATACAGAGTACATCATGAGAAACGCTGGGCTGGAAGAAGCACAAACTAGAATCAAGATTGCCGGGAGAAATATCAA
>NW_011495034.1:6103176-6103703 GCF_000754665.1 Bison bison bison | reverse complement strand
TCAATAACCTCAGATATGCAGATGACACCACCCTTATGGCAGAAAGTGAAGAGGAACTAAAAAGCCTCTTGATGAAGGTGAAAGAGGAGAGTGAAAAAGTTGGCTTCAAGCTCAACATTCAGAAAACGAAGATTATGGCATCTGGTCCCATCACTTCATGGGAAATAGATGGGGAAACAGTGGAAACAGTGTCAGGCTTTGTTTTTTTGGGCTCCAAAATCACTGCAGATGGTGACTGCAGCCATTAAATTAAAAGACGCTTACTCCTTGGAAGGAAAGTTATGACCAACCTAGATAGCATATTCAAAAGCAGAGACATTATTTTGCCAACAAAGGTCCGTCTAGTCAAGGCCATGGTTTTTCCTGTGGTCGTGTATGGATGTGAGATTTGGACTGTGAAGAAAGTTGAGCACCAAAGAATTGATGCTTTTAAAGTGTGGTGTTGGATAAGACTCTTGAGAGTCCCTTGGACTGCAAGGAGATCCAACCAGTCCATTCTAAAGGAGATCAGTCCTGGGTGTTCTTTG
>NW_011495034.1:6091607-6103076 GCF_000754665.1 Bison bison bison | reverse complement strand
GGACAGGAGGAGAATGGGATGTCAGAGGATGAGATGGCTGGATGGCATCACCGACTCGATGGAGGTGAGTTTGAGTGAACTCCAGGAGTTGATGATGGACAGGGAGGCCTGGCATGCTACAATTCATGGGGTCGCAAAGAGTCGGACACGACTGAGTGACTGAACTGAACTGAACTGATGGTTGTCAAGATAAATCTTCCTCAGACATTTGGGTAAAATTATGGCACTTAATGCTTGTACTCAGGAAGCTTTGTTATCAAAATCCTTATATTATAACAAAATGAAGCCCAAATTATTCTCCTCACATGTCAATCTTTGCTTAGGACCCACGATCAATCCCCTTTTCATTGTATTATATCCACCTTTCACACACTCCCAAGAAAGGGAAGGACAGAATTTGTGACTAATACATTACGTCCAATTTAAAAAATGCTAGTGTCTTGAAACAATCATTTTTACAAGGTATGAGAGCAAAATCTCTAAGACATGTATATATTCTATTCCTTTTAATTCAGCGAAAGCCCAAACCGCCGAATACACTCACAGGTCTCATTAACCACTGAAATCTACACAAGTATCACAAACTATGGTTGCCAAAGACCACAAAGAAAACAAAGGTGAGTTCCTCCTAAAAAGTATAAAGATAGATCTTTGTATAGTCCCCAGAAATAAATTTTTAAAAAAAGACTGTTCTTCAAAAATTCTTAAACAGTATGCAGTTTAGAAGCAAATAAATGAGTTTAAATTTTTGATGAGTATTAAAAGCTGATTTCTGTAAGATAAATTCAGAGAGGAAAAATCCTTGTATAAGACACATGATGATGTTCTGACATTTTAAACCATTATTAAAATCAATGTAAGTCATTTCTATAATGAGAGCACAGAATTGTGGTAGCCTAATAACCGACTCGATGGACGTGAGTTTGAGTGAACTCTGGGGGTTGGTGATGGACAGGGAGGCTTGGCGTGCTGCGATTCATGAGGTCGCAAAGAGTTGGACACGACTGAACGACTGAACTAAACTGAATAATAGAACAGGTATATTTTTTAACCTCTCATTCTACCCTCACATGAATTTAAGCTATAACAGCAATGAAATGAAACAACTCCCCAAAAAGATTGCAAATTGATGCTGTCACCCAAAGGATGATGGATTGATTCGATTAATCAGTAAGTCTTTTCTAAGAGTCCTTCAGGGAGTTATTTACCAGAGGCACACCCTGTTTGTTCCCCTTCCACGTGCCTGTCATTTTTCTTCATTATTCTTCTAGTTTTACTCATTATATCCTTTGGGGATATGTGGAGCTCCATGTGCAGAGAGGTTTTTGCACACAGCCGTCTAGCCGTCTTTCCAGCCTCACAGTGGAGGCCACCAGAACACCTGAACCTCTTGTCACTGTAATGTCAGGCTGACCAAGACTCTTAGGATGAAGTCAAACAAATGGACACTGAGTTATGACTGGTAAGTCAATGGAGAAATGTCAAACTGAGTTACTACAAACAAGTCTCCATTGCTAAGGATGTGACAACATTGTGCTCCACACACTACAGAACTAGCCTTCCCATCCTCAAAAGCAGGTAGGAGGGAAGGCTGAGAGGCTGAGGCTGAGGCTAATAATTCATGGGAAAATAAAGCATATTAAGTATGCTGTTTTGAGTGCTGAAAGGCAAATATTTTTAAACATGAAGCATTTCTATTCCTAACGGACAAAAGCTTCTATCAGTTCAAACTGTAAAGAATAAGAATGTAAGCAGAAGATGTCTGGAAGGGAGCATCAATGCTAAACCTTGCCATCAGGTTTGTGGGGCTCAAACCTGCACAGTTTGTGGGCCCAGTGCAAAATGAATATGTGGGGCCTCTTTTACAAAGAATAGGAAAAAAGTGTTGTTAAAAGGGGCTTTTCCTTAAAATACTTTATTACTTACAAAACATTACTGTTGCCCATAAGGGTTATAGTAACATAAATAACAATATAAAAATTATAAAACATAATATTTTGATATAACTTTAAATACAATAAATGTAGTATTCTGTTAAGTGGGATATTTTGATTCATCATAAGATGTGGTCTTATGATCAAAATCACTGCAGATGGTGACTGCAGCCATGAAATTAAAAGACACTTGCTCTTTGGAAAAAAAGCTATGACCAACCTAGACAGTATATTAAAAAGCAGAGATATTCCTGTGCCAACAAAGGTCCGTCTAGTCAAAGCTACGGTTTTTCCAGTAGTCATGTATGGATGTGAGAGCTGGACTACAAAGAAAGCTGAGTGCCAAAGCATTGATGCTTTTGAACTGTGGTGTTGGAGAAGACTCTTGAGGGTCCCTTGGACTGCAAGGAGATCAAACCAGTCAATCCTCAAGGAAATCAACCCTGAATATTCATTGGAAGGACTGATGCTGAAACTGAAACTCCAATACTTTGGCCACTTGATACGAAGAACTAACTCACTGGAAAAGACACTGATGCTGGGAAAGATTGAAGGCGGGAAGAAAAGGGCATGATAGAGGATGAGATGATTGGATGGCATCACCGACTCGATGGACATGAATTTGAGTAAGCTCTGGGAGTTGGTGATGGACAGGGAAGCCTGGCATGCTGCAGTCCATGGGGTCGCAAAGAGACATGACTGGATGACTGAACTGAAGATGTGACTCACTTTTCCACAATTTATTAAGTCATCAAAATCTATACTCTAGCCACTTAATATGCAATCAATATAAATGAACATGAAAATTTGGAAATTTGCATCAATGGCTTTTTTATAATTTTTAACTTTGAGAAGAATCTTTCTGATATACCTATGACTGCTGCTGCTGCTGCTGCTAAGTCGCTTCAGTCGTGTTGTGAAGAATATTTTATAAGCAGTGACAACATTGGATACATTTCTGATAAATTATTTTGAAATACAAATTTTAGTCATTTGAGCTTATGCTTCACAGAACAATTTTTCTTAAAAGATTTAACTCTTCATAAATATGTTTCATGTAATCTGAATTGAATTTTAAATAAAAAATGAACCACGGCATTTTAATATTTTCTGATATTTCCTATAACTTGAAGAGGTTATTTAAGAAACTGAAAATGGCTTCATGATTTCTACATAATTGAAAACACCTATTCATGTATTTAGGGCTTCCCTAATGGCTCAGATGGTAAAAAATCTGCCTGCAATGTGGGAGACCTGGGTTAGATCCCTGGGTTGGGAAGATCCCCTGGAGAAGGGAACAGCAACCCACTCCAATTGCATGGAGAATTCCATGGACAGAGGAGCCTGGCAGGCCACAGTCCATGGGATCACAAAATGTTGGACACAACAGAGCAACTTTCACTTCACTTTTTCATTCACGAATTTCACTGTTCAGTCTTCAACAACTAGAAAGACAATAAAAAAAATTGTCTTCCTAGTTAGTAATCTGTTCATTTGAAGTTCATAGGAAAAGAGCTCTTTTATGTCTACTGCTAACTACATTTAATTTCTACAGGTAAGCCTGCAGATATTTGTTTACAATGTTGCAGCAGTTTTCACAACCAGAGACTCTAAACTCTTTGAATAATTCTAATAACTCTCTGACACGCCTTTTTGCAATATCCATGTGTATGCTTTTACCTTGTAATAATTTATCGACAAAAGTTTACTCCCGGAGAACCAGCAATTCCTGTCCCAGGGTAAACCACAGTTAAGTATTTGTGTGGGAGCTGCAGGAACCAGCTCTCCTGGTGAATGAATGGGCCAGCTGGCCTCCCACAGTTCCCAGGTTGCCTCTGCTTTCCCCAGGCACACAGCAGTCATTTCTTCTGCTGCTGACACTGTCATCACTGCCAATCTGGCCCCAGGTCCCTTCTCAATCACCCACTTAGCCCTGGGGCTCCTTGAATTGCCCTGGGGGCTGGCCAGGCCAATTGCTCTGCCTGCTGCACTCGTTGCCCAGGGGCCTGAGTCAGAGCCTTCAGGTACTGCTGTGAGATCACAAACAATGGCAGGGGCTCTCCCCCCAGGGCATCTCCCCTGCTCACCACCTGCTCACAGATAATCTAGTAGGAATTTCCTGAAGAGGACAGTAGAGCACTAAGCCAGGCACCGGATTCCTGTGAGCAAGCGGATCATGTGTGACACACACCCCTATGCCCATAAAGCTGGCCCTGCTCGCTAGAGAAGCCAAGAGTAAAATTTCGTCTGCCTCTACTGCCTTCAAATTTACCATTTTGTTACTGGAACACACAGAATTAGGATATATTTCATTTACTATGAAAAATATTCCTGGGTTTTATTTTATCTGAATGAAAAAAAAAAAGACGATTCAAAAAAGAATTAGAACAATAAATTGATACTAAGCCTTGGATACTGAGGCTGGTATTTTTCAAAACTTCTAGTGAATTGGATCAAATCCTGGTTATATGTATCATTAGTCAGGTTTTTATTGCACTTCTATTAGAGAAAGATTTTGAGTGGACCACTGAAATCCATTGCAGTACAGGGGCACTATAACATTTCATGGCTGTAAGTCAATCAAGTAACGACTTGAATAAATTTCAATGGCAACAAGGGTTATTTCTCAATCCCTCCCACTAAAATTCTAAGATACTAATTGTGGAGGTTGGTCATAGTACATATCTAATACTTATGGGCGGCGGCAAGGTGTAGATGAAAGCAAGGACTTGGGCTACAACGGAGTTCACGCTGTTAACTAAAATACATAGTCACAACCTGAAAGCAGAGAGTTATTTATTTGGTGGGAACGTTTAGGACTCCAAGCCTAGGAGACAGCATCTCAGTAGCTCTGAGAAAACTGCTGCAAGGAGGCAGGAGCAGGGGAGTCAGGCCACATACAACTTTGCAACAAAGGGAGCAGGCAGTCTGAACATCAAAGATCAGGTGTCACGTTAAGCAATTTCGCATTCTATGTATGGGAAGATGCAAACCTCTGGGCCCACTGAATTCACTCCTTTCATATGCGACTCAGCTGTCTGGAACCCAATTCTGTTTCCTTGTTCACCTTAAGGAGTGGCAGATGGCTGCTTCCTGCAATCCCCTAGCTTCTCAGCAATCACCGTGGAGGGTGGCAGCATCTGCTGGATCACAGTTTGGGGAGCCCTCACTCACATTTGGAGACCAGAAATCGCTGATGGCTGTGACATTTCTTGTTTATTGATATGGCAGGAGATATTTTCATTTCACAAACGTTATTCCCAGCATCAAGGAATAGAAGCCAGCTGACTGGGTGGGACTGGGCCTAAATCTTCTCTCCACCAATAACCAGTTATGTTGCTTTGAGAAAGGCCCAACCCATAAGACATTGCCTAAAACGGGATGACGTGTCCTGTAGGAGAGAATAAGGCAAGTGTGGCTGCGTGTCACCATGAAACACTAGAACTGGGTTCAGGCCCATTTCCTCTTGGTGGCATGAATGCCTACCTGAGAAATGCTGGAATCAATAAGGGGTGCTGAATCCCTGCCAGGTTAAGGGAAGAGATGATTGGGTTCAGTTAAGCTTAGTTCAGAACGTGCTGAGTTTTAGAGGAGTGATGTTTAAACCCGCACAAATAGCCAAGCTCTGCAGCTCATAATGTGCTGACAGTCTGGTACCCATGGAGCACTTTGATGGCAGGAGGCAGCATGCCCTGTACTTCGTAAGTTACAGAGACATGGTCCTAAGAGGTTTCTAGTGGTCAGCTATGCCATAACCTCTTGCTACTTCTCAGCTCTCTGGATCCACATTCAGTCTGACTAATTACTAAAGAGGTCTAAGAGAAAACAGACTTGTGGTTTCCAAGGTAGGGTGGGGTGGGGAAGGGATGGACTGGGGAGACTGGGGCCAGCAGGTGCAAACCATGAAGTATAATGGATAAACAACAAGGTCCCACTGTAGAGCACGAGGAACAACACTCAGCATCCTGCGATCAAACAATGGAAGAGAATATGAATATACAGCCATATAACCGAATCCCCCTGCTGTACGGCAGAAACCAAACAGCACTGTAGATCAACTATACGCCAATAAAATAAAATTTTAAAAGTTATTAAAAGGGCTCTAAGGACAAGAAGCTCCATTTCAGTCGCCCACTCCTGAACCTCAGGCAGAGCCATGGTAAGATCTGCCCCTCTCAGCTCTGCAAAGTACCTTCTTCCTGAGGCTGAGCACCTGGATGGACAGCTCAGAGAGGGACTAAACTGGGGAGTCCTTGGTTTTGAGTTCAGGTCTGGGAAGCTACTCAGCCCTCCAAACCCCCAAGAGGAGCTGATGAGATGGCACCTGGGAGACAATGCCTGGTGCTCAGGGGCGCTGGAACAAAAGCTGTTAGCACCTGTTTCAGGGCAGGGACCTAGCCTGGGCACAGGAAGGCCCGCAGCTCAGTGTAGGGTCTCAAGTTCATCCATTTACATCCACCCACCGTGTTTCCCTTGACCTGATATTTCTAACAGGGTTAGGCTGGCCCGATTCTCATGGAAGGCTGAGATGATAGCCCCAGTCCCTCAAAGTTCCCCATTTTCCAACTCACTAGCTCAACAGAGACCCTGCCCAGGGCTCTCAGCCAGCACTGGTTTTCATGGTGCTGTCAGGAGTCAGGGGGCAGGGAGGGAGGGAGCTTTTAACACCCTGCTCTACTATTCTCTTTGAGGTTGGGCCATAGGGCCCTAGCCAACTCCTCCTGTCCTGTTCTCCTGGATAAACTAACCAAGCTTCGCCTCAGCACCCTGGACCAAGGATGCATGGTTCCTAGTCCTGTTCTGAGGACGAAGCAAAGGCCTAAGACAAAGAAGACTCTTGGCACAAAGAGGCGGCCAGAAGGCGCCAGTGGAGATGCACCAAGGAGGCTTTTGTTGGTTGCCACTTCTTTATGCTTTAGCTGGAGAAAGAAAGAAAGGCAGGCAGGAGCATCTTCAAGACAGAAAGAGCCAAACTTGCAAGCTTCAAAAACGAATGCTTAGCAACCCCACCACCGCAGCTGTCAAGGAGCAGCCAGAGCCCCAGGGCAGCCTCCAAAAGTGGAGCAACCCTCCTCTTTATAGCCTGCTTTCTCCCAGCCCTCCTAGTTCACAGGAACTCCAGCACTGGCACCTACCACACTTCACCTGACCCACCCCCATCAGCCTCTGTGGGGTTAGGCTTAGGGTGCTGGGGAGGAATAGCTGGGGTCTTCAGGGCAGAATCTGTGAACATGGCCAAGTAGGGTAGAGGCAAGAAGCTTGGAAACTGCACTCGGAGGCTCAGTAGCTTCCTCTGAACAAGAAAACCACTCGTGGGATATCTTCCCAGCCATGGCAACAGCGAGGAGGGATCCTTCTAGAAAAGGAACGGGGGTTCAAGTGGGGTGAGAGACTTGGCCCTGCTGCCTGGGACTGTCTCTGTTTTAGCACCAAGAGTTCTCCATCCTTGAAGACCCCTCAGACCTGGGAAAACAGAGGCTGGTCATCCAAGCACAGGAAGATGTGGCCACGTTCTTCCCAACCCCAATGCCCGGGATTTAGAAAGAAACTCCACAGTGCAGGGGTGCCTAGATTGGCCTCCCACAACTGGCAGGGGCTGGACTGGGAGCTGTAAGGAACCATTTCACTTTAATTAATTGCTTTTCAGTTTTTCCAAACTACTCCCATCATGAGTGGTTTAAACTAAGATCATAGCATCTGGTCCCATCACTTCAGGACAAATAGATGGGGAAACAATGCAAACAATGACAGACTTTATTTTCTTGGGCTCCAAAATCACTGCAGATGGTGACTGTAGCCATGAAGTTAAAAGATGCTTGCTCCTTAGAAGAAAAGCTATGACCAACCTAAACAGCATGTTAAAAAGCAGAGATATTACTCTGCCAACAAAGGTCCATCTAGTCAAGGCTATGGTTTTTCCAGTAGTAATGTATGGATGTGAGAGTTGGACCATGAAGAAGGCTAAGCATCAAAGAATGGATGCTTTTGAACTGTGGTGTTGGAAAAGACTCTTGAGAGTCCCTTGGACTGCAAGGAGAGCCAACCAGTCCATCCTAAAGGAAATCAGTCCTGAATATTCATTGGAAGGACTGATGCTGAAGTTGAAACTCCAATACTTTGGCCACCTGATGTGAAGAACTGACTCACTGGAAAAGATGCTGATACTGGGAAAGATTGAAGGCAGGAGGAGAAGGGGATGACAGAGGATAAGATGGTTGGATGGCATCACCCACTCGATGGACATGAGTTTGAGCAAGCTCCGCGAATTGGTGATAGACAGGTAAGCCTGGCATGCTACAGTCCATGGGGTCACAAAATGTCAGACACGACTGAGCTACTGAACTGAACTGAAACCACTCAGATTTATAAACTACACTAGACATTTCTCAGCTCTGCCTAAGGACAGGAAGCTTTCTCTGTTTCTCACAGTTTAAACTGTTTTAAAGTTTGATAGAAAGGCTGAGAGTTTTGTGAGATTTGTTCAATGGGTTTAAGTTGTGAACAAACTTCCCAATTATGTCTCAAACTTACCAATTGTGTATTTTAAAGAAGTGTGATTATTCTCTATTTGAGGCATTCAAATGCTTATCAAGTGCTTAGTGTTAGGGTTCAGTTCACATGAAAGATGACAGGAATTTCCCAAGGCGAAGATCCTACAAGCAATTTGGAATTTTAACTCTGCAATGGTTGTAGGTTTCTTTATTTCATTTGTCCTCAGGACTGGGAAATACAGTGAGTTCAATGAATTAAATGGCTTTTGTTTCACTGCCAGCTTTGGTTTTAAAGCAAAGTATCTTGAAACTAATTTACTTGCAAAGCTTTACTTTAATTGATATACACATATTAAAAGACACTTATTTTTTTGTTTATGTGTAGTTTAGATAAAAATATTTCAGTATAGTTTAAGGTGTTGAACACCTTTAGTCCAGGGGTCCCCAACCTCTGGGCCACAGATTGGCACCTCCTGCCTGATTGTTGTTGTTGTTCAGGCACTCAGTTGTGTCTGACACTTTGCAGCTCCATGAACTGCACCCACGCCACGCTTCCCTGTCCATCACTATATCCCTGAGTTTGCTCAAACTCATGTCCATTGAGTCAGTGATGCCATCCAACCATCTCATCCTCTTTTGGCCCCTTCTCCTCTTGCCCTCAATCTTTTCTAGCATCATGGTCTTTTCCAATGAGTCAGCTCTTCACATCAGGTGGCCAAAGTATTAGAACTTCAGCTTCAGCATCAGTCCTTCTAATGAATATTCAGGGCTGATATCCTTTAGCATTGACTGGTTTGATCTCCTTACTGGCCAAGGGAATCTCAAGAGTCTTCTCCAGCACCACAATTCAAAAGCGTCAATTCTTTGGCACCCAGCCTTCTTAATAGTCCAACTCTCACATCCATACATGACTACTAGAAAAACCATAGCTTTGACTATCAGACTGTTGTTGGCAAAGGGATGTCTTTGCTTTTTAATATGCTGTCTAGGTTTGTCATACCTTTTCTTTCAAAGACCAAGAGTCTTTCGATTTCATGAATGCAGTCACAGTCTGCATTGATTCTGGAGTCCAAGAAAATGAAATCTGACACTGTTTCCACATTTACCCCATCTATTTGCCAGGAAGTGATAAGATCAGATGTCATTATCATAGTTTTTTGAATGTTGAGTTCTAAGCCAGCTTTTTCACTCTTCTCTTTCACCTTCATCAAGAGGCTCTTTAGTTCCTCTTCACTTTCTGCCATTAAAGTGGTATCATCTGCATATCTGAGGTTGTTGATATTTCTCCCAGCAATCTTGATTCCAGCTTGCGATTCATTTAGCCTGGCATTTCACATGATGTATTCTGCTCAGAAGTTAAATACACAGGGTGACAACATACAGCCTTGATGTACTCCTTTCCCAATTTGGAAGCAATCCAATGTTGCATGGTCAGTTCTAGCTGTTGCTTCTTGACCTGCACACAGGTTTCTCAGAAGGCAGGTAAGGTGGTCTGGTATCCCCACCACTTTAAGAATATTCCGTTTGTTGTGATCCGCACAGTCAATAAAACAGAAGCAGATGTTTCTCTGGAATTCCCTTGCTTTTTCTATGATCCAGAGGATGTTCGCAATTTGATCTCTGGTTTCTCGGCCTTCTCTGAATGCAGCTTGTACATTTGAAAGTTCTCAGTTCACATATTGCAGAGACCTAACCGTGAAGGATTTTGAGCATAATATTGCTGGCATGCGAAATGAGAGCAATTGTACAATAATTTGAACATTCTTTGACATTACCTTTCTTTGGGATTGGAATGAAAATTGACCTTTTCCAGTCCTATGGACACTGCTGAGTTTTGCAAACTTGTTGGCATAATGAGTACAGCACTTTCACAGCATCATCTTTTAGGATTTGAAACAGCTCAGCTGGAATTCCATCACCTCCACTAGCTTTGTTTGTAGTGATACTGCCTAAGGTCCACTTGGCTTCACACTCCACGATGTCTGGCTCTAGGTAGTGACCACATCATCGTGGTTGTCTCAGTCATTAGCTTTTTTGTACAGTTCTGTTTATTCTTGCTACCTCTTCTTAATCTCTTCTGCTTCTGTTAGGTCCTTGCTGTTTTTGTCCTTTATTGTGCCTTTCTTTATATGAAATGCTCCCTTGGTATCTCCAATTTTCTTAAAGAGATCTCTAGTCTTTCCCATTCTATTGTTTTCCCCTATTTCTTTGCATTAGTCACTTAAGAAGGCTTTCTGATCTCTCTTTGCTATTCTCTGGAACTCTGCACTCAGTTGGGTAAATCTTTCCCTTTCTCCTCTGCCTTTTACTTCTTTTCTCAGCTTTTGTAAGGCCTCCTTAGACAACCACATTGCCTGCCATCTTGCATTTCTTTTTCTTTCAGTATGATTCAGTTCAGTCACTCGGTCATGTCCAAATCTTGGCGACCCCAAGAACTGCAACACACCAGGTATCTCTGTCCATCCCAACTCCCGGAGTTCACCCAAACTCATGTCCATCGAGTTGGTGACGCCATCCAATCATCTCATCCTCTGTCGTCCCCTTCTCCTCCTGCCCCCAATCCCTTCCAGCATCAGGGTCTTTTACAATGAGCCAAATCTTAGCATGAGGTGGCCAAAGTATTGGAGTTTCAGCTTCAGTATCAGTCCTTCCAATGAATACTCAGGACTGATCTCCTTTAGGATGGACTGGTTGGACCTCCTTGCAGTCCAAGAGATTCTCAAGAGTCTTCTCCAACACCACAGTTCAAAAGCATCAATTCTTCGGCGCTCAGCCTTCTTCACAGTTCAACTCTCACATCCATACATGACTACTGGAAAAACCATAGCTTTAGATGGACCTTTGTTGACAAAGTAATGTCTCTGCTTTTTAAAATCCTATCTAGGTTGGTCATAACTTTCCTTCCAAGGAGTAAGTGTCTTTTAATTTCATGGCTGCAATCACCATCTGCAGTAATTTTGGAGCTCCAAAAAATTAAGTCTGACACTGTTTCCACTGTCTCCCCATCTATTTCCCATGAAGTGATGGGACCAGATGCCATGATC
>NW_011495034.1:6091211-6091507 GCF_000754665.1 Bison bison bison | reverse complement strand
CTTTACCTATTTGGAACCAGTCTGTTGTTCCATGTCAGTTCTAACTGTTGCTTCCTGACCTGCATATACGTTTCTCAAGAGGCAGGTCAGGTGGTCTGGTATTCCCATCTCTTTCAGAATTTTCCACAGTTTATTGTGCTCCACACAGTCAAAGGCTTTGGCATAGTCAATAAAGCAGAAATAGGTGTTTTACTGGAACTCTCCGCTTTTTCGATGATCCAGCAGATGTTGGCAATTTGATCTCTGGTTCCTCTGCCTTTTCTAAAACCAGCTTGAACATCTGGAAGTTCACAGTT
>NW_011495034.1:6082107-6091111 GCF_000754665.1 Bison bison bison | reverse complement strand
AAGTTCACAGTTCACATATTGCTGAAGCCTGGCTTGGAGAATTTTGAGCATTACTTTACTAGCGTGTGAGATGAGTGCAATTGTGCAGTAGTTTGAGCATTCTTTGGAATTGCCTTTCTTTGGGATTGGAATGAAAACTGACCTTTTCCAGTCCTGTGACCACTGCTGAGTTTTCCAAATTTGCTGCCATATTCAGTGCAGCACTTTCACACCATCATCTTTAACTGGAATTCCATCACCTCTGCTAGCTTTGTTCGTAGTGATGCTTTCTAAGGCCCACTTGACTTCACATTTCAGGATGTCTGCCTCTAGGTGAGTGATCACACCATCGTGATCTTCATCGGTCATGAAGATCTCTTTTGTACAGTTCTGTGTATTCTTGTCACCTCTTCTTAATATCGTCTGCTTCTGTTCGGTCCATACCATTTCTGTCCTTTATCGAGCCCCATTTTTGCATGAAATGTTCCCTTGGTATCTCTAATTTTCTTGAAGAGATCTCTAGTCTTTCCCATTGTTGTTTTCCTCTATTTCTTTGCATTGATCGTTGAGGAAGGCTTTCTTATCTCTTCTTGTTATTCTTTGGAACTCTGCATTCAGATGCTTATATCTTTCCTTTTCTCCTTTGCTTTTCGCTTCTCTTCTTTACACGGCTATTTGTAAGGCCTCCTCAGACAGCCATTTTGCTTTTTTGCCTTTCTTTTCCATGGGGATGGTCTTGATCCCTGTCTCCTGTACAGTGTCACAAACCTCCATCCATAGTTCATCAGGCACTCTATCAAATCTAGGCCCTTAAATCTATTTCTCACTTCCACTGTATAATCATAAGGGGTTTGATTTAGGTTATACTTGAATGGTGTAGTGGTTTTCCCTACTTTCTTCAATTTCAGTCTGAATTCGGCAATAAGGAGCTCATGATCTGAGCTACAGTCAGCTCCCAGTCTTGTTCTTCCTGACTCTATGGAGCTTCTCTATCTTTGGCTGCAAAAAATATAATCAATCTGAATTTGGTGATGACCATCTGGTGATGTCCACGTGTAGAGTCTTCTCTTGTGTTGTTGGAAGAGGGTGTTTGCTATGACCAGTGCGTTCTCTTGGAAAAACTCTATTAGCCTTTGCCCTGCTTCATTCCATACTCCAAGGCCAAATTTGCCTGTTACTGCAGGTATTTCTTGACTTCCTACTTTTGAATTCCAGTCCCCTATAATGAAAAGGACATCTTTTGGGGGTGTTAGTTCTAAAAGGTCTTGTAGGTCTTCATAGAACCATTCAACTTCAGCTTCTTCAGCATTACTGCTTGGGACATAGGCTGGTATTACCGTGATATTGAATGGTTTGCCTTGGAAATGAACAGAGATCATTCTGTCATTTTTGAGATTACATCCAAGTACTGCATTTCGGACTCTTTTGTTGACCATGATGGCTACTCCATTTCTTCTAAGGGACTCCTGCCCACAGTAGTAGATATAATGGTCATCTGAGTTAAATTCATCCATTCCAGTCCATTTTAGTTCACTGATTCCTAGAATGTTGACATTCACTCTTGCCATCTCCTGTTTGACCACTTCCAATTTGCCTCGATTCATGGATCTAACACAGGTTCCTATGCAATATTGCTCTTCTCAGCATCGGACCTTGCTTCTATCACCAGTCACATCCACAACTGGGTATTGTTTTTGCTTTGGCTCCATTAGCAGTGGCATTAGATTAGAAATAAAGTGCACACTAAATGTACTGTGCTTGAATCATCCCAAAACCACCCACCTGCTCTCATTCTGTGGAAAATTGTCTTCCACAAAACTGGCCTGTGGTGCCAGAAAGGCTGGGGACCACTCACTGGTTTAGTCTACATCTTAGGGGCCTTTAGTTAACTTCAAAGTAACTTAAATATGAATCTGTACCTAGACCAAGTATTTTAAACACCTTCCCCTGCTTCTAGAACATTAGAAGTGATTTCTCTTTGGCACAATGAGCAATGGCCGAGCCATTTTCAATGACTACCTTGAAAACTGCACAGATGCCACCACCCTTGGGTGGACAGGATGTAGGGACCGAGGAGCCCGTCTGCCCAGCAACTTGCCCTGTATCCTGTACTGAGAGCCACTTGTGGGGCTGGGCTCCTCCTCCTCAGGTGCTCTGCCTTCACGGATGTCTCAAATCCCTGAAGAGACGAAAGGTTTGACTGGTTCTGCATTTTGGATATCAGTGCACTTGCCCCAGAGTGAAATTCTCACCCTATTTTTGGAATGCTTGAGGACAAAGTGCAGGAGACTCTCTGAACTTACATATAGAGAGAATATGTGACTACTTGGTGCTTGATTGCTAACGACACTTGTATGTTTATAAGAATAGGCTGTAAGCCTCATCTTGATCGTGATACACTCTGGTTACAGGGTTGTGGAGGGAGTTTATAACTTTCACCCGCCTCTAGTGCCTGATAGACTGCTGCTGTTGTTCAGTCGCTCAGTCATGTCCAGCTCTTTGTAACCCCATGGACTGCGGCATGCCAGTCTTCTCTGTCCGTCAACATCTCCCAGGCTTGCTCAAACTCACGCCCATTGAGTCGGTGATGCCATCCAACCATCTCATCCTCTGTCATTCCCCTTCTTCTTCTGCCTTAAATCTTTCCCAGCATCAGGGTCTTTTCTAATGAGCTGGCTCCTCATATCAGGTGGCCAAAGTATTGGAGTTTCAGCTTCAGCATCAGTCTTTTCAATGAATATTCAGAGTTGATTAATTTCCTTTAGGATTGATTGGTTTGATCTCCTTGCAGTCCAAGGGACTTTCAAGAGTCTTCTCCAACACCACAGTTCAAAAGCATCAATTCTTCGGCACTCAGCCTTCTTCATGGTTAACTCTCACATCAATAACGTGACTACTAGAAAAACCATAGTTTGACTAGATGGACGTTTGTTGGCAGAGTAATGTGTCTGCTTTTTAACATGCTGTCTAGGTTTGTCATAACCTTTCTTCAAAGGAGCAAGCATCTTTTAATTTCATGGCTGCAGTCACCAACTACAGTGATTCTGAAGCCCAAGAAAATAAAGTCTGTCACTGTTTGCATTGTTTCCCCATCTATTTGCCACAAAGTGATGGGACCAGATGCCAAGATCTTCATTTTCTGAATGCTGAGTTTTAAGCCAGCTTTTTCACTCTCCTCTTTCACTTTCATCAAGAGGCTCTTTAGTTCCTCTTCGCTTTCTGCTGTAAGGGTCGTGTCATCTGCATATGTGAGGTTATTGATATTTCTCCAGGCAGTCTTTTTTTTTTTTTTAGTTCTACCAGTTTATTGCTACCAACCCATTTCCCTCCACCCTCATGCACACATGCTCAGTCATGTAACCCCATGGACTGCAGCCCACCAGGCTCCTCTGTCCATGGACTTTTCCAGGCAAAAATACTGGAGTGTCCCGGCACTCTTGATTCCAACTTCTGCTTCAACCAGCCTGGCATTTCTGCATAGAAGCTAAATAAGCAAGGTGACATTATACAGCCTTGATGTACTCCTTTCCCAATTTGTAACTAGTCCGTTGCTCCATGTCCGGTTCTAACTGTTGCTTCTTGACCTGCATACAGGATTCTCAGGAGGTAGGTAAGGTGGTCTGATATTCCCATCCTTTGAAGAATTTTCCACAGTTCATTGTCCACACAGTTAAAGGTTTTGGTGTAGTCAATAAAGCAGAAGTAGATATTTTTTCTGGAATTCTCTGGCTTTTTTGATGATCCAACGAATGTTGGCAATTTGATCTCTGGTTCCTCTGCCTTTTCTAAATGCAGCCTGTACATCTGGAAGTTCTTAGTTCATGTACCCTTGAAGCCTAGCTTGGAGAATTTGGGGCATTACTATGCTAGCGTGTGAGATGAGTGCAACTGTGCAGTCATTTAAACATTCTTTGGCATTGCCTTTCTTTGGGATTGGAATAAAAACTAACCTTTTCCTGTCTGTGGCCACTGCTAAGTTTTCCAAATTTGCTGGCAGATTGAGTGCAGTACTTCCACAGCATCATATTTTAGGATTTGAAATAGCTCAGCTGGAATTCCATCACCTCCACTAGCTTTGTTTGTAGTGATGCTTCCTAAGGTGCACTTGACTTCACATTCTAGGATGTCTGGCTCTAGGTGAGTGATCACACCATCGTGATTATCTGGGTCATGAAGTTGTTTTTTTGTATAGCTCTTCTGTGTATTCTTGCCACCTCTTCTTAATATCTTCTGCTTCTGTTAGGTCCATACTGTTTCTGTCCTTTACTGTGTATATCTTTGCATGAAATGTTCCCTTGGTATCTCTAATTTTCTTGAAGCGATCTCTAGTTTTTCCCATTCTATTGTTTTCCTCTATTTCTTTGAATTGATCATTTAGGAAGGATTTCTAATCTCTCCTTGCTATTCTTTGGACCTCTGCATTTAGATGGATGTATCTTTGTTTTTGTCCTTTGCCTTTCACTTCTCTTCTTTTCTCAGCTATTTGTAAGGCCTCCTCAGACAACCATTTTGCCTTTTTGCATTTCTTTTTCTTGGGGATGGTTTTTTATCATTGCCTCCTGTACAACTTTACAAATCTCCATCTATAGTCTTCAGACACTCTATCTATCAGATCTAATCCCTTGAATCTATTTGCCACTTCCACTGTATAATCAAAGAGATTTGATTTAGGTCCTATCTAAATGGCTTAGTGGTTTTCCCTACTTTCTTCAACTTAAGTCTAAATTTTTCAATCAGGAGTCCATGATCTGAGCCACAGTCAGCTACTGGTCTTGTTTTTGCTGACTGTATACAGCTTCTCCATCTTTGTCTGCAAAGAATATAATCAATCTGATTTCGGTATTGACGATCTGGTGATATCCATGTGTAGAGTCATCTCTTGTGTTGTTGGAAGAGCATGTCTGCTATGACCAGTGTATTCTCTCAGCAAAAGTCTGTTAGCCTTTGCCCTGCTTCATTTTGTACTCCAAGCCCAAACTTGCCTGTTACTCCAGGTATCTTTTGACTTCCTACTTTTGCATTCCAGTCCCCTATGATGAAAAGGACATCTTTTTTTTGGTGTTAGTTCTAGAGAGTGTCAATGTTCACACTTGCCATCTCTATTATTCTTTTTAATTCCTGAGTAATGTTCCATTGTTTACATGTACCACATCTTCTTTATCCATGTACCTGTTGATGAACATTTAGCTTGTTTCCATGTCTTGACTACTGTAAATAGTGCGGCAATGAACCTCAGGGTGCATGTATCTTTTTGAATTATAGTTTTCTCCAGATATATCATAGGAATGGGATTAGTGAATCATACGGTAGCTCTATTTTTAGTTTTTTAAGAAATCTCCAGACTGATCTCCATACTGACTGTACCAATTTACTTTCCCACCAACAGTGTAGGAAGGTTCACTTTTCTTCAAATCCTCTCTAGCATTCATTCTTAGGCTTTCTGGTGATAGCCATTCCTGTAAGAGGTGATACCTCATTGTAGTTTTGATTTGCATTTCTCTAACACTTAGAGATGCTGAGCATCTTTTCTTGTGTTTTTTGGCCATCTGTATGTATTCTTTGGAGAAATGTCTACTTAGATCTTCTGCTCATTTTTTATTGGGTTTTTATTATATTGATCTGCATGACCTATCTGTATATTTTAGAGATTAATCTCTTGCTGGTTAAATCCTTTGCAAATATTTTCTCCGATTCTGTGGGTTGTCTTTTCATTTGCTTATGGTTTCCCTTGTCATCAAAAGCATTTAAGTTTAATTAGGTCACATTTGTTTTTATTTATATTACTCCAGGAGAGGAATCAAAAAAGATATTGCTGCTATCTATGTCTAAGTGTTCTGCCTATGTCTTCCTCTAAGAGTTTTATATTATCTGGTCTTACACTGAGGTCTTTAATCCATGTTGTGTTTATTTTTGTGTATGGTATTAGAGAACATTCTAATTTCATTCTTTTACACGCAGATGTCCAGTTCTCCCAGCACCACTTATTGAAGACTGTGCTTTCTCTATTGTGTATTCCTGCCTCCTTTGTTGTAGATTAATTGACCACAGATCTGTGGGTTTATTTCTAAGCTTTCTATCCTGTTCAATTAATCTATCTTTCTGTTTTTGTGCTACAACTATACTCTTTTGATTACTGTAGCTTTATATTATAGTCTGAAGTCAGGAAGCCTGATTCCTCCATGCCCATTTCTCTTTCTCAAGATTGCTTTGGCTATTTGAGGTCTTTTGTGTTTCCATAAAGATTCTTTTTTTCTAGATCTGCAAAAATTGCCATTGGTAATTCAATAGGGATTGCACTGAATCCCAAGACTGCATCACCTTGGGTAGTACAGATATTTGGAGAAAACTGAGTCTTCCAATCCAAGACCATGGTATAGCTTTCCATTTCTTTGTGTCACCTTTGATTTTTTCCATCAGTGTCTTAGAATTTTCAGAGTACAGGTCTTTTAGCTCCTTGTTATTGTATAGTGACTAAGTTACATCAGACTCTTTACAACCCCATGGACTGTAACACACCAGGCTTACCTGTCCTTCACTATCTCCTGGAGTTTTCTCAAACTCAAGTCCATTGATGATGCCATCCAACCATTTCATCCGCTGTTGCCCTCTTCTCATCCTGCACTCAATCCTTCCCAGCATCAGGGTCTTTTCCAGTAAATCTACCTAACTACTCCTTAGGTAGATTTATTCCTAAGTATTTTATTCTTTTCAATGCAATGACAAATAAAACTGTCTCCTTAGTTTCTCTTTCTGATCTTTTGCTGTTAGTGTATAGAAATGCAATGGACTTCTGTGTATTACTTTTGTATCCTGCAACTTTATCAAATTCATTGATGAGCTCTAGTGTCTTTCTGGTAATATCGTAGAATTTTCTATGTACAGTATCATGTCATCTGCAGAGTGACAGTTTTATTTCTTCTTTTCCGATCTGGATTCCTTTTATTTCTTTTTTCTCTTCTGACTGTTGTGGCCAGGACCTCCAAAACAATGTTGAATAAAAGTGGTGAGAGTAGACATTCTTGTCTTATTCCTGATCTTAGAGTAAAGGCTTTCAGCTTTTTACCACTGAGTATGATGTTAGCTATGGGTTTGTCACATATGGTCATTATTCTGTTGAGGTATGTTTCCTCTACGCCCACTTTCTGGACAATTTTTTTTTATCATAAATGGATGCTGAATACTGTCAAAAGTTGGTTCTGCATCTATTGAGATGATCACATGGTTTTTATTTTTCCTTTTGTTGATGTGGTATATCACACTGATTGATTTGCAGACATTGAAAAATATTTGCATCTCTTGGAAATATCCCACTTGATCATGGTATATGCTCTTCTGAATGTATTGTTGGATTCAGTTTGCTACTATTTTGCTAAAGATTTTTGCATTTGTGCTCATCAGTGATATTGGCCTGTAACTTTCGTGTGGTATCTTTGGTTTTGGTATCAGGGTAGTGGCAGCCTCATAGAATGAGCTTGGGAGTTCTCCTTCCTCAGCAATTTTTTGGAAGGACAGGTGTTAACTCTTCTCTAAATGTTTGACGGAATTCGCCTGTAAAGCTATCTGGTACTGAACTTCTCTTATTTGTTGGGAGTTTTTTTTAATCACAGTTTCAATTCCAGTGCCTGTGATTGATTTTTTCATATTTCCTATTTCTTCCTGGTCAATCTTGGGAAATTGTACCCATCTAAGAATTTGCCCATTTCTTCCAGGTTGTCCATTTTATTGGCATATAGTTATCTGTAATAGTCTCTTGTCATCCTTTGTATTGCTGTGGTGTCAACTGTAACTTCTGCTTTTACATTTCTAATTTTATTGATTTGAGTCTTCCTTTTTTTTCTTGATGAGTCTGACTAAGGGTTTATCTATTTTGTTTATCTTTTCAGAGAACCAGCTTTTAGTTTTATTGATCCTTGCCACTATTTTCTTCATCTCTGTTTCATTTATTTCTGCTCTGATCTTTATGATTTTTTTTCCTTTCTACTAACTTTAGGTTTTGTGTGTTCTTCTTTCTCTAGTTGCTTTAGATATGAGGTTAGGTTGTTTATTTGAGATGTTTTCTGAAGTAAGATTATATTGCTGTAAAATTCCCTCTTAGAAGCGCTTTTGCTGCATCCCATAGGTTTTGGATCATCATGTTTTTGCTTTCAGTGGTGTCTAGGTTTTTGTTTTTCTGTTTTTTTTTTTTCCTCTTTGATTTCTTCAGTGATCCACTGGTTGTTTAGCATATTGCTTAGCCTCCGTGCATTTATGTTTTTTTTTTCTTTCCAGTTTTTTCTTATACTTGACTTCTAATCTCACAGCATTGTTATTACAAAAGATGCTTGATGTGATTTCAATTGTCTTAAAGTTATCAAGCCATGCTTTGCAGCCCAGCATGTGATCCTGGAGAATGCTCTATGTGCACTTGAAAAGAATGTGTATTCTGCTGCTTTCAGATGGAACACTCTACATGTATCAGTTAAGTCCATCTGATTTGATGTGTCATCTATGGTCTATGTTTCCTAACTGATTTTTCTCTCTGGCTAATCTATCCATTGATGTAGATAGGGTGTCCTTATAACAATGAAGTCCCCATTATTATTGTGTTAACTGTCTTTCTCCTTTTATGGCTATTAGCATTTGCCTTATATATTGAGGTGCTCCTATGCCAAAGCCTTTGACTGTGTGGATCACAATAAACTGTGGAAAATTCTGAAAGAGATGGGAATACCAGATCACCTGATCTGCCTCTTGAGAAATTTGGATGCAGGTCAGGAAGCAACAGTTAGAACTGGACATGGAACAACAGACTGGTTCCAAATAGGAAAAGGAGTTCGTCAAGGCTATATATTGTCACCCTGTTTATTTAACTCATATGCAGAGTACATCATGAGAAATGCTGGACTGAAAGTGAGGAGGAACTAAAAAGCCTTTTGATGAAAGTGAAAGTGGAGAGTGACAATGTTGGCTTAAAGCTCAACATTCAGAAAACGAAGATCATGGCATCCGGTCCCATAACTTCATGGGAAATAGATGGGGAAACAGT
>NW_011495034.1:6037764-6082007 GCF_000754665.1 Bison bison bison | reverse complement strand
AAACTCCAGTACTTTGGCCACCTCGTGCAAAGAGTTGACTCATTGGAAAAGACTCTGATGCTGGGAGGGATTAGGGGCAGGAGGAGAAGGGGACGACAGAGGATGAGATGGCTGGATGGCATCACTGACTCGATGGACATGAGTCTGGGTGAACTCCGGGAGTTGGTGATGGACAGGGAGGCCTGGCGAGCTGAGATTCATGGGGTCGCAAAGAGTCAGACACAATTGAGCGACTGAACTGAACTGAACTGATGTTGGATGCATTATATATTTACAACTGTTCTATCTTCTTCCTGGATTGATCCCTTGATCATTATGTAGTGTCCCTCTCTGTCTCTTGTAAAAGCCTTTATTTTAAAGTCTATTTTGCTTGATATGAGTATTGCTACTCCAGATTTCTTCTGAATTCCATTTACATGGAACACCTTTTTCCATCCCATAACTTTCAGTCTGTATGTGTCCCTAGATCTGAAGTGGGTCTGTTGTGTACAGCATATACATGGGTCTTGATTTTGTATTCATTCAGCCAATATATGTCTTTTGTATGGAGCATTTAATCTGTTTGTATTTTAAGGTAATTACAGATGTGTATGTTCTTATTTCCATTTTGTGAACTGTTCTGGATTTGCTTTTGTCTGTCTTTTTCCTTACATTCCTCTTTTGTTCCTTTCTCTGGTGATTTGATTGCTATTTTTAGTGTTGTATTTATATTCCTTTTCCTTGTATTTGAGTATCTATCGTAGACTTTCAGTTTGTAGTTACCATCAAGTTTTGACATAGCAGTCACAGACATACACACACACACACACACACACACACACATGACTGTTTTAACTGCTGGCCTCTTAATTTCAAATATTCTGCATTTGTACTCTCTTTTCATGATTGCCAGTTTTGATATCATATATGTTTGCGGATGACTTCCTAACCTTAACTGTACGTTTGCCTTTACTGCTGAGCTTTCCAGTTCATAATTTTCTTGTTTCTAGTTGTGGCCTCTTCTTTTCCACCTAGAGAAGTTCCTTTAGCATTTGTTTAAATGCTGAATTTGGTGTGTTGACTTCTCTTAGCTTTTGCTTGTCTGTAAAACTTTTTGATCTATCCATCAAATTTGAGAGTCTTGCTGGGTAGAGTATTTTTGGTTGTAGGTTTTCCCCGTCATCACTTTAAATATAGCATGCCATGCCCTTCTGGCCTGCAGAATTTCTGCTGAAAAATCAGGTGATAACCCTATGGAGAATTCTTTTCTCTGTTACTTGCTGCTTTTAATATTTTCCCTCTTTGTCTTTAATCCTTGTCAATTTGATTAATATGTGTCTCAGCATATTAAGACACATATGTTGGGTTTAACCTATACATGACTCTGCTTCCTGAGCTTGGGTCACTAGTTCCTTTTAATTTCAGATATTATCTCTTTGCATATTTTCTTGAAGCATCTAATACATTTAAAATAAGATAGATTTCTTGCTAAAATGCTTTTAGAAAGGGAAAATATACCTAATTACAGTGCATCATGAAACAGGACACTGTGTCAAAAGAGTCAATTGAGATGATATATTTTATGTAATTGAGAGATACTATATTTTCTTCTCTCACAGTTCTCTATATGGGCATATATCAAAAGCATTAGAATAGCAAAAATTACCTCTCTTACTCTTTTTTCTATTATAAACAGCCTGAAATGTAAGATAATATTAAGGATAAGTGCCAGACAGTATTCTATATTGCCAGTGAAATTTGACAAATTCAAATTTCAAACCCAGAGTCTGTCAACAGAATGCACAGTTCTAATAACGTTTCTAGACAGAAGTAAATAGCTTGCTATGTTCCTCTATGACATCAAAGAAGACGTGTCTCTCTGATTATAGTAGATTCTAACTCATTCACTCACCGAACTTGAAGTTCTGTCCCTATTCAAGGAATAGGGACATCAACTTCTTTGCACCCACCCCTCCTCCCTGAACACATTTCACTGAATGTGAAATAAAATAGGATTTCCTGATAAGAAAGCCCATCAGAAGGAAAAATACCAATACAGTATACTAACGCATATATATGGAATTTAGAAAGATGGTAACAATAACCCTGTGTACGAGACAGCAAAAGAGACACTGATGTATAGAACAGTCTTATGGACTCTGTGGGAGAGGGAGAGGGTGGGAAGATTTGGGAGAATGGCATTGAAACATGTAAAATATCATGTATGAAACGAGATGCCAGTCCAGGTTCGATGCACGATACTGGATGCTTGGGGCTAGTGCACTGGGACGACCCAGAGGGATGGTATGGGGATGGAGGAGGGAGGAGGGTTCAGGATGGGGAACACATGTATACCTGTGGTGGATTCATTTTGATATTTGGCAAAACTAATACAATTATGTAAAGCTTAAAAATTAAATTAAATTTAAAAAAAAATAAAAAAAGAAAGCCCATCAGGCAGAAGAGGACTTCAGGGGGAAATCCTGAAATTATCCTTCCCTAAAGGTCACCATGGCTTCAAAGTGACCGATCGCTGCCACAGGACGTCTCTCATCAACATTCTCTCTCTCTCTGTCTGTACAGTTAGGGGGAAAAGCACAGTGAGGGAAAAAAAGCACAGTAAATCTTGGTAAACATGGTCAATTCTGAAGGAAAATAAGACACTTGTAATACATTATGTTTACAAATTCCCTTCTCTGTAAGTCCCACTTGAGTTGTGCTTGACATTTACAATTGTAACTGACAGAGAAGTGCTGAGCTAGAGCAAAATGGATGCAGATGGACAGTGAACCAGGACTTAAGTATTTGTTGCCGCTGTTAATCACTCTTACAGGCAGGATTTGATACCACTACAAAAATGTCACCTTTTCCTAAAGAGCTATTTACATGAGAAGGCTAGGAAAAAACTGAACAGTCCCATCCAGTTTTCCACCATCTGTGCCAAGCACAACAGTATTCCTTCATTCTTAGTCTCATCGAATGACTATTGGCAACTTACCCTTCTGAAATAGTGTACATTTAAATTTAAAAGTCAGGGAAGTTTCTTAAACTTACCTATTCATTTATCTTTTCCTATATTTTGTCTATAAAAGTCAACAACATTTTATGTGTATTATTGATTGGTAGTGAGCAGTCACAAGTTTTTTTCAGTCTTGCTTTGGTTGACAATTTCTATTTGTATTAAAGAAGATGGAAACACGCACAACAATTGATATGACCTTTAAATTTTAATTCTACATGTATATCACAGCATTAGTTTCCTATTGCTGCTGTAACAAATTATCATGACTTAGTGATTTAAAGCAATATAAACTTATTAAGATACTAAGATACCATTCTGGAGATCAGAAGTACAAAATGGGTTTCATTGGACTAAAATCAAGGTGTCAGAAGGATTTCGTTCCTTCTGGCATTTCAAGAGAAAAATGTATTCCTTTGCCTTTTCCAGCTTCTGGAGACTTCCTGCGTTCCTTGGCCTAGGTCCTTCAAAATCATAAGTACACCATCCTTAAATCTCTTTCTGATTCTATTACCTCTAATGTCATCTTTACCTCTCCCGGTCCTGATACTGACCCTCCTGCCTCCCTCTTACAAACATTATGATATTATGATATTTCAAGATAATCTTCCTATCTCATAAATCGTTAAATTAATCACAACTACAAAAGGGACTCTGGTCCCATGGCATCTGGTCCCATCACTTCATGGCAAACAGATGGGGAAACAACGGAAACAGTGACAGACTTTATTCTCTTGGGCTCCAAAATCACTGCAGATGGTGATTGCAGCCTTGAAATTAAAAGACGCTTGCTCCTTGGAAGACAATCTATGACCAACCTAGACAGCATATTAAAAAGCAGAGATATTACTGTGCCAACAAAGGTCTGTCTAGTCAAACCTATGGTTTTTCCAGTAGTCATGTATGGATGTGAAAGTTGGACTATAAAGAAAGTTGAGCACCAAAGAATTGATGCTTTTGAACTGTGGTGTTGGAGAAGACTCTTGAGAGTCCCTTGGACAGCAAAAAGATCAAACCAGTCAGTCCTCCAGGAAATCAGTCCTGAATATTCATTGGAAGGACTGATGCTGAAGCTGAAACTCCAATACTTTGGCCACCTGATGCGAAGAACTGACTCACTGGGAAAGATCCTGATGCTGGGAAAGATTGAAGGCAGGAGGAGAGGGGAACGACAGAGAATGAGATGGCTGGATGGCATCACCGACATGATGGACTTGAGTTTGAGCAAGCTCTGGGAGTTGATGGACAGGGAAGCCTAGCATGCTGCAGTCCATGGGGTCACAAAGAATCAGACATGACTGAGCAACCGAACTGAACTGAACAAAAGGGACTACAAAAATCCCTTTGTTGCTTTAGGCAACGTGTACATACAGCACATACAAGTTTCAGGGGTTAAAGCATTGCCGTCTTTGAAGGGTCATTATTATACCAACAGTAATCACCAAGCCTCTACCAAGGTACTAACCTACACACACTGGTGTAAGAGCCAACATTCCTAATTGCTGATATATAATATCACATAGGATGCTAAAAATCTTTAAATCACAGATTTAAATCTTTAAATTCAATGTTACTACCTGTGGCGGATTCATGTTGATATATGGCAAAACCAATACAATATTGTAAAGTTAAAAAATAAAATAAAATATAAAAAAATATATAAAAATAAAATCAGCGTTGAATTCTCTGCTTTCTAGCAGTAAGAGTATCCTGGGATTCTAAGGTGGGGCAGAATCTTAAAGATGAACTAGTCACCTCTTTCTTTGAACACAGAAATTTGCTGGGTCTTAGGCTAAAGGGGTCCAAGTGGAAGTCCTAGTGAGACTCTCAGGCTACTACTATTTCCACTGCATCATACTGTTGCAAATAATTTGGAAAATCCAACCATTTTTAATAAATCACTTCTAAAGAAAAAGTGTGACTGCAAAAAAGAAAAGAAAAAGAAAATGTCTAGAATGGATTTGCTGCTCTCTACTTGTGATATTTTTACAGGTGTTTTCTATAATATTATATAACTTATCTACTTGGATTCACGTCAGTTTAGGAAAATATGGAATGTGACACTGAACTTTTTCACAAAGGTATAATATAGTTTTTAAGCATTCATTAAAGTAACATGCTATGCTATGCTATGCTAAGTCACTTCAGTCGTGTCCGACTCTGTGCGACCCCATAGACGGCAGCCCACCAGGCTCCCCCGTCCTTGGGATTCTCCAGGCAAGAACACTGGAGTGGGTTGCCATTTCCTTCTCCAATGCATGAAAGTGAGAAGTGAAAGTGAAGTCACTCAGTCGTGTCTGACTCTTAGCAACACCATGGACTGCAGCCTACCAGGCTCCTCCATCCATGGGATTTTCCAAGCAAGAGTACTGAAGTGGGGTGCCATATTATAAATACTCAGAAATGTATGACAAATAAAACCATCCTCCCCATTTGTTCACCCTCTATTCTCTCCCCTGGGAAAACCCTACTCATCATTCCATGTGTGTCCTTCCAGAAAACACTGGCATGCAGAACAGTTCATGTATACAAAGCTCTCTGAGTGACCTTTAAAAATGTACAGATGTGAAACTCTGTACATACTGCACTTTGCTTTTGTTCACTTACTATGTTCTCTATGCCTACCGCATTCTTTTTAACAGGTGCAGTTTATTCCATTAGATGGAGCACTGTGATTTATCTAACTACATCCCTATTGGTCAACATTAAACGAATTTAGGCTGTCATTGCTTTTGTTGTTCACGAATTAAGAGTTTTTTGTATTTTATTATTTTGTTTGTTTCAGAATAGGCAATATATGCACTTGAAAACAGAGAAGGCGATGGCACCCCACTCCAGTACTCTTGCCTAGAAAATCCCACGGGTGGAGGACCCTAGTGGGCTGTAGTCCATGGGGTCGCTAAGAGTCTGACCCAACTGAGAGACTTCACTTTCACTTTTCACTTTCATGCATTGGAGAAGGAAATGGCAACCCACTCCAGTATTCTTGCCTGGAGAATCCTGGGGACAGTGGAGCCTGGTGGGCTGCCATCTATGGGGTCGCACAGAGTCGGACATGACTGAAGCGACTTAGCAGCAGCAGCAGCAGCAGCAGCACTTGATAAAGTGAAAAATTGCTCAGTCATGCCTGACTCTTTGAGACCCCATTGACTGGGCCCCACCAGGCTTCCCTGTCCATGGGATTCCCTAGGCAAGAATACTGGAGTTGGTTGCCATGCCCTCCTCCAGGGGATCTTCCCAAACCAGGGATCGAACCCAGGTCTCCTGCATTGCAGGCAGATTCTTTACAGTCTAAGCCACCACGGAAGCCCAAGAAGACTGGAGTGGGTAGCCTACCCCTTCTCCAGGAGTTCTTCCCAACCCAGGAATCAAATCAGGAACTCCAGCATTGCAGGTGGATTCTTTACCAGCTGAGCTACCAAGGTTGGTTCCCTGTAAAAACAATCCCTCTCACACTCCTGTTTTCTAACACCATGCTTGCCCTTTTGAAGGCACCCATAGTTATACATGCCATAAGAGCATCTTGCTTTTTCACACTTAATAAAACTCCTCAAATACCTTTCTATAGCAGCACTCATAGTCTTCAGTGAAATCTTCCATAGTCTATCCATTATCACTAGCTCCAGGAAGAACTGAGGCCTTAAAGAAAGGACATTTTGGTGGGAATTTTTGATTTTGCTTATTTCCAAAGTAAAAGAAATGTACTAGAATTCAAAAGTCTAGAATTCAGATCTTAGTAAGATACCGAAGAGTTATTAATGAAAATCAAAGTGATCTACATCCTATGTCACCCATTCAAGGACCTAACAACACTCCCTACAGAGAAACTCTTCCTTGAGTCTATTCTCAGTACACTTTCCAGCAATTTAAGCATATTGACAATTTGTCCTCAGTGAAGACAGAATAGCTCCCTTATCACTCCCCAAAAGGTGATACACATGTCTTTAAAAAAATCTCTGCCATATGGGTTTCCATTTGTTTCTTAATATTTCAAAATAACCCCAACCTTCGATATAACAATTTGGAAAGAGAAACATTTACACCTAGAAATGAAGCAAAGAGTATCACGTGTGGGTACTTTCTAAGATGGGGCACACGCAAAATGAAGAGTGTTCCTGACAGATGCAGTATGTGTATAAGGTGTGGTCAGCCAGGGAGGTAAAACCTGCTCCATCTTTATTAAAAAGAAGAAACTGATAACCAAGGGTCTCTGGAGAGTATCTATGTATGCAAATTTCAATAACGATTCCAAAAAGGATTTATAGTATCTTTTTCTCTAACTTTGGAAAATGCTTAACGGTGCAAATCTCATAGACAAGCTTTGCAATATATCACTATTCTTTTGTAAATTTCTCAGTGCATCAAGAATTAATTGCCCACCTTTCACAAATAATGCTTGCTAGAGTATTCTCACATTATCCACCATACATTTCACCTATAAATGTTCATCCATGTGCAGTTGTACAGATCGCAAATTTTCCAACTGGCATTATCAATGACTTTGAACCTATCCTCTTTCCCAGCTGTATAAATCAACTTATATGTATTGAGGATTTACTATGTACCATAAATCTGATGGAATACAAAGGAACTTTAAGACTGAGAGATATGCCTTAGTGAACATAAAGAATTAATAATCCATGGTAAATATGCAGTGAGTGGCACAGATATGCATGCTGATCAGAACCATTTATGGCTAAAAATAAATAGTCTGAATTTCAGTGATTTGTGTCTTTTGCACGTTCCTGTGATTTCACTATGCAAATAAGAGTGAATGGTCTTAGTGAGGAAAAAATACCCCTGATGAAGATAGGCACTTACATTATGAAAAAACTTACGAACTGTTCATACTCTGGTACCATTAAGTAGTAGAAAGAACAAAGCAGGCAAATGCAGAAAATGTAAAATTCATTTTGCTCTGATTTTTTTCTATCTCCCCTTGTATCTACCCTCTGAGCCTACAGGAGGGGGGCAGGAGAAGGAAAAGGGGCATAGACCAATATAAGTTGCAACTAATTATGCAAATGATTTTATCTTTTTGTACTGTCTTACTTTCAAAATAGTTGGAAGAATCAGAAACCCCTATCCTGGTTCTAGCAGGATCATGCAAGAAGTCTTCACACAAGCATGTATTAAGTAGTCCTAGAAGACTTGGACCAAAGGGGGGCTGAAAAGTCAAAATGAAAAAAAAAAATTGTCTATTTCAAGTATCAGAAAAAAATTCATTCACATTCATGTTACACACACTTGAAAGATGAGACTGAGAAGCTAAGGTGAGTGCTCCTCAGGTAGTAAAAGCAGTAACTGCCATTCTGGTGCTACTGCAAGGAGACCTGAGTGGGAACTAGTAAATCCAAAATTATGACTGGATCTTGAATAAATTGCACAGCTAAGTGCAATTTTCTTCTCTTTTCAATTATTTCAGACACCTCACCTCTAATAGTTTCTGAGATTCTTCCTAAGAACAGCAGGCCCAAAGTCTACCCTTCCAGAGCCGGTCAGAGTCCAGATGCCAAATATCTGTATTGGGAGTGAGAGGTGGCCAAAGGGGAACCACATGCAGAAGAAAGATGAAAGGGAGAGAGATGCTACACTGTGAAGATTTAGACCAACTGACCAAGAGTGCAAGGGGCCACCCCAGGTCCAGGCATGCTGCATCTGCCAGAGCATCCACTACACGTGGCTTCCTGTCCACTGAAAGCCCCCGCTCACCAGAAAGGCTAGCATATGCCGGGGAGAACGATGATCTTCAGGGCCCTGCCCTGCTTCAGAGACTGAGAATTGAGCCCCAGTGTGGGGACATACTTCTGCCATCAGGAAAGTTTCCAGGTGCAGACATCAATCTGCAGAGTGGCAAAGTGGGGATGTGGGGGTAGGGGCAGCTGGCACTGCCATGTATCTCAGGCCAGGTCCACACCGTTGGCCCCTCTTCCCACGTGGGTTGGGGTGGTATTGAGGCAAAGGAACTCCATCAGTGCTCTGCTCACATGCACAGGAGGGCTTTGGAAGAAACTCCCTCTAGGGCCTGCACGCTTTATCAAAGTCTCTGCCCCCAGAATCTCCAGCCTTTGAAAGTGGCCAGAGTAGAGAAGGTGTTTTCCTTTTAAAGAGGGATATGTAATAATAATATTGCCATGCCAGAATGAAAAGATAAGGCATGAGATCAAGTTGATGGGTTCAACCCACCGGTCACTATATTCCATAGGACGGAATCTCTCCAAGATTTTTTCCATGTCGTCTCCACTCCTGCAATAGGGTGCCAGGAACCCTATTCCCAAGAAATGTATTGTGATAGGCAAAAGGGCTGCTCAGAGGAACAGCTGCAGACCTGCTGCGCAGCTGCTCAGTCCCACCCATACCTGCTGAGCCAATACGCTCGTCATGTATTTGCTCCCTTAGAAAACCGCTCCTTGGGTCCTGCTCTCAGGATGCCAACTGGACGAGTTGTGTGCAGGTGGTGTATCTTGAATATTTTAACTTTTTTAATATAAATATTCTGGTTTTCATCTAAGGCACATTCCTACATGGTAGTCTCAGGGATAAGAAGGCAGTGGCCCTGGGTCTGCTCACCAGGACCCTTTATTGCTCTCATCACAGAGAACAACTTTTTGGAGTATACAGCCTGCTGAACCACCTCATTGTTGCCAAGCACAGCTGGCTTTTCTGCAATGGTGTCCTCTTTTTTTTTTTTTTTCTTTATTTATTGATGTATTTATTTGTGGCTGTGCTGGGTCTTTGTTGTTGTGTGGGCTTTTCTCTGGTTGCTTTGAGTAGTGGGGGCTACTCTCTAGTTGCAATGTGCGAGCTTCTCACTGCAGTGGCTTCTATTATTGAGGAGGACAGGCTCTAGGCACCAGGGCCTCTTTGGTGGCACTCCCGACTCTAGAGGACAGGCTCCAAAGCTGTGGTGCACAGGCTTAGCCACTGCACACAGTGGGATCTTTCCAGATCAAGGCCTGAACCACCTTAGCAGGCAAATTCTTTACCACGAAGCCACCAGGGAAGCCCCTCAAGCGCCCTCTTGAAATCTCTCCACCTTCACTGTTTCCTGGGAGGCTAGGTTTTAACTCGGTTAACCCATGACTTGATCTCCTACTCTTGGAAGACTGGAAATTGGTCTGAACAGGAAAAGGTAGGGGAGAGAGGTTAGGAGAAGCCGAGGCAGGTGAAAGGCATCGAGAAAAAGCAGAGACTGGATGCCAGTTGCCTATGCAATAAAGGCCTCCTGTTCCAGGGCCTCTCATCACGGGACACAGCCCTCACTCTGCACATCAGATCCATCCTTCACTGGATACAGCCAGGCCTACTGTACACAATAGGCAGTGTGAGTATGAGTGTGCGTGTGTGTGTATTTTAATGTGAGTTGGGAAGGGCAGATTCTAAGAATTATACCTTTGGACTCATCCTGTATGAACAGTATGAAAAGGCAAAAAGATAGGACACTGAAAGGTGAACTCCCCATGTCAGTAGGTGCCCAATATGCTACTGAAGATCAGTGGAGAAATAACTCGGGAGGTTGAAGAGACAGAGCCAGAGCAAAAACAACACCCAGATGTGGATGTGACTGGTGATGGAAGTAAAGTCCAACGCTGTAAAGAGAAAAACGGCATAGGAACCTGGAATGTTAAGTCCATGAATCAAGGCAGATTGGAAGTGGTCAAATAAGAAATGGCGAGAGTGAACACTTTTAGGAATCAGCAAACTAAAATGGATTGGAATGGGTGAATTTAACTCAGAAGACCATTATATCTACTACTGTGGGCAGGAATCCCTTAGAAGAAATGGAGTAGCCATCATAGTCAAGAAAAGAGTTCAAAATGCAGTACTTGGATGCAATCTCAAAAACGACAGAACGATCTCTGTTTCCAAGGCAAACCTTTCAATACCACAGTAATCCAAGTCTATGCCCCAACCAGTAATGCTAAAGAAGCCGAAGTTGAATGTTCTACGAAGACCAACAAGACCTTTTAGAACTAACACCCAAAAAAGATGTCCTTTTCATTATAGGGGACTGGAAAGCAAAAGTAGGAAGTCAAGAAATATCTGGAGTAACAGGCAAATTTGGCCTTGGAGTACAGAATGAAGCAGGACAAAGGCTAATAGAGTTTTGCCAAGAGAACACACTGGTCATAGCAGATACCCTCTTCCAACAACACAAGAGAAGACTCTACACATGGACATCACCAGATGGTCAACACCAAAATCAGATTGATTATATTCTTTGCAGCCAAAGATGGAGAAACTCTATACAGTCAGCAAAAACAAGACTGGGAGCTGACTGTGGCTCAGATCATGAACTCGTTATTGCTAAATTCAGACTTAAATTGAAGAAAGTAGGGAAAACCACTAGACCATTCAGGTATGACCTAAGTCAAATCCCTTACCATTATACACTGGAATACGATTATACAGTGAAAGTGACAAATCGATTGAAGGCATTAGATCTGATAGACAGAGTGCCTGATGAACTATGGACAGAGGTCTATGACCTTGTATAGGAGGCTGGGATCAAGACCATCCCCAAGAAAAAGAAATGCAAAAAGGCAAAATGGTTGTCTGAGGATGCCTTACAAATAGCTAAGAAAAGAAAAGAAGCAAGAGGCAAAGGAGAAAAGGAAAGATATACCCAATTGAATGCAAAGTTCCAAAGAATAGCAAGGAGAGATAAGAAAGCCTTCCTCGGTGATCAATGCAAAGAAATAGAGGAAAACAACAGAATGGAAAAGACTAGAGATCTGTTCAAGAAAATTAGAGATACCAAGGGAACATTTCATGCAAAGATGGGCTCAATAAAGGACAGAAATGGTATGGACCTAACAGAAGCAGAAGATATTAAGAGGTGGCAAGAATACACAGAAGGACTGTACAAAAAAGGTCTTCATGACCCAGATAATCATGATGATATGATCACTCACCTAGAGCCACATATCCTGGAATGTGAAGTCAGGTGGGCCTTAGAAAGCATCACTACGAACAAAGCTAGTGGAGGTGATGGAATTCCAGCTGAGCTATTTCAAATCTTAAAAGATGATACTGTGAAAGTGCTGCACTCAATATGCCAGCAAATTTGGAAAACTCAGCTGCTGCTGCTGCTGCTAAGTCGCTTCAGTCGTGTCCAACTCTGTGCGACCCCATAGACGGCAGCCCACCAGGCTCCACCGTCCCTGGGATTCTCCAGGCAAGAACACTGGAGTGGGAAAACTCAGCAGTGGCCTGGAAATGATCAGTTTTCATTTCAATCCCAAAGAAAGGCAATGCCAAAGAATGCTCAAACTACCACACAATTGCACTCATCTCACACTCTAGCAAAGTAATGCTCAAAATTCTCCAAGCCAGGCTTCAACAGTACGTGAACTGTGAACTTCCAAATGTTCAAGATGGATTTAGAAAAGGCAGAGGAACCTTCAGAGATGAAATTGCCAATATCTGCTGGATCACTGAAAAAGCAAGAGAGTTCCAGAAAAACATCTACTTCTGCTTTATTGACTATACCAAAGCCTTTGACCGTGTGGATCACAACAAACTGTGGAAAATTCTTCAAGAAATGGGAACACCAGACCACCTGACCTGCCTTTTGAGAAATCTGTATGCAGGTTAGGAAGCAACAGTTAGATTTGGACATGAAACAACAGACTGTTTCCAAATTGGGAAAGGAGTACGTCAAGAGTGTATACCGTCACCCTGCTTATGTAACTTGTATGCAGAGTACATCATGAGAAATGCTGGGCTGGAAGAAGCAGAAGCTGGAATCAAGATTGCCTAGGGAAATATCAATAACCTCATACATGTAGATGACACCACCCTTATTGCAGAAAGCAAAAAAAGAACTAAAGAGCCTCTTAATGAAAGTCAAAGAGGAGAGTGAAAAAGCTGGCTTAAAACTCAAAATTCAGAAAACTAAGATTACGGCATCTGGTTCCATCACTTCATGGCAAATAGATGATAAAACAGTGGAAACAGTGACAGACTTTATTTCTAGGGGCTCCAAAATCACTGATAATGGTGACTACAGCCATGAAGTTAAAAGACGCTTGCTCCTTGGAAGGAAAGCTATGACCAACCTAGACAGCATATTAAAAAGCAGAGACATTACTTTGCCAACAAGTCTGTCTAGTCAAAGCTACGGTTTTTCCAGTAGTCATGGATGGATGTAAGAGTTGGACTATAAAGAAAGCTGAGAGCCAAAGAATTGATGCTTTTTTTTCCTCAACAACTGTAGTGTTGGAAAAGACTCTTGAGAGTCCGTTGGACTGCAAGGATATCCAACCAGTATATCCTAACGGAAATCAGTCCTGAATATTCATTGCAAGGACTGATGCTGAAGCTGAAACTCCAATACTCTGGCCACCTGATACGAAGAACTGACTCATTTGAAAAGACTCTGATGCTGGGAAAGATTGAAGGGGGGAGAAGGGGATGACAGAGGATGAGATGGTTGGATGGCATCACTGACTCAGTGGAAGTGAGTTTGAGCAAGCTCCGGGAGTTTGTGATGGACAGGGAAGCTCTGCATGCTGCAGTCCATGGATTTATAAAGAGTCAGAAATGACAGTGAATGAACTGAACTGACTGTAGGACTTCACAAGTTACTGATTCGGTGACTACTGGCTGGCCTACTTAGTGTGGCAAACCACACTAAATTCCACCTCTTTGTGTGGAACTAAGATGTGTTGGTCTTTCTCCACTGTTTGCAAATTTCTATGGAGTAGTTCCTACTACCCAATGGGGTGTATATGTTCCAAGAGAAAACGAACCTTTAACACACTCTGAAAAAGTGTTAACTCCAAAGCTAAAATTTTAGTAGTTCTCTTATTCCCAACTCATTTTTTAAAAGGAAAGCTTTGGATTCTCCTATACAGTTATCTGGCTACCTAACTACCAACAAGATTCATATCAAAGGTCAGCAAAATTTTCTTGTTAAAGGATCAGATGGTAAAGATTTTAGGCTCTGCTCACTATAACAGTCTATCGAAACAACTCAAATGTGCTTTTGTGACTTGAAAACAACCACAGACGTGATAAAAATGAATCAGCTGTGTTTCAGTAAAACATTTACAAAAGTAGGCAGCTGACTGGAGTTAGCCCATGGGCTATAGTTTGCTGCCTTCTGATGTAGACTAAATATATGCTGGAAGAGGGATCTGTGGTCTTGTAATGTTGCCGATATCAAGATAGGACCATGATTTCTTGTAAACGTAAAAACCCCTCTTTAGTTCCTCCAAGAGTCTGGTTGTTGCATATTTTATTTTAAATACAAGTATACACCTAAGACCAAAATATTCAGAGTTTGAATAAATAGGCAGAGAAAAACATTATGCTGTGACCCTCAGATCAAACAATGTTCATGCCTTCATTAATTTATTTTACACATATTTAGGGGATACCTATGTTATAAATTACTGTGCTAAGTATTACACAGGATGCATATGGGTAAGATTTAGACTCTTTCATCAGAAAGTTAAGACCCCAACAGGGAAAAATAACACAGTCATAAGTATATATAATGTAAGATATACAAAGTAACATGTCACAAAAGAAATAAAAATACATTTTTCTAGATGAGGGAGAAATTATTCTTGATTGACTTAAGGAAATGTAGAGCTTTGAGAGAGAGATCAAAGTCCTTTTCATGAAGGAAATATGATATATGTACCAGATATTTTAGTCCTAGGCAAGTAGATTTTAGAAAGGCAATATTGAAAGGACATAAAAAACAAAGAAAACAACATAAACAAAAGTCCAATAGTGGAAAAAAAGCAGAGACTGTATGGGCTAAAAATGAATAATTTGTGCGATCTGAAGCTTTATACCGTTTTTGAACCCTATTGAAGAAAAAAAATACATTACGTACAAAAATGAATAACATGTTTGTAATGAGAAGTCACAACAAATGAGAAACTTTTTAAAGCAAGCAAATACTACAAATATCACAAGATCCAGACACTATGGAACACCTGAATTATGTTACCACCTAACACACCTCTCCCTGGTGACTGGCTATCCTCATCAATCCTGTCTCCACAGGACAAAGAAGATAACTCGGGCTTTCCTCTAGCACAGTTGATCTTCCTGTGTTTACTTGCAATAGTATATAAAAGTTTCTTTCAGCTTCACAAATTATCTACTAATAATGGGTAAAATTTTAGGACAGCTGTCAAATTTAGGAAACTCTTCCTGTGATATTTCAGGTCATTTCAAAGCTTTCTGTGCAGTGACTAATTGGAAATATTCCTTGGGCTGATGATAAATCTATCGTGAGTCACTGATGTCCTCATGTAGTGGTATATCACTACATGTTTTATGTTATTTTTGTTAGAGGAAGTATTACATGTCAAGAATTTCAATCTTTTATCAATGTGCTCATACGTCAAGTATTACATGTCAAGAATTTCAATCTTTTATCAATGTGCTCATACATCATGCTTCATCATCAATCAGATTATTAAACAGTTTAAGAACCTATTCACTGGGGACCTTGCTGGTGGTCCAGTGGCTAAGACTCTGCACTCCCAATACAGGGGGTCCCAGTTCAATTCCTGGTCAGGGAACTAGATCCCACATGCCACAATATAGAGTTCAGATGCCAACACAATGAAGATTAAAGATACCAAGTTAAGATCTAGCGCAGCCAAACAAATAAAAAGGACCTATCCATTAAGTTCATTTGCAAAGTAGTTCTTTCCCTTAGTGAATTTAGAGAGCAAACACATATGATGAAAAAGCCTTCAGAAAGGTAATATCTGTTATCCACTGAACACTGAATAGCTTTAATTACAAATTATGTATTTCTGCAGTTTGGTGATTTTATTACCTCTTTCAATAATCAACTGCACTAGTAGCACTTCAGTTGTTTTAAATATTTAAAAAATTTAAATTAAGTACGTACCAACTTACAAGCTCATAACATTAATACTACATCCACGTGATGAATAACAAAATTTATCATGATATATTTTTAGTGCCATCTAGTGTTTAAAGGGCTTCATAGAGTAAAGTGAAAGTTGCTCAGCTGCATCTGACTCTCTGGGACTCCATGGATTTATACAGTCCATGGAATTCTCCAGGCCAGAATACTGGAGTGGGTAGCCTTTCCCTTCTCCAGGGGATCTTCCCAACCCAGGGATCAAACCCAGGTCTTCTGCATTGCAGGAGGATTCTTTACCAGCTGATCTACCAGGAAAGCCCTCACAGAGTAAATATTTATCTATTTATCATAGAGTAAGTAAACATGCAAACAATTTAGTTTTAAAATTTGTGTCAACATATATTCTTCAATTCTATATCCCAGTCATTCCATCTAAGATTTAAATCTGACAATAAAAGAATTGTAAGATTATGTGAGCTTACAGAAACTGTCATGAAATAAAAGGAATTAAGTCATCCCTTCACTAATTTTATAGGAGATGTCAGTCAGGACAACAGCTATGTAAGACAAACAGACAGGCAAGAATATCCAATGAAGTAAAGAAAACCTCACCAATAAATGGTGCTGAAAGAACTAGACAGCTAAATGTTTAAAAAAAAATGAAATTAGAACGTTCCCTAACACCATACACAAAAATAAACTCAAATGGATTAAAGACCTAAATGTAAGGCCAGAAGCTATAAAACTCCTAGAGAAAAACATAGGAAAACATTCTTTGACATAAATCACAGCAAGATCCTCTTTGACCCACCTCCTAGAGTAATGGAAATAAAAACAAAAGGGACCTAATTAAAATTAAAAGCTTTTACACAGCAAACACAATTAATGAAGTTAAAAGCCAATCCTCAGAATAGGAGTTGCAAGCAAAGCAACTGACAAAAGATTAATCTCCAAAATATACAAGCAGCTCATGCAGCTCAATATCAGAAAAACAAACAACCAATCAAAAAATGGGCAGAAGATCTAAACAGACATTTCTCCAAAGACACAGATGGCTAACAAACACAGGAAAAGATGCTCTACATCACTCATTATTAGAGAAACGCAAATCAAAACTACAATGAGGTACCACTTCAAATCGGTCAGAATGCTGCTGCTGCTGCTGCTAAGTCGCTTCAGTCGTGTCCAACTCTGTGCGACCCCATAGACGGCAGCCCACCAGGCTCCCCCGTCCCTGGGATTCTCCAGGCAAGAACACTGGAGTGGGTCGCCATTTCCTTCTCCAATGCAGGAAAGTTAAAAGTGAAAGTGAAGTCACTCAGTCGTGTCTGACTCTTAGCGACCCCATGGACTACAGCCCACCAGGCTCCTCCGTCCATGGGATCTTCCAGGCAAGAGTACTGGAGTGGGGTGCCATTGCCTTCTCCACTGGTCAGAATGGCCATCACCAAAAAATCTACAAACAATAAATATTGGAGAGGATATGGAGAAAAGAGGATGTGGAGAGGATGTAGAGAACCCTCTAGCATTGTTGGCGGGAATGCAAATTGATACAACCACTATGGAAAATAACATGGAGATTTCTTTAAAAACTAGAAATAAAACTACCTTATGACCCAGCAATCCCATTACTGGGCATATACCCTGAGAAAACCGTAATTCAAAAAGACACGTGTACCAAAATGTTCACTGCAGCACTATTTACAATTGCCGGGACATGGAAGCACCCTACACATCCATCGACAGATGAATGGACAGATGTGGTACAAATGTACAACGGAACATTACTCAGCTGTAAAAAGAAAGGCAATTGAGTCAGGTGAACTGAGGTGGATGAACCTAGAGCATGTTATATAGAGTGAAGTTAAGTCAGAAAGAGAAAAACAAATATCCTATATTAACACATACATATGGAATCTAGACGGAGAAGGCAATGGCACCCCACTCCAGTACTCTTGCCTGGAAAATCCCATGGATGGAGGAGCCTGGTAGGCTGCAGTCCATGGGTTGCGAAGAGTCAGACACGACTGAGTGACTTCACTTTCACTTTTCCCTTTCCTGCATTGGAGAAGGAAATGGCAACCCACTCCAGTGTTCTTGCCTGGAGAATCCCAGGGATGGGGGAGCCTGGTGGCTGCCATCTATGGGGTCACACAGAGTCAGACACGACTGAAGTGACTTAGCAGCAGCATGCAATCTAGAAAAATGGTACTGATGAACCTATTTGCAGGGAAGGAATGGACACAAAGGTGAGGACAGTCTTGTGAACAAGGAGGGGAAGGAGAGGGTGGGACACATCCAGAGAGTAGCACTAACATATACACACCAGCATGTGTACGACAGCTAGCTAGTGGGAAGCAGCTGTGTAGCACAGGGAGCTTAAACGGGTGCTCTTGTGATGACCTAGAGAGGTGGGGTGGGGGGAGGTGGGAGGAAGGCTCAGGAGGGAGGGGATATATGTATACTTAGGGCTAATTCACATTTCGTGCAGCAGAAACCAACACAACATTGTAAAGCAATTATCCTCCAATTTAAACACACACACACACAAAGGGACTCGTTTTCATTGAAATGCCCAGATAAAATGTTTCATACAGTCTTAGGTCTAGAAGGATATGTTTGAATCAAACCAAGTTGAACTTAAACTCTTATATGTTATCTCCTTAAATTAAATATATATATATATGTTTTATGATTAACTTTATAGCTCTATTAAAAGTTTTATAAAAAGTTTTACTTAGCCACGTGCTGCTGTCCCCGCCGACTCCGCACCATTCCTCATGATGGATGAAAACCGAGCTCAAGGTTGAGAGCCCGCTGCAGTCTACAGCCGGACGCCATGGACTTATTAAGTACTGGATCACATTTGTCAACCACGAAGCCAGGTCCACGTGCTTCGCCCTCCAGGCCGCCCAGCAGGTGCCCCAGCTCGGGGTCCTGCTCCGCTGGGACAGGAACAACCGCTCCAGGCTGAGCCCTGCCATGCTGGACTGCACCTTTCCTGGGCCACCTGCACCTGCCTCAAGGAGGCCAGCTACAACCACTGGCTGACGCTCACAGCCCTCGTTAGCCTGAGCCTGGACAATGAGGGCCAGGAGCTATTCGTGACCTTCAGCTCACTGCCCATGGTGGTGCTCGACGACCACCTGTTCTCTGACTCAAGCATGATCATCTCTGAACCTGCAGGAGGTGACGCGGCACTCACAGGCTCTGCAAGAGCTATTCTGGCCGCTCTTGGAAACTCTGGGCCCTTGCTGCTCTGTCTGTATCCTCCGAGTTCCTCTCAACTAACTAACCAGAGCGCGCACGCCGACGACGTCATCCCGGGCACGCGCGCGCACGCACCAGCCGGAGGAGACGTCCCCATGGTGTGGACCACCAACCCTGAGTGCTTCTGCAAAGTGCTCCTGCGTCTCAGTGACACCGCTGAGAGCCTGCTGCGCACCGTCCAGCTGGGCCTGGAAGTGTTGCCCTCCATGCTGTCCAGGGTGGCCAGCATCTTGAAGGGCTGTGCTTTCCTCGGTGGGTACTCACAGACCACGCCACTGCCTGGTACCCTGGAGCTCACTTGGCAGTGCGGTGTTTTTGTGGGTGGAGACGACTATCAGTCGGGCTAGACCAAGGTCAGGTTCGTGCTCACAGACTTCCTTACTGTTTCTGGCCTCAAGACCTTGTCCATCGTGAGCTACACCTGGCAGCAATGACGGGCAGAATCCGTCGGCGCCAACACAGTTCCATTCCAAGGAGGTGTCCAAGAGCAGCGTGGTATACGATGTGCTGGTGCACGGTGACGCAGCGCTCTACTTGCAGGGCAAGGAGCCGGGTCACTGCATGGTCATCAAGCACGTGCTATACGTGGGTGACAGCAAGCGTGTTCTGGATTAGTATACAGCAGAACGGATGCTAGGTGGTACCAACAGGCTGGAACTGCACAACACATTCGAGGACTCGCTCCTGGCCAAGCCCCTCACACCGGACCTGGAGCAGCTGCCAAACCATGCCAGCGCGTGATCTTCTGCACAGATGTCAACCCAGAGCTACAGAGCTTCCATCCGGTGCTGTCGCTGTGCAGCTTGGCTTCCTCTTGCAAGCACAGCTTGGGCGATGGGGCAGCCCAATGGCCAACCCACTCTTCCGCCAGCACCAACTGCATTGAGAGTACCTTCAGAGTCTGCGTGGGGCTTCCACTGTAGAACCATGCGCTTCTGGAGCGCGAGATGAAGCGCCCTGTACTCGAGCGAGTTGGGCTTGTGGCCACTGCCCGCCGTGTGCCTTGTGAGAAAGGAGCAGTGCCCGCCTCCCCCAATGGCTTTACTGGTGACACCAATGGGCACTCGCAAGCTGAGGCACCCCAGATGCCCACCACCACCTAAGGCCATGACCATACAGCTCCCCCGTAACTACTCCTATCCCCAGTGCTCCTCAGGCCCCCAGAAGAAATAAAGCTAGTGCCATCCCAGGGACAGAGGAGCGTGGCCGGTTACAGTCCATGGGGTCACAAAGAGTTGGGCACGACTGAATTGACTTAGCAGGTATTATAAAAAAAAAAATTAAATTAAATAAAAAGTTTTACTTAGTAAATCAGTAGGTTTATGATAATAAAAACCAAATGTTTAAGTTCTTTAATCAAAACACAACTTGCTTGATTTTAGTATTTTATCCATAACAAATAATACCAGGTTAACAAAACAGAAGTTTATTCCAGCTATATTGTTATGTGTGTGTGTGAAACATATAAAAAACCAAAAAAAAAAAAAATTCTGCAGTCACAATGAGAAAAAACAAGGGATATGGGTAACAAATTTGTTCTTTCCCTTCTTTTTACTATTAATTCACTGACTATCTAAAGCAGCTGGATTTACATGCTATTAAATTCATATTGCTCTTAGAATCAGAGGTTAAGACTGAGACATTGAAAACAATTTACACAAGATCCACAAAGTATCATCATTATTTTATCCTCAGCTAATTAAAAAAAAAAAAATCAGAGTAGGAAACTGCACTCCCTTAGGCTCACACCAGCCTTTGTAAGGATACAGCAATGCCCCGAAACAAGGATTCTCACTGGACGAAAGTTAGTGCTTTTAAGTTGAAGTCATGCTCCCAACCTGGGTCCTAAGGAGACTCAGGCACACGTAACCCATGTCTCAGTTTGCTTGTGTCTGCAGAGGCAGTCACTCCTAGAATGCTCAATCTAGGCCAAGCCTGCACAGGCCAGGAGCCACTCTGCCAAGTATGATAAGACTCTGTCTTTATGGTCCCCCAGGAAGTTATGGAAACGAAGGATAAGTTATTTCAAGAAGTTAACAATCAACAGTGTGACATACTGAACACCAGTCTATCTGAAGGGAGGAAAAAGAAATGGGGTAAAAGCCAAGTGAGTGGTGTCTGGCTGGAAATTCCCTTGCTTGACACTGAACCTTGGAGAGCATCAGTGGCAGCAGGTGTGTGTGGGTGTATGTGCGAATCTGTGCGTATTAACTGGCGGGCAGCACAGATAAGCCACTTTAACTGGTAGACGAATAGAGTACATTTTGCTGTGAATTCCTCTCTGATCCAAAAGTCTATATATCTTTTCTCTCATGTGAGAGGCTCTCAACTAACTTGCTATACCTTCCAGGTACTCAAAAAATATACTCTGAATGATTTTTCCCTTTAAAAATTTCTAGTGCAAAGGAAAAAAATTTTTATGGGTAGAGAGGAAGCAATTTTTACGTCATTGGTTTCTGCTTAATCCAGGTGTTATTAAATCCCGCCTACTGATTAGAGTTTCAATGTGAAAAGAGCTCCCCCAAAATACTTCTTGAATTATTCATCCTTAACCCTAATAGCAATGTGTAATCTGGTTTCAGTGAGTGGTTGATTCCAGTCTGGCAATTCTAACCTACAATCAATTAGAGCTGCTGCTGCTGCTGCTAAGTCGCTTCAGTCATGTCCGACTCTGTGCGACCCCGTGGACTGCAGCCCACCAGGCTTCTCCATCCATGGGATTCTCCAGGCAAGAACACTGGAATGGGTTGCCATTTCCTTCTCCAGCGAATGAAAGTGAAAAGTAAAAGTGAGCACTAGTCCTCAAACTGACTGTAGAAGCACAAACAAGAAAAAATATCACAAATCTGATTTTGTGTTTTGCCCATAAGTCATCATTTTCTTCTCTAAATAACTCATTTAAAATTGTTTCAAATGTGATACAGTGCATTATAAAACCTAAAGTTTTCATTAAAATATTTTAAAACTGCATGCTATTTTAAAATTTTTTCCAAAAATAAGTTTGTTGGAAAGTTACATATTGTACTTTTTTACTTGTAAGAATTACTTTTTATTTAACCCATCTATTCTATCTTCTTTTCCATGTAGAACTTCTCAAGCAGAAGAAAACACTTTTTTAAAGAATCATCTAAAAAGCCCCAATCATAACTACTTTCATTAATTCTTCCCAATATTTCACAATTTTCTTTGGACAGAAATTCTTCCTAGTAAACACATATTATATTTTTGAGTATTTATGATATATTCTCAGGATCATACAGGTGCTAATTATCACTTCTATGGCAATCACAGGGCTTCCCAGGTGGTACTAGTAGTAAAGAACCTACCTGCCAATCTGGGAGACATAAGAGACGCAGGTTCAATCCCTGGGTCAGGAAGATCCCTAGAGAAGGAATTGGCAGCCCACTCCAGTAATCTTTGACCGGAGAATCCCATAGACAGGAGCCTGATAGATTACAGTTCATGGGGTCGCAGAAAGTCAGACACGAGTGAAGTGACTTAGCAGAGCACAGCATAGCACGTGGCAACCACATTACAATACACAAATGTATCAAATCAGCATGTTAAAATGGTTCATTTTAAATGTCCAGTAGAAAAGAAAATCGTGAGTTGTTTATTTGGCTTAACAGTGTTTGGGTTTTTACCAATTTACAAAATGGTTACAGCAATATATTCAACACATTAGAAAGGATAATCTCAAGGCTTCCCAGGTGGCTCAGAATCTGTGGTAAAGAATCTGCCTGCCAATGGAGGGGACACAGGAGATGTGGGTTCGATCCCTGGGTCGGGAAGATCCCCTAGAGAAGGGAATGACAACCCACTCCAGTATTCTTGCCTGGAAAATCCCATGGACAGAGGAACCTGGAGAGCTACAGTCCACAGGGTCACAAAGAGTCAGACACGACTGAGTGACACAGCACGCACACAGGCTTTAAATTTATACAGTGTTATATGTCGATTATATTGCAACTTGAAAAAAATACCTGAGATCATTTTCTAAAGTCTTGTACTCAAAGAAATTCAATCTTAGTTCATCATTGCCTTTCATACATGTGAAAAATAAGCTTTAAGATGCCTTGTGAAGCTTTTCTCTATTTGGTAAATAAGTTTTTCTTTTTTCCAGGTCTTCACTGTAAGCTCTCTAAGACAACGTATTTTATTTACTTAAATATTCATTCATCTGTTCATTTATTTAATATTGAAATCCTTTCTTGACTCCAGAAAAACTTAAAATCTTATCCCTCAAATTACAGATTTAAGGGATAATTTTCAGGATAAAGCACAAAGGAAATCAAAGATAAGAAAACATTTAAAAATTAAATATGAGTGGCATTGTAAGAGGAAGAACAAATGCTTTCAAATATAAGAGTGAATGCTATTGTTCAATTCACCATAAGCTGGTTTCATCATTTAAAGTTCTAAGATTCCTACAATGGTGAAAATCATTAACTGATATACTGGAGCTTAAAGATGGCTGTACCACACAGAGTCTTAATGTTCTCCTGCCCACAGTACTTCAGGGACTCTTGAGGAGGCTGTCATTGGGTAGTGCCTCGATAGGACACACCCAGTACTGCCTGGAGAGCAGAGGAATGGGATCAGCAGGGTCTTTTTGCTTGAGAGATCAAGCAGCATCATGCAGGGGAAAGTCCCTCTGGAGAAACAGACAAGGCACACATGCTGTGATCAAGCACCGTGAGTCACATCAGAGGGGCAGGAAGCATGCGCTCCCCACTTGGGTGAGGCAACAGGTGATGTGACTGGAAAGGACATTTTATGGACCAAGTGAGCGATAGGAGTACAGTAGCCTGGAAAATGAACCAAACCAGCTCATGTGGGCTAGTGAATGGAAACTGTATTGCTACAGGATGACCTGCAAGAGAGAGCATATTTTATGGGCTTTGCCTTTAAACTTACCCCAAACCTGATTGCTCTCAGTTTCTCTGCCTCCATCACCCTGGTCTAAGCCACTGTTTTCTATTTCTGGATCACTGCAATAACCTCCTACCCAACTTCCTGCTCCCACTCTTAAACCCTTCTTGAGTATTTTCACACTGCAGCCAGACAGATCTATTTAAAATATAATTAAGGTCATGGCACTCTTCTACCTAAAATTATTGATAGCTTCCTATTACATTTAGAATAAAGTCAACCTTCCTTACGTTGACATAAGCGGCCCTCCATGTGCTAGTCCCTGGATACATCGGCAACCTCATCTACCACTTTCTTTCCAGTCAAACTGGCCACCCTGTTCTTAAATATATCAGGATCAATAAATAAACCTAACTTGACTTAGCAGCAGCAGCAGGCTTTTACAGTTGCCTTACCCTTTGCCTCAAACATTCTTCTCACTGATACCTGCTTGCTGGAACTCCACTTGAATTGACTCATCAGATATTTAGTGTATCTGAGTGAGGAACTGATGAACCAACAGGATGAAGCTCTTACTGTGGAATCATGACAGAACACTTGCAAGTCAGAAGTCTGCTCAGGTGGATCTATACAGCAGCTCAGTTGGTCTCAGGTAATCGTTTCCCTGCCATCCCCACCAACAGGCCACCATTATAGATCACCTTATACCTTATTAATGTCTTCTTTTCAATGTCTGATATGACGGCCACCTATCACTCTCTTCTACCATACATGCCTTACCTTTGTTCTTTGTAGCACGTATAGTTATAATTTATACAGTCAGCTCTCCTAATCTATAAGTTCTACATCCAAGGATTCAACCAATGTGGATCAAAAATGTTTGAAAAATATTAAAGTTCCAAGGAGAAAATTTGAATTTGTAGCATGCTGACAATTATTTACATAGCATTTACATTATATTGGGTATTCTAAGTAATCTAGAGATGATTTTAAATATACAGGAAGATGTGCACAGGTTATACACAAATACTATACCATCTTATGGGCTTCCCCGGTGGCTCGGATGGTAAAGAATCACCCTGCAATGCAGGAGACCTGGGTTTGATCCCTGGATTGGGAAGATGCCCTGGAGGAGGGCATGGCAACCCACTCCAGAATTCTTGCCTGGAGAATCCCCATGGACAGAGGAACCTGGCCAGCCACAGTCCATGGGGTCACAAAGAGTTGGACATGACTGAGCGACTAAGCATAACAATACCATCTTATATAAGAGACTGGAGCATCTGAGGATATAGGCATTTGGGGTGGGAGATGTTGGAATCAATACCATGCAGATGCCAAGGGATGGCTGTACTTATCTATCTGTGGGTTGACTATCTATGATGGAACTTACATCACTGAAAGGTAGATTCTATGTGCACAGAAACTTTGATTTCTTCCCAGCAGCACCACCCCTTGTGCTTAGAACAGTAATTGGTACTTAAGGTGCTCAATATATACTTGTTGGTTAAAGGAATCACTAAATGAGAAGCTCTCGATATGACAGAGTAATTTACGGAAGGCTAGAGTTTCCAGTTCATAAGCGGAGACTGAACCATGGGAAAATCTATTTGATACAGTCTGATAAAATCCTTTGAGTTCCTGGCACTGCGAACTGACATTTGAATTTGAATGTTTAAAAGTCATCTCAAAGCAAAAGTCTACACTTGATCTTCCCCCGGGACTAGTGTTTCCTGTCTCATTAAATGGTACCACTCCTCTCTCCAAGTGTCCAAGTTCCCTGTGGTCCTCTCTGCTTCCATTAAAATGCTCTTCTTCTTCATCTTGTCGCACACCCACTCCTTAGCTCAGTTAATTTCTACTCATTCTTCAGGTCTGTGATAGGTTATCTTTTACAGAAACAAAAATACTTCCTGTCCCCTGTAAACTTCCCCAGAACCCTGCCTCTTGCTGTAAAGAAGCAGAGCCACTTTCCCCTTCCTTTGAACCTGGGCTGGCCTTTGTGGCTGCTCTGAGAACAGAATGCAGGAGAAGCAACACCACACAACTTCTGACTGGCTCTGTCCCTCTGAGGATGCTTGACTCGGAACCCAACCATTCATTGTTAGTGGGGAAGTCCTGGCTGTAAGGAGAGACTACTGATGGGTATTCTGGTCAGAAGTCCCTGCCTACAGGCAGCTGAGTGACTGAGCACTCAGAAGACTCTGATTCTAACCTTAGAATCCACCTCCCCACATGCCTCCAACACAAACACAGGGCCTTTGGATAGTCCATTGGAGCCTCCAGACACCATGGAGCAGACAATAAAATACATCTGCTGTGTCCTGACCACACTTATCACCTGCACACAGACCTTATGACCAAAATAAATGTTTGTTTCATGCCACCAAATTGGGCCAATTTTTTACCTAATAATAGGTAACTCAAAGAGATCTCATTCAAAGTTCCAACCCAAAGGAAACCTCCTCTAGCTGGGGCAGAACCTTCTTTCAGAACTCTACATCCCTCTCTTTCAAAGTAAAGTTTTATGTTTGTTTTTGTGATTATTTGACTCTAAATTCTTAAGTATGGTAAGTCTGTCTGTTGCTTACTGATTTCCATCTTTTAACTTGATGCCCTAAGTCAAATAAAATCAGAAAGCATGATGTTGAATTTCTATTATTTTAATGTGAGTGCCAAGCCCAGATGACCTGTTGCTCTAGATCTATGACTTTCTTTGGGTAAAAGTCTACCATTCATATACCATTTCTCTTTATTACCATATTTGCAGTATTCTTTTATCTCACTAAGTGACTCCATGTAAAATTTTAAAATAGTACTTAACATGTTAATATATACTTTTATTAGTTAATATCTGGATATTAATATTTTAATGCCTTCATTTACCTGGTAGAGATTAAATCACTTAATAATCTCTTATTTCTTATTCATGTCCCAAATTTTGTTTCTGTAATTGCTCTGATTTTGTTAGAAAATACAGGATCTGATTATACATATTCCAGGCATTATGAGCATTCATTTCAAGGTTTCCTGATAACCTCTTTTAAGATATGATAGTAAGAACATGGACATCAGAGGCAGAAATTCCTAGGTTTAAATGCTTTTTGAGCCATTCAACAGTTGTGTGATCTTGGGAAAGAAACTTAAAGCAATTCTATTGCCTTGTGAAAGAGGCCAGGTTGATTATCCTTGTCAGTACAGTATTCCTTTGTATGCCCCCTCATCCCTCGGCGTGAGAACCTCTAAGTGACCAGGTGGCAGTTTATAGTTGCAGGTTCAATGGATCACTTCCTGTATCCTTTGTAGGGACCCCCCCTCCTCCCTCCATCGCCCAGGAACCAGGATCTCCATTCAGCCTAGCAGATCCTATAAGAATGAGAACCATGAGGTCTATAAGTGAGTCACTGGAAGTGGTGGGGAAAGCATCACTTGGCGAATCAGGAATCCAGAAAGAAAAAGCTTTTCTTAGCTTATCTTGACCTGCAAGAGTCCTAAAATTCTTATTTTGAATTACCAGTGAAAAGTCATGTTAGTGACTATAACTATAAAGATAGTGCAAGATGCTACTTGCTAACACTATAAAGTGTTATACTTTACACTATAAAGTTTTCCACTATAAAGACAGTGAAAATGTTAGCCTTTCATTCATATCCGACTCTTTGTGACCCCATGGACTGTAGCCCGCCAGGCTCTTCTATCCATGGGATTCTACAGGCAAGAATACTGGGTGGGTAGCCATGCCCTCCTCCAGGCGATCTTTCCAACACAGGTATCGAACCTGCTTCTCTTACGTCTCCTGTATTGGCAGGTGGATTCTTTACCACTAGCGCCACCTAGGAAGCCCAGAAATCTACCTACTACATTGCTAAAAACCTTGCTGAATGCTTAACATACATTATGATATCTAATTATACTAAAATAATATAACCAGAGGATAGGTACTATTATCGCTTCAATTTTGTTGTTTCCAGACTCGCCAACAATGGCTATCAGGATTCTTTAAAATATCTATAACAGTATATTTTTAAGTTATGAAAAATAAATTCTTTAAAGGACATATCTGTTGCACAAGCCAGGGATGAATATAACTGAGGTTATTTTGAATTCTTTTAAAGAAAATCTCAACTTGTCTTCTCTCTATGCTTATTTCTACAATGTGGGCAAAAATCCTAATGCCGAATCAGTGCTTGTGGCATTTCCATGGCAACACATCAAGGTACCTTCAGCGTAAGGCTGTCTTCACTTAATAGCATCATAAACAATTCGCCTGATTATGGGCTATTAAGAGGCTAGACACAAGCATATGAGAGTGGAAAAAAGAAAAGGAAGCTTCTTTTAATGTTCTTTGGAATACATTTTGGCAATCCCTAATAAGCCAAGATAAGAAAGAAGATGCTGTAAAATGCTAAATTATTCTTGCAGTTGGATTTTGCAAACCTTCAAGAGCAATCCAGCTCACTGACTTTGTAGAAGTGCTTTTGCAAAATCCAGGGTGGTTTTTCTCTGTACAAAGGAGGTTTTGAATTATTTTTCTTTCCTACTCCCTCATTAGCCACCAAAAAATCCTTTTCTCCCCACATTAAAAACAAAGTGTTTCTCACACAAAAGTGAGAAAGTTTATGACACACTTGTATTCTGTATATGTTATTTTAAGCCGAGAAAGAGAGAAATAGAGTATATAATTGGGAATTTTATGTCAGGGACAGAGCCCAGAAAGGGAACAGCTTTTTAAAACCATCATTCACAATATTTCTTTAAGTCCACCTAAACACATGTGCTATCCTGAGAGGCACCCTAGAAACTGCCAGAGTAGATTGACTTCACCTCTGCATTGAGGCTTTCCAAGTAGACCCCTCACTGAAGTGTGTCTAGGCTGTCAGTCGATGTTGAAATTTTTGTCTATATTCTCATTTTTTAAATTTCTAGGAGGAAAAACAAAGTACTCCTGGGAGAAGAAATGTGTTAAGTCACATTAAAATTAATGAGTTTTATCAAACATGGTATTTTACTGTCTAGCTGTTTAGATCGCCTACCCTCAACTATCTTTAAGCAAAGGGGGGTAAACCACTTCCCTTTAGGTATACACCTATATGCCTGCAAGCTGACTTTTTGTAAGTTCTTCCCCCACAGGCCTCCTTGCTGTGCATTTCACATTTTGACTGCAACTTACTCCCCACCCTCTAGCTCCGCCGCTATGTTCATACAGTATGTTTCACCCATGGACAGCTTTCCAGAGGATAAATTTCAAGGATCTGGTTTAATTGACATTTGAAAGTTTTCATTCAAAGGAGTCTCTCTTCTCTGACAATGACACAATTTTACCAGGAACTCATTAGCAAAATGATCATTCAACAAGGTTAACACTTTGATCTGATAGAGCACCACAGAAAGGGCAGAATATTAAATAAAGATAATACAGCCTTTCGGTATCACAAGAACCTTTTGATATGACTGAGTTAAGCACTGTATGGCGATCAGTTGACAAAGCAACTGGGGACTGCAGTTAAGAAGGCTGTTAGCATTCATGAGTGGTTCTATCAGCAAGATCTGTGTTTCCTTTTGAAAATGAAATTATATTTTACACGGAGAGTTTAATCGCAGTTATGACTTAGCCTAGAAAGTCTGCAGGATAAGCAATAAATCACATTACTTCAAGAGGCAAGGGAGAGTCAAAAAGGCTCTGAAGAAATTCTGAAGGTGTGACATATACAACCTTGGTGCAGCAAGAAGAGTCTGGGCTTTAGGGTTAGGCGGAGTTTTCTCCCTGTCCTCACCGGGCAGCTCACAAACTGATCACCTTGGGCAAGTTGCTTAACTTGTCTGGCCTTGGTTTGTGTAAGTACAAAACATAGATCATTAAAAGGACATATAATACGTTGTCCAAATTAGGATATTTTGGTAGCTCAGATGGTAACGAATCTGCCTGCAATGCAGGAGACCAGAGTTCAATCCCTGGGTTAGGAAGATGCCCTGGAGAAGGGAATGGCAACCCACTCAAGTATTCTTGCCTGGAGAATTCCGTGGATAGAGGAGCCTGGTGGGCTACAGTCCATGGGATGGCAAAGAGTTGGACACGACTGAGTGACTAACACACACACCCCCCAAATTAGGATATTTTGAAGAGCAAAAGAAGGTGCTATTAATAATTATCCCAGGAAGGCAGAAGTAAACCAGGACAATCTGGCAAGCCAGGATATATGGCTATCTTAATTAAAAATCAAGGCCTCACATCACAGGTTTGTTGAGACAATTAATAAAAACAAAACATATAAAACATTTATGTATAGTCAGCACTAGGTAAAAATCACTGTCCCTCTATCCTGTCTCTTTTTTTCCCTTTCTCTCTGGGGGATAAGAAAAACACAGCTTTTGTGTGTTTGTTAAAATAAAGAATAAGAAGAATGCAATTTGTTCTCATGTGCTCTTATTCATTACTCATTACTTCATGTTATCACTACATAATGAAGAGATTATCTGACATCTGACAATATTTATTTTGTCTGTCCACAAAAATACTGTAAATTAAAATAGATTTAAATTATTTTAACAGTATTTACTTTACAATCCACAAATCAAATCATGTTTGTTAAATGAGTAATTGAATGAATAAATCACAAACTTTTCTGTGCTGTACATTACTTTTTTCCTGCCTCTCTGCCTTTTATTATGTATTAATGAAGATAGCGGAGTGTTAGTTGCTCAGTCGTGTCTGACTCTTTATGACCCCATGGGCTGTAGTGGGCTCCTCTGTCCATGGAATTCTCTGGGCAAGAATACTGGATTCAGTAGCCATTCCCTTCTCCAGGGGATCTTCCGAACACAGGGATCGAACCCAAGTCTCTCTCATTGCAGGCAGATTCTTTACTGTCTGAGCCACCAGTGAAGCCCATTAATGAAGAGAGAACAGGACTTAAGTCAAGAAGGTGTCAGATGTCTGGCTTTACCAGTTATGTAATCTTGGGAAAATCACTTAGGCTTTTTGTGCCTCAATTTCCTTCTTGTCAAAACAGCAACTATTGATCTGTTTGAGATGATGGCTCGGAAATACCTAGGACTTCACTTTACATGTAACAACTGCCTAATTACATCTGTTTTCTTCCTTCTTTCTTCCTCTTCCCATATGGTGTTCCCATTTGACCCCTGAGATTCAAAGCATCTTGGCTTCCAGAAGTAAGCCTCTTAGAGGTCTCTAGGGCACACAGATCATTTCTGATCATCATACACTCTATTTAAGGTCAACTGGTCAATCACCAACTATCAGAAGTGGTGATTTACTGCCATACTTCAGAAATTTAAGTATAAAAATATAAAAATGTTGATACAAATCTTGGAATCCATTGATAAAATTCAGAATTTTTTATACTTGCCAGTAACCAGAAGAGGGCGTACAAAGACTGGAATACAAACTTCAGCCTTAGGGCTAAAACTAACAAATTTTCAATACGGAAATATTGAAATATCAATATTTTAAATATGCAATATCAAATTTTCAATATGAAATAGCAAATTTTAATATGCAAATTCCAAACCCAAAATACCTAAATTGTATAATAAATCCAGAAAAATATCAAAAACTCTGTCTTCACCCAAATATTTAAATATTGAATGATTAATTTTTTCAAATGCAATATAAACTCTAATTTTATTAACACGAAATGCTTCCTTTCGATGCATGTTTATAAAACAGCATGTTCACTCATATATTTAACAAACAAATGCTTAAAAGATTTCAGTATATTATGATATGTCATTTTTGATGTTTAAAAATGTTTGAGAATTGTGGATAAGGGGATCATTTTCCCCTCTGTTTCATCCTTCTGCTAATTTCACTTCTCCTGGTTGCTAAAGTTTAGGGGCACTTTCCTGAGGCTTTACAAATGCCCAGATTCCTTGATTCTTAGCAAAATGAGTCTTTTATCCATTTATGATAAAGCCAGACTGCCTCTTACTTTTCCTAGTAGCTATATCTATCATATAATTTCATCAGTTAGACCTTGTAACCTATATATTGACAATTTATCGTAAATCAACTAAAAACTATGAATAATTATTTTATGACATTTTATGACAATAATTATTTTATGACATTTCCAGCACAGTCATACACATACACAACAGCAGGAGTAGAAGATTGTGTCATGACCTGCTTCAATCAGTTAAACAAGCAGAAGTATCAAAGTTAATCTCCATTCAATCAGTACTATGGCTTAATCATGTTTTCTACCAGACAGTAAAACTAGGGATTTAGGATATTTGAATGTGATTTTGTGGCTATGTATCTGTAACTCTTGAAACAGAAATTTTCTAATCTCAATTCTAAAATGAAAAGAATATTGCTATCCTACATGGCTCTTCTGCACACAAAGTGAGATAATACATGTGAAATATGAAATAAAATATGTGAAAATTCTTCACCAGTGCCTGTAACACAGCAACTTAATATAAATGGCTGTCTTATTTTCTAATTTTACAACAACTTCATCATTAAAGTCTTACATACACATACATATAGAAAACTCTATTAATCAGATTTCCATGTAAAAGCTTTCTCCTATGTAGAACCAATAGTTGACAGTATTATGGTACCACGGAGGCAATGATAAATTCTAGTAAAACCTAACACTGTTTGAGTAGTTTATCAGGCACTGTATATCACAAGCTGGGCTTGATTCAATTATCAGAATTTTTTAAGACAAATTCCTCCTCCTGTTATCTTTGTACCCAGGAAGGTGTGAAAAGTCTACTTTGACTCAAAACCACACAACTAGTGATCACAGAGCAGATATGTTTGACCACAAAAGCCAGAATTCTTAACCATTGCCCTTTACTGCTCAAATATGTTCCAAAGCAGAAAGTGTGCTTAAATGTTTTTTGCAATAGAGTTCCAACTCTTAATACATTTTAACAAGTTGGTAAATGCATTGATTTTACATATGTGCCAGCTCTGTTAATTTGAGTATCTAAGCATTGCAATTTTTTTTTTTTTAAGATTAGTCAAATTACTGCAATGGGGTTTCCCTGGTGGTTCAGTGGTAGAGAATCTGCCTGCCAATGCAGGAGATGCAGGTTCCATCCCTGGGCTGGGAAGATCCCCTGGAGAAGGGAATGGCAGCCCACTCCAGTATTCTTGCCTGGAAAATCCCATGGATAGAGGAGCCTGGTGGGTTACAGTTCATGAGATCACAAAAGAGTCAGACATGACTTAGCAACAAAAACAAGTATCACAATTTCCAATTCTATTATTTCAGACAGGTTTCTATATTATCATTACAATTTTGTCCTAGAAAATAGAAAATCTGGTAAATAGTAAACTAATAGTGAAGTTATAAGTTTATTGACACTGACATAGTATATTAATGTATAAATAAGTGAGGACATCCCCTTCATTCATTACTGGTTAAAATTCAGTAGAATTTTTACAAAAATAACCCATTTTGTTTGAGCAAAACTGAAAAGGAAAATAAACTGACTAGTGAATGCTTCCTTACCATCAACCATTAAGAACTCTAGTAATGTGCTCTACCCTATCGAGAATAAGTTAATAGCTATCCAAAAGAAACTAACTTATTTCTTCTATTCTCTAAAAATAATTTCTTTCTAAGATCTATTTGTCAGGATAAAATGCTCACTTGTTGCAGTGTAATCAAGAGCTTTTATATAACTAAACCATTATGCCACAGTTTATCATATGATCCTCTAGGAGTCTGGACAAAAACAAAAACTTTTAACTCTTAATATTGGTCTTCATCTACTCCATACTAAATTCAAGTTAGGCAGATTCTTTACCACTGATCCACCAGGGAAGCCTGCTAGAGGTTCATCCATTTTATTTTTATTTTTTTATTTGTTTTGAACAAGCAACTTTTTGTTTCACTAATTTTTTCTATCATTTTCCTATTTTCAATTTTATTTATTTATGCTCTGTATTATCTTACTTCTGCTGCTGCTTTGGATTTAATTTGGTCTTCTTTGTCTAGTTTCTGGATGTAGAAACTTAAATTACTAATTTGAAAACTTTCTTCATTTCTCATGCAAGCATTTAATGCTATAAATTCCCCTCTCAGAACTTCTTTTATGACATTTCATATAGCATTTTGATATGCTGTATTTTCATTGTCCTTCTGTTCTTTTTGTTGTTGTTTCTGTCGAGACTTCCTCTTTGATCCATGAATTTTTAGAAGTGTGTTGTTTAATTTCTGTGTTTGAAGGTATTTCTATTGTCTTTCTGTTTTTGATCTCTAGTTTGATTTCATTATGGTCAGAAAATATACTCTATATGATTTCAATTTGGTGTTTTATACCCCAAGATACAGTCTGTCTCAGCTACTTTTCCACGGAGGTTTGATTGCTGAGTTAAATGCTCTATATATGTCAGTTAGATTTGCTGGTTTGATTATATTGTTCAGCTATCTATGAACAAATTTTGGATTTGTCTACTTTTCAGTCTGTTTATTTTTGTTTCATGATTTTTTTCTTCATATGTATTGTTTGGTATGTACACAATTCAATTTGTTATGTCTTCCTGGTGAATTTATCCTTTTATCATTACATAATGTCCCTCCTTTTCTCTAGCAATTTTTATTGTTCTGAAATATACTTTATCAGATTTGAATAGAACCACTCCTTTTTAATCAATGAATATTGGTGTGGAATATCTTTATCTACCTTTTTACTTTCAAACTACCCATGGCATTGAATTTGAAGTGTGTTTCTTATATAGTACATAGTTGGGTTGTTCATAAACATTTTTATATTCATTTCATTAGAGTAAAATCTCTATGCATTGTAGGCAATATTCATTAGTACCTCACAGCTGTTTTGCATACCTATTTGTTTTACATGTGGCACTTTTTTCCATCTGTAGAATTATATAGAATAAGAATATTTTTGTCACATCCTCCAGGCCATAGATAGATTCTTCTGGCCCCATTTTCATATTAATATCTTAAGCCTCTTTTCAATGCTTCTAGCTTTATATCGATAGCTTAAATTCAGCTCTCTGTGTTTTTATGTCTGCTTCACCTCAGTCTGGTTCCAGTCCCCAGCAATAGGACCTAGATCAAGTTGGAAAATTACCATGGGTTTTTGTGTATTAGCCCCCAATCAGTGGTTTCAAGTTCACCCTTGTTTTAAGAAATATTGTTGTTTTATTCAAATTTCTCTATGTTTTGGACCAGACAAATTTCCTTCTGCATTACTGCAGTCCACTAAAATGACTGAGTCTGAGAGCTGATCCTCACCAGCATCCCACCTGGGTTTAATTCATTCATTCACTGCTTTCATTCTCTCTATTTTATATTATTGTTTAACCAGCATTTATTTATAATGCTTATTACATGCCAGGCACTGTTCTAATCATAGCTTAACTCATACCTCACCATAACTTTGTAAAGCATGTGTTTTTACTATCCCCATGTTATATCCAGGAAAACTGAGGCACACAGAGTTGCTGTAACTTGCCCTAAAGTCATGAACTAGTAAAGAGTAGAGGCAAGATTTTAATCCAAGCCATCTAGCTCTAGATTGGGCTTCCCTGGTGGCTCAGATGGTTAAGAATCTGCCTGCAATGCAGGTGACCCAGGTTTGATCCCTGGGTCAGGATGATCCCCTGGAGGAGGGCATGTCAACACACTTCACTGTTCTTGCCTGGAGAATCCCATGGACAGAGGAGCCTGGCAGGTTATAGTCCATGGGGTTGCAGAGTCCAACAGGACTGAGTGACTGACTTCCTCTTCATCTAACTTTAGATTCTGTCCATTTTTTTGTTTGTTTGTTTGTTTGTTTTAGCTTATAAACAACAGAAATTTATTTCTCACAGTCCTGGGAGCTGGAAGTCCTAGATTAGGGTACCATTATGGTAGAGGGGGGAGAAGGCAATGGCAACCCACTCCAGTACTCTTGCCTGGAAAATCCCATGGACGGAGGAGCACCTGGTAGGCTGCAGTCCATGGGGTCGCTGCTAGTTGGACACGACTGAGCGACTTCACTTTCACTTTTCACTTTCATGCATTGGAGAAGGAAATGGCAACCCACTCCAGTGTTCTTGCCTGGAGAATCCCAGGGGCGGTGGAGCCTGGCAGGCTGCTGTCTATGGGGTCGCACAGAGTCAGACACGACTGAAGCGACTTAGCAGCAGGGGCAGCAGCATGGTAGAGGGGGCTTCCCTGGTGACTCAGATGGTAACCACCATGCTATCATTCATACTACCTCTTGAGTTAATTTTCTAAAACATAGATCTAATTACAGAAAATTAAATCAAATTCCTCCCTTACCATACAAGTTCCTTCACATCTTTCTTCAACAAGTTTTTCTCACTTATTCAACCACCTGTCTCCAAACTCCACTTTGATAGAACCATCATTGAAGGTTCTGGTCATTCTGAACTTCTATTTCATGTATATTCACTGCATAAAATGATACCCTTTTCTTTGCCTGATATATGTATACCCATTCTGCAAGCCTGAAAAAAAATTCCATTCTGTAGAAAGTCTTCCTGGTGTATCCTAGGATGAAGTCAACCACTATGTTCCTAAGCACTTTATTCATTTATTATTATCACAGGTTTGCATTATGATTCATTTATTTAGGTGCTGGGACTGTTTCTACTTGAGAGCAAAGTCAATGTATTATTCATTTGCAGTGTCTCTGTCATTTACGCCCCATATAAATGCATGCGTGCTAAGTCACTTCAGTCGTCTCTAACTCTTTGCGACCCCATGGACTATAGCCTGCCAAGCTCCATCTGTCCATGGGATTCTCCAGACAAGAATACTGGAGTGGGTTTGCCATGCCCTGCTCCAGGGGGTCTTCCTGACCCAGGGATGAAACACTCATTTAATTATTAAAATCAAATACAATACTAAAAATTGGCAACTTTGGGCAGAGTACTTACAATGTGCAGAAATTTTCAGTGTTTTTATATGGGTTCTCTTAAAGTTACTAACTCTTCCAAAGGTAAATATCATCTCCATTTTCTGCATGAGAAAACTGAGGGTCAGTAAAAGACACACAGCAACTAAGCTTGAGAGTCAAAATAAATATACAGTTGGGACACATTATTAATGTCCATGTAAAAGAGTTCAGTGATAAGGAACTTTCTGGAATGCTCTAAACATCCTTTTTTTTAGCAAAAAGTAATGAAAAAGCTATTTATAATCTAGAAATATTAAACTGTCTTTAAAAATGTTTTTGAAATTTAATAATTCAGTTAAACAACAATACTAACAGAACACCACGTAGATAGAATTGGAACTGAAGGAAACTCCAAATAAAATATGATGATGCAAGGTGCAAAGTTCATGTTTTCTGAACTTGAGAACAGCATACAAGAATATTTACTAAGGAATAGTGGTATAGCTCTGACATTAGGACTGAGGCCCTAAAGCCAGTTGTTTTACCAGAATTAGTAACTGTTACAAAAATGGCTTGAGAGCAGAGATCTTATCTTAACCGCTCTACTGCAGGCAATATACACTGATGTTAATAAAAGGGAGGAAAAATGAAATCACTGAGTTTGCGCAGTCTTCTTTTTTCTTCCCAGAATAACATCAAAAACTCCTCTTGAAAGTCTGCAATGTATTCATCCGTTTATTCATTCATTCATGCTTTCCTTTGATAAATATATAATCAATTTTATTATTATTTAGGCCCTACTTCAGGCCAGGCACTGCTCCATGTGCCAAAGATACAGTGAAAATGGGAAAACATGGAAAACAGCATCCTTGCTTACGCAACAGGCCCATGTTCTCTTCCTTAAAGTGGAAGTTCTCTCCTATTGTGGAAATTCATCAAATTAGGTCTTCAATTTCTTCTGCTTGTGCTTTTGTTTAATGAGAATCCGTAATGATTAAAGAATGCAACGAAGTTCCCAAAGGATCAAATATCATTTAGGTTGAGAATCAACCAGTCAATAGAGCAAGGAAGAAATATGGCTCTTAAAGCTGTGAACTCTGTGATATATAATCTTAAATTGTCATGCTCACACTTTCTAAAGTGACCAAAGAACCCCCAGCAAATTTGGGGAAACGGCTATAGGAAGAGAAAATCTCATCAGGAAAGTGCAAAGTGCCTTCTTTACAAAGAAAGGGAATTTGGGAGTGTGTGCCCTTCTATTACCTGATATTGACCACAGACAAATACTTGTAATATAAAAGGTGTGGTTTTGTCTCTGAATTGCTATAATAGTGCTTCCTTCCAAATAAAATGTGCTTAGAGCAAGTGATTTAACTTGCTAATTCCTCATTCCCAGGTGGTAACAAATAGCCCCCATCCCTCCCGGGATAGAATATGTTACACGAACGCAAACGGTTGAAAGTTACAGGAGAATCGATGTGCTGCCAGATGACCATTTATAGAACTGACTCACCATGTGTCCTTAGCAATGCTGGGAGTTTCCCTATTTATAACATGGGGTTCACAGAACTTGTCAGTAAGAATGTGTGAACTCTCAAGTAAAATTTAGTACCTGGCACCCAGTGCTCAGAGTTATCACATTATTACCCAAATTGGAATTGGCTTTGTGACAGATTTCAAATACCAGAGTCCCACAAAACAACTGCAACAAGTCTGTACATTCCTAGCAAACCTGACAGCACATTCAAAATATTGGTGCATCTGGTTTTCCCTCAGGCGGCAGCTGCAGCCGCTCAAGTTGCTGTGGAATCTGAAGTGACAGCCCCCTCCTGGCTGGCAGCGTCGCTGTCATTCAGGAGAGAGATCACAGAGCCTGGATCCTCTGGGCCTTTGACGCACAGCTCACAGACGTCAGCGGGAGACCTGATGGCATGTCAGGAGAGAGATTAGAAACCTGCAAAGCTGGAATGCCTTCTCCTGCCCACAGACATTCAGCCATCCCTGTTGAGACTGGACAGATCTAGAAATGAGGGGAATTGCATCTGAAACCTCCACTTTCTTAGCTTTTCAACAAGAGACAAGCAAACCCAGAAGTATGAACTTTGGTGCTGACATCTATGGTTCAAAAAAAAAAGTGAGACTGTTTTTTTTTTTTTAATTTTATTTATTTATTTTTTAACACCAAAAATATTTTCTATTGGGGTGTAGCGGATTAACAGTGTTGTGATGGTTTCAAGTGAACAGTGAAGAGACTCAGCCATACATACACATGTGACCATTCTTATATTTTGAATGGCTCCAGGGGTGGGGCAGGAGAAGTTTAAGAAAACATAAGCAGACTTCATTTTTCTCCTTCCTTTTTCTGCAACTTTTTTTCTGCAACAGGATTTCCTGATCACATCATGAGGAACTATGTAAATACGCCTCCTTTGACTTTACTGGTAAGAATCATTTCCTGTCAGGTTCTTTCAAGGAAGAAAAAAAGACCAGACCCACTCCCCCACTGCCCCCACAAACAGCCAAAAATAGAAAGGTAGGAATTGTCATATGAAATTGGATCAGGAAAATTTTTTTAAGAGAAACGAGCATTATTGTGTAATTTGTTCTTAGTTGCTTTTGTTTTGATGTGTGTTGTTTTGTCTTGTTCTTTTGGTCAAACACACGACTTACATTGTGACACACTGGTATTCCCATCTTACAAGCATTGTTCAAAGCAAACTTCACTCCTTAAAAGATTTAGGGTTTATGGCAAGCCCAGGGCGATTTATGGTGAAAAACGCTTTCTCTCTCCATTCCCGTTCCCACCTTGTTTTTGTTCATAGTGAAAGTAGGAAATCTTCAGTTGGCGCAGATGTGGGCATTTAGTGTAAGGCAGAAAAATGTGCCAAAATGTTTTCCACACAATAACAGAAAAATAAATAAATAAATGAACTCATGGAGCCAGATGGATCATTTGCCTTCTTGTCTAGATGATTCTCTCTCCCTCTATCTTGAACTTGCAACATTTAATACTTCCACATTAGTACCGTTCAGATCCTTTAAGCAGTAGCCTGAAGGTCTCAGCCATTTGAGACCTTCAGCCTACTTGAGGTGTTGTTGGTATTTACCTAGCTCAAAAATTCCTTACAATTGTTCAGTTGTTCCCTTCCTCCCCCACTTTCTCCTACCCTTTCTCTCTCTCAATATATCTAGGGAGTCCTACTGTTAAATGAAATACTCAGGAAAACTAGTGGTGACCAGTGGTTACCAGTTTGGAAATATGGGTGGAGGGAGGAGCAAGATCAGGGCAGGAGATTAAGAAGCACAAGCTACAACATAGAAAACAAATAATGTACAAGAATATATTGAACAAGACAGAATAAAGCCATTAAGTGGACTATAATTTATAAAAATTATATTACATATTATGTTGTTCAGTTATTAATCATGTCCAACTCTTTGTGATCCCATGGACTGCAACATGCCAGGCTTCTCTGCCCTTCATTATCCCCCAGAGTTTGCTCAAACTCATGTCCATTGAATTGGTGATGCCATCCAACTATCTCATCCTCTGTCTTCCCCTTCTCCTCATGCCCTCAGTCTTTCCCAACATCAGGATCTTTTTTAATGAGTCAGTACTTCGCATCAGGTGGCTAAAGTATTGGAGCTTCAACTTCAGCATCAGTCCTTCCAATGAATATTCAAGGTTGATTTCCTTTAGGAATGACTGGTTGGATCTCCTTGCAGTCCAAAGGACTCTCAACTCTAGCACCACAGCTAAAAAGCATCAATTATAACATTTTAAATCAGCTGCTGCTAAGTCACTTCAGTCGTGTCAGACTCTGTGCGACCCCATAGACAGCAGCCCACCAGGCTCCCCCGTCCCTGGGATTCTCCAGGCAAGAACACTGGAGTGAGTTGCCATTTCCTTCTCCAATGCACGAAAGTGAAAAGTGAAAGTGAAGTCGCTCAGTCATGTCCGATCCTTAGCGACCCCTGGACTGCAGCCCGCTAGGCTCCTCCGTCCATGGGATTTTCCAGGCAAGAGTACTGGAGTGGGGTGCCATTAAATCAGCTACACCTTAACAAAAAAGAAATATATTTTTCTCAAAGGGTTTTATGTGGAAACTACTAGTAAAGTGTAGCTTCATCTACATGTAAGTTTCCATTATTACTCCAAAGTCTGCTGCTATCAAGTGGAACCCAAAATCTTCCTTTCCTTCTGTAATAAAACAGCCTCTTTAAGATTAGAGAAACACAAAATCTACACTAGGAGTAAGTCGTAAGATTTGACCAAAAAAATAATGTTCTGACTTGGGAACACAGTCACGAAAACACATTTGAAAACTCTTTTCTTTCTCTTCTTTTCTGGTCAGTGGTGAACTTTTAAAGCATTACATACTTCTAGGGCAATTAGATTCACTTCAACAAAATTTGATAGTGGGTTAAAAAAAAAAAAGCAGATAAAACCTGGTTATAACTGGAAGGGAAATAGGGAGCAAAGCCTTGCATGCAGCCTTAGGAATGTGAAGAGAAGCAGTAGTAGGGCCACAATAGATGGAGATGATAGTCCCAGACAAACAATCATCTTCTTATTTCAGTTACTTCATCATCAATTTAAATGAAAGAGCAGAGTTGCCTTTACATGACACACATCAGAGCTTAAATGAGTTCGTGGGCTTCCCAGTGGCACTAGTAGTAAAGAACCCACCTGGTAATGCGGGAGACACGGGTTTGAAGGGTCAAGAAGGTCCCCTGGAGGAGGAAATGGCAACCCACTGCAGTATTTTTGCCTGGAGAATCCCAAGGACAGAGGAGCCTGGGAGCCTGGCTAGCTACAGCCTATGGGGTTGCAAAGAATCGGATGCAACTGAAACTACAAGATACTTATGCTCAAGAGGTGTGCTCAGGAAACACGACTGTTCTACAAGTCTTAGCTGTTCTTACTAACTGTAAATATATGCCTCTGCCTTTTAAACACTGGCTTACAGAATCATATACCCTCTGCTGTCATCCCATAAATCAGTGTGCACATCCTTTTGTGCAACAAAAAGTCCTAATTCTAGAATTTTCTATGTGGTTCATCATGCCCTTGGATTAAGACATTTTCTTGCCCTCATATTCAAGCACTATAAGATGGGTTTTCAGGTTGATATAGGTCTAAGTCTATTCGTTTTCATTCTAATCTCAAAGTTTTTCCTACCTGTGGTTCTCTATGTCATTCCTTTACCCTTAGATCTCCCTACTGGCCTTTAGAACTGTTCCTCTTCTGGACTGTTACCTTCACTGACTATTTATTACACATTCCTTTTGGCATGGCTTTTCTTTCCTTTTACTGAGCTGAGTACCCTCCAAACAAGGATTACTGGTTTCACTTGGTTTTTGTTTTGTTTTGTTTTGTTTCCTTCTTCTTCCTTCCTTGAGAAAGCCCATCTGCTTCAGGTCTGCAACTATCGTTTGTTTTTTGTTTTTTGTTTTTTGTCAATGATTTACCCACTGACCCCCAGCCCCATCAAGTCCCACATTTCTTCCTGTTTTCTGATGGTGACACCCTCTGCCTACCCTCTCAGTTGAAAAGAATAAACACTCAAGTCTCCATTTCCTCCCAAGGGTTGTCCAGTCTCACAGACAGGACCCTTCTCAATTGCACTAACTCTGTAGAATCATCTCTCCATTCTCTTCTGTCTCCTAGAAGCCTTTTTTTTTTTTTCTCTATCACACTTAACCAGTTGCCAGATTCTACTGTTGTTTCCTCTGCATTATCTTGGAGAGATCTGCTCCTTCCTCTCAGTGCAGCAGACAGATACCTGAATCAGAGTTTCTAGTCTTTGACTAAATTGGCTCTCATTTTCGTACATGCCACATGTTCTCAAAGTCCTGTTTTGTTTTGTTTTGTTTTGTTAATCAGTATCACCATTTCTACCCACTTTACTTTACATTTTCTTCCAGTCTTTCTTTCACTTTGCACTCAGCTCTGTTTCATTTGTACTTGGTTTGGAGACCTTCCTCCAATACAGTCTGCAAGCATTTTCTGTCTCCTTCACACTCCTTTGCTTTACAACCCAGTTGAGAGAATTTTCAACCCTTTATAACTAACTTGATTTATAGTCTGAAGACAGATCAGTGTCTGCACTTCCAGGACTATGATTGACCTGGATCAGCATCATCCTAGAAACCTGAAATATGGCTAGTGCATCTGAGGACTTGAATTTTCCATTTTACTTTTAATTTAAAAAGCACATGTGTCTAGTGACTACTGTACGGGACAATACAGTCTAATTCTAGGACCTCCGCTATCAAATAATGCTATGAGAGCTCAAATTATTAAACACAATAAGCTTTTCCAAGGACCTAAGAAAATATACAAAACTTGGAAATATTATTAGAAAATAACAGAAAACCTCAAATTCAAAATTAATAAATGTTTAAATATTGCAAAACATATGGTATCAGTTTTTTAAAAATCTTATTTAAGGAATCAAAGAAAATTGCATTGTGTTTCCACATAATTTGTTTATTTTTCCTGTTCACAAGAATTCCAAGTATACGTAATAATTGCCAAGAAATAAAATCATAGCCAATTGCAAATTAAGGGAGTTTCTCATGGTCAAATTCTATGATAAACAAAACTGTAAAAAACCTCTAAAAATATTAAAAATTTTTCCTGGCTGCGTCAGCTCTTAGTTGCAACATGCCGGATCTTCGTTGTGTGCACAGGCTCTCCAGTTGTGGTACACGGACTTTGTTGCTCTAGGGCATATGGTATCTCAGTTCCCTGATCTGGGATTGAGCCTGTATCCCCTGCACTTCAAGGCAGATTCTTAACCACTAGACCAACAGGGAAGTCCCTAAAAACCTCTAAAAATTTTATAGAAAAAGTTAATCTTTAATGTGTAGTCTTTAAATGTGTTTGGTTTGATATGAGATAGGGCCTCTGCAAGTATGTCTAGTCTATGTTCAAAAGTAACCTACTGACCCACCTGACTACAAGTAGATTCCAAACCATGTACCCAGTCTCTTCTATCCCTTTATTCAGACCCATCCTTAACATTTACAGGACAAAGCAGTGTTTAAATGGAATCTCTTGCCACATGCCCACCTTCCTCCCCATTCTACTTCATCCTGCACCAAGAAAGATTTCATGCTCTGATGGACAGCCAAGTACAGCCTCCTTGCTTCCAGAAATCGTCCTAGGAATGTTCACAACTGCATCTCTTGTGTCTCCTCCATTGGCAGGTAGATTCCTTACCACTAGCACCACCAGAGATATGGCTAAAGAGCCTTTACTTTAAAAGTGAAGGCCTTTAAAGCATGGGCTCTGGATAATACTGCTCTTACTTTTCCATACTCCCATCATAGACTTCAATACTACCTAAAATATTTTGTTTGTTTTTTATCTATTAAAAT
>NW_011495034.1:6010077-6037664 GCF_000754665.1 Bison bison bison | reverse complement strand
TATTAAATAATATATATATATATATATATATATATATATATATATTGCTACCACTGGACTCTCTTCTCCTAGGCAGCACAGTAATAAAGAATGCACCCAGCAATGCAGGAAACGCAGGAGACTAGGATTTGATCCCTGACTCAGGAAGAGCCCCGGGAGGAGGAACCCACTCCAATATTCTTGCCTGGAGAATTCCATAGACAAAGGAACCTGGTGGGATCAGTCCATGCAGTCACAAAGAGTCGGACACGACTGGGAACACAGCACACCAGTAGACTAATAGCAGATTTTGCCTGTTATGATACCTAGAATAAGAAGAATCCCAATAATAAAATAGCTTCTGGCTTATAGCAGATACTAAGTAAATATTTGTTGGAAAAAAAAATGATTTTTTCCACAACAATTTCCTGTATAAGGATGGCATTTACATTAGAAAAAACATGGTCTTTGAAACTGGATAAACTTAAATCAAATTCCCTCTCATTCAATTATTAGCCATGACCTTAGTTGGTGGGGATAAAACTAAAATCTAGTTTAATGATATTCCCTTCATTTCCTTCAGACTTCTTGCTTTTTAAAATTTTCCTGCTTTAGCATGTTCTCTGTGTAAAACTGGTTTGCTACCTGTTAGTGTGTTGCCAAACCAACTTAGCATTGTAGTTCCCAAGGTGTGATCTGTGGAACCCTGGCAGAAGAGGGGTCCCAGGATATTTTCTGGAGATCCACAAGGCCAGCACCACTTTTCTGATGAAATAGGTGGTGATATTAACAAATACAATTTTCAGATATTATATAATGAAATGTATAAACCATCTGGAAAATCTTTATAACTCAGTGAACCAGTATTTTCCAAATGACTAATGCATGACATTCCAAAATCAAGCATGGGTAAAAGATCCATTTAAGGTGCAAGACAAGCCAGTGGATTTAAATGAAAATGTACTATAAGTTCATTGACACGGTTTCAGATTTCATGATGCAAGTGACCTTTAGGAAACTATTAATATCAACCACTGAATTTTGGTGTAGTAACAAAACATAATCATGATTACTTTTAAAAGCCTGTTAAAATACTCCTCCCTTTTCTAGCTACATATCTGTATAAAGCCAGACTTTCTTCGTATACATATATTTCTTCATATACATGTCTATATTTGAACAACACGGGTTTGAACTTTGAGGATCCAATTACATACATGTTTTTCGACAGTAAAGACAATACTACTACATGGTCCATGGATGACTGGATCCATGGATGCAGAAGAACTGCAAATAAGGAGGGCCGACTGTAAGCTAAGTGCAGATTAACCTCTGCATTGTTCAAGGGCCACCTGCACTTCGATTTAAACACGTCTCAACCAGCTGAACACAGAAACAGATATGAAAGTCTAGCTGTCTTATACATTAAAGGGATTTTCAAAAATGTAAAACAATGTCTTTTCACTAATTTTTGCGTAAGTTTCCTTAAGAATATTTTTCATGAAAAATGAACTATGTTGGCCTATATTAGGCTTATTATTGTCATTTTAGATCAAGTAGATATTTTTTAGTTATCTATTTTAATTTACAGTATAGCAAATCAATAGATGTAGCCATGTAAACAAAAGTTTTTAGGGTGTTGTTAATATTTAAGAGTGTAAAGAGTTCCTGAGACCAAAGTGTGTGAGAACCGCTGACTTAATGCATTGTGACCAGTATCTTTTTTTAAATTAAATAGAATAGAATAAAAAGAACGCTATTTTTATATTATTAAAATTATGTTTTACATTAAAGTTTTTCATTACATGGATAAATATAGTTTATTGAAACCTCATTTCAGTTATGTTGATGTGTATAGAGGCATACTGGATCACAAGATGAAATTTATTTTTTACTGTTGCAGTCAAAATGTTTGGGGGAAAAAATGTACTAGGTCATCTTCTCCTTAAGAGCAGGAACTGTGCTTTTTCATATTCTAGGCCAAGCTAAGCTCAATGTCTGACACATATACTGACTCAATAAATAAAGAATGGATTCTCTATTTCTTTCCATTTCCACACCTTATGTATCAGCAAATCCTGTTTGGCTCTGCTTTGAAACTCTACTCAGTATCTGACCACTGACCCCAGATTCATGCCACTCTCGTTTCTGCCCTGCGTTATTGCAATGTACTGTTTATCCTTGATTCAGCTTTTTTGCCAATAGCCTATTTTTCATACAGACGCTAGAATGATCCTGTTGCCTGTCTCTGGTGTCAACCCTTATTATTCTTCCCCTTTGCTCTTTCCCCTCAAGCTACCCGGGCCTCCTCCTTGTTCTTATAACATGCTGGCCTCTCACTAAGAGATTTCATCATCATAAATTCTCCATTTGCATCTCCAAGGACAATCAATTAGCACCCCTCCGCAGTCGCCTTTTACCACCTGCTTCCCTACATCACATTTTCCACAGCTTTGGATGAATTTCTCCACTCTCCCCTTGAATTGCCTCATTGCCAATTGCACTCATCTTCTTGCTGCTACTGCTAAATCAGTCGTGTCCGACTCTGTGCGACCCGATAGACGGCAGCCCACCAGGCCCTGCCGTCTCTGGGATTCTCCAGGCAAGAACACTGGAGTGGGTTGCCATGCACTCATCTTCTTAGTACTGTGTAAATGGTAATGGCCATGCATTACCTTAACTAAATGCTAATGAGAACTTGGAAGAAAGCAGTTGAGAAATTAGCAGCACTTGCATCTGGCTATTGCCCATAAATCAGATGTGAACATAAAAAGGGGAACTTGACTGAGGTAATAAATTCAGTAATAACCAAATAAAGTTTTCTGGAATAAAAAGTAAAATTCTTCAAATGAACCAGATCTAAATTAGACAATTGGAAAGTTAGAAAACAGAAATATAAATAGATATTTTAAATAAGTAATTTCAGTAAACTAATCCATGTCTTAAGAGAAAGCTATGAGTTTATCTATGAAGCGGTATTAGAGAAAGACACATGACTAGGGTCACAGAGGTGCTGACTCTCTACCTTTTCCTGCATATCAAACAAATTCTTGAAGTTCTTGTTTTAAAAATGATGTGTGTCTCGTAGTCCATAGGATCGCAAAGAGTCAGACATGACTGAGCAACTGAATTGAACTGAACTGAAGAGTTTAGATGTTCAATTGTTTGAACAACTAGTCTCTTTAAAATTTTTTATTTCACTATGCTTCTATGTTTTCTGAACATTCACAGAGCCTCCTGTCAAATGGAGGTAATAATTATTTTTTTCTAGAAGTAATAGAAGACATACACTTAATTTCTTAGTAATTATAAATCCCTTTCTTGAAAAGGGCTTCCCTGATAGCTCAGTTGGTAAAGAATCCACCTGCAATTCAGGAGACCCGGTTTGATTCCTGGGTCGGGAAGATCCCCTGGAAAAGAGATAGGCTACCCACTCCAGTATTCTTGGGCTTCTCTTGTGGCTCAGCTGGTAAAGAATCCTCCTGCAATGCAGGAGACCTGGGTTTGATCCCTGGGTTGGGAAGATCCCCTGGAGAAGGGAAAGGCTACCCATTCCAGTATTCTGGCCTGGAGAATTCCATGGGCTGTATAGTCCATGGGGTTACAAAGAGTCAGACACGACTGAGCAACTTTCACTTACTTTTCTTGGAAAAATCACAGGGAACAGTAGACTTAGTAGTTATTTCTCAGATAGCAGTAAATAAACTTCTTTTCTATACATGACTAACTCTTGGTCCTACTCCAGCTCCAAAATGATTGTAAACCTCATCTGATTTTTGCAACATTTCTTTCACAAAGTAATCGTACTTTGTGAATATTCTTAGGGGCTTTAAGGGACAGAAAACAAAGCTGGAAGAAACTTTTATCATGTGTATGATAAAGGAAAAGGCCAAAAACAGAAAGTGAGGGGCAAAAAGAAAAACAATGAATATTCAGACAAATATAAAGTTTAAAAGTGCATTAATTAAGATGGCTAAGGATAAAAAGAAAGCAAATTCACAATTAGAAAGAAAACCAATTGGCAGCTTTTTTAGACCAGTCCACACTGGAGTCTGACACTCACTGATGTCACTTCAAGCCTGAGACCTAGTCCTACATACTTTGCAAGTTTATTGTTTCAACTCACTCTGGGATGTCCCTAATCTGCTTTTTTCCCAACTCTAATGCCCGGGATGACCCGTGCTCTTAATCAAGACAGGATGTGGGACTGTAGCCAGCATAAATCTATTCTGGTAGAACAGAGATATTGAGTTCAGGGATTAAGAATGTCCAGCATTGTAGCATTATTGCCTTAACTAATTTTTTAACGAAAGACATGAACCAAAATGATAGTACATAGAAGATGAATGGAAAATACATACTAGAAAAAAATAAGACTACATCAATATTAATGAGTAATAAACAGGTAGTTAATTATTTCTCTATTCATTCTATTACTTATTCAACGATCATCTATTACATGCCTCCAGCTACTGTGAGAAAAGCATAGAAGGGATAATATTCTTTTCCTTAAAGATTTTACAGTCTACCATCTGATTGTACCTGCAAACCTTGTTACAAAAGCTAATAAGTTTAATAAGTTACTAATAAGCATAAATAATTATGAACAAGTTTACTATTTAATACCTCTTAAATCTTTCAAATACTGCAGTGAACATGTAAGAATAATGTCTTAACAGAACTTTCCAGACATACAAGTCAGCAAACGGGTGAGTAAAATTCATGAATAAGGGGGGTGGCGGGTGGAGCACAAGATTAGAACACAAGAAGTTTACCATTTTGGGGATTGTGAAATCATAGCTGGTCTATGAATTTGGGTTGCTCCATTTTTAGAATAAAAGAATCGCAAGCAACAAGAATAGAACATAGAAACAACAGAGACGGCGGATTCCATAGAGCCAGCTAAAAGTACAATCTCATCTAAAAGCCGATCGCGTTTAATCTTACAGGAGCTCTATGATGGCTGCCCTGCAATTAAGCTCAATTTGCAGCAGAGCGAAGTGAGCAGTTGAGTGCCCTTGGTCATGCAACCGCTGAGTATGCGACTGGGGATCAAAGACTCTAACATCCTCTCACATCATAAAATGTACTGCCCCTAGGCTTCTTTGAGCCCCGTCCTAATCCTGTTTTCCTAATGGCTGTTTTGTTTACTGGATTTGTCAGTACTTTGTTTTCCCGGCTAATATGATTTGCACCACAAGAGGCACACAGACTGTAAACCTGGCTTCTGTTAGAGCCATAATGCCAGGGGACCCACAGCATCAGAGAGCAGCTGTGTTATCTCCCCAAGTCACGAAACCCCCCCAGGTCTCAGCATCCTTGTCTGTAAAACTCAGGGGTTAGATTAGATTATCTCTGAGCTCAAGGGTTCTGTTGTTGATTTTCCATTCTGGGAAAAAAATTATAGAATTCACAGATGCTTGCAGCATATAATTGATTAAATCTCACTAGATCATTTTTATTCAAGAACAAGATCCAGAAAGATGCTAGTAAACATAAAAAGAAGAAGAAAAAAAAATATATTCTCTTTGTTTCTTATCATCTAAAAGTACTATCTGCTTTTAGACAGCTATTAAAAGAAACCATGCAAGTCTGAAGAGCGGAAATTAGAATTTTGCGGTAAAATATAGATAACACTAAATTTAAGTTTTGACCATTAAAGCGTACAGTCCTGTGGCATCCACTGCATTCACATTCTTGGGCAATCACCGTCACCACCCATTTTCTTCCCCAACTGAAGCTCTTTAAACATTAACTCCACATTCCTCTTTTCCCCAGGCCCTGGCAGCCATCATTCGACTTTCTGTCTCTATGAATCTGACTACCCTCAGTTCAGTTCAGTTCAGTTGCTCAGTTGTGCCCAACTCTTTGCGACCCCATGAATCGCAGCACATCAGGCCTCCCTGTCTATCACCAACTCCCGGAGTTCACTCAGACTCACGTCCATTGAGTCAGTGATGCCATCCAGCCATCTCATCCTCTGTCGTCCCCTTCTCCGCCTGCCCCCAATCCCTCCCAGCATCAGAGTCTTTTCCAATGAGTCAATTCTTCGCATGAGGTGGCCAAAGTACTGGAGTTTCAGCTTTAGCATCATTCCTTCCAAAGAAATCCCAGGGCTGATCTCCTTCAGAATGGACTGGTTGGATCTCCTTGCAGTCCAAGGGACTCTCAAGAGTCTTCTTCAACACCACAGTTCAAAAGCATCAATTCTTCAGCGCTCAGCCTTCTTCACAGTCCAACTCTCACATCCATACATGACCACAGGAAAAACCATAGCCTTGACTAGCTGGACCTTTGTTGGCAAAGTAATGTCTCTGCTTTTGAATATGCTATCTAGGTTGGTCATAACTTTCCTTCCAAGGAGTAAGTGTCTTTTTTTTTGCAGTCACCATCTGCAGTGATTTTGAAGCCCAAAAAAATAGTCTGACACTGTTTCCACTGTTTCCCCATCTATTTGCCATGAAGTGATGAGACTGGACACCATGATCTTTGTTTTCTGAACGTTGAGCTTGAAGCCAACTTTTTCACTCTCCACTTTTACTTTCATCAAGAGGCTTTTGAGTTCCTCTTCACTTTCTGCCATAAGGGTGGTGTCATCTGCATATCTGAGGTTATTGATATTTTTCCCAGCAATCTTGATTCCAGCTTGTGCTGACTACCCTAGGAACTTCATTGAACTGAAATCATACAGTACTTGTCTTTTGGTTATTGGCTTTATCATGTATAATGATTTCAAGGTTCATTCATGTTATGAGATGAATCACATTTTCCTTCCATTTTAAGACTGAATAATATTCTATTGTGTGTAGGTACCACATTTTGTTTATCCATCCATTTTTTGATGAACACAGTTGCTTCCAACTTTGCGCTGTTGTGAATAATGCTGTACTGAATAGAAGCGTACTCAGGTTGAGACCTCGCTTTTATTTCTTTGAGGTATATACCCAGAAGTGGAATATCTGGATAGTATGGTAATTCTATGATTAATTTCTTAAGGAACTGCCAGTAGTTGCACCATTTTATATTCCCACTAGCAACACATGAAGATTCTAATTACACCATATCCTCCCTAAAACTTGTCATTTTTCTGTTGTTTTTTTTTCTTCAAAATAGCTATCCTAATGGATGTGAAGTGATATCTCATTGTGGTTTTGATTTGCATGTGGGCTTCCGTCTACGGGGTCGCACAGAGTCGGACACAACTGATTCAACTTAGCAGCAGCAGCAATGAGTTGTAATGTTGAGCATCTTTGAATGGGCTTGTTGGCTGTTTGTATATCTCCTTTGAAGAAATATTTATTCAAATCCTTTGCCCATTTTTAAAACCAGATTGATTGGGTTTTTTGTTGTTGAGTTATTGGAGTTCTTTATATATATTCTAGTATCAATCCCTTATCAGTTATAGGATTTGCAAATTTTTTCTCCTACTCTGTAGACTGTGTTTGTACTCTGTCACTATTGTCCTTTGACCCCCCAAAATTCTTAATTTTAAATTAAATTTTAATTTAATATTTTAATATTAAATTAAATTTTAATTTAATATTTTAATATTAAATTAAATTTTAATTTAATATTTTAAATTAATTAAGTATTAATTTAATATTTTAAATATCTAATGTATATTTTTTCTTTGATTTCCTACGCTTTTAATGTCATGTCCAAGAAATTATTGCAAATTCAATGTCATGAAGGTTTTCTGAAATCGTTAGGTGTCATTTCTAGGATTCTGAAGAGCTCTGGTACCACAGTCCTTTATGTCTCCATGCAGAAAGGAATTCAGTAAGAGGCAAAATGATAGATAAGTGATTTATTACAATAGGACACTTACAAGGTTCACAAGCTGGCAGACAAGCGTTGCACTGCCCTAAGTACTCATCGGGATACATTTTTATAATCAAAGGAAGAGAGGGGAGGGGAAGGAGACCTTCTTTGTCTTTCTTGAGTAGACATTATGTTTCCATCATGAGTTCCTCCTCCAGGTAGGACAGAGGAGTTTTCTTGTTCCTATATGGTTAGGCCAGGATTGTCATAACGCTTTGGAAAAATTATTTTTCCAAATAATTGGTCTCAGTACAATGAAAAAACTGAATGGAAACTTTTGAGCACTTAAAACTTTCTAGGATCATATAAATATTCTATTAATATGTATTCATGCTCAGTTGCTCAATTGGGTTCATGTCTTTGCAACCCCATGGACTATAGCCCACCAGGCTCCTCTGTCCATAGGATTTTTCTGGCAAGAATATTGGAGTGGGTTGCCATTTCCTCTCCCAGGGAATCTTCCTGACCCAGGGATAGAACCTGAGTCTCCTGTATATCCTGCACTGTAGGCGGATTCTTTATTGCCGAGCCACTGGGGAAGCCTTCAGTACAATAAGCATCTTTCATTTTGAAAAAGTCACCTTTCCACAAACAATTGTGTTTTGTATGAACAGAGCATGTCCTAGGGTCATTAACTTGATGACACCTGGGCAGGTTGTAGGCCTTATTCTCTACTATTGTTTTATTGTTTGAGGGACATTGTGCAAAGAACATATCTTATGTGTCAAAGAGCATGTTTTGGGGTTCATTAACTGAGCTCGCTGGGAAGGATATAAGTCTCATGTCACCATTGTTTCATTGTTTTGGGGCATGTCTCATGTTTCTGTTTTATGGTTTTGATTTTATTGTTAGGCAAGCCAATCTGGCTTTGATGCTAGGTGATTTGTTCTGCTTTATGAGTTAAGCAAGCCCACATTGTTTCAGAATTTTCCCTTTACTTTCTTGAGTGATCATTAATCTTACTGTGGTCTCCCAAAGCCCCTTAAAGTTCCTCTTTATCTCCAGTTCCCTAATGGGGTTTCTAAGCTAACTATTTGATTATCCTACTCTATCCCTATCATGTCCCTATGTCTTCTAAGAATCTTATAACTGTAGCTGTTATGTGTAACTCTGATCTGTGTTAATTTTTGTATATGGTATGACTCAGAGGGTAAAGAATCTATGTAAAATGCAGGAAATGCAAGAGACACGTGTTCAATCCCTGGGTCAAGAAGATTCCCCTGGAAGAGGGTATGGCAACCCACTCCAGTATTCTTACCTGGAGAATCCCACGGACAGAGGAGCCCGGTGGGCTATAGTCCATAGAGTCGAAAAAAGTCAGACACAATTGAAGCAACTGAGCATGCACATAAGGTAAAAATACAACTTTATCTTTTTGCATGTGTATATTCAATTTTCCTAATACCATTTGTTGAAAAGGCTATCCTTTCTCCATTAAGTAATCTTGGCATTTTTGTATAAAGTCTTTTGGCTTGGGCGTTTATTTCTAGGCTCTTTATTCTACTCCATTGATCTATGTGTCTGTCTTTATGACAGTACCACATTGTTTTGCTTTCTGTGCCTTTGCAGTGAATTTTGAAATCAGGAAATACGACACTTCCAACTTGTTTCTTTTTTAGAAGACTATTTTGGCTATTTGAGAAAAACTAATTTTTAATGAGGAAATAATGTCACTTAAAAGTAAGATTAAGATAATGATTTTTATCATAGACATACAATAAAATATTCTATTCATGAATGAATGGGAACTTGTTCTCAAGAAGCTAGTTTTCTGCTGGGAGAGATATATTCTAAATAAGATACAAAGTAAAAGTTCAATAAAACAAACTAATAACTAAGAAATGAGGGAAATTTGAAAGAAATGAGAAACTATTTCTGGTGAAGATTAAAGGAGAAGACTTCCTTGAGCAAATACAATTTGATCTAGTTCTGAAAAAATAGGAGACCATGATGAAGCAAGGCATTTTTGTTGATTAATTGGTTCTTCTACAGCTGTTTCTACCTTGCTTCTATATGCAACAAAGGGTGTTTTCAACCTGTTTTTACATTATTTTAAAAGCTGTGATTAAAAAGTAAACACACATAACTGCCTAGATAATATCCTATATATTGTCTCCTCATATTCTTTCCCAATTTTGAGGAAAAATCGCATGAGTTTTTTCAAATGCTTTCTAAATTAATGATTAAAAAAAAAAAACACCACCTTATTTTAAAAGTCTGTCATAACACATCATCAAAGAAAATATATAGATGGCAAATAAGCTCCACATCATATGTTATTAAGTAAATGCAAATTTAAACAAAAAAATTCAACTACACACCTATTAGAATGGCCCACATCCCAAATTCTTGCAAGGATATGAAATAAGAGAAACTCTCATTCATTGCCAATAGGAATGCAAACTAGTACTGCCACTTTAGAAGACAGTTTGATGATTTTAAAAAACCTTATATTCTTTCCATATGACTCAGCAGTCATGTTCCTTGGTATTTACCCAAAGGAGGTAAAACCTCTGTCTACACAAAAACCTACACGTGAATATTATAGAAACTTTATTCATAATTACCAAACCTTGGAAGCAATCAAGATGTCCTTCGGTAGGTGAATAGATAAATAACTTGTAGTATAGCCAGACAATGGAATATAATTCAGTGCTAAAAATAAATAAATCTGAGAAGCTAATCTGAAAAAACTGCATAGTTGGAGTCATATGACACTCTGAAAAAGGCAAACCTATGGAGACATTAAAAAGACCAGTGTTTGCCAGGTATTGAGGGGCTGGGGAAATGAATAGGTTGAGCACAGAGAATTTTCAGAGCAGTGAAAATACTCTGCATGATGTCATAATGACAGATACATGTTATTACATTTTGTCCAAACCCATACAATCCCAGGACCAAGAGTGAACCTGAATGTAAACTCTGGACTTTGGGTGGTTATGATGTACCAGTGTAGGTTCATCAGTTGTAAAAAAATGTACCTCTCTGGTGGGAAATATTTATCATTGGGGAGGCTACGCATATATGGAGAGTATATGTAGGTAAATGGGAAATCTCTGTACTTTCCACACAATTTTGCTGTGAACTTAAAAATACACACACAAAATAAAGTCATTTAATGCCTGTTTTAAGTTTCTGTTTAAGATGACAAAACCTTTCTGGACATAGTGGTGATGGTTATATTATATTATGAGTGTACTTAATGCCAGTGTATTGTACATTTAAAGATAGTTAAAATGGTAAAATTTATGTTATGTATATTTCTCACTAGTTTTTAAATCCTGTTTATTGTCTCAAATACAAAATTTTGCTAAATGGAAACTTCCTACAGATGTACAGATTAAAAAATATTATGTGTAATTGAAGACCTGTGGGAAATATGAAGGATATGATAGCAGACCTAGAAATATTGGAAATAGCTGCTTTGTACAGGTGACTTTATGTTCCAGGGCAGTAAACTGATAATGTGTCATTTAAAGAAACAGAAGGGCTTCCAGGAAATTCAGGGAAGTTTACTAGAAGATTTTAATTTAAATGATATGTTTAAAATCAATTAAAGAAAAAGATAATTATTTAATTCCTCAGGCTAAATCCCAGGGGATACATACCCAGAAAGTCACATAGGTGAAACAATTTTTGACATGAAAATAAAGAGATAAAGCCTTGTGCTTAGTTAAGATTTTTTTCTCCAAGAATCCGGAGGACTAGAAGAGAGGATGCAGTTCAGGCCTGGGGATCACCAGAAAGGACCCCAGAGACATTTGGCCTTCTCTTAACCATGAATGAATTCTCCCTCCCTTGTGACTTCTCTCAAAGATGAGTCACGAGTCCAGTCTTCAGCTCTCCCTGTCCTAAAAGTCCTCAAACAAACATTCTCAGTCCAAAAGAAAGGATTATCTGTACATGAGGCTTCCCTGGTGGCTCAGAGGTTAAAGCATCTGCCTCCAATGAGGGAGACCTGGGTTCGATCCCTGGGTCGGGAGGATCCCCTGGAGAAGGAAATGGTAACCCACTCCAGTATTCTTGACTGGAGAATCCCATGGACGGAGAAGCCTGGTAGGCTACATTCCACGATGTCGCAGAGTCGGACACAACTGAGTGACTTCACTATTCACTACTATTCACTATAATGATGACCACCAACCTGAGAGAAACAAGGCTGTGAGGCTCTCAGTTCACCCAAAGTAGGCATCCAGTATTTGCAAGTTCCGGGGCCAGGCAGTGGAGGGGGGTAAATATTACAATGGGTCAAAAAACAAAGGTGGATCGTGATGGTTATATTCACCAATCTGATTGAGGGAATGGTTTCAGCGATATATACATATGTCAGTTTCATCAAATGGTTCTACTTAAGTATGTGAGGTTTAATGTATGCCAAAAATTCTTCAGTGAACCTCTAAAAATAAATGTAAATAAAATGAATGCATTTAAATAAAGTTTTTTTTTTTTTAAAGGAAGTTGCTCTTTCAGATTCCTTCCCACTGAAGTATAGATTAGCTTGATTAGGCTTGACTGGGCTTGCTAGATTAGGAGCATGCTTACACGTTTACCAAGTGTCAGCTAAGATCCACTGTGTGTGGTAAAGAGAAGAAAGTGAACAGGACAATGTCTTTGAAGAGCTTTTAGCATAAAAAATCTTGACACACTCAGTCATTGCAAAATAATTCAGTAAGTATTAGACTTGCAGTGTTTTCATTCACTGGGTAGCCACAGATGAAGCAACTTCCATAAACCCATTCTAGGATCTGGAAGGCCATAAATGAGTAACATGCTTTGTGCCACTGCAGGACCCCAGAAGTGAAGTGCAACCAGGTGAGAGACAGTGAGCAAATGTGTATATAACACTCAGCATTACTGAGCCCTTTCCATATTTCAGTCTCTCCCTGAAGCACTTGGCTTCTGTGAGCTCACTGAATCCTCATCGAACTTCTTTGAAATAGGAATTAGCATTCTCATTCTAAAATGGAGGACTCTTATGGCAAGAGGTTAAGTAATTCACCCATCTAGTTACATCATTTTCAGTAGAAGTATTTCCGTCAGATAAATAAAATCCTTTTTTGTTGTTGCTTAAAAAAATAACATCCACATGACAGAGAAAGGTTATGTACAGAAAGCAGTCCCTGTGGACATAACTACAAATATGATTTCCTCTGAGCGACCAGAGCAAGAGAAAAAAAGAAATGATTGATTTGTACCCTGCATTTGTTCGATACAGTTTGAATATTTTGATTACAGCTGCCGTGCATTGTTTTGCAGCAAAAAACAAAGGAATTTTCTAAGGTCACGCAGCAAGAATAATTCAAACTCTTGAGTCTTCTTACTACAAATGTTATACCCTTAAGCATCATATTGCTTTCTGTCCCAACTCCAGTATAACATATGTAGAAGGCAAGTCTTTGCCCCTTCTCAAGTCTCAACCCCCTTTTAAGTAATTCATCAGAAGACGTTCTTGAGCCCCTGTTGAACCATAATGAAATCCTGTTTACTGAAAGAGATGTGGAAAGTGCCAGTGATATTAAAACATGTTCCAATGCTCCTCCAGAGCCTTCTGAGAATGGTGCTAGCAGTCCCTCAGGAGCTCTGGGTTGCATGGGAAGATCTTGCCTTGTGACTAGACTCACTGGGGAAATCGAGCTCTGAGAGCACTCAAGCAGAAGATCTACATTGGTCTTTGGTTTGTTGTTTGCTTTTGGATTTATTTTCTTGATAGTTGGAAGCAGCTTATCTGTACAACCCTCCAAGATTTATTTACCACCGTTTCAGTAATAAAAGAGACCTAGAAGAAAAGGAAACAAATATGGCAAGTCTACATTTGCAGAATTCATTTTCTCTGCATGGAAACAGAAGGCTCTTTCTGTAGTCTCCTCCATCTAAGTTGGGCTAGAATTGTCTTCCCTTATAAAACAAAATACTGTAAAGAAAGTATAAACAATGCACATATAAATAAAGAGAACAGTAGATACATAAATATAAAATTTGGGAAGCCCATTTGACGGTTCCAACCACAAAGTCATTCTCTTTCTATATTTAGTTATCAGAACAGGGATTTTCATTGCATACACATAAGAAAGACTTTTGAACAGAAAAGGTCAAACTGGAAGTGTCAGGGAATTGAGATATGACTTTAAAACAGCAGTAATAATAGTTTTGAAATGGTAAACTTTGTAATGCATGAATGAGCTTAGAAGTAGAATATTGTAGTCTAACTTCCCTTGAGTGTCCTTGCTCTGCTTAAGTAAAAGCAAGCAGCACCGGATCCATTTTCTTTTTCCCGTGAGCTCGCCTTCTCTAATTAAGGGAGATAGTAATGGCACTTAGATTTCATCTGATCTGACTTTAGGTAATTATGGTTCATTGCAGCAATTACAAGTTACATTTATAATGAACAATAAAGGGAGAAAACCTTTCAAATTCAGTTTATTAAGCTTTGGAAACCTTCAACAGAATGAGCAGTCAAGATATATTTACTGGACCATCAAATATTCAGTGAGAATGTCGAATTAAGTCTAAGAAATTCATGCCAAAGGCTCTCTTAATACTGTAACTCTAAATCCATTTTCTCCACAATCCTCCCCTAATTTAGCCCAGAATAGTCCTGCCATTCTAATGCTTCCTCAGCATTGTATATATAGTTCACAATATTAGTTTGAATTGTCCATAAAATATGGCTCTTTTAAATAATTTCATGGGATTTTTTTCCCGTGTGAATAGTCTTTCATGTCTATGTACATTCTATAAGGGCAGAAATCTCCATCTCTATTTCTTTTGCTTCTTTTTGTAGTTTCCATGCAAAGTCTTCTCTTGTCCACATGTCTCAGTGAAATTCCTTCTCTATGAGCCCTCTCCATCATCTCAAGATCCAGCTGGGACCCTAGTTAATTTCAGAAGTTTTTCCTAAAAACTAGACCCTTCCCCACAACATTTCCTGCATCTACCATTTACTTCACTCCTATAGCATAATGTCTCACATCATTAAGAACCATTAGTTCCTTAAAAACAAATAAACAAAATTGGCCATTGTGCCTGCCACCTATTATCAAAATTCACCCATGCAGCCAAAGAGTATTTATCAACTTCACTTTAGAAAATGACCACGTAGAACGATAGCTCTTTTAAGTTCACTCATCTAAACATTGTCACTTCTTGAAGAATTAATGTACATCTTCACATCTTCTATCTATAGATGGAAGAGTGATTGCTCATGGGATGGCTTTTTGTTAAGTTTTCTCTAAATCCTGATATTTTAAACAATTTTTGAGTCATATTTGTTAACTCCAAGTGAAGCACACATGAGTAGAAATTCATCTGAATTTTTTTCTCCTATTATTTTTCAGATGCTTAACTGATGTAAATTTTAAAATTTTTGACTAAAGTGTTTGTTCAATATTTTAATATTTAGATCATTGTGCTATCATGAGAAAACATAACTTAATAAGTTCTGCCTCTGATATAGGTTCTTTTGCTAAGAAATTTCATTTTTAAAGTTATGTAACCTTTAAGGAATAGTGTTTTAGGCCCTATTTGTTTGGGGGGGGGGAATCTGGTTAGATTTTGGAACTTGAAAATAAGATAAATTATTATCTTTTATACCCTCACATGCCAAGAACTGACCAAAGTCTTCTCTTGGTATAAAGGTTTTCACCACTTTTCAAAGATGTTAAATTAATACTTAAAATACAGTCTTACTATGGCAGCTGGCTATAGAGCTTAAACTGTAAATTCCCAAATAATAAAACAAAACAGTGGACTTGTAATTGTGCTGACCTTTGAATCTTTGCAACATGTCTCCCTTCTGAGAGAAATCACTTAAAAACCAAATTAATCTCTTTGATACATCTACAGAGTACTTTCTTGGATAAGCCCCAATATTGATTGGAGTGAAATCAAAGTCTGTTCTGTAGAAGGAAGAGTCATCATGAGGTCCTGAAGTCTCCTTTAGAAATACAATGCTGAGTTCAGGACAGTCCCCCATGTCAGTGATGCTCCTGGCCCTGCTAAGGGAGTCTGCCTGGCTATCAGCCCTTACTGTTAAAGAAGCCCATGGCCAATCACGCTTTTATTATGTTTGGCCACCCTCCAGACACACCTTCCAATGTTCTATGCTTATTCTCAACTACATATATTTTTTTACATGTTTTGGGACCTGCAGACACAATCCCAGAAACTCAATGCATGAAACAGCCTTCATACATATTTAATTTTTGACTCATCTAGGCGCTAAAGCAAGTTAATAGTGTGAAGGATTTTACAAACGGATCAGGTAAAACTGTTTTCTTTCCAGTTGTAAAGTTTTCCATTCTATTCCTGTCTGAAAGGGAAAATCTGTAGCAATAATCAAGTTAGCCATTGTCCTTGTCCCTTAGGTCTTTCTTGGTCTATGAAATTAATGTTTTAAACACTAAATATTTAGGTTTGGAAAGAGCTGGATTGTTCTGGTTCAACATAGCAATCTGGAAAGAACCTGAACTCAGCTCCTTCCAGAGAAACACTGAATCAACAGCTATAAATAGAACAATTTCCTCTGGGGGGGGAAACCCTACAAACTGGCAGAGCGACACCTTTGCATTGGGCAAACAAGAGGGAAGCCACAATAAAGCAGCTGCTGCTGGGACCACTGCTATATGGCGTGGCTCTGGGGGCCAGCGGGGCTTATGTTCATGGGTCCTACGGGGCTGCACCCAATGAAGAAAGTGTTCTTAAGCAGTTATCACCCCTAGTGCACTAGAGATGACTGTAAGAGGAACAGATTCAGGAGCTCAGTCTTCCTGTGGAAGAAGTCTATTAGCTTATTATCATAACTGCAGCCCGCGGGGCAGGCTTCTAATTAAACACATATCTAAGGACTGACGGTAAAGCTTTTCTGAGACCTGGGAGGATGGGCACTATCTTAACACTCACCCTCTGCCACACTCTAGAGCACCAGCCTCTCTCATTCACCTCACTTCATCTCATCATGTAGGCATCTTATCTCTCATTACTGCAAGGAGATTGAGTATATATAGTACAATGGAATATTCTGAGAGAGGGAATCACATTCACACGACTGTTATTGCAATAGTTATATTTGTCCTGTTTAATTTTTAGTTATAGTCATTATTCTCACAGTGCCTAATTTATAAATTAAACTTTATCATTGGTGTGTATTAAGGGACAAACATAGTATATACAGGGTTCAGTACTATCTGCAGTTCCAGGCGTCCACTGAGGGTCTTAGAATGTATGCTCTGTGGATAAGGGAGGACTACTGGACTCTATCAAGCAAAACTATCATTCAGAGTTGAAGGAGGGGTTTAAAGTTTTCCAGACAAGTGAAAACTAAAGCAGTTCAGCACCACTAAATTGATCTAGCAAGAAATGTTACAGGAAATTGTTTTAAGCTGAAAAGAAAAGATGTTAATTAGTAACAAGAAAGCATATGAAAGTCTAAGTCTCACTGGTAAAGGTAAATATATAGTAAAACAGTAGTAGGTTAGTCACTTATAAAGCTAGCCTGAAGGTGGTTAAAAGACAAAAGTAGCAAAAAGAGCTGACTGCATGCGCTCTAAGTCATGTCCAACTCTTTGCAACCCCATGGACTGTAGCCCACCAGGCTCCTCTGTCCATGGGATTTTTCCAGGCAAGAATACTAAAATGGGTTGCCATTTCCTACTCCAGGGGATCTTCCCAACCCAGGGATGCAACCCGTGTCTCTTGCATTGCAGACGGATTCTTTACCACTGAGCCACCAGGGAAACACGAATGATAGGAAAAATGGACCAGATGGAAAAATAGCTTAATTTGTAATATTAAAGGGGCAGAAGCAAAATTGTGTGAGTTGTTACCAAACAGCTCCTAAAGAGCAACAAGGACTTCTTATCCCATTAAATTCCAACAGTACGGTAATCGTGGTGATGCTTTGAAACTGCAGTTGTGACATGAGTCCAATAGGACTCAATTGATATGCAAATTATGTTACAGAATGCACGCACACACATGACTTTAATAAATGGTGCATTCTTTAAACCTTTTCATTGCTTGTTTAATTTGTCTAGAAGCAGCAAAATTAAAACCAAAATTACACGGTAGTTTTGCTCACTCTTCTGTTACTCGTCTTTCAACCTAAAGTCCTTCAGTTTCAGGATTACAAGCAATTACTTCAAGAGAAGCTGTTTCTCCAATCACCATCATTTTACTTACAGCTGAGGTAGTACTGCTAGGAATCATTTCTTATGGGCCTGACTCCAGTCCTACACGGAGGGTCACTCAGTTGAACAATATGCTCACCCAGCCCTTGTTTCATCCCCAGCGCTCCCCATGAATCAAGGTCCCCAGGAAGAGTCATTAGTCATCCTAGCCTCTCACATGCACTTTGCTGGACATGCTGATGCACACTCCATTCTGGAAAACACCCCAGCTTCTGCAAAACACCGTCTTATCTAACATTGACATAATCTACCTACATACGCCCTTAAATCCACTGGCTTATATAGTTCCTCTTAAGAGCCACAGAATTGGGATCTTTTAAATAAAGCATGCCTGAAGTAAATGCTGTAGCAATAAAATAAACAGGTCACACACATGACGGCCACCATGCTGTCATGCAGAGCAATGAAGGAGGGCATTCCTGGCAGAGCTGAGGTATAGCCAAGCTCACAACGGCGTTTCTTTTGAAAATGTGTGGGCTGCTTCTTGCTCTGCACTCTAAATACCCTGCAGAAGGTCAGGATTTAATTTGCCAGCCTTCCATTTCAGGGTAATTTGAAGCATGCTTCTTCTGCGCCTCCTCTCCCCCAACGTGATGAAATGAAGTCCATAGAGCATATTTCCACGAGAAAGAGACATCTGTAGTTGTGCCATTACACTGGCGTCACCTCAGCATTCCTTTCTACCTACCAAAACCTTTTCGAAAAAGGGATTCATTTAATCTCCTTTTTTTTAATGTGACCCAATATGTTTTCACAAATGGGAGGTTTTCTCAAATGTGGCATTCATAACAGTCTGCGTGGGTTTGTGGGGCATGAGTAAATCAAACAGGGAACCTCACCGTTTTGACAGTCTGATTTAACTGGACCATTTTAAATCACTGTGAGCAGCAAAAGCAAATACAGAGAAGCCGACCAAGGAATTTTTAAGCAGGTCCAATTGAACCGCATGTTTATTCACACAGACAACCTCAATCACCTGAAAAACTCTGAATTTAATAATATTTCATGCTTTTAGGGATTTCATTGGCAATGTGAAAGACAAAAATTACACTGGGCCTCACAAAAAGAAATATTTGTGGTTAGCATAGATACGGCTGCATGGGGTCTAGCTCCGTCAGTCCCAGCCTTAGTCACCATATCATCTATCCAAAAATCCCTGAGAGTATGTTTGGGCCACGACTAGATTCAGTCGTTTGATTAACTCCATAGGAAGCTTGATTCATTGAAGTTCATTTTGTTGCAGGGAAGAGGGACCCCTTCCAGGGCCCGAAACTGGGCTCTTGTCTAACACTCAGAAAAGAATTGTCCGAGGAGACACATGTGCTGACAAACCAAGAGATTTTATTGGGATAGGGCACCCGGGTGGAGAGCAGCAGGGTAAGGGAACGGAGGAGAACTGCTCTGCCGCATGGCTCGCACTCTTGGGTTTTATAGTGATGGGATTAGTTTCCGGGTGGTCTTTGGCCAATCATTCTAATTCAGAGTCTTTCCTGGTGCCGCACGCATCGCTCAGCCAAGATGGATGCTAGCGAGAGGGATTCTGGGAAGTGGACGGACACGTGGTGTCTCCATTCGACCTTTCCCGAACTCTTCCTGTTGGTGGTGGCTTATTAGTTCCGTATACCTTATCAGGATCTCCTGTCATAAAACAACTCATGCAAATGGTTACTATGGTGCCTGGCCAGGGTGGGTGGTTTCAATCAGTGTGCCTCCCCTAACAATTTGAGTCAGTCTACACTACTGATTTTCTATTTAAGCATCAAAAGGCAAATGATTCGATTGTGTTTCATGCAGAATAATTAGCTTGTAATCTGTGCATTTGGGCTTTCCTGTTGGCTCAGATGGTAAAAAATCTGCCTGCATTGCAGGAGATCCAGGTTCGATCCCTGGGTCAGGAAGATCTCCTGGACAAGGAAATGGCTGCCCACTCCAATATTCTTGCCTGGAGATGCCCCATGGGGTCATGAAGAGTCAGACCTGACTGAGTGACTTTCACAGTCACATTCAATCTGTGCATTTAAACAGAAGGCTGACTTGGAGGAACTAGCTTTGATCAGACTTATTCAACCAAAACAGATTCAATTTCCATCCTAGTTCTATAATTTGGTGATGTCAGTAGTTGATACTTCAGTCTTGTGTTGCCAGGACTTAGTCTTCTGAAGATGTATTCCAGAATACCTGAGGATCCCAAAGGAATAACCCAGCAAATGTGCTTACTCCAGAAACCCGTTAGGAATTTCCCAGCTGCTCCAGAGAAAAAGAGACATTCTCTCACATTTTGCAGCCAGCTCTTAAGACTTAATGGTTCATGTAAAGAGAGGAATTGGTTACCAAGTAATCAGAGTCTCTTTACTGTCAATAGAAATGGATAGAAGGTCTAACAGTTAGAAGGACATCTATAACCAAGATGACTTACGATAAGGAAACACAGATCTATTGTTCTCCCAATTCCACAAAGTCATCAAAAGAAAAGAACCTTCTTCAGAAAAAGTAAGTACAGGTAAAAAGAGAGAAGAATCTATTTGATAGAAAAGAAAAAATCCACTTCAGGAATCTTTAATATATCAAGAGAGTCTCTCTAATGTTTTAGAAACTAGACTCAATGAGGCAGGAAGCCCAGGCATGAGGAGATCTTAAAACATTGTCCATGTCTAAGAATTCATAATTTTATATTCAGACATCATACTGTAACTGATTTCATAATAGCATGAATAATTTTCGCATCAAGTTAGCAAATATTTTTAAAAGCTTATTGTGTTTTCAGCTTTGCTTATCTTAGAGCGTGTAATATTTTTTCTTTGTGGTCTATGTAAGTTTGTGTTTGTGATTCTATTTCCTGAGAGTCACCCTGTCTATGTCCTGCTTTAGCTCTATCACTTCGTATATACAAGAGTGATTATGTCACTTACCTGCCTTGAAACTCCCTTTCTCTCATCGTTTTCAGCTCAGAATTCAAAGCCAAAAAGACCGAAGTTTGAAGCTCGTCCCAAATATTTAATACTCACGTGACTTAAAGGCAAATTGTTTGATGTCTGCAAACTTTGACTTCCCTACCTGCAAATGATGACAATAATATTTTTCTAGTAAGGTTACTATGAAGATAAAATGAGAAAACTAATGCAAACCACTTAGAAGGCAAGAATGACAAAAATGCAAAAGAAACCCTACTATTCTTACATAAGCAGAAACATATTATGTTTTTATAAAGTGTCCACTTCTGCCTTTATGGAGGTTATATTCTCATAAGAGAAACAGGCAATAGATAACTTAATTCCAGATAGTGATAAGAGCTGAGTAGAGTATAAAACAGGGTAAAGATATCATAGTTGTGAAGGAGGCTGTTTTAGATAGTAGGGAAGTCTTCTCTGCAGGCATGATATCTGTCAAGAGATCTAAATGGTGTGAAGTCAGCCATGCTGTTATCTGGGGGCAAGAAAGGCAACAGGAAGAGAAGGAAAAGGCCCAGAGGAGGAAATGACTTTGGGGGAAAAGAGCCAAGGTATCCCCATCGTGGAGGCGTAGGAGAGAAGGGTCATCTTAGAGGAGGCAGGCTGATATTTGTTTACTTACCTCAGAAAAGCCAATGAACGGTCTTGAGCAAAAGCAAGACTTCATCTGATTTGTTTTTAAAAATCACTCCAGTAACTTCCTTAAACTATTCAATTACCAAGAATAACAACACTTTTCTGTTTTCTTTGTATCTTTCCTGTGCCTTTATGAGCCTTTTCCCAAGCACCTATTTTACTTCCTTTCAAAAGACTCCTGTTTCTGTTTCAAAACAACTTCGAGAGAAAATAGACTCATATTTTGGATGGGGAAATAGTTGTGGCTTCAGTATGTCTTGGGAAAAAATGGCATTTTTTGCAATCAAATATGCTATATTAACATTTTTAAATGAAACTGATATTTTAGTTATCCTAATAAAGTATTTAGTGTGTTTCTTTGCTCAAATATTCATATGAATGTATTGATTAGGGTATTATTGGAAGCTAATTACTATCATCATAGCTGTGAAAAATATGTTGTCATCAAAATGTTGCAAACTTATAACTCTTATAGCTGATTTTGTATACATTATTAAAGAATTTCTTTTATGTATAACTTTTTATTAGCTACTCTACTTAGCTTAGATCAGTGGCCAAGAAATCAATTCAAGCATTCAACCATACCAGATGTGTAAAAGCAAGTGAACCTCTTACCACTTATTACCTGGATTTCCTCATCTTCAAAACGAAGATGCTAGATAGACAAGATGGAAACATTCAACTTAGTATATGCAGCATGTCATTTATTATCTAATCTTTTCATTTAGTCTGACATTTCAATGTATCCCTTAACTTAATTTTTTTGATTTTTTATATAAGATCTTCTTTCTTAGGTAACACCTGACTAGTTCCATGTAGAGTAAAAATGAATTTTTAATATTAATATTATCTGTTTAATGATCTTTACTACATTCCACATAAATTAACCTTTCTTGATTTTTCTATGTGACAATATGCTGCTTTTAAATTCTCAGTGGAAAATTATATTTTGAACAAGACCCTGGGAATTGAGGTAATGGTATTTTATGAACATTAACTAAACAAACTTCGCCTGAACCTAAAATTTTCTTTATACTCCAACCTAGTGTTCCTTATATCAAACTACAAAATAGCTTATATTTTTAAAAGTTGAAACTTACTTTAACTCCTCATATTGTAAGCATATATTGAACATCCAAATCATGTCTTGAAAACTTGAGCTTGGAAAATTCTTACTGCTGAATTTCTTCTGGAAATCTGGCCTTAATTTGCATTGAATTTCAATGACTTCCTTAAGCAAACACCTGGAGGGCCTCCAGTCTAATGGAAATGTGGGTCCACAGACACAATTCTGCAAAAACAGTGAGCTCCTTGGCAGTTTTAGAAAGGTTGAACGCTGGCCATTATTCAGACCTCAAGCTGTTCACACTGTTTTTTTCCAGACAGTCAACGCAAACCAAGTACACGATTGCCCTTGCTTGAGCAAGAGGATTAAAGCTCAGATACTGCTGGTATTTGCGCAGAGGAGCAGTTTCACTGTCAAGATGAGTCATACCATGACTGAAGATGCTCCTAAACCTGTGGTTTTGGATGCTTGCCGAGTCTCCCAGCCCTAAAATGGCACTCCCTCCAGAGTCACTCCAATGGTCTAGATTGTAGACTGTGACAAGAATGGGGGAGACGCGCATAACCCAAACATTGCTATATTTCTCTGCCTCTACCCTAGGAGTCTAGTCTCATCGATTTCTTGATTTCCCTTCTACCTCTTTTATAAACTACAACAGTTGGAGTTCGTCCAAAGAAAAGTAACCACTGGTAGTGGATTTAGAAAAATGAGAATTAAAAAGGCAACTGCTCAACAGCAACAGAAAAGAGGAAATGAAACAAAGTTCACTACATGCCTGGAAAATATTAAATGATGCAGAACAATAGAAAATTTAGATAGAGTATAAAAGCATAAATCAGGAGAAAAGGAAATGGACTCATAAGCAGACAAGATTCTAGAAGGGTGTTTCTCAACCATACATGGTGTTACTGGGAACTTCAAAGTGCTTTACAAAGCACTGTGAAATTTTTTATAATGTGGAAAATCATTTCTGTTAAAAATGAAACTCCATAATATTACAATGTGAACACTTAGATAAGTAAGTCTGACAAAATGAGATCAAGCTGGCTCTAAAGAAGAAAGCATATCATAATATCCAACTGGTTTTAAGGAAAAATCACGTATTTACAAGGATGGCCATGAAATTTGCTTTGTGAGTATATGAGAGCTTAGAGCAGTAATTTTTCTCAAAGGCATATTTCAGGAAGCTATCAAAGACATAATGTAATTCTATCCATGCCTTTTCTAAAGCCTGTAAGATCTTGTTACATACAGGATACTTTAATGTAAAGTTTGCTGATTTGTTTTGAGAATTTTAACTGTTTCAAATTTTCAACAAGTTTGTATTTAAAAAGGTGTCTCAAATACAAAAACTTTGTGAATCAATGACCAACAAGAAGAGTTATTTTGAGGTAAAGGAGATGAATATCACCCTTAGCCTGGTTCCTGATACTTTCCCCAGCACAACAGGCCACCAAGACCCTCCCAGAACTGACTACATGTACTGGAGACAAAAATTGTTTGAGAAAAATCTTAACTGAAAGTTACTTCTAAGATTGAAATTAATCTGACTGCAATTACCTGGTCAGTTTTAAAGATATCATTGGATTACTTTAAATGAAATGTAAATGATATGTTGACAGTATATCCTGATAGCTCTTCATAAGAAACAGAAGTGAGTCCATAAATTACAATTATTTTATTTTTCAAAGATAGTTTCTTTGGATTTGTATTACATGAGGTATTAACTTCAAATTTATTGAAGTTTAGCTATACCTCATTTGAATATTTGTACTATGAAAGTGAAAGTTAAGTCACTCAGTCGTGTCCGACTCTTTGCGAATCTGTGGACTGTAGCCCACCAGGCTCCTCTGTCCTTGGGATTTTCCAGGCAAGAATATTGGAGTGGGTTGCCATTTCCTTCTCCAGGAGATCTTCCCAATCCAGGGATCGAACCCAAGTCTCCCACATTGCAGGTAGACACTTTAACCTCTGAGCCACCAGGGAATCTTTCTGAATAAAATGAATTTCTTTTAGGAAACAAGTAGATTATGTGAAGTCAGGCATTAAAATAAATTTTATTTCATCTACTCTTGTTAAGTATAAAGACTTAAAAAAAAACACATAATTCTCAAATTTTTCCCCAAAAGAAAAGTGTAATTACATGGCAAATTTGTGACATGTCATGTTTCCATACAGATTGATCAAATTCAATTGCTTAATTTGATTATCTTCTAGAATATTTAAAAATTATTAATATTGTGAAACTCATATTATGAATGGAGCTTTGTGATACAACCACTCTAAATTATTTTCTTACCAATGCTCAATGCTAAATAAGGCTCCAAGTAAGAAAAAAAGAAATAAGAGAGGGAAATGATAAGCTGTTCTGTTGAGAATTATACATGATCTAATTGGGTAATACAATGACTTAGTCTTAATTTATTCCAACATTCACTTGTATATTAGAATGAACAGCTGTTTAATTTAATAATTTCTGCTGTAATTCATTTGCTTCCTGGTTATAGTTTTCATCTGCCTCTTATTTGTCATGTAATACTATGAATGGCACCCCACTCCAGTACACTTGCCTGGAAAATCCCATGGACAGAGGAACCTGGTGGGCTGCAGTCCATGGGGTCGCTAGGAGTCGGACACAACTGAGCGACTTCACTTTCTCTTTTCACTTTCATGCATTGGAGAAGGAAATGGCAACCCACTCCAGTGTTCTTGCCTGGAGAATCCCAGGGACAGGGGAGCCTGGTGTGCTGCCATCTCTGGGGTCACACAGAGTCAAACACGACTGAAGTGACTTAGCATAGCATAACAATACTATGAAAATATTTCTTAATTTCAATATAGCACAAAAGACTATTGCCCTATGTTTCTCTATGAAACAAAACATTGCTCTTGGTATGTCCATTCTTCTCATGTGATTGCAACTCTCAGTAAATTAGATTTTCAATTTAGATTTCTCCAAAACTTTCCCAAAGAACGTAAGACTAAGCAAGTCTCTTCATTCTGATTTTACAATTCTAGTTCTAAAACTATGCTCTCATTTTATTGGACTATTTTAGAGGCGACATAAAGTCAAGACAATGCATCTGTAGAAGTCTCTTCAGTTTCTTTGCTCTCATTGTCAATAATGGTTCCTCTCTTTCATTTACTTTTCTCAGGTCCTTGTTGAAATTCTGGCACTTTTACTATTTCTAAACTCTTGAAGGATAAAGTTATGCATTCTGGAGAGTTTTCACAGAGAAAATATAACACATCAAACGTGATTATTTAGAAAGATGCCATGAGGTATACAGAGGCAGAAGAATGAACACTGTGCTGTAATCCCACTGATTTAAGTTAGTAATGGGAGGCTTTGAAAACTAACTTAAGAGACAATGCCTATGAGACCTTTAGAGATTTCCTATGACTCCTGACCTATAGGGGCTTCTCTCCTGTCTCAAAGGGTAAAGAATCCGCCTGCAATGTGGGAGACCCGGGTTCGATCCCTGGGTTGGGAAGATCCCCTGGTGAAGGGAGCGGCTACCCACTACAGTATTCTGGCCTGGAGAATTCCATCCTGGCAGGCTACAGTCCATGGGGTCGCAGAGTCAGACACGACTGAGCGACTTTCACTTTCAGTGACCTATAGACTGACATCTGATTTGTTGCAACAATGAAATCATGGTTGCCTACAGGAAATAATTGCTTTTTAAAATATTTTTAAAATTTATTTAGTTATCTATTTTTGGCTGCACTGAGCCGTCATTGCTTCACGGGCTTTTTCTCTAGTTGCAGCGAGCGGGAGCTAGTCTGTAGTTGCAATAGGAGGGATTCTCACTGTGGCGGCTTCCCTTGTTGCAGAGGATGGGCTCTCGGGTGTGTGGGTTCAGTAGTTGTAGCTCCTGGGCTCTAGAGCACAGGTTCAATAATTGTAGTGCACAGGCTTAGTCTCTCCACGGCATGTGGGATCTTCCTAGATTAGGGCTTAAACCTGTGTCTCGGGCATTGGCAGGTGGATTCTTTACTACCAAGCCAACAAGGAAACCTGGAAATAATTGTTGAATAAAATAAAATGCGATTAGCTATCATTACATTGCTTACCAACAAGGCAACTTAATATGCTTATAGTCAACAACAGTTTGATATCTTTGAAATACATAGATAGAAAATAGACAAAAGGTTATGATAGGAGAACTAAAAACAGTGAATAAAGATATGTTAAGATGTTCAGTGTTGCTAGTAATCAAAGAATTACAAGCTACTTAGGAAAGGAAGGTGGGGTTTAGTAAATTAAAAAGGCAGGCAGGTCATTCTCTCAGAGTTTGTGGGCCTAGACAAAAAAAGCATTTATCTCTTTATACTATGTCCCATCAGTTGTAGAATTTTTTTTCTTCTTATCCTTATAAGAACCCAAATCAGTTCTTGCCTCAATTATCCCTTTTGTTTTGACTGTGAAGTTTTGGCCTTAAACAATATAACTTATGAGTAAACTTGGAAAATTTTATTCAGCATTTATCATCTCCTTGTGTTTTTGAGGTTTCTTTTTAACTTATATGCAGAGTACATCATGAGAAACGCTGGACTGGAAGAAACACAAGCTGGAATCAAGATTGCTGGGAGAAATATCAATAACCTCAGATATGCAGATGACACCATCCTTATGGCAGAAAGTGAAGAAGAACTAAAAAGCCTCTTGATGAAAGTGAAAGTGGAGAGTGAAAAAGTTGGCTTAAAGCTCAACATTCAGAAAACGAAGATCATGGCATCTGGTCCCATCACTTCATGGGAAATAGATGGGGAAACAGTGCAAACGGTGTCAGACTTTATTTTTCTGGGCTCCAAAATCACTGCAGATGGTGACTGCAGCTGTGAAATTAAAAGACGCTTACTCCTTGGAAGGAAAGTTATGACCAACCTAGATAGCCTATTCAAAAGCAGAGACATTACTTTGCCAACAAAGGTCCAGCTAGTCAAGGC
>NW_011495034.1:6001577-6009977 GCF_000754665.1 Bison bison bison | reverse complement strand
AGCTAGTCAAGGCTATGGTTTTTCCTGTGGTCATGTATGGATGTGAGAGTTGGACTGTGAAGAAGGCTGAGCCCCAAAGAATTGATGCTTTTGAACTGTGGTGTTGGAGAAGACTCTTGAGAGTCTCTTGGACTGCAAGGAGATCCAACCAGTCCATTCTGAAGGAGATCAGCCCTGGGATTTCTTTGGAAGGAATGATGCTAAAGCTGAAACTCCAGTACTTTGGCCACCTCATGAGAAGAGTTGACTCTTTGGAAAAGACCCTGATGGTGGGAGGGATTGGGGGCAGGAGGAGAAGGGGACGACAGAGGATGAGATGGCTGGATGGCGTCACTGACTCGATGGACACGTGAGTCTGAGTGAACTCCGGGAGCTGGTGATGGACAGGGAGGCCTGGTGTGCTGCGATTCATGGGGTTGCAAAGAGTCGGACACAACTGAGCGACTGAACTGAACTGAACTGAACTTTAGCGTGTTATGAGTTTTATTAATCTGGCAGAAAAGAGGAGAAATATCAAACTTCTCCATGAAAATAATTGAGAAATTAAGAAATTATTAAGGGCTATAGAAATCTGGAAATTAAATTAAAAAAAGATTGTCACTGGGCTCTTTATCTGTTAGCAGGCTGATTTTTTCCATGTATTTATTATTTATTTTGGCATATTCTAACTTCCTTCTCCAAGGAATCACCCAGTGTTAGATCTCAATGAGACCTTAGAGGTCACCTTGTCCAAACTCTCTCCACTCAAACATGAGAGCTGAAGATGTAAAAATTTAAGGGTAGGTCTAAATCATCTAACCAGTCCATGATGGCTTTGGCACTAGAACTCCAAACTTGATTGGACTGATAAATTAATTGCTTTGAAGAGAGGTACAAATTTTTTTCATTCTAATTTCAAGAATCCAATGCTCCTGGAAAGCTTTACCTCCCTCTCAGTCACTTTGTCAAGGACATTTCAACATACCTTGGGTCACTCTTCAATAGACACATCCTTCTTTCCTTCTTAAGGTGAGAGTGGAGCTATGTTACCTACTGTAACATAGCTTATCTTCTTCTTATTTCATTCTCTACGGACATTAAGTATCTTCCCCGTGATTTCTTCAGTATCTCCCAAGGAATCATCAACCCTTGATATTGTATTTATTTATTTTTACTGAAGTATAATTGATTTACAATGCTGTGTTAGTTTCAGGGGCACAGCAAAGTGACTATAATTATTATATATAATAAAAAATATATATATACTTTTTCACATTCTTTTCCTTTAAAGGTTATTACAAAATATTGAGTATAGTTCCCTGTGCTAAACAGGTTCTGTAGTTTTAACTGGCATTTCTCTAATAATTAGCTATGTTGAGCCTCTTTTCACACGCTTTTTGGCCATCAGTATTTCTTCTTTGGAGAAATGCCTGTTTAGATCTTCTGTTCATTTATTTATTTATTGAGCTCTATGAGCTGTTTGTGTGTTTGGGGGACTAATTCCTTGTCAGTTGCATCATTTGCAAATATTTTCTCTCATTCTGTAGATTGTCCCCCCTTGGCATTTTAAAATGACTTCAGGAACGGTCTAGAGGCAAAAAGAAAGGCAGTAAAAAGGAAGGCTATCAAGAAAGGAAATGAATAAAGCACAGATAAATGGAGAACATCCAGATACAACTACAGTTGGAACCAATAAATCTAAGGCAATAGAAATACATTTGTGTGAATGTTCCTTCTGGAAAAGCAGGTCAGACAACTTAGTCCATAAAATTACAATAATTTATTCAATATTTTGTTTGCTAAAGAACTTAAGAAGGAATTTTTAAGGCCAAATATGTGGCTAAACACTCTCCCTGTTCCAGAACTCTTTGTAATCATGTTTGATCCCACAGCTTTAGTGAAACTATTTCTTCTGGCCAAGTCACTGTTAATTACTCTGTTAAAATTCTAGCTTCCTTTATATGCCACCTCCCCACTCTCAACTTTTCTCTTCTAAAAGGTGACTTTTCTTCTATTTTACTTCTTACCTCTCCTACTTTACCTCCACAGAGTTCCTCACTAGGATTCTCTGTTCTTTTCCCTCTGCATTCAACTGTTATGAGAGTTTTGCCCCATGGCTTCATCTCTGTCTTGATAATCCCAATCTGAATGCCCTGTTCCCTACTGCAGAGTAGTTCCATATGTCCAGCTAGAGGGCATCTCTCCTTGCATGGACCACCATCAAATAATCACCATGCATTCACTACTGAGGGGGCAATACAGGCATACCTCAAGACAACTGAATATTTCCAATTCAGTTCCAGACCACTACAATAAAGCAGTATCACAATAAAGTGAATCTACTAATTTTTTGGCTTCTCAGCACATTTAAAATTATGTGTATTAGACTATACTGTAATCTATAATGTGCAGTGGCATTATGTCTTAAAAAAAAAAGTGCCTAAATTTAAAAATACTGTATTGCTAAAACATTTCTAACCATTATTTCAGTGTTTAGTGAGTCATAATCTTTTTTCTGTGAAAGTAAATATTAATAAAATCCAAGAATAACTTCAAATCAAGTCAGAGAGGGCAGGAAAAATAGGAGGACTCTTTGTGTTGTTAAAAACACTATTACTCCAACTCATTAAACTTTTCCTTCCCTGAAACCAGAACAGGATACTATTGATAAAAAATAAAATGCAATGTAATACAATTTAAAAATTTCTAGGAAATATACATTTAGAGGACAAAAATACATATAAAGTCAGTAGCAGCATCATGGTGAATGTCAGTCTGATTCCTAAAAATGCTTCATGAAAAAGACTGTTCATCCTGTGACTGCTCAGGCTTTGGAGATATGTTGTGAGCCTGTGCCATCTGTTTAGTAGATCATTTACTGCCTTCTGGTTCAAGCTAATTGTAAGATCATTTAGTAATAGCTGGAAATTTTCTTTTTCCTGAGAGTGGTCAAAGGAGCTGCACAGATGCAATTACTAACATTTATGTTTTTTAAAAAAGAATATATTCCATGCTTTCATGTCTAAATTCCTGTAGATAGCCAAATGCAGCAAGAATACATTTGTTATTGGGCAATGCCTTTCAGGGGCTCTGCACTTTCTTTTCTTAGGGGTCTCTTTCTGACCACATTTCTCCCAGAGCTCATGTTCTCAAGTTTTCTTAAATTTCTGGATTAAAGCTAAATTTCTGTACAAAGCAATTAAGCCTAGTGTCTTAATCCATTAAGACTATTATAGCAGAATATCATAGATTATAAACAATGAAAATTGTTTCTCACATTTCTGGAGAAGGAGAAGTCCAAGACCAAGACACTAGCAGATTCTGTGTCTGGTGAGAACCTGCTGCCTGGCTCTTACAGATGGCTGCCTTCTCACTATAACAGGTGGTGGAAGGTGCCAGGCAGCTCTCTAGAGTCTCTTTCATGAGGGTACTAATCCCATTCATGAGGGCTCCTGGAGGCCACACCTCCAAATCCCACCACACTAGGAGAATAGATTTCAGCATAGGAATTTGGGGAGGCATAAACAGTCAGTGTATAACACCTTATTTGTAGTTTCCCTTTTATAAAGCATTCATTCTGTTTTTACCTGTACATTATTAAGGAGTTTGTTGCTGATTAAAAAAAAAATACCATTAGAATTAACTTCAAGTTTCTGTAGCTTAATATTGAGTTTTCCTCAAGTGCTCAAGTAGATGCCTGGGATACAAGGAGACTTTCCAAACTACCTTTAAGTAAACTCAAGAATTTTAAATAAATTGAACTTTTAGTCATTCCCACAATATAATTCCTGGTTATGATTTTTTCTAAATTTTATTATTAAGATTTTCAAATATACAGAAAATTTGAAAGAATATTATAGTGAACACTCACATACCCACCACCTGGATTCCACCATTAATATTTTACTGTGCTTGTTTTATCACTAAACTGTAATTTTCAATGTAAGGTCTTTGACATATTTTGTTAAATTTACTGCCACGTATTTTATGTTGAGACTATTTTAAATTATTTTTTTAAATGTTTTAAATTTCATTTTCTAATTTCTGCTAATACAGAAAAATACAACAACATTTTATATAGTAACTGTATTCGATGGCATTGCTTCGTAAGTTCATTACCTCTAAAATCTTTTTTCAGATTTTGTAGAATTTTCTTTGTAAACAATTGTATCATGTGTGAATAAAGGCAAACTGACTTCTTCTATCCCCCTACTATCCCTTCTTTTCTTCTTGAACTAGCTAGGACTTCCAATATAATGAGTAGAAATGGTAAAGGTGGATACTCTTGCCTTACAAGGCATTTTAACACTAAAAATGAAAAAGAGCTCAGAATAAAAATTATTTCCCAGAAAGCAGTGTCATATTTTTTGCCTTAAATATTCAAATGCAGAAAAATATTTTATACTTAAATTACATAATACCTCACATTTTTTGATGCTCTTAATTTCATCATTAGTATAGATTTTGTTCTAGCATAATTTCCTTTCAGCCTAAAGAAATTTCTTTACCACTGCTTATAGTACGGGAAGGTTTGCTGGTAAGTATTTCCGTTTTTCTTTTATCTGAAATGTCTTTATTTCACCTTTATTCCCAAAGGATCTTTTCATTGGCAATACAATTCTGGGTTGGCAGTTTTATTGTTGTTATTGTTGTTTTAACACTTTAACAAGGTCCTTCCAGTACCTGCATAGTTTCAGATAAGTCAGTGATCATTTGAAGCCATGTTTTTCTGTATGTAAAGTGTCACTTTTCTCTGGTTGCTTGGAATTTTTCCTCTTATAATTGGCTTTCAGCAATTTGACTATGATGAGCAGATGTTCTTATTTACCCTGCTTGAGGAATGTTGAAATATTTAAGTACTAAATCAGGGACATTTTTGGATACAATTTCCTCAAGTATTTTTTATCCTCGAACCTCTCTTCTTCTGAGACTTAAGTTACCTATAAATTAGTTTTCTATTGTCTCATGGGTACCTGAGTTTCTTGCTATTTAAAAAATGCTTTCCTTCTTTTTCAGATTAAATAATTTTATTCATTTATCTTCAAGTTTTACTGACTCTTTCCTCTATCATCTGCATTCTGTAATTGTGCCAATAAAATGAATTTTAAAATTTCACATATTGTATTTTTCAGATAGAATTTTCATTTGGTTCTATTTTGTAATTTCCATACTTTTGCAGAGATTTAAAATCATTGTAAGAAGATTTTCCTTTACCTCATTGAGCAGAATTATAATATCCACTTTAATTATCCTTGTCTGCTAATTCCAACATCTGGGTTATTTTATGTTTGCTGTTTGTTGATGTTTTGTGTTCTGAAAATGGGTCACATTTTCCTTGTCATTCAAGTCAAATGATTTTGGATTGTATCCTGGACATTGGAATTGATATGTTGTACAATTCTCAGTTCTCTATATGTCTTCAAATTGTTTATATGTAAAGATATTTGGATTTAGCTATTCCCCTTCATGGATTGAAGGGGCTTGAGTAACTCACTGAAGCTATGAGCCATGCCGCGTAGGGCTACCCAAGACAGATGGGTCATAGTGAAGAGTTCTGACAAAACGTGGTCCACTGGAGGAGGAAATGGTAAACCACTCCAGTTTTCTTGCCAGGAGAACCCCATGAACAGAATGAAAAAGTAAAGAGATATGATACCGGAAGATGAGCACCCCAGGTCAGAAGGTGACCAGTATGTTACTGGGGAAGAGTAGAGGGCCATTACTAACAGCTCCAGAAAGAATGAACTGGCTGAGTCAAAGTGGAAATGATACTCAGTTGTGGATGTGTCTGGAGGTGAAAGTAAACTCCAGTGCTGTAAAGAACAATATTGTATAGAAACCTGGAAGCAGTGACGGATTTTATTTTCGTGGGCTCCAAAATCACTCCAGACAGTGACTGCAGCCATGAAATTAAAAGACGCTTGGTCCTTGGAAGGAACTTGGTCTTTGGAAAGAAAGCTGTGATAAACCTAGACAGCATATTAAAAAGCAGAAACATCACTTTGCTGACAAAAGCCCACATTGTCAAAGCTATGGCTTTTCCAGTAGTTAAGTATGGATGTGGTGCTCCCCTCATAGTTCAGTTGATAAAGAATCCTCCTGCGATGCAGGAAATCCCGGTTCGATTTCTGGGACGGGAAGATCTGCTGGAGAGGGGATAGGCTACCCACTCCAGTATTCTTGGACTTTCCTTGTGGCTCAGCTGGTAAAGAATCCACCTGCAATGTGGGATACCTGGGTTTGATCCCTGGGTTGGGAAGATTCCCTGGAGAAGGGAAAGGCTACCCACTCCAGTATTCTGGCCCAGAGAATTCCATGGATTGTATAGTCTATGGACTCGCAACAAGTTGGACACAACTGAGCGACTTTCATTTTCATGTATGGATGTGAGAGCTGGACCATGAAGAAGGTTCAGTGCCAAAGAATTGATGCTTTCAAGTTGTGGTGCTAGAGAAGACTCTTGAGAGTTCCTTGGATTGCAAGGAGATAAAATTAGTCAATCTTAAAGGAAATCAACCCTGAATATTCATTGGAAGGACTGATGCTGAAGCTGAAGTTCCAATACTTTGACCACATGATGTGAAGAGCCGACTCATTGGAAAAGACCTGATGTTGGGAAAGATTGAAGGCAAAAGGAGATGGGGGTGGCAGAGATTGAGATAGATAGCATTACTGACTCAAAGGACACGAGTTTGAGCAAACTCCAGGTGATAGGGAAGGACAGGAGCCTGGCATACTGTAGTCCATGGGGTTGCAAAGAGTCAGAAATGACTTAAAGACTGAACAACAAAAATTAATTAATTGCTTGTTGATTTTCTTTGAATAGGGAATTAACTTGGCTGGCTTTAATCTGTAAATATTGTCTCTGGGTACCAGCTTTCATTTCATTTTATCTACTTTATCCTTAGCCGAATGGTTACAGTCTGCCCCATGAATGTGTGTTTCAGGGTCAGCCAGAGAGTTTGGCAGAATTAATATTTAGTGTTTGCAGCTTAGCCTTCTGGCTCTCTCATTATGAGATTCACCTTCACTTTCTAGTAGCTGATGTTGCCCAAACTGTCTTCCATTCACTCACAATTCTGAGTTTCATTCAAACTTTGAGTTTTCTATTTTCTGCCACCCTGTGTAGCACAAACCGCAGCGGGTCCTAGGGGTCAAGCTATACAAACAGGAGACTTGTCCCGAGCCAATTCCTTCTTTAGAGGTTGACTCTTCCAGAATCTGCCTGCTTTTACTCACTCTCCAAAGCTTTCAGTAGTTGTTTTTCGGTCTGTGTATTGTTTGTTTTATTTTTGGTTTTGATTCAGAGTTTATAGCTATTATATGAGGAAGGATCATTTCCCTAAGAATTTATATGACTGTAGAAGCATGGATGTGAGAGTTGGACTGTGAAGAAGGCTGAGCACCGAAGAATTGATGCTTTTGAACTGTGGTGTTGGAGAAGACTCTTGAGAGTCCCTTGGACTGCAAGGAGGTCCAACCAGTCCATTCTGAAGGAGATCAGCCCTGGGATTTCTTTGGAAGGAATGATGCTAAAGCTGAAACTCCAGTACTTTGGCCATCTCATGCAAAGAGTTGACTCATTGGAAAAGACTCTGATGCTGGAGGGATTGGGGGCAGGAGGAGAAGGGGATGACAGAGGATGAGATGGCTGGATGGCATCACTGATTCGATGGACGGACGTGAGTCTGAGTGAACTCTGGGAGTTGGTGATGGACAGGGAGGCCTGGCGTGCTGCGATTCATGGGGTCGCAAAGAGTCAGACATGACTGAGTGACTGAACTGAACTGAGAAGCATAACTTGAGTGTCAGTTTTTGAAATTTTAAAATCCTACAGAACTATTGAGTCTCTAGGAGAAAAGGTCCAGTAATAGTGTCTAAAAGGTCAAAGAAACTAGGTATTTCCAAAAGTTGTATTTTCTATTGAATTCAATCTATTTATTATTTTCAGCTCTTTAGTTGGTTCAGTGGTCAAGAATCTGCCTGCCAATGCAGGAGATGCAAAAGACGTGGATTCAATCCTGGGTCTGAAAGATCCCCTGGAGAAGGAAATGGGAACCAATTCCAGTATTCTTGTCTAGGAAATCCCATAGACAGAGGAGCCTGGTGGGCTATAGTCCGTGGGGTCACAAAAGAGTCGGACAGGTGGATGAACCTAGAACCTATTATACAGAGTGAAGTAAGTCAGAAAGAGAAAGAGAAATATTGTATTCTAACACATATGTACAGAATCTAGAAAAACGGTACTGAAGAATTTATTTACAGGGCAGCAATGGAGAAACAGACATAGGGAATAGACTTATGGACATGGGGAGAGGGGAGGAGAGGGTGAGATGTATGGAAAGAGTAACATGGAAACTTACATTACCATATGTAAAATAGATAGCCAAGGGGAATTTGCTGTGTGGCTCAGGAAATTCA
>NW_011495034.1:5987647-6001477 GCF_000754665.1 Bison bison bison | reverse complement strand
GACAGATGTATACCTATGGCTGATTCATGTTGAGGTTTGACAGAAAACAACAAAATTCTATAAAGCAATTATCCTTCAATAAAAACATAATTTTTTTAAAAAAAGCAAAAAAAAAAAAAAAAAAGAGTTGGACAGGACTTAGCAACTAAACAACAATAAGAGGATCAAAGTCATGACACAATTCCTTTGCAACATTTAATTGTTTTAATTGTTGGTATATTTTTGACTTAGAAGGATGTAATTCTCTCTAGTTTAACCAGTGGAGGCATTTCAGACTTACAGTGCTTAGAGATGGAACAGATTCAAGTATCCAGATAAACCCTCTAATTTTGCAGATGAGAAATTGAAGACCGAATGATTATGTGATTTAAACATTAGCACAAATGGTCAGGAGACAAAGTTTCCTGATGTTGTATGTCCAATAAGAGCTATTTGTATCATACCCTAGGGATTTTATTTCTGTGGTATGTCACTACATATTATTAACTCTATGTACTCTATCCTTCTGTTGGCTATCTTTAGGGATGTATTATTTCCTGAGCTGCTAAGAATCAGAGAGGGTTCTTGAGTAGTTGTTATATATAGGATAATACTGGATACATTAAGAATTAAGTTAGATGGTGTTTTAAAAAGCATGTCCTAAAGCTCTCGGTACAAAATAAGTGTCAGTAAGTACCTATTCTTCATCTTCTACCTACTCCTCTTTCCTGTTATTAATTGCCCATGCTTTCAGAAGAAAGCATCTGAATTTAAGGAGAGCAAGGGAAAGTGGCACTCCTGTTTGGAATTTTTATTTTATTCCTGTTCTAAAATAATACAAGTCTTCCATAGATACAGTCTTTCTTCTCTCTTCGTCTTGTTTATCCCTACTCTTTCATTGCCTTCACAAGACTACAGGTTCAAAGAGACAGATAAGTAAGCAGGATGAGGTTAGCAGGGTCTCGGGCTGTGATTAGTGAGAAGTGGGTAATTTTTCTCACTCCTTTCTAAGCAAAAGAAATTGAGAGAGAGAAAGAGAGACAGGGCACACTAGTTTCTTGGCATTGTTAAAAATAAAGCCAAAGGCTTCTAGCTCTTAACCTATCTGTAGCTTTGCCTCTGTTTGGTCATCTCTTAATGAACATTAAAAGACTGATCCAGAGATAAGGAAACTTTGTAAAGTGACTGTAGACATTGTACACTTTGTGGACAACTTTTTGTTTCATGGTGCCTTTTATTTATTTATTTTTTCTATAGCTCCTTAAAAATATAAAAACCATTCTTAGCTCGAAGGCTGTACAAATGAACTGTACTTTGCTGATTTATGTGTATTAGACACTCCTATTGCACAATGTTGGAGAATCAGATGAGATAATGCACATGAAAATATGTTGTAAACCATGCTATAGACCTGTGCTATTATTATTAATGATAATAATTACCTGTTTTCATTTTGAGTGCAGCACAAAGGTCTGAGGGAATTGGACATATGTAAGGGAAGTTTTGATGAAAGGAATGCTAAAGGAATATTTCGAGTCTTACCAGTATGAATTTGACAGGCAACATTATTATCTAGGTATTGCCAGCATAAGATCCTACCACTTACACCACAAGCAAGGCAAGGTAGAGGGAACACCAATACACACATTGTTTACTTAACAATATTTTTCCAAGTCTAACCTTAGCAAAAATAATCTGGCTGCTTTGGAATTAGAGAAAAATGGCATATAATCAACAGTCATATGGGCTTCCCTAGTAGCTCAGCTGGTAAAGAATCCACCTGCAATGCAGGAGACCCTGGTTTGATTCCTGGGTCGGGAAGATCTGCTGGAGAAGGGATAGGCTACCCACTCCAGTATCCTTCGCTTCCCTGGTGGCTCAGCTGGTAAAGTGCTGGTAAAGACCTGGATTCAATCCCTGGGTTGGGAAGATCCCCTGGCAAAGGGAGTTAGACACCACTGAGTGACTTTCACTTGCAATCAACAGTCATAATCCTCTGTTGCCAGGAAGGCAATATACTTTGCCTTTGAAAATTATGTTTTCATAATTTGATTTTAACTTAGATGTTCAGTAAACAACTGAACTAAATTTGAATTTCCAAGCTCCTACTTTTAACTTTTATTTGTCTCTCAAATGAATGTTATATATTAAAACATGAATGATCATATGCTCTGACTTTTCACTGCTCCGTTTTTGTAGACATGAAAAGCTACTTAATTAATCTTAATATTTTATAGGGGAAAAAAAGAAGGTCTTTTGCTGACTCAAGTCTTGTTGGATTCAAGTGTGTTGAGAGTTATTTATCACTGATAACATTTAAATTTACCCTATTTTTATTACTTCATATTCCCTATGAATTTAAAAAGATTATTCTTAAAATAATAGCATAAGTAGTCTCTAGAGCCCAGGACCTGAGGGGTTTTGCAGATTCATGACTCAGCTGGACGGTTGGAGGTCAGCAGATCTTGTCTCCCTCTGCCTGCAGAATTTCATCCACAGGCACCATTTTGAGAAATGCTCACTCAATGCTGGACAGTTTCTTAGGTGTGGGAACGCCTGTCCCATAAAGCAATGTTGGGTTGTAGTTTCACAATATCTCTTAGTCATGCCTAAAGCCAGAAGCAAGAAGTTAAGTAACGAATATCATGCATCACAGAACAAGCGGGATAATCATGTTAAACACACTGACTTATTCTTTAACATAACTATTTGATGTAAAGAGAAAAGTATTGACTCAGCTGGTGAGGCAGAGATGTAATAACTGTTACATGAAGTTAAAGGAATGGGGGGAAAAGTACTAGACTTCCTACCAAAACCCACAGACCAAATCATATCAATAGAATCTGATAATAGAATAACAGCATACAAATCGGAAGCACAATCTTAAAAATGTATTTTATGAGTCACAACCTACTCACATTTCTCATAGGCATTACTGATTTCTATGACTAACATTCGGAGAAGGCAATGGCACCCCACTCCAGTACTCCTACCTGGAAAATCCCGTGGATGGAGGAGCCTGGAAGGCTGCAGTCCGTGGGGTCGCTGAGGGTCGGACACAACTGAGCGACTTCACTTTCACGCATTGGAGAAGGAAATGGCAACCCACTCCAGTGTTCTTGCCTGGAGAATCCCAGGGACGGGGGAGCCTGGTGGGCTGCCGTCTATGGGGTCGCACAGAGTCGGACACGACTGAAGCGACTTAGCATGACTAACATTAGAACTTTAAAAAGACATTGAACATAAAAGAAATGTTTTTGTGAAATGTAAAATGAAAAAAATAACTAAACCGGGTTGCCACACACACACACAAAAGAATTAAAATCATATTTATCTAAGAGGAAAAAATCCTTTAGTTTCTTTTTTTTTCCTCCTTTTTATCACCTTTTCCACCATGTTACCTCTATTACCATATCCCACAGATTCTGTCTCTAATGGTGGTGGTGGTGTTTAGTCGCTCAGTCACGTCTGACTCTTTGCAACCCCATGAACTGTAGCCCACCAGGCTCCTCTGCCCGTGGGATTTTCCAGGCAAGATTACTGGAATGGGTTGCCTACCATTTAATGAATGTTTGTTGAACATTTTCTATGTATCAGGTACAGTTATATTCACTGGGACAGAATAGCAGATAAACAAAATATCCCTGTTCTCATGGATCTTAAATTCTAAGGAAAGTGAAAGTGAAGTCACTCAGTCATGTCCAACTCTTTGCGACCCCATGGACTGCAGCACACCAGGCTCTTCCATCCACGGGATTTTCCAGGCAAGAGTACTGGAGTAGGGTGCCATTTCCTTCTCCAGGAGATCTTCCCGACCCAGGGATTGAACCCTGGTCTCCTGCCTTATATGCAGACACTTTACCATCTGAGCCACCAGGGAAGTCCCAATTCTAAGGAGGGGGAAGACAATTAACAAATAAATAAATACTGTCTTACTTGATGATCACGATGAGGAAAAACAAACAAAATTTAAGGAGCTGGAGATGATGGGGATGAGGTATATGATGGCGATATGTTATTGAAGCCGGTTAAGAAAGGCCTCTATGGAAGAGGAGCAGTTTAAGCAGAGACCAAAAGGAAGTGAGGGAGGCCATAGGTATGCCAGGGAGCACTTCTGGAAGGGAGAAAATGGATCAAGCTGCTGCTGCTGCTGCTGCTGCTGCTAAGTCACTTCAGTCGTGTCTGACTCTGTGCGACCCCATAGACAGCAGCCCACCAGGCTCCCCCATCCCTGGGATTCTCCAGGCAAGAACACTGGAGTAGGTTGCCATTTCCTTCTCCAACGCATGAAAGTGAAAAGGGAAAGTGAAGTCGCTCAGTCATGTCTAACTCTTAGCGACCTCATGGACTGCAGCCTACCAGGCTCTTCCGTCCATGGGATTTTCCAGGCAAGAGTACTGGAATGGTATGAGCAAGTGCAAAGGGCCAGTGAGAGTCTGTGTGGTAAGTGAGGGGGAGATGAGGATCAGGTGTGAGGAAAAGGGAAACCATATGAAAGGCCTTAAGGAAGACTTCGGATTTTACTCTGGGATACAAGGAACCATTGGTACCCCTTCCCACTTCAGACCACATCGAGTCCCAACATGGCGAAGTAGCACAACAGTAGACTTGGTGGCGGTTTAGATGCTAAGTTGTGTCCGACTCTTGCAACCCCATGGACTGTAACCTGCCAGGCTCCTCTGTCCATGGGATTCTCCAGGCAAGAATACTGGAGTGGGCTGCTGTTTTCTTCTCCAGAGGATCTTCTTGACCCAGGAACTGCACCCGGGTCTCCTGCATTGCAGGCAGATTCTTTACCGACTGAGCTATGAGAGTAGACTACTACCTCATATCTAGCCCTCCACCCTGTCTTCTTCCTCTATTGCATATTTACTTTGCTATGGTATCTATTTTTCTTAAATCCAGAACTTAAACTATTAAATATATACCACTATCAAAAGCAAAACAAAATGCTTGGTCCAATCATTGTGAAGAAAATCAAATCTATATAATCAGAATCTCTGAATAAAACAGACGGTAAAAACAAACCAGGTAACATAGTGTGTGTGTGTGTGTTAGTCACTCAGTCATGTCCAACTCTTTGTGACCCCATGGACTATAGCCCACCTGGCTCCTCTGTCCATGGGGATTCCTCAGGCAAGAAATACTGGAGTGGGTTGCTGTTCCCTTCTCCAGAGGTCTTCCTCATCCAGGGATCCAACCTGGGCCTCCTGCATTGCAAGCAGATTCTTTACCACTGAGTCAGCAGGGAAGCTCAAGTAACATAGCAGAGCTTGGTAATTACCTATTACAAAAGTGTTTAGGATAGGGTTTAGGTCTTGCATGAGAGATAGCACAGTACCTGGGGATTAGCAACTGTGGGGAGCCTTACCTCCTGTCATGAGGTTAACTGTATCCCTCAAACAGATCTGTAAAGTCCTAAGCCGTAGTATTTCAGAATGTTATCTTATGATAGATGTGAACGATGCTCCTACAAACCAAGAAATGCCAAGGATTGCTAGCAAACTCAAAAGGCTAGAAAAGGTGAAGAAGGAGTCTCCCCTACAGATTTCAGAGGGAGCATAGTCCTGCTGACAACTTTATTTCAGACTTCTAGCCACCACAGCTAGGAGACAATAAATTTTGTTTTTTTTAAGTCTTCCTGTTTGCAGTATTTTGTTACAGCAGCCTTGGGAAACTAACATACCTCCCTTTTCCCTGAAGGAAGAAATTCTCAGAACCCAGAGATGATAGCATTTATGGCTTGCGATAGAGGGGCACAGACATCATAGAGGGGCCTGGCAGATTGAGAGCCAGAAAAATAAACACACCAACCCTCTGATCACCTGCCCGTGCCTTCCCTTGGCTGACCTGCTTCGGCAGCAAAGGGTAATTGAGGCCATTGATGTGTGTCCCTGTGAGTCCGCTTCCAGAGGCAGAGAAAAGGAAAGAGGGGATCTAAAAGGACAAACAGAACTATCAAGTACAAAGTCCTAAACTTATCTTTCCTGCCTCTTCTCCTGTCCTTTCTCCACGAATCCCATAGGACCAGACACCCGGGGCCACGAGCTGCCAACCAAGGTACCACGTGTTTGCTCATCTAGTCTCCCGACAGGAAAATGTACTATCCTCACCACCTTCTCCATTCGTAAAAACCTAATTTGCCTTCTAGGCTCTCCATGAAACTTTCTATGATCCCCCTAGGCAGAAATCCCCCCTGAATTATGGCTCAACACCATCCACAAAAAGATGTCTGCTATTACAACTAAGCACCGGTTCTCTCTATTTAATTGCAAGATTCTTCAGGGCATAACTTGAGTTATATTCACCATTTATACGCCCTATATATTTCACAACAATGTGTACAACATAGGGATTAATGTCTATGGGTTAAATTGAAAATGACAGTTTTAATATTGAAATGAACCTTAGGGTCATCCAGTTAAATCTGCCCATTTTACAGAGTAAAAACTGAAGCCTGGAAATAGACAGTTAGTGGCAAAATTAAGACTAGGATACAGATATTAATTTACCCAGGCTTGTGCTTTTTCTCGGAGAAGGCAATGGCACCCCACTCCAGTACTCTTGCCTGGAAGATCCCATGGATGGAGGAGCCTGGTGGGCTGCAGTCCATGGGGTTGCTAAGAGTCGGACACTACTGAGCAACTTCACTTTCACTTTTCACTTTCATGCATTGGAGGAGGAAATGGCAACCCACTCCAGTATTCTTGCCTGGAGAATCCCAGGGACGGCGAGGCCTGGTGGGCTGCTGTCTATGGGGTCACACAGAGTCGGACACGACTGAAGCGACTTAGCAGCAGCAGCAGCAGCAGTGCTTTTTCTAGTATATAATTATGGAATAAAGCATCATTCTCATAAAGGTTATAAAAACAACTTCAAAGTCCAATAAAGATAAGAAAAAAAAAAAGTGAGTGAGTTAGGAATTTGTGAATAAAAAGCTTTTTAAGATACTTGCATACTGAGAAATTTCAAAGAGATATTTGAGAAAATATTTTGAGCTTTATTGATTTCACAGTGTTTGAGAAACAGCTTGTGATATTTAATATCCTCCAAAGGCATCTGGGTGCTCCCATTCCAACTTGGTAGCAAATGTGTTGAGATAAATAGATAAAATTATTTGCCATAATTTAAAAATAAATATAATCGTATCAGCTGAGAAAATTTCAGCATCATTTAATCTTTTGCTAGATTATGTCAAGGAAAATGTCATAACCAATTTCAAGCAGTTCATAAATTAGAAGGGTCAGTTACTTCTCTATATTATCTGAGAAAATCAACTTTCTTGAGTGATAAGAACAAGATAATGCATTTTCTTCTTTTTTTATATTAAACTTGTCATATTCTTGCATTAGTGGGTCCCATACCTTCTTAATGACCTCTTTCTGCTTGGGAAAATAAAGAAAATGAAATCCCATAAAAGTTGATCAATTTCCATTTTGCAGTGACATAGTTCAGTAAGTTCTCAAGACCACCCTCAGATTCAATAATTCCCTAGAAGGACTTTCAGAACTCAGCAAAAATGCCTACTCACAGTTATGGTTTATTACAATGAGCAGACACAAATTCAAATCAGCCACAGGCAATGGTACACAGAGCAGGGTGCAGGAGAGACAAGGCAGCTGGCTCCTTCCAGTGGAGTGTTATGCTGTGCCGTGTGCTCAGCCGCTCAGTCGTGTCCGACTCTTTGCGACCCAGTGAACTGTAGCCTACCAGGCTCCCCGGTCCATGGGATTCTTCAGGCAAGAACATTGGAATGGGTTTCCAGTGTGGACAGTGCTTATTTTTCCCAGCAGTGATGTATGGCAATGTGCATGGAATATTGCCAACCACAGAAGCTCATCAAGCCTTGGTGTCCAGGATTTTCATGGGAAGTCAGTGATACAGACACGGCAGACCACACCAGTGACTCGGTTAGTTCCCTGCCCCTCCAGAGGTCAAGCTGATACCATGTGACCCAAAGACCACCTCCCTCACTGCATACATGATGTTGTTAGCACAGACTGTGTGACATGGTTAAAGGTCCTCATATAACAGAAAGACCCATTTCTGTAGGCAGGCCCTATACTTACCTTCCAGGAGCTGGCAGCAAGGACCAGACCTTTTGTTAAATGAAGTGAAATTGCTCAGTTGTGTCCAACTCTTTGCAACCCCATGGACTGTAGCCTACCAGGCTCCTCCCTCCATGGGATTCTCCAGGCAAGAGTACTGGAGTGGGTTGCCAGGTTTCCTTCTCCAGGGGATCTTCCCAACCCAGGGATCGAACCTGGGTGTCCCGCATTCCAGGCAGACGCTTTAACGTCTGAGCCACCAGGGAAGTCCGACCTTTTGTTAGGTAAGGTTAATTCTTTATGACATAGGTAGGTTTAAAATACATTTAAAATATAAACCTCTAAGAAGTTAGGATCCTGATCACGTTGCTTCTGCTCTATCTATACCTGTGGTTTCCAACCTAAAGTTCCAAACTTCCTCAGGTCATGGCACCCTTGTGTCTCAGGTATTTTCCATGTTGCCCTTTGCACTTGTGTGCTCAGTCCCTTCAGTCCTGTCTGACTGTAGCCCACCAGGCTCCTCTGTTCATGGGATTCTCCAGGCAAGAATACTGAAGTAGGTTGCCATGCCCTCTTCTGGGGGATCTTCCTGACTCAGGGATCGAACTCCAGTCTCCTGTGGCTCCTGCACTGCGGGTGGATTCCTTACTGCTGAGTCACCGGGGAAGCCCCGCCCTTTAACTGAGGCCAAAAGAAATTCCTTGTAGTAACTAGGTCCGAACAACTCAATAGCAGTAGTTTACATGGTATCCCACAGGTGATGCTGTGATTCCCTGAAGAGTTTTAAATATACCGAATTTTAAAAAGAAAAAAATTATTTATTTTTAATAAGATAATTGCTTTACAATATCGTGTTAGTTTCTGCCATATATCTACATGAATCAATTATAGGTGTATGCATGTCCCTTCCCTCTTGTGGGAGGGAGGGACAAGAGTTTTAATCAGTTAGGAACTGGGAGTTTACTATTATGCCTTAGGGCCCCTTGGTATACAATTTAAGAACCATATCTCTGTATAATGATTGTCACTACAGAAGCTCATTCTTTCGTCGTCCTTACTTTCCTTTAAAATGTTTTGTTGAATTGCTGGGTCATAAGGCAGTTCTATTTCCAGTTTTATAAGGAATCTCCACCCTGTTCTCCATAGTGGCTGTACTAGTTTGCATTCCCACCAACAGTGTAAGAGGGTTCCCTTTTCTCCACAACCTCTCCAGCATTTATTGCTTGTAGACTTTTGGATAGCAGCCATTCTGACTGGCGTGAAATGGTACCTCATTGTGGTTTTGATTTGCATTGATAATGAGTGATGTTGAGCATCTTTTCATGTGTTTGTTAGCCATCTGTATGTCTTCTTTGGAGAAATGTCTGTTTAGTTCTTTGGCCCATTTTTTGATTGGGTCGTTTATTTTTCTGGAATTGAGCTGCAGGAGTTGCTTGTATATTTTTGAGATTAGTTCTTTGTAAGTTGCTTCATTTGCTATTATTTTCTCTCATTCCGAAGGCTGTGTTTTCACCTTGCTTAATAGTTTCCTTTGTTGTGCAGAAGCTTCTAATTTTAATTAGGTCCCATTTGTTTATTTTTGCTTTTATTTATACCCCAATGTTCATCACAGCACTGTTTATAATAGCCAGGACATGGAAGCAACTTAGATGTCCATCAGCAGATGAATGGATAAGACAGCTGTGGTACATAAACACAATGGAGTATTACTCAGCCATTAAAAAGAATACATTTGAATCAGTTCTAATGAGGTGGATGAAACTGGAGCCTATTATACAGAGTGAAGTAAGCCAGAAAGAAAAACACCAATACAGTATACTAATGCATATATATGGAATTTAGAAAGATGGTAATGATAACCCTGTATGTGAGACAGCAAAAGAGACACTGATGTATAGAACAGTCTTTTGGATTCTGTGGGAGAGGGCGAGGGTGGGATGATTTGGGAGAATGGCATTGAAACATGTATAATATCATATATGAAACGAATCGCCAGTCCAGGTTCAATACAGGATACAGGATGCTTGGGGCTGGGCACTGGGATGACCCAGAGGGATGGTATGGGGGGGGAGGTGAGAGGGGGGTTCAGGATGGGGAACACATGTATACCCATGGCAGATTCATGTTGATGTATGGCAAAACTGATACAATATTGTAAAGTAGTCAGCCTCCAATTAAAATAAATAAATTTATATATATAAAAAATAAAAACAGCAAAAAAAATGTTTTGTTGAAAACTTAATATGTGCAGAATGCTAGGTACTGGAATTCTGTATATAGCTAAGATATGTTCTTGCTCGGGACAGCTTAAAGTGTATCATAGATGTCAGGAAGTTAAAAATAAAGGAAAAATTGGGGAACAAATTAGCAAATTGAGTTTGCCAAAGTTTGACACAGGATCTAATAGACTTTCAGGAAATGATTGTTGAATTGAATTGTAACACAAATAGGAGGACTTGCACACCTTAAATTTCACGAGTGTGCAGGCAAATAACATCTATTAACACCAGCTTTATTTCCCCATTCATTAGGATGAAACTGTTTCATTCTTTAAAAAAAAATCTTGTTTTCTCTCTTGTCCATTTTTAAAACAATATAAAATTTTAGAAATCTTCAGAAATGAGGGAAAAAATCATCACCCTTATACAGTAACTCCCATTACTTTTGTTCTTATTTTATCACATACATGCCTACCCAGTTGTAATCATAGACATTAGATTTTCCTGTCTTTTTTCATTTTAACCCTGTTTTGTAAGCACTTCTCCATTGTTCTAAATAAATCTTCTTTAATTTATCTTTACTTCTTCCATAATTTGGAAGAGATTTGCTTTTACTTTTGGTAAGAAAATCTCTGTGCTTTTCAGAATTAAAGCTTTGTTTTGTACAAATGCATCTTCAGCTCTGTTGCATTGATGCCTGATTATCCCTCAGTTTGGACAAAATGATTTCCTTAACTGTGAATAACCCAGCAATGAGGCAATGGGTACTGAGAACTGTATAAGAAGAGATGTATCTCACTCTTTGCTTACCAAACCAACGAGGCATTTCAGTCTCAGGGCCAGGGAGGGGCCAGGCTGTAAATTTTTCTGACTCCTGCTATAAACATAGCCTGTCAGGAGGAGGCGGTGACTTGACACCCTTTTCACAAAGGGAAACTGGGGAACAGAAAGGTAGAGCATGTCTCTCTCTTTATGTCATTCTATGCCTTGGGAAGAGGAGATCAGGGATTTCTACATGCAGAGCCAGGGTTGACATCTTTATGGTAAACCAAAGTCACCAGAGTAGAGTTGAGCTGCTTTGAGCTGCTGTTAAACTCCAAGGTGACTTTTTCTGTGAGGGCAGAACTGGCTTCTCTCAGGTCGAGAAGAGTTGATCTTGTACTATGTCCCACCTCAGTTCCAAGAGCTTCCACAGCGTAGGCTGAAAGATGAGGTTTTCTTAGCACAGTATTCATTTGAGAATGAATTCAGGCACTCAAATAGGTGCACCTGTATTTAGGAAATGAGAAATTAGTATCACAGACTTGAAAGTATTACTTATGTCTGAGGTTATCTCCAAGCATTTTTAGAGCGTTAGGAGGAGGTGATGAAGAAATTTTTAAAAAGACGAGGAAGGGAAGCCACAACCTCAGGAACAGAGGACATATAGGCCATGTTAAATTGTATATATCCAAAGAGAATCAACAATTAATATTTGATTTTTTCCCTTTTAATTTAAAAGAATGTGCTCATTAATTAAAAATGAAATGTTATTTATAATATCTTTAATTTTCAAAAATCTCCTCAGAAATATTAGGGATGTAGACTTTCTCATGGGTCAAGGAAATGTCAACCCACTCCAGTATTCTTGCCTGAAAAATCCCAGGGACGGGGAAGCCTGGCAGGCTGCAGTCCAAAGGGTCACAAAGAGTCAGACACAACTGAGTGACTGAACAGAACAGAGAGACTCTCTCATAATCTGTTAATGGGGTTATGAATTGGCGCTAAATTTCCGTGATAATGTGTGCCAAATGCCTCAAAATTACATCTACTCTTGTTTCAACAGCAATTTAATTTCTAGGACCTTACGATATGGTTAGGAATGTACACAAAAATTATACTACATATTCATATATATTAAATTTTATACATTTTCTTAAATTCTTTTTTAAAACTAATTTTTAAAATAAATGGAATTAGTCAATAAATTGTGAGATGCATCTATAAAGTAAAATTCTATATGGTCATAAATCATGATGATGTATAGATGTCTTATGTGAAAAATGGTCAGGATATATGATTAAGTTTTTTTTAAAAAAAAGCAGAAAAAAGAGCATATGCCATTTGATATTTTTTATACACAGAGATGTAAACACTAGAATAAAATTTATCAAGGCATTAAAGTAGTTTATGTGGTTATTTTGGGTAGTGGATAATAAAGTTCTTCCCTTCCTTCCCTTCTTCCCTTTCTTCTCTTCTCCTTCCTTCGCCCCCCCCCCTTCTCCCTTCTATTTGTCTTCTTTTTCCCTGCTCATCTTCCTTGTTATTCTTAGTTTCCTATGTTTTCCAAGCATTTGGGCTCTACTTTTATAATTTGAAGGAATATACTGTTTTGCTTTATTTTTAACTTTGTCTCATAAAGCCTGTTATTTGTATTTTCCTTAGGGAATTTAGGTAGAAAAACAAAATGTTCCTCTCTGGTATACTAAATGCCTCTTTTCCCTAATGATTCCAAGTTCTCTTTCTCTATGGGTGAAGAAGAGAGAAAATTGGAGTATGAGGAACAACATTCAACTGTGTCTTTCAGAAGCAGACCTAGAAAATCATTCCACCATGTTCATTCCTCTTCAGGAAATGAATTATATATATATATGCTAAGATGATGCTGTGAAACTGCTGCACTCAATACGCCAGCAAATTTGGAAAACTCAGCAGTGGCCACAGGACTGGAAAAGGTCAGTTTTCATTCCAATCCCAAAGAAAGGCAATGTCAAAGAATGCTCAAACTACCACACAATTGCACTCATCTCACACGCTAGCAAAGTAATGCTCAAAATTCTCCAAGCCAGGCTTCAAAAATACATGAACTTCCAGACGTTCAAGCTGGTTTTAGAAAAGGCAGAGGAACCAGAGATCAAATTGCCAACATCCGCTTGATCATCAAAAAAGCAAAAGAGTTCCAATAAAACACCTATTTCTGCTTTATTGACTATGTCAAAGCCTTTGACTGTGTAGATCACAATAAACTGTGGAAAATTCTGAAAGAGATGGGAATACCAGACCACCTGACCTGCCTGTTGAGAAATTTGTATGCAGGTCAGGAAGCAACAGTTAGAACTGGACATGGAACAACAGACTGGTTCCAAGTAGGAAAAGGAGTACGTCAAGGCTGTATATTGTCACCCTGCTTATTTAACTTATATGCAGAGTACATCATGAGAAATGCTGGGGTGGAGGAAGCATAAGCTGGAATCAAGATTGCAGGGAGAAATATCAATAACCTCAGATATGCAGATGACACCACCCTTATGGCAGAAAGTGAAGAAGAACTAAAAAGCCTCTTGATGAAAGTGAAAGAGGAGAGTGAAAAAGTTGGCTTAAAGCTCAACATTCAGAAAACGAAGATCATGGCATCTGGTCCCATCACTTCATGGGAAATAGATGGGGAAACAGTGGAAACAGTGTCAGACTTAATTTTGGGGGGCTCCAAAATCACTGCAGATGGTGATTGTAGCCATGAAATTAAAAGACACTTACTGCTTGGAAGGAAAGTTATGACCAACCTAGATAGCATATTCAAAAGCAGAGACATTACTTTGCCAACA
>NW_011495034.1:5984043-5987547 GCF_000754665.1 Bison bison bison | reverse complement strand
CATGTATGGATGTGAGAGTTGGACTGTGAAGAAAGCTGAGCACTGAAGAATTGATGCTTTTGAACTGCGGTGTTGGAGAAGACTCTTGAGAGTCCTTTGGACTGCAAGAAGATCCAACCAGTCCATTCTGAAGGAGATCAACCCTGGGATTTCTTTGGATGGAATGATGCTAAAGCTGAAACTCCAGTACTTTGGCCACCTCATGCGAAGAATTGACTCATTGGAAAAGACCCTGATGGTGGGAGGGATTGGGGGCAGGAGGAGAAGGGGATGACAGAGGATGAGACGGCTGGATGGCATCACAGACTCGATGGACAAGAGTTTGGGTGAACTCCGGGCGTTGGTGATGGACAGGGAGGCCTGGTGTTCTGCAATTCATGTGGTAGCAAAGAGTTGGACACGACTGAGCGACTGAACGAGCTGAACTGAACTGAAACATTATATGCTATTTTTTCCACAACAGTTAGGAAGAAATTAATTTTGCCTTTAGTGTGTAAAATTTAAATGATTCGCAGCTTTTCTTATTTTTCATAACATTTTCTAATAAATTAACAAAATTAGCTGTTTAATTATCAAACTATAGCCTGAAAAAAATTTTCCAAGGAAGCAGGAGCAAGTCATGTTTAAAAGCCAGGACAGGAAAGGTGGTAATAGAAAAAATAACGCTCAGTAATGATCTAAAGCAGTTGACTATGTCAGTACTGTATCCCAATAATCAAGTGCTGGTTTTAGGGAAGGTGCACAGCTCATTGCAAATTACAAAACACTGAAAGTTGAACCTGGTAATGGCAGAATTGGAGAAGGAAATGGCAACCCACTCCAGTATTCTTGCCTGGACAATTCCATGGACAGAGGAGCCTGGTAGGCTACAGTGCTTGGGATCACAAAGAGTCGGACACGACTGAGCGACTTCAAAAATTCAATTCAATGGCAGAATACTGGTGATAGTGTTCATATTGTGCTAACAACTGTATACAGCCTGATATGGAGCAGGTGGTCTGAGTCTGAGAATACTAAGCTTGCCTTGGATAAGTGAAATTTTCACAATGGTAGCTATATTTTCAACCTATATGTATATACATATATTTAATGAATCCTATCAGCACAATCATCATAGCTGCTTCATGTGTTTTATTTCAGGGGAAATTGATAGTAGGATCATCATATTAACTTTGCATTTTAACTCCATGATGCTGGTGTCCCATGGGTCCCAAATTAAAGACCAGGGGTGCTGGGCCCAGGTCTGATTCAAGTCTGAGTCTGTCTAGAGGCTGGTATGCCGTGGTTCTATTTTTACAAAACACCAGATGAATCCTATGGAAGGAAGTCATGGTAAGGAGAAGGGCTGCAGAGCTGCCAAGGCAGCCTTCAAGAATCCCAGCAGCGACTTGATTCAGTGTCAAGGAAAGCCACTTTCAGTGAACTGAATCTGAGGAATAAGAAACGAAATGGTGGACACTGCAGGAACATGTTTTTGGAACACCCATGACAAACATCTGTAGGAGAGGGGGTCCCAAAGTTATGGGAAGATTGTAAGGGGTTTGATTCCTGTAGACACTGTAGAGATATACTTTTTTGTATCCATTATTGTTACTTTGGTCTTACCCTCAGACTACTGTCATCTAGAAAACATGGATTACTCTTATATCTATTTAGAAAGAACAGAAAAGTAGTTATCAGATGGCATACAGAAAAGACACATATATGTGGGCTTCTTGTCCTTGCCTTTAAAGCAATAAACACTAGGATTATTTGGAAAAAACAGCAGTTATCAGGAAATCAATGAGCCACGATGAAAAAAACCCCTAAATAACATTTAATCTTTCAAATAAGAATTCTTCATTCCTTTTTAAAACAATATTTATTTTAATTTATTTATTTGGCTGTGCAGGGTCTTAGCTGTGACACGTTGTATCTAGTTCCTCAACCAGGGATCAAACCCAGGGCCCCAGCATTGAGAGCTCAGTCTTAGTCACTGGACCACCAGGGAGTCCCAAATTCTTCATTCTTGAGTTGAACTGACAAACGAGGTGGCATTTAGACCGACTGATTAGACTTATAGTTTTGTGGGGCTGCTGAACATCACACACATGTGATAGAGGTGTTCGTTAGTGTTACTCTGCTTTCTTAGTCCTGCATGTTTATATTTGCTCAATTACGGCTGAGTTGCACTAATTTTTCAAAGAATTAGCTTCTTCCAAACTGTGAAATTTATGAGCATATTATTGTCTGTAGTACTTTATTATCCTTTTAATGACTGCTGCATAAGAAGTGATGTCATCTATCTCATTCTTGATTTTATTGATGGTTGTTTTTCACTTTCTATTTTTACCATTCTTGCCAGAGTTTTGTTGTTGCTGTTGTTTAATTACTAACTCATGTCCAACTCTTTTGAGACTCTGTGGACTCTAGCCCACCAGGCTCCTCTGTCCATGGCATTTCCCAGGCAAGAATACTGGAGCGGGTTGCCATTTCTTCTCCACCCAGGGACTGAACCTGCCTCTCTTGTGTCTCCTGCATTGGCAGATGGATTCTTTACCACTGAGCCACCTGAGAAACTCTTAGTCCTGAGTACCTAATCACATTTCTATCATTTGTATCTGATTTGGAAAATATAGAACAATCCATTAACAATTTCAAGACAAAAAAGTCTACACACTTCATAGCCCCTTCCTATTACATGAACGTGTAAATTGAATTCCCTCTCAAGACGAAAAAAAACAAAGGTTGGCTTCCCAAAAATGTTTTCATTGGCTTTAGGGAACTAAAACGCACCAGTCTGGGTGACTAATACTTCCTGGAAAATAAAGATAGATCAACACATAATTAAGTTCTGGCTCAAATATAACTGTTGTCTTGGAAACAGTTTGGGGGATAAATATGGTTATGCTAATAAAACTTTTCATGATTTTCACCAATAATCTGGTTTATTAATTAGGCCAGACCATCTTACTATCTTAATTAAGGCTACCCGCTTTGGACTACTCAAGGGTTAAAAAAAGTTCCTAAGAGGACATTGAAAAGGAGGAAAAGGGGATAAACCTGGTTATTTACCAGCGCTCAAGGTTAAACGTACTTTTTGGCACATGTGTAGGTTTCAAACATCTTTTCTACTTCATTAAGCAGAAAGCAGAGTTGTATATACAGCATTTTGAACTAAGAATTCCTAGCGTTGTTTTTCTGAACCCCATCTTCGGAGGATTTCAAATCCGACGAACTCAAGAGAAACAAGCGAAAGCAAAATCCTAAGTAGCCAGGATTTTTCTGGTTCCCGCTTTCAGTAAAGAGAGTTTTGTAGGAAGTTCTCCTCCGAGTGTAGCCCGAGGGGCAGCCTGCGGGCTCCGGAGGGTGTCTGGTGGAGGCCGAGTGTGAACTCCGGGCGCGGGAGCGCATCCCGGTCTGAGATCACACCCACTCGGGGTGTGCGTGAGTGAGCGCGCGGTGGCCGCGCGCGTGTGTACGTGTGGGGAGGTGTGCGCCAAAGGGGTGGGGTGAGGGGCGGCG
>NW_011495034.1:5952004-5983199 GCF_000754665.1 Bison bison bison | reverse complement strand
TCCCCGGGCCCTTCAACCCGCAGGCTTTGCAAAAGCAGCTGGCCGAGGAGGAGGAGGAAACGGGGGAGCGAAACGAGAGCGGGGATGAACAGCAGGAGGCGCCCCCCGGCGAGGAGCTTGAGCCCCCGACCCGTCTCCACGTCGGGGCCCCGGACGGACTGGTCTTGGACGTGCTGGGCCCGCGGCGCCCGCCCCCGGCCAAGAGACAAGTGTTCTGCTCCGTGTTCTGCGTGGAGAACGACCTGTCCGAGGTCCCCTCGGCGGAGCGGCTCTCGCTGCCCGCATCGCCACCTCGGGCTCCGCCGGTGACCAACCCTCCCAGCACCCCCTCCTCCTTCCCCAGCCCCCAGCTGTCGCTCCCAGCGGACCCCTTGTCCCCCGACGGCGGCAGTATCGAGCTGGAGTTCTACCTGGCGCCGGAGCCCTTCTCCGTGCCCAGCCTGTTGGGAGCCCCACCCTACTCCGACCTGGGTGGGGTCGGGGATCCCTATGCGCCCCTCATGGTGCTGATGTGCCGGGTGTGCCTGGAAGACAAGCCCATCAAGCCCCTCCCCTGCTGCAAGAAGGCCGTATGCGAGGAGTGCCTCAGAGTCTACCTGAGCTCCCAGGTAACCTCACCCCTCCGACCCTCCTCTGTTCCCCATTCAGCTTTCCAAATCCGTGGCCAGGAAATCCCGCTCGCCAGCTCACTGCTCACCGGAAGAGGTGATGAGCACCCTTACCAAGGACGTCTATCAGTATCTTACATCTCGGTTGTTGCCCTTAGAATATTTAAGTGTGTTTGTCTTCGTGGGTTAGCTCGACTGGAATTTAACTCTGGGTGAGCTTTGGGCTTTGATTGGCCACCACAGAAGGAACAGGGTATGAATGCATTGCCCTCTTCTATTTATTTTATTAGATTTCGAGCAAGGAGCTTGCTCAAAGAGGAGGGCAGTTGAGCGGGCTTCAGAGGCCTGGTATTCCAGAAACTGACAAATAGTGGGCATAAAATAAATATGTATTGAGTTAGTGGAGAGAAGGGTTGCAATGAGTGATTCCTGAATTTGAAATTTTGCTACTTTCAGGTAATCCAAAGAAAAGTGTTATTAATTATGTATTCCTTGCCCCTGGGTCACTTTTCAGTTTCCTTTTCCACAGTAAAGTTGAAGTACTTTTTCTCACTGAAGTTTTAAGCCAGCAGAATGCTTTATTTCTTTAAGAAGGAACAAAACAGAAAAAGCAAAACAAAGCAAAGCAAGGCTAAGAGGCTTAACAAAACAAGCACTGGTGAAACTTTCCTCCTCAGTTGCTTATTTGAAAGCTTGTTTTTTTTCTTGGAAAGTTGAAGAGTGCAGTTGACCGGCTTTCCTTCCCTGGTGGTGAAGGTGTCCTTCTAGCAGCTTTCAGTCTGTTAGGTTTCTGCCAGTGTTTTGCACAATCTCGAATGCCCTTTGATCCCGTGTCTGATTGTCCTGGGCCTATTCATCTTTCAAAACCCTGGGCTGTTAAGGTGCCAACTTCTCTGTGAAGCCTTCCCTCACCCTCCAGGCCACGGCTTATATACTTTCAAACACTTCTGCGTGTCTTGCATGCACTGAAGTTGTTCCGTATGTCTGTGTGACTAGACAGTGTCTTTCTTAGAGCCCCTGTGTCTGATAGACTCATGTTGGTATCCTTCCTTCTATCAGTGTTTAATAACTTTGGCTGAAGGGAACTAAACAGGATTTCACACTACAGTTCCTCTGTGTATTGTGGCTAATCTGTGCTTGTGTCTAGACTGAAAGTGTGTACCCTGCCCAGTGGAAAACGCGAAGGGGAATTTAGACAGAATGGAATGTTACACAAGCAGTGACTTGGCCAAGATGGTTGAGATTATCCAAGCGCCTGTGAGAGTCTGTGATGTCTCTTTCGTGCTTTATCCGCAAACAGATACTTCAAACAGGAGGAAAGCCCGCTTCTCACTGTGGCTGTTTCTAGGATGTCACTGTCAAACAGTCAAGCAGATAGCCATGGACAAAGCCCCGTGGTGGGATTCAGACATTCCCAAACTATGGGCTCTACTCCAAGGAAGCTCCCTTGTGTGTACAAGATGTGTACACATGAACAATACAAGGTAGCATATGATGAGGTGTAAACAGAGTGACAATATCATGTAGCACTTAAGCACTGAATATAAATACAGTGTGGGTTTAGAGGTTCAAGGGAGGTGGTCATTAGAAGTTGGGGTACTCTGCTTTGCAGTTTGATTTGCTTAAGCATTTCCGTTTCCTGAAAGCAAAAATTTTTTTTGCTTCCAAAATCTGATCTGTGTTAATCCTAAGGTCTCTTCTACGCAAAGACTCTTGTTTCCATGTCATTTAACCTTTCTGTGTCTTAATTTTCTCATCAATGAAATGGAATTACAGGCTCTCTAATGACACATCAATTCTAAAGCAAAACAAAAACTTCAGAGTTGTTTTGGTGCCTTTCTGAACCCGATCAAAAGGGCATAAAGAGTGCCCTCTTTTTTATTTTCTAAGGTTTCTTGGTTTTTACAGTAGTAAATCTGTCAAGCTTGAACTTGCAGGCGTCTTAAGGCTTTTTAAACTAAAGTGATATATTTGAAATAAAAAGTTAATAGTGACTTTTGTCATCATCTTTTGGATTTGTGCCAAATACTTAGTGTATTAGTTAATATCATTTAAGAAAATAAAATAGAGTCCCTATTAAGCATTTAAGCAGTCATTAAAAATGCATATTAAATGTGAATTGGAATGTTGCCTGGTTAAATAATATTCTTCTAAAAGGAGCTGATGAATTCTTTGGAAGAAGGTACAAAGTTGGAAGACAGGAATGCAGATTTTTAGGTGATAAGTCTTATTTCCATTAGTGCCATGGCCTGAATATGTGGCGAAGGCCAGTGGGTAGTTGTCTTCATTATTTCAGTGTACACATAGGAGATTAGGTGGTGACTTAAATACCTCTGTGCACGCTCAGTTCATCAGTTGTGTCCGACGCTTTGCGACCTCATGGACTGTAGCCTCCCAGAGTCCTCTGCCCCTGGGATTCTTCAAGCAAGGATACTGGAGTGGGTTGCCATGCCCTCTCCAGGGGATGTTCCCAACCCAAGGATTGAACCCATGTTGCCTGTGTCTCCTGGGTTGGCAGATGGATTCTTTACCCTTGGGTCACCTGGGAAACCCAAATACCTCTATGTGCATGCATGCATGCTCAATCTTTTAAGTCATCTGACTCTTTGTAACTCTATGGACCATAGTCCACCAGAGTCCTCTATCCCTGGGATTCTCCAGGCAAGAATATTGGAATGGGTTGTCATGCCTTCTTCCAGGCGATCTTCCGGACCCAGGGGTTGAACCAGCGTCTCTTATGTCTCCTGCATTGTCAGGTGGGTTGTTTACCACTAGCATCACCTGGGAAGCCCAAATTCCTCTATATTGTGGTTTAAAAATAATAGTTTTAGTTTTTTAAAACAGTGATTTGAAAAACTAAAACCAGTTTTTTTTTCAGTGATAAGAATTCTTCTTCAGTTATCACTATGCCTGGGGTCTATGCAGGATCCTTCTTAGTGGAATAACTTTACTGGCCAGCAGGTATCAGTTGCTGTGGTGAAGGATTGAACTGGTACATTATAATCTTTGGTACACATACATAGGGGTCGAGGTAGAGGCGCTAGAGCCCCATGGTACAGACAGTGGGAGTTTAACTGGTTTGTGTTGCATGAGTATGTAAATCTTTGGTGCATAAACTTCAGAAGTCCATTTCCAATGGCCTGTGTGCACATGTATGACCGTGGCTTAGAGCATGCAATGCCAGGGATATCTGTGGTCTCCTTCAGGGCACTGAGCCGTTCTGAGAACTGACCTTCTCAGCTGGTTTGGCCTTTACCCCATTTTCTTAGGAGGAAGGGTTGTTACTTTCCTCATTTCATGGAATGATACCGCACTCATTTCAAAAATTCTCCGCAGGTATCTTTCCTTTATGATTTTGATTTGAAACAGTAAAATCTGGTAGGATGTGAAATACTAATATTGAGCACTTTATATAAAGAAAAGAGAGAATTGGACATGCTAAGGGCTTTCTAAAGGTAACAGCTGTTGTGACTTTCATCACTCTGCTTCAAAGTGCTTGTGATGGCACATGCATATGAATTGGAATGTATACACCTGTCAAATGAGTATTAATAGAGACAAGCAACACATTTCTTCGGCACTTTGTGAACAAAACAGCTGCTAGATGATAATGTCCTGAAATGACTGTCTACTATAGTCATCCTAGAACCGGTGACCTAGGAGTGAAAGCTTCTAGATCCTTTTATTAAACTCTGAGTCATCCAGACCTTTATGGGTAAAAGTGTAGCTTGCTTTTTCCCTTTAAACCTTAAAGCACCCTGTATATTTTTAGAAACTGGCCTTTTCAAGATGGAGTTTGCCAGCAGCCACCTTCACACAGGTGAATTTATGGATCCTCTCCTGCCAGCTGTGATTTTGGTAGTCTTGAAAATGTGAAGAATAAGAGACTGAACTCTGTTAAATCACTCTGTGAATTTAAAAAGTGAGGATTCCGGCGTATGTAAACTTACTCTTCCGTGTACTGTGTGTGTGTGTGTGTGTGTGTGTGGTGTGTGTGTGGGGGGGGGGGTGTGTGTGTGTGTGTGGTGTGTATTCTGGAGCTGTGGTTAACATTCACTTTCACACCTTTCTGACTCATGCACTTCTTTTTCCTCTTCTGACTCTTTAATGCTCTCTCTTTTAATAATTTCTTCATTTCCATTTCCCCTTAATAATTCTTTTTCCTCTTACTTTTCAAAATTTGATTTTAAATAGCACTTGAGTGCTGCCGAGGAGTCAGGGCCCTGTCCGGGCTGTGCGCTGGGCCCTCAGGACCTGGTGCAGATGGTGTCTGGGCGCCTGCCTTCCCGCGTCCTCCGGCGTCTAGAGACGACACGCTCCGCCGAGAAACCCTGCCCTGCCTACGGGTCTCAAATAACCTGACTAGTACTACTTTCCTTGGGTGTCACCTTTAGAGTGGTGATTTTTTTTTTCCTCCTAGAGTAGAGCTCAGCTTTTTATAGTTGAAGGCTGTTCCTTACTCCTCATGTGAGAGACACAAAAAGAACATTAGATTTGAGCTCCCAGCTTTTCCTTAAGCATTGGTGATGGGGATGTAGACAGATGTCTGAGTCATAATTTCTTATAATTAACATTTTCATTTGTTAATGTACCATTTACACATATAAGACATTTATTGGCTACCTGTATGTCAGGGACCTTGAGAGACTTTTTAAATGTATTAAATGCCCACAAGGAGCTGGCTTAGAGCCTTGCTGGCCGTGTTTCCTCCAAGCTTTATCTGGTGGCATAAATAAGCTTTCCTTTAAGTTCTCAGACAAGTGTGGCTCTCCTCTTCTTTTTCCTTTCTGGGAGGATTTTATTAAGCCAGTTCTGGAACACCAGCTAACCTTTTAGTAAACATATTACTATTCCTCCTCTTACATGTTTATTTCAAAGTAATAAGAAACATTATTGTAATAAGTTATTACTATAATTAAATGTTCTTAATTAACATTTCTTAGAGCTCTTTGTAATTGTTGTAAATAGAATATTAGTTAATGCTTTGCTTCTTTCAACATTTTTATTACTTTTGCGCTTTTGCAAAAAAAATACTCAAAACATTTTGCTAACTGTGTTTGGATCATTCATAAAAATATGGCCAATCTTTAAAGTTAGGACACTTTCAAAGAATTGTTTCTTGGTTCTACTTCACTTTGTCAGCAGAGTTTTATGTGATAAACTTATTGAACCTTCCCAAATCAAGTTCTGTCTTAAAAAAAAAATTCAGTATCTTCAGGACAATAATTCCTAGAAGAACATTCTCTTTCAAAGTGATCACTACTATTTGCCCCATCAGTTTTGGGTAATTACTCTTGAGCTTTGAAGTTTCCATAAATAACAACCATTAATTGAACACCTATATTTCAAGCATTTTTTACATTTATTGTGTTTCAGTTTCTGTTAATATGTTATTATGTTTCCATTTAGTGTATTTTATTATTTAATTTGAATTCCCTTGCATGTTAAATACCTATTACATACCAAGCACTGTTGGTGTTGGAAACACAGAGAAGTGAGACAGATAAAACCCCTTACTCTATGGAGTTTATTTATTAGGCTGGGGGGAGATTGATAATAAAATAAGTAAATTAGTTAGTATACTAGATATTATTTAGTCTACTATAGTATACTATAAAGAAAGAAAAACAAGGGAAAGGTGATAATATTGGGAAGGAGGTTTTTCTTTATGTATTTATAGTGTTTTTAGGAATTGTCAGCGAGGGTTTGTTTTACATGGTGACTTATGAGCAGAGATCTTCATGATGGCAGTGAGAGAGCAAACCAAGAGAATATCTGAGGAAACAGTAAGTATAAAGTTCCAGAGACAGGAGCATGCTTGCTGAGGGGTTCCAGGAATGACAGAGAGATTCATATGGGTGAAGCATATGGAATGAGGTGGGAAGCACTAAGAAGAAACCGGAAGGAGAAGTGGGAAAAGCTGATGGAAAGGGCTTTAAGGCCTCAGAGAACTTGCAGTTCCTCTGAATGAGCTGGAAAGCGGTAAGATGGTTTTGGGTTAGTCAGATGTGACTTCACCTTTAAGACAGAGGACTCTGGCTCTCTGTGGAGAATGTATCAAGAGAGTCAAGAGCAGAAGTAAAGGGACTTCCCTGGAAGTCCAGTGGTTAAGACTCTGTGCTTCCAATGCAGGAGGCACAGGTTCGATTCCTAGTCAGAGAATGAAGATTCCACATGCTACCTAGCTAAATAAAAGCCATTAAAAAAAAAAAAAAAACCAACTTGGGGGAAAAAAAAGAATGGAAGTGATCAGTTAGAAGAATTTGGCAATAAGCCAGAGAGGAGATGTGATGGTTCAGACTAGGGTGATTAGAGGTAGATACGGTTTGAACTGGTGGAATTTTGGATGTATTATGACAGTAGAGCTGATGGAATGTGCTGATGACTTGGTGTGGGATAAGAGGAAAAGAGTCCAGAATGACTCAGGTTTTGAGCCCAAGCAATCAGAAGAATGGGTTTGCCATTTAACAAGGTGAGGAATACTGTAGGAGGACTTATATTAAGGAGAATCAGGAGTTCATGCAAAGTTCCAAAAGCTTGTTTAGACATTCATAAAAGGATGGCAGTTGGCGTGTGGCATTCAGCAAAGAGACCTTAAGAGGAGATGTAAATTTCTGTCTTTCTGATATAGAGAAGATGTTTAAAGCCATGAGACCAGAGGAGGATTGAGGACTGGGTCTGGGCATACCAGGGCTTGCTGATATAGAGCCTGGGATGTGTGAAGGAATAGGAAGGAGTCTGAAAGGGAGAGGGCAAAAAGGAAACCAAGGTAGAGTGGGTTAACCAGAAGCCAAACAAAGATGATGTTTGATAAAGGAAGGAAAAATCATTTTTGCCTAATGTTTCTGATAGTTTCAGCAGGATAAGCGTTTAAATTGACCATTGGATTTCCCAACAAGGAGACTATTTGTAAGTGTGAATAGTGCTGTTTTCATTGGCACTGGTGGAGTTGACTTTCTGATTATAATAGGTTCAAGAAAACAGGAACAGCTCAATTTCTGTACTGAAGGTAGTAGAATGTTACATGAGGAAACTCAGGGTTAGCAAGGTTAAAGAACTTGTCCTAAATCACATAGCTAGGAAATGGCAATGGTGGGATTTCAGTTCCATTTGGCTCTAAAACCCAAGGTCTTTTAATAGTGTTTGCATTTATTATCTTATTTAATAAGTTAAATATGTTGATTTTTCTTTAAAGTTTATATCTGTGTTGTACAAAGTCACAAGGCTTCCAGTCCAAGAAGAAACTTAATTACATGTTTTGAGGAAGTGGAAGTCTCTTGCCCAAATTTAGATCCAGAGAAAGATTTCAACCAAAGTCAGCTTCATCTTCATGTAAGAAAATCAGGAATTGAGTTGAGAAGAGCTATGATTTAACTTACTATTAAGTTTTAATGGCAGCACACTCTCTTGTTTTCTTTCTAACTCTTGACCATGCCTTTTCTTTCCATTTGAACTATTTTTATGTTACCATCTCTTAATGTTGGTATCTGCATGATCATATATTAAACCCTCTCTCTCCTCACATTCAAGTCAAAAAGAGAAGGGGGCAGCAGAGAATGAGATGATTAGATAGCATCACTGACTCAATCAACACAAATTTTTGCAAACTCTGGGAGATGGGCAGTGGAGGGTACAGAGGAACCTAACTTACTGTAGTCCTTGGGATTGCAAAGAGTCAGACACAACCTAGTGACTGAACAACAACTCCTCACATTGTGTATTAGTAGTGGGACCATGTACTTTCACTCCCATGGTTTCAAGTGACACCTATACGCTTTTCCAAATCTTTGCTTCTAGCCCAGATGACTTTTTCTCACCTACAGTACCATATTGCTGGCTCTGTCTTTGACATTTCCACCTGTATGTTCCATCCACAGCCACCGTAAAGCTCTCAGAACTAACCTCCGTTTCCTCCTCTTCCTTCCCCCATCCCTAAAGCTTTGCTCTTCCTGTGGGGGTCCATGTTTCCATCAGTTACACCCAGGCCAAAAGCTTGGGTGTCATCTTCGAGTTCTTTTCCTCCCTCACCTCCCACATCTCATTAATCACCAGTCACTAATCACTTTCAGTCCTACCTCCTAAAATTATTTCTGTAGTCTTCTCTACTTTTCTCCATTTCCACTGGCATTTCCCTTGCTCAGGCCTCTACCATTTCTCTCCTGGATTCCAACCACAGCTTCTTCCTTTGTCCAAGTGTTCCGATCTTGGCCATTTCCAGTCTGTTCTTCACACTGCCACCAAAGTTGTCTTGTAAGATACAAGACTGGTCTTGGCATTTCCCTTCTTTACCTTTCAGTCTGCTTCTTGCCTTTAGAATTGACTCTGAACATGGTTTACATGTGCCTGGGTGAGCTAACTCCTATTTACCACTCTTGTTTCTTATCTATCCCTATAGCCGTATTAAACTTCTTTTTGTTCATTGAGTACTCTATGACTCTCTTAATCATGAATCTTTAGTGACATGTGATTCTGTGTTAGCGGGATCTACTTTTTTCCCTTAATCCCCATCTCTGCCTCTTTCACACTGATTCATTCTAGTCTCAACTTAGACATTTCTTCCTTTGAGAATTCTTCTTGACCCCCTCTTATCTGGATTAAGCATCCTTCCTATGGTCTTTGACAACCCTTTGACTCACTGTAAGATTCTTTATATTTCACTGTATTTAAATTGCCCATTTCCTGCTCCATGCTCCCATTAGACTATAAAGCTTGATGCATGTAGAGACCTTATTCATTTTTTTTTTTCTGATTGCTTTCTTAGCTCTTGGCATACTGTCCACATGAAATGAGTATTTGTATAGTAGATTTATGTAGTTAGATTATAAATAACTAATACATCAGAGGCTAGTTGTCAACATACAAAGTATTAGGATAGATAGCCAAGATGGTTTTTAACAGGAAAATCTCAACATTTCATTATCTTGCTTAAAATCCTACAAACACTTTCCCATTGCTGTAATGAAAAGATTCTGGTTCATGACACTGCTGATGAGGTTTGGTCCCTGCTGCTCTCTTCAGTCTCTTCTCCACCCCTCCAGCTCCAGTACTTTCCAGGCATGGATCCTTCCCTTTGTTAATTTCTCCTCATCCTTCACATCTCAGCCTTCCTTGGTCTCCAGACTGAATCCGTCTCACCGTTTATGCTTTTAGAGTCCTTTTTACCCTGCAATCATTTTTTTAATCCCCTTTTGTAATTATATGTTTGTGAGATGATTTGATATTTGATTAATTCTCTCTCCCTCCCCATATTATTTGAGCTGCTTTTATAACTAGCAGTTAGCACAGAGCCCAGCGTAGAATAGGTGCTGAACAAATGTTTGTTAAAAGACTGAATGAATGATTGAGAGTAAATTATACTATGTTCAGGTTGGTAGAAAAATTAAGGTAGATTTTAAACCTGAATTTTTGATATTCTAGAGTAAATTTACATTTTTAATGCAATGGAATGCTGTGGCCTGAGTCTTTATCTTGGCAACCAGTTTATCACTGAGATGCTTCTTTATTATGAAACCTCTTCTGGTTTCTGTGTCTTCTGCTTAACAGATTCCTCCAGAACCTGGGCACTTAGGAACAGCCGTTTTATTTTGATCATGGCATGTAGGTCAGGAATTTGGGAAGGGCTCAGCTGGTAGTTCACACTTGGGGCTTCTGCTGCTGTGGTGGTCAGATGTCAGCTCACTTGCTTGGCTGGCAGCTGGTGCTGGCTGGTGACAGTATGCTTGGCTGTGGCTGTTCACAGCAGTGCCAGCAAGTAGCCTTGATAGCACTGTAGTCTCAGGGCAGTGGGCTTCTTACATGGAGGCTGGCCTCCCCAGGGCCAGAGTCTCAAGGAAGCCAGGTGGAGGCTGTCTTATCTTGGGAAGTCATTCAGCGTCACTTGGGCTTCCCTGGTGGCTCAGACGGTAAAGAATCTGCCTGCAATGCAGGATGTCCTGGAGGAGGAAATGGCAGCCCACTCCAGAATGGGTTGTCTGGAGAATCCCATGGACAGAGGAGCCTGGTGGGCTACAGTCTATGGGGTCACAGAGTCGGACATGACTGAGCAACTAACACTTTCACTTTTTTACTTTCAGTAGAAAGACACTTAGACCCACCCCTTCATTTTTTGTGAATATATAAAAGAATTTGGGGCCATATTTTTAAACCACCACACTACTTCAAATAAAAATCAGGAATGTTGTGAATTTAGGTAGTAAGCTTTTGAGCCTGAATTTTAACTTGTTTTTATTTGAAGTTTCATGTCTTATCAGTTATTTAATTACATATTTCCTATTCATATCATTGGGAGAAGGGCATGGCAACCGACTCCAGTATTCTTGCCTGGAGAATCCCACAGACAGAGAAGCCCGGCGGGCTACAGTCCATGGGGTTGCAAAGAGTCGGACACGCCTGAGCGACTAACACATTCATATCATTATATTGATTAATGTACTTCGGTATTGTGGGAGTTTTGTGCTTTATCTTTGAATAATAAAGCCTTAAGCTTGTATGAAAGTTGTTCCCTTTTAATAATATTTATTTTTAATTATTTATTTGGCTAGGCTGGGTCTTAGGTACAGCGCGCTTGGCTTCCCCTAGTTGCAGAGAGCAGGGGCTGCTCTCTGGTTGTGGTGCTTAGTCTTCTCGTGTGGTGGCTGCTCTTGTTGCAGACCACAGGCTCAGGGCACGCGGGCTTCAGCAGTTGTAGCACAAGGGCTCAGTTGCTTCATGGCATGTGGAATCCCCCAGGACCCGGTCAAACCCACGTCCCCTGCATTGGCAGGCAAATTCCTATCCATTGTCCGTCCACCAGGGAAGTCCAAAAGTTGTTCCCATTTAAGCTTAAGTATTTTAGATAATTTCATTGGAACTGAATATCTCGAGATCAGGGTCAACTTCCGATTATATCTGATTAACACCACTTATGTTGATTATCATAACAATATTATGTTAATTATTAATGAATGATTATTAACACCACTTATTCTACATATTGTAACTTCTATCATATCAAAATTTTAGCTTCACTAGTGATTAAAATATCATTTGAAAAAGTTGAATACCTTGCTGAATAAAAAGAATTGAGGTAACGGATAGTGTTTGTGGTACAGGGATATTCTGTACAGAAATTGTTGTATTTAATGATACCTGAGAATTAACCACTCTAGTTAATGTTTGTTAAATTGGCTCACTGTTGGGTTTTTATTGTTTATGATATTCTAGTTTGGCTGATTCTGTCATTCAGCTAGTGTCCTCTCACATAGGTAGCCCTTACATTTGCAGAAGTAAGTATGTTGTGCTCAGAAATCTCCTGGTTGAGGATCTGTGAGCCCTGAAGAGGAGGAGAGGTGTATGGCTTTCATCATGTGCCTTTTTTCATTTTCCCCAGCTCAGGTAACTGAATTCTGCATTTATTCATTCATGTGAATGACTAATCCCTTTTTAAATCTTCCAAAGCTGTTTGCCTTAATGGTATTCTCTACTGTAAGATTCAGAGGCTAATTATAGGCTACCTCGCAAATTACTTCCCCTTTTGTGGTGTTGATTCTTGCCTTATTTCCTCACTCACTTATTGGCCATACTCTGCATCCTTGAAGCTCTGAGACGTAAGTGGCCAGTTAAATCACCAGGGCTTTTCCTTCTGGTTGCTTAACCAGCTTAATTTTAAACAGCAGGTAAAATAAAACACTTGGTTATAGTGTTTCCCTAGCGTTTTGTTTCCTTTGACAATGCCATTTCCCCTAATGTTTATAGAGTTTAGTTTATTACTAGTTTATGTCTAATTAGAGCCGTTGAATCAAATCAGCAATGACTTTGCTGTGGCTTGATCTTAGCACACCGTGTTTGTTTGAACATGTGACCTTGGTGGGGAAAGTGAATTTCCTTCATTAGTTCTACAGAGAGTAGGGCTTTTTTTTTTTCTTCTGCTTGAGATGTCCATGGTGGGAAATGATTGGTGCAATTCCAAGGGTTCTAATTTAATCCTGCTTTTAACAACTCTCACCATTAACTTCAGTGTTGTTTTTCCCCTTATGTTACCATTTTTCCTCAAGATTGTTTGTGAAAGAAACACTTTGAAAATAATGGGCTCCTGAAAATAAAAGAAATACTCTATGTGTCCCGTGTTCTGGTATTTTATGCTAAGACTCTGTGTGTGTGTGTGTGTGTGTGTGTGTGTGTGTGTGTATGCGCGTGTAGGTCTCAAGTTTGTGTGTTACAAGAAGATTGTTTGCTCATTTTGATTTATAAAAATCTAAGTTTAGTCATTTTTGGGTGAATTCATGTATCTTGGGTTTAGTTGGAGTCAACCTAAGCCCCTTGGGTTTACCTTTTTCCTGCTGTTAGTTTTTAATATGTCACAGTGTGAGTCACTGAAGGCTTCAGTCTTAAGATAAAGGGAGAGTTTAGAGGAATGCTGGAGAAGGTGATGGCACCCTACTCCAGTACTCTTGCCTGGAAAATCCCATGGACGGAGGAGCCTGGTAGGCTGCAGTCCATGGGGTCGCTGAGGGTCGAACATGACTGAGCACCTTCACTTTCACTTTTTACTTTCACGCATTGGAGAAGGAAATGGCAACCCACTCCAGTGTTCTTGCCTGGAGAATCCCAGGGACGGGGGAGCCTGGTGGGCTTCCGTCTATGGGGTCGCACAGAGTCGGACACGACTGAAGTGACTTAGTAGTAGTAGTAGAGGGATGCTTGAAAAGAAAACATTTGAAACAATAGTAAGTCTTTTCCCAAGAGTTTGAATTTGCTGCTTTTTTTTTTTTTAATACTGTTTGTCCAGATATGTTCTTCTCTTTTTAAAAATCACTACAGACTTAGAAAATTTGGAAACAGAATTTTCAATTTTGCTTACAAATCATCCAAATGAGCTGCTTTCAGAGAGTTTTGACACATTTGTTTAAAAAATAGCACTTTATGATTAGCTCTAAGAATAGTTGATTGATGCTAAAGTTAGGAAAGATATACCTCGCTAGCTGAATTTCATCAGCAATCTTTGAATGCTTGGTAGATGAAACATAAAAAGAAGTGTAATGATTTAGTAAGCACAGGCAGCAAGGTATTTTTTTGCCTTCCTGTGTCTCTGTGTGGTGCTTTTTCAGTTAAACACCATCGTTAAAACAGTGTATCAAAATAAACTGAACATGGATCTTAGAGACCCACTGTCACTGAATGTCAAAGATTTCTAAAATTAAGAATGCTGTTTCTGACTCATTGCTTTCACAATTACTAATGATCCAATTAGTGATGGTAAGACATTTTGTATCATTAATTAATAAAATTGAGACTCAGATGTTAAAAAAATCACTGGAACTTTTGGATTCCTTTTACAATCTAGATGGCTTGGCCAAAACCCTGTTGATTTGCTCAGGATGCTAATAAAGAAAGGTCAAGCAGGCAGTCCTGTCACAGGCTGGCTAATGACACACTGATCTGGGGCCATAAATTACCCCTAACTCCACATGCTCATGTCATAAAGTGTCTGCTTCTGATCAGAAGACACAATGGAAGAATTACTATTAATGTCATCACCACTTCTGGAAAAACAAATGGAAACACATAAACTGCTAGTGAGTTGCAGAGACTTTTACACAGAGAAATCTTTTCCAGTGCATAAGACTTTCCTTTCTTTTGCTGTAGTCACAACTGCAGAAGGTCAGTTCTCTAGTAACTCAGCTGATTTAAGGCAATCAAAAGGGAGGGGAAGCTAGAGCTTTCTTATTAAAAACATTCTCTGAGCACAGAATATTTGTTTAGCAGTGTGCTGATCACTTGAGAAGATGTAGTCTATGATCCATCCTCTTACCAAGTGTAGAAATTCAGAAAGTGAAAAGTAAGGTGTCCAAGCAAAAGATCAGGGAAAGTTTATAACTACATTGTGTGATGCTGGTTGTTGACTTAAGTGGTTCTAGGAAGAAGCTGTGTTTATGGGAGTAGAAAAAGTTGAAGCTCGGCTAGTTTATACAAAGTTCTTATTGATACACAGAAAACATAGAAGAAGCGAGTTCGAGGTGGGATGTGTCCAAGTGAGATGGAGTGAGCAAGCACACAGGTGAATGTGTACAGGCTCAGTCGCTCGGTTGTGTCTAACTCTGTGACCCCATGGACTGTAGTCCGCCAGGCTTCTCTCTGTCCATGGAATTCTCCAGGCAAGAGTACCGGAGTGGGTGGTCATTCCCTTCTCTAGGGTATCTTCCTGACCCAGGAATTTAACCCACATCTCCTGTGTCTCTTGTATCGGCAGGCGGATTTATTACCACTGTGCCACCTGGAAAGCCCAAGCACACATATGCACTCAAAGATGCATTTGTGGAAATGAAAGAAGAGAAAGTTAGTTGCACAGTCATGTCCAACTGTTTGCTTTTCCATAGACTGCAGCCTGTCCCACTCCTCTGTCCACAAAATTCTCCAAGCAAGAGTACTGGAGTGGGTTGCTGTTTCCTTCTCCAAAATAAAGAATGTGAAGTTGCTCAGTCGTGTCCGACTCTTTGCAACCCCATGGACTGTAGCCTATCAGGCTCCTCTGTCCATGGAATTTTCCAGGCAAGAGACTGGAGTGGGTTGCCATTTCCTTCTCCAGGGGATCTTCCTGACCCAGGGATCGAACCTGGGTCTCCTGCATTGCAGACAGATGCTTTTACCAGCTGAGCCACCAGGGAAGTCCCAAAATAAAGAGGGAGGGTAAAAGTGACCATGGCTAGAGAGAGGGGCTTAGAAGGGCAGTATGGCAAATTGGAGTGGAGAGGTGAAGCTGTATGGTGAGCAGGAGTCCGTGGAACGGAGGTCTCAGTACAGAGCACAGCACACGGGCAGCCAGACCCCCAGGTGTCCTGTGTCTCAAGGGCAGGGGCAGAGGGAGCCGGGTCATGGCTTCCAGAACAGGATGAGATCGCAGAGAGCTCTGAGGCCCCTCTGTGGAACTGGTACTTTGTTCTGTGATATGAAGTCATCGGAAAGTTGAATGGAGCTGTCAAATTATAGTTAGTGCTTCAAAAAGAGCCTGGCTTCCCTGTGGAGAATAAACTGTGTTTAAGGGTGGGGTGTGGCGGGAGAGAACCAGGGAAATGGGTTAGGAGGCCACTGCAGCAGTCCAGGGCAGAGGTGAGAGTGGTCTGGGTTACCGTGGAAATGGTTCCGTCTCTTGTCCCATCACTTACCCGGCTTTTGGTTTTCAAAGGTGTAGGGAGTTCTTCGCCTTTGGACCAGCAGGATGTACTGCCAGTCTTTGTAGCCTTTAATGCTCAGAGGTCCATGTTGTATTGGGTTGGCCAAAAAGTTCATTGGAGTTTTCCTCTAAGATCTTAGAGGAAAACCACCCGAGTGAACTTTTTGGCCAACCCAGTATAACTGCAGCTGCCATCTTTATCTTTTCAAGTCATGTGTGATTAACTGCTGTTTAGCTTGATCCCCTCTCACATCTTGCCTGTCTTCAATGTGTTTTTTGTTTTTAATTATTTCGTCCAGCGACACCATGGAGAAAATCACTAACTGAAAAAGGATTTGGAAACCTGTCCATTGTTATTTTACTGATTGTCAGAATCAGCTTATCAAAGAATTTGAGCTTTCCTCTGCTATCTAGTCTTTTGCAATTTGCTGTTCTTAGTCTTTCCTCACTTTATACCCGAGCAGTTTGCTTACATCACTTTTTAAAACAGACAGGAACTCCCGCCCTCTCCTCCTCACAGATAGCAAAGGTCTCACAGGTCCGCCTTCAGTGCTGAGAGGAAGTTAGAATTATTTGGTAGTTCTACTTAGTTCTTTTCCCGTAACGGTTTTGAATTGTTTTGAATGACTGTCCTTTGCTTCAGTGAATTCCTGTCTAATTACACACGTTCGTCTCTTACTCCCAATTCTTGTTAGTGTAACGGAGTTCCCTTTAGGTGTCACGTCCATTTCCTCTCCCTTAAATGGCAAAGACCCTGGGGTCATGACTTCACTGTACGTGGCTGTTTTGATTGTAGTTGTTCTTTGCTTTGTTTTTAATCAGGGTACATAATAAAGTAATTACTTCAACAGAGATTTACTTCGCTGGTTTTATGCTGAGTAACTCAGCAAAACCCTCCCTTTTGTATGAACCTTCATTTGTTTATTTCAGAGTTCTAAAGTGTCTCTTCTCATTACATTCTATTATTCGTCATGGAACCAGTACTATTTCAATTGGAGGCAATAAAATATTGATGTGGTTTTTACATTATTTTTGAGAAAGCCTCAAGTATTTATCTATAAAATAGATTTGTCCCATGTGTGGGTTGTGTAAATTTTAGAAGAATATAAACCGTATGCATTGGTATCATGACAGATTTTTTAGTTATCTTGTTGTATAACAGTTACCACTGGGTGAAAGTTTACTCAATTTAAAATATTTTCAACTAGATAATGTGAACAATCACAGATACCAGGTAGCATCTTGGAGTACTTTAATGTTTATAAAACAACTTGAGAAAAATTTAAGTACTTAGAAACACTGGACTTTATATTTTATGTTTACAACATCCATTAAGTGTCTAATACCCCATTTCTATTTGTTGTGAGGAATTTAGCTCTTTTTTTCCTCTATATTAATCTTCTTGTCAATAGCAACTCATTTCAAGGTGGATTCATTGTTTTTCCTCTATAAATATGAATGAGTTTTAATTTTGGATCTCAGCACTTTAACATTTTTCCTTAGAAGTACCTATTTTATTGAAAAACGAAAGCTAGTTCATAAAGTGATACATGATGAACTTTAATATCTATCTCACTTTATACATACTTCTATAGCAGAAATGTGGTTGATACCTCAAAAATTCCATAGTCAAAACCCTATCCCGAACCACACACACACAAAATTCCTGCATTGCATTTTGTATATATTGATTACACAGTGTATCATTATATATTTCATGTAAATAGTTTGTAACCATTGCCGTCTTGTAGACATTAATAATCCATTAATATTTATGTAAGATATTATGGTAGATTCTGCTTGAAGACAAATTAAAAATTATTTTACCTACTTACCTACTCTCTCAAGGCTTTAAAAATTTCTATATTTTTACACGTTTACCGGTCATCTTGTGTAGACCATTGATAAAGTTGTAAAGATAAAAGGTCAAAAGTTAATGACATTATAGTATGTGAAAGTTATTTACTTAGTTTCTGATGAGCAGAATGAAAATGGGTTTGTATTACTCAGTTGTTTTCTTTGAATAAGATTTAAGAACTGTGAAGGGAAGTCATTCATCCTTCCTTGGCTTGCAGGTTTATTGTCTGGTGAGGAAAGGGAAGAGACATATAACTGTCAGAGTGGAATGACCACTTTAGAAAGACTTTGTTTTAAAGGGAAAGACAAGCTTTCTATGTCATGTTCATCATCACTTCAGCATCCCCCGTTTCCAAATAGGGTGTCCTAAGTTGGTAGACTTAATAGTTCATGGATTATCTTCAGAAGGGTTCTAAGTGCCATTCATTAAAATGAAAAGGAAGAAGTTCCTTAGGCTTATAAGGATGCATCAGAAACTTAGAGTAAATATCAGCTTAGCGGTGAGACCTTAGAAGCATTTTCACTAAATTAGAAACATGCACTGATTCTTGTTGTCATTGTTACTGGTTAGCTTTATTGTGTAGGTGTAATATGAAACGGACAAATATATAATCTGAAAAAATAATGTTATTGTCTAAAAATGATCAGTAGTTTTAGACAATAAGATTACCTACATAAAATGTCCAGGAGAATCTGGAGATAAAATGTTAGAACCAACAAGAGTATTATTTTTGCTGGATATAGGAGTAGACCATGGAAATCTTGGTGTACTATTTACCAGCCAGAACCAGTGAGAAAAAGAAATTACCTTCAAATAAATACCTAGAAGTAAATCTGAAGACATGCATGATCTTGACAGAGAAAATTATTAATACTTGAGGGAAATAAAAGAACAAGTGAATTAAGACAGAGATATGTCCCATTGAATGGGAAGATAGAATGTCATAAAGATGTCTGTCTTCCTGAATTAGTCTATAAATTTAAGGCATATCAAGAGATTTATTTAGTATGTGTAGAAGAATAAATGTCCAAGATGAACAAAGAAAATTTTGAATAAGTAGGAAGGGCACATTTGCCCCAGTAAATAACAAGGTGTATTTTAAGGAAAAGTTGATTAAGACAGTGGGGTGTTTTTATCAGTTCAGTTTAGTCACTCAGTCGTGTCTGACTCTTTGTGAGCCCATGAATGCAGCACGCCAGGCCTCCCTGTCCATCACCAACTCCTGGAGTCCACCCAAACCCATGTCCATTGTGTCGGTGATGCCATCCAACCACCATCTCATCCTTTGTGGTCCCCTTCTCCTCCTGCCTTCAATCTTTCCCAGCGTCAGGGTCTTTTCAAATGAGTCAGCTCTTCGCATCAGGTGGCCAGAGTAGTTTCAGCTACTTTGGAGTTTCAGCTTCAACATCAGTCCCTTCAATGAACACCCAGGACTGATCTCCTTTAGGATGGACTGAATGGATCTCCTTGCAGTCCAAGGGACTCTCAAGAGTCTTCTCCAACACCACAGTTCAAAAGCATCAATTCTTCTGCGCTCAGCTTTCTTTATAGTCCAACTCTCACATCCATACATGACTACTGGAAAAACCATAGCCTTGACTAGATGGACCTTTGTTGGCAAAGTAATGTCTCTGCTTTTGAGTATGCTGTCTAGGTTGATCATAACTTTCCTTCCAAAGAGTAAGCGTCTTTTAATTTCATGGCTGCAGTCACCATCTGCAGTGATTTTGGAGCCCCCCGAAATAAAGTCTGACACTGTTTCCACTGTTTCCCCATCTATTTCCCATGAAGTGATGGGACCGGATGCCATGATCTTCATTTTTTGAATGTTCAGTTTTAAGCCAACTTTTTCACTCTCCTCTTTCATTTTCATCAAGAGGTTCTTTAGTTCCTCTTCAGTTTCTGCCATAAGGGTGGTGTCATCTGCATATCTGAGGTTATTGATATTTCTCTGGGCAATCTTGATTCCAGCTTGTGCTTCATGTAGCCCAGCATTTCATATGATGTATTCTGCATATAAGTTAAATAAGCAGGGTAACAATATACAGCCTTGATGTACTCCTTTTCCTATTTGGAACCAGTCTGTTGTTCCATGTCCTAGTGTTTTTATAGATAAAGTCAAATCCATGAAACAGAAAAAAGAGCTTAGAATGAAACCCATTTGTATATGGCGACTTGGGACATAATGAGATTGCCCTATGAGTCAATGAGGACAGAATAGATATTTCGGTAAATGTGCAAGGATGGTTGGCTTTCCAGTTAAAAATTAAGTAAGATTCTTTATCTCAACACATGAAGAAATGAAGTCTGATATGTTAAAGCTCTATATGTGTAAATAAAATTTAAAGTATTTTAGTAGAATAGATTTACGGATGTTTCTATAACCTTATATGAAAAGATTTTTCAGGCAGCATCTGAAAAACACAACTCTAAATGAAAATTACTGTTTGATTCCATCTATATGACGACTCTCTGAGGGAGGAAGATGTTATTAGGGTAAAGGTTAACTCACACCCTGGGAAAATCATTTTCTAAAATATACAACTCAAGAATTATTATTCATTATATATCCATTATGTAGAAAAACTTACAAATCAATTTAAAAAAGACTAATTACTCATTGGAAAAATACAAAATTTAATGACATACTGCCAAGTCGCTTCAGTCGTGTCCGACTCTGTGCGACCCCATAGACGGCAGCCCACCAGGCTCCCCCGTCCCTGGGATCTCCAGGCAAGAACACTGGAGTGGGTTGCCATTGCCTTCTCCAATGCATGAAAGTGAAAAGTGAAAGTGAAGTCGCTCAGTCGTGTCCGACCCTCAGCGACCCCATGGACTGCAGCCTACCAGGCTCCTCCGTCCATGGGATTTTCCAGGCAGGAGTACTGATAAGTGGCCAATAAATGTATATAAAAAAGTTCATTTTCATCGTTAGGATACACTATGATTCATACTAATGGGGAAAGCACAAGTTAGCAACAATGAAACAAGACAATGTTTGGGTCTTAAAAGTGGCAAGATCAAAAAGTCTGATGTAAATCGAGTGCTGGTTAGTATACGGGGTAACGGGATGTTTGTGCTGCGTACTGTGCTAGTTCTCTTCAGTCATGTCTCACTCTTTGTGACGCCAGGGACTGGAGCCCGCCAGGCTCCTCTGTCCGTGGGATTCTCCAGGCAAGAACATTGGAATGGGTTGCCATTGCCTTTTCCAGGGGATCTTCCCAAACCAGGGATTGAATGCACATCTCATGCATTGACCGGTGGGTTCTTTACCCCTAGCACCACCTGGAAATTTAGACACTACTTGTTCCCAGCAGACTCTTGTCATTACATTGCGAATTGATTGCTTCCAATTGAAGATTAGGTGGAAGCTCCTCAATGCACAGTTAAATGGATTTTTAACAACATTTTTATTAAAATATGCTTCACGTATCATACAGTTCACCTATTTAAAGTGTATAATGAAATATTATTTAGTATATTCACAGGGTGGTATAACCATTACCAGTCTAATTTTAGAACATTTTAGTTCTCTGTTAAAGAAATCCCATACCCATTAGCACTCACTCCTTGCCCCCTCCAAGTCCCTCCCAGTCCTGAGAAACCATTGATAAAAAACTTTCTCTCTGTATTCTGCTGCTGCTGCTGCTAAGTCGCTTCAGTCGTGTCCGACTCTGTGCGACCCCATAGACAGCAGCCCATCAGGCTCCCCTGTCCCTGGGATTCTCCATGCAAGAACGCTGGAGTGGGTTGCCATTTTCTTCTCCAATACATGAAAGTGAAAAGTGAAAGTGAAGTCACTCAGTCGTGTCCGACTCTTAGTGACCCCATGGACTGCAGCCCACCAGGCTCCTCCATCCATGGGATTTTTCAGACAAGAGTACTGGAGTGGGTTGCCACTGCCTTATTCTGGACATTTCATGTAAATGGAATTTTGTAATATGTGGTCTTTTGTGGCTGATGGATGAATTTTGAAATACAAAATTTCTATTGTACTATAATCAGGGTCCAAAAAATGCTGATAGAATTGTAGTTTGAGCTTAGAAAGAATATCAGCTGAAGAATTGTGTGGAAATGGACATTTTGCTTCTAGTTTTAATTTTTAGCAATATAAGAAGTTTATAGAGCAACTTGACATGACTTGTTATTCCAATGGTGATTGTCAACATGATTTTACTGTAGAGTAACTCTTGAATACAGGTACTGTGGTTAGTGTGATTTTAGGTTGAATTCATTAGTAAACGCTAAGTCGTGTCCAACTCTTTGAGACCCCATGTACTGTAGCCCACCAGCCTCCTCTGCCCATGGGATTTCCCAGGCAAGCATACTGGAGTGGGTTGACATTTCCTCCTCCAGGGGATCTTCCCCACCCAGGGATCGAAACTGGGTCTTCTGCATTGCAGGCGGATTCTTTACCTCTGAGCCACCAGGGAAGCACTTAGTAAACATCAGGTTTTCAGCAAAATCTAATTTCCAATGGTGGTTGAAGGTGGTTCTTGTCATTCAAAAAAAAAAATTCAGCCTAATCAGAGCTAAAAAAATTGCAGTTAAATTTTACCACTGTTAGTCCATCACGCTACTGTGTGGTAAGTCAGGATATTCAGCTTCTTTATCTGACGAAATGATGCACAGAGCTAACCATAGTTAACTTCGTGAAAGCAGATTAATTCCACTGTTAACACTGCTGGTTTAATAACATAATGCTGTTGTTGTTCAGTCGCTAAGTCATATCTGACTCTTTTCGACCCCATGAACTGCAGCACACCAGGCTTCCCTGTCCTTCACTATCTCCCTGAGTTTGCTCAAACTCATGTCCATTGAGTCAGTGATGCCATCCAACCATGTCATCCTCTGTCTCCCCCTTCTCTTGCCTTCAGTCTTTCCCAGCATCTGGGTCTTTTCCAATGAGTCAGCTGTTGGCATCAGGTGGCTAAAGTATTTGAGCTTCAGTTTGAACATCAGCCCTTCCCAATGAATATTCAGGACTGATTTCCTTTTTTTGAATTTTTTCACAAACTACCTGCTAATGAATAAAACAGTGAGTAATCCTAGCCTTTAAATGCATTAAATTTTCACTAGCTTTGTAAATTTGACAAACTAAACCTTTTTTTATTTATGTATATTTTGGGGACAAATCCATTGTATCACATATTAGCAGATTCCACTTCAGATGTTACTGAATTTATGTTTTCTCAGCTTCTTTAAAAATATCCTTGCCTATGGTTTATTTCATGCAGATTGTTCATACAAGGCTAATTTTCCTATCACTTCAAGGAGCACTGACTCCTCTGAAAAACAGTAAGTGGTATCTGTACACCTATTGACATGTAAGGAGATAAGGAAAATGACTTGAAATCATTTGATTTTGTTTGTAATCATTTGTTTTTAAATTGACTGTTGACATTGCATCCTATTTCTTCAGCTCTTGTGAGTAGTGTTCTTACCAAAAGGCTTAGTTTTAAATAAGTTTATTTTCTCTAGAAACATATCTTTAGCAGCTACCACATAATGTAATTTATTTAATATGCAGTTGGTAAACAACTTTCTTTGCTTGTCTAACAAATACACTGTTTGCCCACTTAACTTTGGTGGCAGCCTCATTTTATTTTTATATTTTGTGAGGAAATTTTTCTGTAATAGGACATTCTGTTTAGAATTTTCTGGGTTTTCTGACGCTTTCATATGAGTTAGAGAAATTGTGATGAGTGTGTAGGCTGAGGTAATGTTGACATATATTGTATTTTTTTTAGCACAGCTATGGTGTTGCTACATAACAAACAAAATGTGTTACCATCTAATTCAGTAACCAAAGAATCAACTCTGTGCCTTCCGTTCCAAGTCCATTTAATCTCCTTGTGCATTGATAATAAGAAAATTAAGTGCATAGTACAGTGATACACACATGGCACTTGAAATATTGTCAAGTTATAACTCTGTCATTGTGATTCATAGAGCTCTGTGCAACAGTGGGAGTCAATAAAATGTCACACGTAATCTCTTACCACAGCAACTCAACTCAGTCCCTTGTTGAGCAAAAGCAGTCATACACGGTGAGGATATGCTGAGTATGGTTAGATTCCAATAAAGCTTTATTTGTGGACACTGAAACTTGAATTTGGCATAATTTTCTTATTTCATGAAATATTATTTTTCTTTTGATTTTTTGCAACCATTTAGATATATAGAAATCACTGTTCACTCATGGGCTGTAAAAATAGTCAACAGTTTAAAAAGAAAAAAAATAGTCAACAGGCCAGATCTGGCCCATGTATCAAATAGTTCTTTGAACTCTGTCCTACATCATTGATTTTTCCCTTTATTGGATCTTTCTCATCAGCATACTCTGTTATTGTTCTTTTCTTTTAAAAACAACAACAGCAGAAAATAAATAAATAGAATAGCCCTCATATGGCTGCATTTTCCTTTGCAGCTAGAATTCCTTTCCTCCACTCTCCTTACAGTCAGTTCTTTGCAAAAGTTGTCTCTACTCTTCATCTCATGCTTCCTTTCTTTTCATTTTTTCTTGAACACACTTCAGTCAAGCTTTGCCTCTACCTCTCCACTATAACTGCTCTTGTAAAGGTCACCATTGGCCTTGATATTGCTTAATGGCCATTTTTTCACTCTAACATTACTTAATTTCTTAATGGTATTTGACGTAATTGATCATTCCCTCCCTTTTGAAACATTTTCTTCACTTTACTTGAAGGACGCCAGTATCTTGATTTTTTTTTTTCCCCTTCTGCTCTGGATATTTCTTTTATAATTCTTTCTCATCTGCGTTAGTAGAAACAGGAGACACAATGGATCTGCAAGGGGGGAGTCAGTCACAAAGAGCTCCGTCTGTAATCAAGGGCAGGGGACTTGAGCCTTTATCCTGCCCGCAGTGAGTGTCACTGAGGCAACAATGTTCTACATTTTAGAAAATAAATTACTCTGCTTGGAGTGTAAAGAGTTGAAGGGTAGGGGAGCCTGATGGGGGAGGAGGAAAAAGTGAGGCTAGAAGAAATGATAATTTTAAAGTGTTACCTAGAAAACAATTATGTAAGGAATATGTGTGTGTGATAAATATGTATATGTATCTTTTTATCATGGAAAAATTCATACATAAAATATGGACAAAGTCCTGTAGTTCCCCATGAGTCCATCACCCAACTTCAATAGTTAGTAACTCGTGACCAATTTTTTTACATCTCTATTTCCACTAACTTCCCCTCCTTTTATTATTTTGAAGCAAATTCCAGACATAATTTCATCTTAAGATATCTTAGTATGTATCTCTATAAAAACTTTTCTTTTAAACATAACCAGAATACATTATTATACCTAAACAATGAACAGTAATTTCTTAATATCATTATATATCTAGTCCATGTTCAGATTTCCAGTTGTCTCATGAGTGCCATAATTCACAAACTTGTAAGTGAAATAACCAAGATTGCCCAGGCTTCTGGCCCCAAATTTCCCTCTGTTACAATTGCTGCTTCCAATTTGGAGAAAGATTTAGTTACTAGCATGACTTTAATAGGTACCGACAATTTCTACAACCTACTTTTACATGTGTTTTGAAGCTAATGTATCCTGAGCTGCCTGGTGTTTTCATCAATGCTCGCGATGCCATGGTAGGCCGTTGTGTGGCATTATATTTCTACTTATGCCTTCAGCTTTTTAGGAATAAGAGTTATACTCGAAAATTTATACCTATACTTGACTCTGAATTTTATAGCTCTGTGGCTGACTCTTGGCAGCCTCTGGGATTTAGAGCTCACTGTCTGAAAGAGGTAGCATTGACATAGTCAAGGATACAGTATGAGAATTTCTGATGGTTTGCTGCTGCTGCTGCTGCGTCGCTTCAGTCGTGTCCAACTCTGTGCGACCCCAGAAATGGCAGCCCACCAGGCTCCCGCGTCCCTGGGATTCTCCAGGCAAGAACACTGGAGCGGGTTGCCATTGCCTTCTCCAATGCGTGAAAGTGAAAAGTGAAAGTGAAGTCGTTCAGTCGTGTCCGACTCTTCGCGATCCCATGGACTGCAGCCTACCAGGCTCCTCCATCCATGGGATTTTCCAGGCAAGAGTACTGGAGTGGGGTGCCATTGCCTTCTCCGTCTGATAGTCTAGGGGTATAAAATGTCATTTGTAAACCTCTGCCTCTATGTTGGGCTTCTGCAGTTCTGTGGAGTTTTCCATTTTGTTGTTGTTGTTCTCTTTTTTTATTTTAATTTTTAATTTTCCAAACCTATTATTATTTTTTCTACATGTATCCAGGCTGTTAGCATTATGCAAAACCGTGATGTTAAGTACTCAGATATTACGTAAGGAAAACTTACATTTCCATTAAGAAATAATTGAAATAAGATTACTGCTAATTCTGGATTGTATTTAGAACCTTGAGTAGGAAGATGTTTGTGACTTGTTATTTGTACGTTTATTTTCTTGACACACAATTCTTTAAGTTAATGTGGTATAATTGCCTTGTAGTCCCCATCCAAAACATTCTGCACTCTTCCCTTGAGAGATAATTAATTCTTGGATTTTATTGAATCGTTTATCAATATAGTTTCACCACAAGTACATTTGAAAAAAATCACATAAACAGTATTGCTTATTTTTGCCTAATTCACCTTTATATAAATGCAAACATTTATATATTCTTTTATGCCGTGCTTTTTAAATTCAAAGTTAAATTCCTGAGCTTCATCCGTATTGAAGTGTGTGACAGCAGTTTGCTTGCTCTCATTGCTGTTTTGTAGTTCATTGTGTGAATAAATCCCAGTTTACTCAGACGCTTTACTGTTGATAAACATCTGAACTGTTTCTGGTGGTGTGGTTTACTGTTTTTATTACAGACAACACACCCATACAGGAATTTCTCCAGAGTTTATGTCCAGGAAAGGTATTGATGCTGCTTCATAAGAATGGGCATCTTTAGCTTGGCTTGCTATTGCCAGATTGTTTGCCAAGGTCACTGTGCCAGTTTTTACTTAACTCTCACAACTCATGAAGGTTCTTATTGCTTCGTAACCTCAACAGCACTTCGTAGCATCATACTTTAAGTTTTCAACTAATCTTCTGGGTATGAAAAAAAAGAAAAAACTTCATAGTTTAATGTGTGTGTGACATTGAACTTTTTTTTTTTTAACTTTAGGGTTCATTCATGTTTACTTTGAGGTGCTTTTTACATCTAGCACATTTTTCTCTGTCTCTTGGGTTACTTGTCTCTTCCTGATTGATTCACAGGAGTTCCATTTTTATACTCAGAGTACCAATCCTTTGTTAGTTATGTGTATGACCAATATCTTTCCCCAGTTCATCCATGGTTTTCCTTTTGTTATTTTTATGATTTAATGAAGAATTTAAAAATTTTCTTTAATCCGTTGCAGTCTCATTTCTGCCCCCACCATTGTACTGATACTGCTGTGTTGAAAGTAAGATCTGTTGTCAAGGGTAGATCCAGGTTTTTGGAATCTAAAGCTTATGGGTGTACTCTTCAAGACAAAGAACCATAAGTTGTGAATACAAAATTAGATGCAAAAGAAAACGTTAGAAGAATCAGAACACATATACACTACTATGTATAAAATAGATAACTAATGAGAACCTACTGTATAGCACCAGAAGAAAAACAAAAAAAGAAGGTGTAATCCGTTTGTAAGGACATGTATATGCATGTGTGCTCAGTTGTGTCCAACTCTTTGGGACCCCATGGGCTGTAGTCCCCCAGGCTCCTCTGTCCATGGAATTATCCAGCAAGAATACTGGAGTAGGTTGCCATTTCCTTCTTCAGAGGATCTTCCTGACCCAGGGATCAAACCCATGTCTCCTGAAGCTCTTGCATCGGCAGTTAGATTTTTTACCACTGAGCCACCTGGGGAGCCCCATGGCATATATTAAGTTAACCTTAAAAAATGAATTCCAGTATACAGTGAGTGAGTGAGTGTTTGCTCAGTTGTGTCCAACTCTTTGCGACCCCATGGACTGTAGCCCACCAAGCTCCTCTGTCCATGGAATTCTCCAGGCAAGAATACTGGAGTAGGTTGCCATTTCCTTCTCCACCAGTATACAGTAGGTGCCGATAAATACTGTTTGATTCCACTTACATGAGGAACCTAGAACAGTCAAATTCATAGAGTCAGAAAGTACATTGGTAGGTGCCAGGGGTTAAGGGGTAGGAGAGTGCGGAGGGGGAGTGGGGAGTTAGTGTTTAATGGGGACAGAGTTTCAGTTAAGGGTGAGAAACTCAGGAGAGGGATGGCGGTGAGAGTTGCCCACCAATGTGAATGTACTTAGTGCCACTGAACTGTACAGTTAAATATGGGTAAAATACTTTGTTTTATATTATGTGGCTTTTACTACAATAAAAAATTAAAATAAATTTCAGATTTAAACAGTTGAAAAATACTACAAAAATCACACAGTTTTAAGATATAATATGGTTTTAACTGCTTCGTACATCTGTCATACGTCTGTTGGGAGGCATGAAACACATCTCTCCTCATACAGACTTGCTCACAGTACTCCTACAAGTTTGCATCCTATAGACACAGGTATGCTGATAAATTCTTTGTCATAGTTCTATAAAAAAAGAAGAAAATATCTGATGTGTCTTAATTGTTAAAATGATTGGAGAGAAATTCTGTTTTGATCTAGGCATAGCGAATAAGATCGCTGCTTAAATGCTTTGTGTTTGATGAGGAGTTTGCCACAGATAAACGTCTGCTTCCCTGTATTTCAAACCTCTTTTCTCCTGTACTGCCTGCGTATTTCCTGCCCTGAGTTCTATAGGGCCCAACAGTGTGTGATGCAGTGCTGGTACCTTCAGTGAGTCATTACAGAAGGGAGTAAGACGTTCTTGGAAGTTGTTCCTACCCTGGGGCCCAACCAGTTAGTTAACTATACTTGTGAGTGGCTGAAGATCACGTAGACACAGTCCCCAGACTCAGACATTTTGTGTCAGTTCTCCTTGGGCAGATCTAAAAAAGGTTCACTCATAGCTGCAGTAATAACAGGTCAGAGTAGAAGGGGACAAGAGTATTAACCAGTTGCAGTCAAAAGATCTTATTTCTGCAGAAACATGACCCCATTAGTACATTCCTAGGACCTTAAAGGGAGCCACTGCACATGAGAGACCCTGACATTGGTGTCAGAGTAATGCTCTGCTTCTATCTGCAGCCCTGAACACTGCAGTCTTTCCTTTCTGTTCATCCCTGTCTTTATTGCTGTCCTGCCCCCCGCCCCCCGCACCCCGCACCCCATGGCGTCTCTTGACCCTGTCTTCTCAGTTACCATATTTCTCTATGATCTGCCTTCAGACTTTTGTCTTCCACCTTGTTTGTGCTCCTTTGACCTCGTCGTTCCTGTCCCTTCAGCTGCTCTTATGCAGGGGTGACTCCAGAAGTTCTGTGTTTAGCCCTGATCTCTTTTGCAGGTTCCGGAGTCCCTTTTCTGATTGTGAGCTGAGGACATCTCCTAAGAGACATTCCTCCTGACATACCTCACGTTAACTATGTCCAAAGAGAAAGTTTGTATGTTTTCTCCAAAACATTCACTACTTTATCTTCCTAGGTTCCTATCTCAGTTACTGTCATCTCCATATTGGTCATCTCTGACTATCATCTAGTGTTGGTTATACACTTTGTTTCCCTCTTTGGCCCCTTTGTTATCCCAACCTGTGGATGACATCTTATGTGTCACTTACATCTGCCTTTTCTACTCTGCTCCTTTACCTGGTTTCAGACTCTTTAACAGCTACAAACTGCTGTGGGGTGTGGAAAAAGGCTAGTGAAGACTAATTTCACTGGAGGTTTCTTAAATGCTAATGTAAACCCATAAGCTTATTAGGTCTTCAGTTTGCCCAACATCCCAAAATTCTAAATTCTCAAAATACCATTTTCTGTACACATTGTGTTTAGATTGGTCATAGCCATATCAGATTTATAGTAATTATTTGTCAACATAAGATTATAAGCACCTATAAGATTATAAACTTGTAGTTGACAAGGAATCTATTTTCTCATTTCGGTTAAGAACAATACTTTGTGTATAGTGGACACTCAATAAGTCTAATGGGGCTTCCCTGGTAGCTCAGTGATAAAAAATCCACGTGCAAATGCAGAAGCTGCAGGAGATTTGGGTTTGATCCCTGAGTCAGGAAGATCCCCTGGAGAAGGAAATGGCAACCCACTCCAGTATTCTTGCCTGGAGAATCTCATGGACAGAGGAGCCTGATGGGCTACAGTCCATGGGATCGAAAAAAGTCAGACACGACTTTGTGGCTAAACCACCACCAAATACGCATAATACATGTTGAGTCCTTCAAAAGTGCTTTTTGCGGCCACTTTTTGTTTTCCGGTATCAATATGTCTCCTTACACCTTTACCTGTGGTCTCGAACCTGCAGTTGATGTATAGCAGAATTTGACATCAAACACGCCTTCATGTTTCAAGGTGACTTAGGTTCTCTGATGAACATACAGGGAGAAGCACAGTGCACGTGACCGGGAGGGCAGGCAGGGCCTGCGGCTCCTGTTAGCTCTGGTTCTGAGTCTCCTCATTGAGTCCTCAGAGTGGTTGGTCTCAGGATATTTTATTTTAAATTTCCTCTTGTAGAAACGCCATTCCATTTTTAGCCTGCTCGTGACATCGGTGGCTAACCGCAGGTGCACGGGGAAGTTGGCGCTTGGAGCTGGCAGGGATTCATCGCTCCTCAGCTGACGGCCCTGCGGAGCTCTTCTCCAGTTTCTCTGGAGGCTTTCTGCCCTGTGAATACCCAGAAGTGTGTCTCATCTCTCATCTCTCCCACTTCTCTTAGAAAAATAGCAAGTACAAATGGTCTTTCTTTTTTTTTTCCTTCTCCCAAGGTTTAAAATTATAGTTTAAACTCATGGATATGTGTGTGGTATTACGGGCAAAGCACTGTACTTAGCCAGAGCTGAAAGCATAGTTACAGGCTGGACAGATAACCCAGCTGTGCCACATTTGCCTAATGGTAAAAATGTCGAGCATAAGCCTGGTAGGGTGGCTCAAGGATCAGATGAAATGATAATTGAGGATCAGATGAAATGATAAAGACTGCTGTGAAAAGTGGGCAACAGTGTCTCTTAAAATTGAGAAATATTCAGAGCGCTTTTAAAACAGGGGGAAATAGTTTCCTTTGATGTGCAGAAGCTTTTAAAGTTAATTAGGTCCCATTTGTTTATTTTTGCTTTTATTTCCAGTATTCTGGGAGGTGGGTCATAGAGGATCCTGCTGTGATATATGTCGGAGAGTGTTTTGCCTATGTTCTCCTCTAGGAGTTTTATAGTTTCTGGTCTTACGTTTAGATCTTTAATCCATTTTGAGTTTATTTTTGTGTATGGTGTTAGAAAGTGGTCCAGTTTCATTCTTTTACAAGTGGTTGACCAGATTTCCCAGCACCACTTGTTAAAGAGATTGTCTTTAATCCATTGTATATTCTTGCCTCCTTTGTCAAAGATAAGGTGTCCATATGTGCGTGGATTTATCTCTGGGCTTTCTATTTTGTTCCATTGATCAATATTTCTGTCTTTGTGCCAGTACCATACTGTCTTGATAACTGTGGCTTTGT
>NW_011495034.1:5896939-5951904 GCF_000754665.1 Bison bison bison | reverse complement strand
CCTCTTTGATTTCTTTCACCAGTGTTTTATAGCTTTCTATATATAGGTCTTTAGTTTCTTTGGGTAGATATATTCCTAAGTATTTTATTCTTTCCGTTGCAATGGTGAATGGAATTGTTTCCTTAATTTCTCTTTCTGTTTTCTCATTATTAGTGTATAGGAATGCAAGGGATTTCTGTGTGTTGATTTTATATCCTGCAACTTAACTATAGTCATTGATTATTTCTAGTAATTTTCTGGTGGAATCTTTAGGGTTTTCTATGTAGAGGATCATGTCATCTGCAAATAAACGACCCAATCAAAAAATGGGCCAAAGAACTAAATAGACATTTCTCCAAAGAAGACATACAGATGGCTAACAAACACATGAAAAGATGCTCAACATCACTCATTATCAGAGAAATGCAAATCAAAACCACTATGAGGTACCATTTCACACCAGTCAGAATGGCTGCGATCCAAAAGTCTACAAATAATAAATGCTGGAGAGGGTGTGGAGAAAAGGGAGCCCTCTTACACTGTTGGTGGGAATGCAAACTAGTACAGCCACTATGGAGAACAGGGTGGAGATTCCTTAAAAAACTAGAAATAGAACTGCCTTATGATCCAGCAATCCCACTGCTGGGCATACACACTGAGGAAAACCAGAAGGGAAAGAGACACGTGTACCCCAGTGTTCATCGCAGCACTGTTTATAATAGCCAAGACATGGAAGCAACCTAGATGTCCATCAGCAGATGAATGGATAAGAAAGCTGTGGTACGTATACACAATGGAGTATTACTCAGCCATTAAAAAGAATACATTTGAATCAGTTCTAATGAGGTGGATGAAACTGGAGCCTATTATACAGAGTGAAGTAAGCCAGAAGGAAAAACATAAATACAGTATACTAACGCATATATATGGAATTTAGAAAGAGGGTAACAATAACCCGGTGTACGAGACAGCAAAAGAGACACTGATGTATAGAACAGTGTTATGGACTCTGTGGGAGAGGGAGAGGGTGGGAAGATTTGGGAGAATGGTAATGAAACATGTAAAATGTCATGTAGGAAACGAGTTGCCAGTCCAGGTTCGATGCACGATGCTGGATGCTTGGGGCTGGTGCACTAGGACGGCCCAGAGGGATGGTATGGGGAGGGAGGAGGGAGGAGGGTTCGGGATGGGGAACACATGTATACCTGTGGCGGATTCATTTTGATATTTGGCAAAACTAATACAATTATGTAAAGTTAAAAAAAAAAAATAAAAGATTGGAGAGAGAAAAAAAAAAAAAAAATGGGGAAAAAAATGGTCATGGACTCCCTGCTGTTGACTTAACATTAACGTATATGCAAACATCCAGTTACACTTTCCACATACTTTGTACTTAATCCTCTCACACAGTCCTACAGCTATAAAATGGAAACAAATTTTAACGTAGGTCCCGACAGTTACACAATCAATAACTACAAATTTACAAGATCGGTTTAATATAATAAATTTTTTCCTGAAACTAGATCCTTGTAGATGAATGTTTTCCGTGTTAACCTGCCATTGGTCATGTGATGACCAAAGTCTCTCAAGCCTTTCTTCTTTCAGACTACTGAGAAACCCTAGTTTATATAATGGAGTCTCATCATTTAATACTGTCTGCATTAACATCTCTGTTCCTTTTCCTTTAGTCCTTGGCAAACGGGGATACAAAATCTTGCCATGTTGTACCCTTAATTTAAGAATCTAGAAGTTATAGACATATTCTTTTTAAATGGTGTAAGATACAGATAATCACTCAAAAACGAGTTTTCTTTAAAAAAACCAGTATGGTGAGGATCACTGTATATTGAATTCCAGTTTGAGAAAAACTAACACATAATGTTATAATATATGAAGTGTTGTATATAAACAATATACAAATTCATGGGGCGAGTATTAGAGGTGTCAGACAATAGTTATAATTTGTTGCCATTTTATATGAATATAAATGCTGTAAAGAAAACGTCTATAATTTTTTTTAAAAAGAACTTGATTTTTTCACTAAAAGTATATTCTTTCATGATTTCCTAGGGAAATTTTGGCTCTCATGTTAATCAAGTATTCTAGGAAAACATGATGCATTTCCAATTTGTAACCTTTTGAGAAATAGACATTCCAGAATATATTTTATCTAAATATATTGACTGAAATATCGGAGTAGCTGCATGTTTTTAAGGAATGGAAATAAACTTTCTCACCCAATCCAGTTTGAGAAAGTTTTCCATTATTTGAATTTGAGTCAGGCTTTGTAGTCCAGCAGCATGCTCCAGTAATGAGAAGAGTCCTGAATGGACTACTATGTAAAAAGATTTTTAAAACATAGAATAAGCTTAAATCTTAAATTTGAAAAGTAACATACTTTTATTCAGCAATTTTTTTGTTCTTTTATTTGTAATGTTAGGGTGTTTCATACGTAAGACAGTATACTATATAAGAACTATACTTCAGTTATACAGAATTTAAAAATTCCAAAAAATCTTTGGAAATTTTGTCAAAAAGTCTCAAATTTTCACTCATTGACTTACCTTTTACTTAATGATTACTAGAGATTACCTTTTACTTATTGGTTTGGAATTTTGCAGAATATTATTTTTTAATGTCCTTTGATTTCCTTATTGATTAATATGCACTTGTTACTTATTTATGAGACTTTTTCCCACATGGAAAATAAAAGAAGGCAATAGTATTCAGAAGATTAGAGTTCTCTTAGGGAACACCAAGTCCAATATTTATGTAAAATTTTAAATAAATTTTCCAGTATTCTTACTGTGTTTTTCTTGTTATTGGTCTTCATCTGTGTTTATTCTCCTCCTATACTCCATTTTTGCTACCATCTATTTTTGGGGGCTATGTCTTTGAGGTCAGTAATAAGTAGCATGTGCTACTTGTAGGCTTGTAGGACTTAATTTGAGAACTATAGAATAAAGCATGTAGTGAAGGCTGAGGTATGTAAACTCCTATATTAATGTTACCACCCATTACTATATTATGATAAAGATGTACTAACATATTTTCAACTAGTAATTAAACATGACCGTAGAAATAAACTGAAATAAGTTAGTTTCTTTTTAATTATAAAGACACTCTTTTAGTGTTAAAATGTTAGTGGCTCAGTCGTGTCTGACTCTTTGCAAACCCAGGGACTGTAGCCCACCAGGCTCCTCTGTCCATGGGATTCTCCAGGCAAGAATACTGGAGTCGGTTGCCATTCCCTTCTCCAGGGGATCCTCCCAACCCAGAGATTGAACCTGGGTCTCCTGCATTGCAGGCAGATTCTTTACCGTCTGAGCCACCAAGTGTTAAAACATGAAGTTACAAATTGAATCAGAGTTGTTAAATTTAGGGATCATTTGCTTTCAAGTCCAGAATTCAGACACTTGCCTTGGTTTTCTCCTTTAATTTTATAGTTCTGAGCAAAGTATAGGATTTCTTCCTTGTGTGATAAGAGTACGTTGTAATGGAATCCTGCATGCATCATTGCATGGATTCTGTATTATTTGTGCTGAGAGAGGGAAACAAAGTGATTATCTTTTAATCCTCACTGGTGTGATCCAAAGCAATGATAAGTGAAAAAATGCACAGCAGGTGAAGAACAAATGTCTGTGCCATCAATTATCCCTGACAGATGAGGGAGTGTTCAGAAGCAGGCCTTCTCCAGCTCCTGTTTTCATCTGGGCCGGGCATACTAAAATAATTTATGCAGGTATATTTTTTTAAGTGCTTTTGTATTCTAAATATGAAATAGGATCTTTAGTGACAAGTTTGTTTTTTTTTTAATAAACTCCGAACTAAGGGATGGTATACATTGAATTATTTCTGTATTGTTAGAGAGTAGAATACTGAAAAGAATAACAGTCCTCACAGTGGCCTACTTTGATTTTCCCAACGGCAACATCTTTGTCTAGTCGTGAGCGTCTAAATGAAGTGTCTCTCTGTCTGGTCTGTTGCATCTGAGCGCAAGGAAGCCTGCTTGGCTGCTGAGAAATGTAGCTGCCACTTTCCAGGCACCAAAACAATGTGCTCGTTTGTGGATTAAGTAAACTGTGACCTTAAGTCTTCTAATCGTCCTCATCACGGGCTTCATGGTTTCGAACGGGCCCCGCTGGCTTAGAATCACCGTCCTACTTTTACATGCATCTCAATGTCTAAAATGCTCTTCTGGCCACTCCTCACCTCCCTGTGGGACTTAGAAGAATCGCTTGCTTCTCTGTGTTTTGTTTTGGTTTCATTTCCTCATTTACTTCCAATCTGCATCCCCTCCCTGACTTGCATCCCGCAAGTTACTTCTTTCGACACTCTTATTGACTCCTACCTGCCGCTGCCCCCGCGGTCCTCTGTTGTAGCTTAACTCTGGCCCTGTGCTTTCCTGCCAGCAGTCTCCCTCATCTTCATCTTCTCTACTTTCTGCCTGTGTCCATGTGACTTTTATGCTGGCTTACAAAACTTCATGTCCCCCACTAGAGTAGAATCTTCCCTATGATGTTATTTCGTAGTTAGGGATTTTGATGTATTTACAATGGACTCTGTTTGGTTCTGTTATATGCAGCTGGAGGAATCTTGCTGACTGTGTCAGAGGAGGCTGCTTGTTGTATTTTCATTGTTCTGGAGTCATGGTGTAAGGCAGTTATGTCAGATGAATAAGAGCAACCAGCGTGCCATGGAGTCTGGAAACCTTTATAGTAGGATAAGGAGAAAGTGAAAATCATGGTTGTATGTTAGAAAGATTGATCTAGTACCGGCATTGGCCGAAGAGTGATTGGTCTACATACACACACACATGTGCATTTTCAGACATGTACAGGTGGTTAAGAATCAGATGTGTGGAGGTGAGATTTAAAGCCTTGACTTGCAGTGCTGTGAAGATATGATTTAGCTATTAGCATTGGCGTTTAGTTTAAGATGCATTGGTTGGAATGAAACAATTCATTTTTCATCTTTTCCTCTTGTTTGAATATTTTTCTGTATTTGTTATCAAAGTGTGGCATACATAGTGATGAGTGGCAATTCAGGATTTATACTTTAAAAATCAAACTCAAATGCATTGTTACATCTGACAGGTTTATTCAAGGTCAGATCAGAAAGAAGCTGGAGAAGGAAATGGCAACCCACTCCAGTATTCTTGCCTGGAGAATCCCAGGGACAGAGGAGCCTAGTGGGCTGCCATCTATGGGGTCGCACAGTCGGACACGATTGAAGTGACTTAGCAGCAGTAGCAGCAGATCAGGAAGAAGCACAAATGGAGAGACCACATGTGTCTATAATGACTGATATGAAAAGGGACTAAAGTATAATAGTGGCAAACGGGACTGGCTCTGGAGTCAGGCAGGTATGGATTAATCTCCCCTCACTGCTGCTTGTGGGCTTGTGACCTTAAAAAAAGGTATTTAACTTCCCCAGGTCTCCTGGTCCTCATGTTACAATGGAGATACAGTAGCTAGTACAAAATGAACACCCAGAGATTAGTAGACAGTAACATCGTCATCATTATCATCAAAAGGTAATTGTAGCAAAGGAAAAGCTAAATGTTTATTGTCTGTGGAAATATCAATAACCTCAGATATGCAGTTGACACCTGCAGATGACAGGCAGAAAGTGAAGAAGAACTAAAGAGCCTCTTGATGAAAGTGATAGAGGAGAGTGAGAAAGTTGTCTTAAAGCTCAACATAAAGAAAACTAAGATCATGGCATCTGGTCCCATCACTTCATGGCAAATAGATGGGGAAACACTAGAAGCAGTGGCTGACTTTATTTTTCTGGGCTCCAAAATCACTGCAGATGGTGACTGCTGCCATGAAATTAAAAGACACTTATTCCCTGGAAGGAAAGTTATGACCAACCTAGACAGCATATTAAAAAGCAGAGACGTTACATTGTCAACAAAGGTCCGTCTAGTCAAGGCTATGGTTTTTCCAGTAGTCATGTATGGATGTGAGAGTTGGACTGTGAAGAAAGCTGAGCACCAAAGAATTGATGCTTTTGAACTGTGGTGCTGGAGAAGACTCATATGCGTCCTTTGGACTGCAAGGAGATCCAACCAGTCCATCCTAAAGGAGATCAGTCCTGGGAGTTCATTGGAAGGACTGATGTTGAAGCTGAAACTCCAATACTTTGGCCACAGATACGAAGAGCTGACTCATTTGAAAAGACCCTGATGCTGGGAAAGATTGAAGGCAGGAGGAGAAGGGGACCACAAAGGATGAGATGGTTGGATGGCACCACCGACTCAATGGACATGAGTCTGAGTGGACTCCGGGAGTTGGTGATGGACAGGGAGGCCTGGTGTGCTGCAGTTCATGGGGTCATAAAGAGTCGGACACGACTGAGTGACTGAACTGAACTGAACTGAACTTGTTATTCAAGATCTCATACTGTGCCTCTTCATTTATGCTACCCTTTTGAGTCCTCAAAATGCCCTTGTGAGGTGAATAGTTTGGCAGGGAGGGGAAGAAGTTGAGGTTCAGAGAAGTTACGGAAGGACTGTGGTGGAAACTTAGAACTAATTGATCCCAGCATCTATGTTTAATTTTGTTGTCCAGCAGCCAAAATGATGTCAGACTGCAAAACTCTGCACTTGAAATGCATGTTTTAAAATTACATCTGATCTTTTTTCTTTAGTGATAAGGTTTTTTTTTTTCTTTAAAATTCAGCAATCAAACAAGGTGACCTTTCTCAGGTAGTTTTGGGGAAAAAAATCCAGTGGGAAAGTTTCAGAGAAATATATATATAAGATCTAAAGCCAATTGTTAAAAGAAACAAGGCACAGCACTGGTATTATTTTGCTTTTGACTCAGGGTCCACATCTTATCTTACCCTTGTTCCTGAGGTGCAGCCTGGGTGTGTATCTCAGAGTAGGAAGCAGTTGGTGCAGGACTGGCTGTCATCCAACAGCAGTGTGAGCCTGCATCCTGGTCTTCCTCTGCCCTCAGCCTCAGTTCAGCATCCAGCTAGGATAGTCTTCTGTGCCGGTGAATCACAGGTAACAGGTATGGGGGTGGAAGTTGAGGGAGATAAGCAGGGCAGTCTAGGCCCTAGCCCTCGGGAGAATAAATGCCTGGCAGATTGAAGATAATGAGAATGATTTTCTTGCCTGGCTAGGAAGTTGTCCCCAAAGGCAGGTTACAGAAGTGTTCTGAGCCGTGATAGCTTCGTTGGAAAAAGAACAAAGCTCTTACCAAGGTTGTGTGAGGGTCTGCATCTTTTTTAATGAGCCTCTGTTGTGTGGGCGGAAAGGTAAAATTGTAAATGCAAAAGAGGACAAGGGACACACTCATTTTGAAAGGTTAATTCTAACTTGTTCCTTTGAAAGTTATTCTCCTATCTTTTATTTTTTTATATATAAACTTTGATTTTAGGACAGTTGTAGATTTACAGAATTATTACATAGATAGTACAGTTTCTTTATATTCCATACGCAGTACCCCCTATTATTAACACCTTATATTAGTACAGTGCACTGGTCACATTAACCAGTATCAATACATCCTTATTTACCGAAGTATGTACTTTATTCAGATTTCCTCAGTTTTTCCCTAATGTCCCCTTTCTCTTCCAGGATGCTATCCAGGTTACCACTTAACATTTGGTCATCATGTCTCCTTATGCTTCTCTTGTCTGTGACAGTTTTCAGACTTAGTTTCTGTTTGCTTTGTAGTAAAACTTTGTTACAATTGTGTGTATAGTATTGTATTTCAACTTCTGTATACACAACAGTGGTCTCACTACTCTACAGTCACAAGTATTTTCAGGTTTTTTCAATAGCTGACAAAAGGAAGAAACATAAGTTATTTTCTAAGGGCCTGTATGTAGGATTTATAGCCACAACAGAAAGGATTGATTTTGTAAACTCAGCCTCAAGCGTGGTGCTTCAGGCCATTCAGGGAAAGATCTGAAGCTTTATGACTTTGAAATATCAGCATATTGAGACATCAAAGGATAAAAAATTCCATGCAATAATGTTGACTCTGTAACTTAAAGACAGATCTTGCATAACATAAGGGTATAAGGTGAAACTTCTTAAAGATGATGACAAAGCAGAAAGACTTTCTGTTTTGCAGGCAAGATAATGAGAAACTTGATCTTTGCAAGAAAATCTTTCTTGATAAAAGCAGATATCCGGATAGGATTTTCAGTCATCAAGTGGTATTGCCTATGCTTCCAATAACAGATCTTCAAAGCTTCCTTTGGAAATCTTTTGAAAAGAGTTTTTTCCTTAAATCTGAATCTTTGCAATCTTGCTAAGTCGCTTGAGTCGTGTCCAACTCTGTGCAACCCCATAGACGGCAGCCCACCAGGCTCCCCCATCCCTGGGATTCTCCAGGCAAGAACACTGGAGCGGGTTGCCATTTCTGTCTCCAGTGCATGAAAGTGAAAAGTGAAAGTGAAGTGGCTCAGTCGTGTTCAACTCTTAGCAACCCCATGGACTGCAGCCTACCAGGCTCCTCTGTCCATGGGATTTTCCAGGCAAGAGTACTGAAGTGGGGTGCCATTGCCTTCTCCGTTGCAATCTTGAGGAGACATTTAATCTCTCAGATTTTTCAGGATATGATGGTTGAAATTCATGTATCATGTTATATTCTAAAAATATAAATTTATGCCATTCTTTTTGATTGAACTGTATGAAGTAGCATACTTTCATATGAAAGAAATATTTCATATGAAATAATGAATAATATTTAAACTGCAGGTAAAGATTTATGGGGCTTGCCTAGTGGCTCAGTGGTAAAGAACTCACCTGCCAATGCAGGAGATGTGGGTTCAATCCCTGGAAGATTCCCTGAAAAAGGAAATGGCAATGCATTCCAGTATTCTTCCCTGGAGAATCCCATGGACAGAGGAGCCTGGTGGGCTATAGTCCATGTGGTTGCAAAAGCGTCTGACATAACTTAGCAACGAAGCAACAACAGCAACAACAAAGATGATTTATGCTGTGTCTACAACCTTGAAAAATCAGTAAGAAATGGTGTCCTTTTCTAAGGACTTGGTAATGGGCTATTGACTCGATAGATACTTTTTGAGGCACTCTGCCAGGCCCAGGAAAGAACTGTCGAAGTCTTCATTGTCTCTGGCAGTTCCTGCAAGGGATCAGAGGTCTGAGAAAAAACTTCTCAGGGAGCTCTTGCTTCCTCACAGGGGACTTTTGCCCATAAGGGTGTCATTTAGAGGGTGAATGAAGAATGGAATATAGAAGTAGAGCATTACTTTTGTTAAAGATGTCAAGTTGTATTTAAGGAAGAGAAAAGAGGCCTGAACTTTTTTGTCTAGATTCTAAAATTTACATTATAGCTGTGATGTGGGAGAAATTTTAGTTAGAGGACTTATCTAATACAGGGGATTAGTTAATAGTCAGGTCCTAACTACAGGGCTACACGTGGTACTAAGGTGCTTTAGTTGTGTCTGACTCTTGCAACTGTTTAGGCTATAGCCCACCAGGCTCCTCTGTCCATGGGATTCTCGAATGCTGGAGTGGGTTGCCATGCCGTCCTCCAGGGGATCTTCCTGACCCAGGAATTAAACCCAGCTCTACTGCTGCTCCTGCAGTACAGGCAGATTCTTTGATTCTTTACTGCTGAGCCACTGGGGAAGCCCACAGGGCTACAGAAGGGATTAAATATGTAGCCTCACTTCCTGAGTACAGTCACTAGAACAGTGTTGTTTTACAGTATGTTATTTTTCTATATATGTTACCTAGGTATAATTATTGCATAGAAATTGCTATCCATTTTTTCCACTTAGATTTCTTTCATATGAATTACCAGTTTGCTCCACAGACTTTATAACTGATTTTAATGAAAGCATATGATTCCACTAAATGAATTTATAACAACCTCATAGTCTTATCCAGAGAAGGCAATGGCACCCCACTCTAGTACTCTTGCCTGGAAGATCCCATGGATGGAGGAGCCTGGTAGGCTGCAGTCCATGGGGTCGAGAAGAGTCGGACACGACTGAGCGAATTCACTTTCACTTTTCACCTTCATGCATTGGAGAAGGAAATGGCAACCCACTCCAGTGTTCTTGCCTGGAGAACCCCAGGGACAGGGGAGCCTGGTGGGCTGCCGTCTGTGGGGTTGCACAGAGTCGGACACGACTGAAGCGACTTAGCAGCAGCAGCAGCATAGTCTTATCAGTGTATGTTAAAATTACTTTGCGGTTTTTGTTTTTATTACTGAAACTAAATTCCCGGATGAACATCTTTGTATATATAACTTTATCAGTATTTTAGATTCGATTGACAAATACAATTATTGAATACATATATGTATTAATATATATTCAACACATATATAAAATTAAATTTTAGATAATTTTCTGGGGTTTGTCATCTAATTCTCTAGTTTTGTCATCAACTCTGTTGAGCCTAATAAATCAACTTGTTGGCTGAGTTACTTCAGTGACTGTGCTTCTCATGTAGAATTTCTATCTACTTTGTTTTGACCTCTTTTACTCTTTTTTTTCTTGCAGCAACCTTATTTTTGCCTAGAAATTTCTACTCTTCCCTTACTCAATTTGAAGGTTTTAAACCTACTTACCTTAAAGTCTTTTTTCACTTGTTCAGCTTTATTCCATTGCTTGGGACACAGAAATTTCTTGTTTGTGGTGACCGTTGCTTCATGAAAGTGTGTTTCCTTGTTCCTAAATCTTCCACACTTTTACAGTTATGGGCATCGTTACTGGGATGGTAACATCCCTTCTGCAGGTTAGAGAGCCAGACTTACAAAGAAGTTGAGCGTTAACTAATCCCAGAGCATTCATCCAGTTTCTGGTTGGGGTCCATGAATCATAGAAGGCTGTGACCTGGACGTCCCAGTCCTGAGCATAGTTCATGCCTTTGTTTCCAGCTTTTTGGAATGACTCTCTTTCTGTCGTCAGTCAAGGCTGATGGGAAGCCTCTCGCCCTGGTGGGGTGTTGGCTAGTCCTGCAAATGGAGCAGCCCTCTTGGCCGTGTGCATTTAGCGTGGGTCAGGATCTCCTTGTGGCTGGGTCCTTTCTCCTCCCTAGGTTGCCCTCAGCTATTGCCTGTAGTTGGCCCCTTCCTTGGAGACTCCTCTTTTTCTGGATCCTGGTGATTTCCCTCTCTTGGTGTCAAGTTTAATTAGATAGTGAAAATGTTTACTTTATTTAGGCTTTTTATTTGTGTGTGATAAAATTTGCATATCATCTAAAAATTCATCATATTGAAATCACTAAATAATTTCCCCAAAAGGCTTATAATGTATTATGCCACTAGCAATATTTGAGAGTGTTAGTTTCTTCATACTTAAATGAGCATTCACAACTATCATTTTAAAAGTTTTTTCTTGACTTAATGCTTGAAGATAATACCTTATTATGTGTATTTTTATACCACATTGCATGTAATTTTATAAAAGTCGTTCACAAAGAACAAAAAAGTAGGTAGAGTGAGCTTCTCTGAGTAGAGGTATCAGAAATGCATACATAAGAATATATGTTCTTCTTGCACCATTTTATTCTTTATTCATTTTCATGAGTCTGTTGGTAGAACTTAGAAAAAGGCATAGGATGAAAATCAAGTCTCTTGTATATCTAGATTTTTTTTTTCTCTTCTCATCCACCCTTCCAAGTCAGTTCAAGAAGGGGATGAACATAGGTATGTAGACAAAGAGCCCATTTATTTGTGCCGTAGGAGCCCTTGTGATTTCTGTAAAACACCTCCTGTCAAGTCCTGTCACAGACATGGCACCTGGACAGTAGATTTTTTTCACTTTCTTAGAAGCAGAAGTGATTGTTTTTCAAATGATGCTGTGTCTTTCTAGGAAGAGAGAGAAGTAGGCAAGAGAGAGGGAGAGAGAATGAATATGAATATATGCCATGGAGAGCTGCTGCTGCTAAGTAGCTTCAGTCATGTCCGACTCTGTGCAACCCCGTAGACGGCAGCCCACCAGGCTCCCCCATCCCTGGGATTCTCCAGGCAAGAACATTGGAGTGGGTTGCCATTTCCTTCTCCAATGCATGAAAGTGAAAAGTGAAAGTGAAGTCACTCAGTCATGTCTGACTCTTCGCGACCCCATGGATTGCAGCCTACCAGGCTCCTCTGTCCATGGGATTTTCCAGAAAAGAGTACTGGAGTGGGCTGCCAGTGCCTTCTCCCATGGAGAGCTATATCTGTGTAATTATGTGTCATGATGCCATAGGACTTTGGTTCATGGCAGCTGACTGCTGTACTGGCATAATAATTTGAGATAGACTCTTTTTCTTACTCTCTAAAGAATTTCTATCTTCCCTTCTTCCTTCCTTCTTTCCCTTCCTGCCTCTCTCTCTCTCCTTCCTTTCTCTTCTATTGTATTATTTTTCTGAAAGATACAGACAAATATCAAAGCCTTTGTTTTCCTAATTAGTAGGCGTAAACTCCTGACAAGCTGCATTCTCTCTCTGTGCACATTCATTGGGAGAAATTTCTGGGAAAAAACAAAAACCGTTTATATCCTTGCAATTTTATTTCCAGGTGATCTTTCCCATGTTATATTACAGAATTTTTTTAAATGATGAGATTTCTCTATTGCTTCAGTTATTTTAGACTAGTTTCAGTAAATAGTTTTTTTGGTTCATGCTTGTCTTCCTCCAATTCCCATTTGCTGATGCAAAAACAGCTCAGCACTTTTTTTTTAACTCAAAGAGTCAGACTGGAGAAGGAAATGGCAACCCACTCCAATACTCTTGTCTGAAAAATTCCATGGATGAAGGAGCCTGGTGGGCTACAGTCCATGGGATTGCAAAGAGTCAGACACAACTGAGCAACTTCGCTCACCCACTCAAGAGTCAGACAGCTTTTCAGACTGGCGGGTGTGGCTTTCACAGAGAATGGAAGAAAGGCCAGCAGTTGCCCTCCAGGTGTACTGTGTGTCTTCTTTATATCTCATACATTTCACGTAGTTGAAATGAGCAGCATTTTCTTAAATTATTTTCCTTGAGTATTTGCTCTAAAGGAATGAGGACGGTGTTCAAGTAACAGACCCAAAGCTGCTAGTGTGACTAGAAATTATTTCCTCTTAAGATGGATACTGCCAGGACATAATATAATGATTTACCATATTTTTGTTGATTTTATTCTTGGTTTATTTGTGATCGTATATCTTTAACTTTAGTTTCAACTGAGCTTCCTTGTCGTAGTGTGCTAATGAAGTATAATGTGTGAACTGATTTGATATTTAATATTTAATTTAGTGTCTGTATTATTTTAACTGCCTTCTTAATAAGCAGTTTACAGAGTAGCTTAAGGGAGAATTGCATTTTGCATATTTGAATACCTGTACCTCTTTCTGTTTTTCCTGACACAAACTATTGCATGTTGAATCTCTAGGAAATGTTTAAAATTTTTACAGTTGAGGTTTTTCTAACTCAATAAAAAGTTGGTTGTATAAAAAATGGCGTACCTTTTCAAATGTAGGAAAAAATGCAACTGCTTTGTTTTAAATAGGTACTGCTTCTTAGACCCAGGTATTTAATACCTTAAGCAACATTTACAGAAAGAGTGCCTTCATTTTTTTTTTTTTTGCTTCTTTGCTCCTATCCACCACATGACATCCCAGTTAAATCAGAGACTTCTGAGTCTTAAGTGCCTTTAGTAGTCTCCCCTAGCTACTCTGTTTGGGTGCAGCAGACAGAGATCTGAGGAATAACCTAAGGTCTGCCAGTTGCCAAGTCCAACTGTTCTTGGTCTGCCGTGGAACCTAAAATTCTGCTGTTAGATTTGTGATTTCAGTTAAGATGTGTCTCCAGAAAGACTGGGAGTGAAATTCAGTAAAAACCTGGGAATGCTCACCCGTTAAACTTTTCACATATCAGACACATTAGCACAGGTTCTTTAAACTTAAATCACTCTCAGTTCAGTTCAGTTCAGTAGCTCAGTCGTCTCCAACTCTGTGCGACCCCATAGATGGCAGCCCACCAGGCTCCCCTGTCCCTGGGATTCTCCAGGCAAGAACACTGGAGTGGGTTGCCAGTTCCTTCTCCAATGCATGAAAGTAAAACGTGAAAGTGAAGTCGCTCAGTCATGTCCGACTCTTCGAGACCCATGGACTGCAGCCTACCAAGCTCCTCCACCCTTGGGATTTTCCAGGCAAAAGTACTGGAGTGGGGTGCCATTGCCTTCACTCTAGAAAGCGGTAATTGTGAAGGTATACTTGTGGTAGTGATAAAAGGGAACCAAGAATTCAAGAAATGACATGGAAAAGGTAAAAGGGAAGGAAGCAGAACATATAAGACAGTCTTTTCTTATTTTTAAGTTTACCTAGGTTTTGCTCCACAAAAATTTTAATCTTCAGAGACAGTGGACAGCTAAAGTCTAATTAAATGGGCTCTCACCTTTGATTTTACAGTTTATAATAATAGCCACTGTTTATTAAGTAACTACTGTGTCAGTTTCTTGGTCTGATTACCTTAGCCTTGTTAACAATTTTCTTCATGTAATTACTCAAAAATCACTTGGTTAGGTAATGTCTTAAAGCGTCTGCCAACATTCATTAGCGTGAATGTATCTTTCATTGAATTAGATCCAAAAGTTTTACATGAGACAACAAGGAAATGTTAGATTCTGGAAAAGTCACATTTAACTTAAAAATGAGAGCTTCATCGGAAGCAGTATTCATGGTATTTCTGCATATAGTTCTCTGTTTGCCATTGCGTCTTGTTTTTTCTTTACTCTTCCTCCTCTGTATCTCCTTCCATCAGCTGTGGTGTTGCAAGAAATTCTTCCTCCTAGGATACTAACTGCCAGCTCTGTTTTTTTTGTGCTGTGTTTGCTTGTCTTTTTCCTTTGTCTTCATATGCATTTTAGTGGGCGTTGAAGGAGTCCCATCAGGAGGTGCTGGCCAGATATAAATTTTAAATCAAAAGCCACTTTCCTCTTTTAAAAGGAAACTTATTGAACAAATATATGTTGAATAAGATGAAAGGCCTTGATTAAATAAAAAGATAGTCAAAGTTTGGTATCTAGTTCTTTGTAAGAGAAAACAGCCTGAAAAAGAAGCAATAAGAAATTTCCAAGGAATAGAATAAATCAGCCTTTCTAGATGTTTCTAAATATTTAAACTATATTGAAATATAGTTTAAATATATATTATAGTTTAAATATATAATATTAAAATAGAAAGCATTACAAAGACCTGTCCTTGTAAGCGTTGCAGATTGGGGAGTTTTAAGTTGAGTAACTCACATAACAGAATTTGGGAAATTTTTGTAAATTACCGTTCACTGATAAATATAAGGTAGCTATAATGAATATAACATTTTAAATGTACCGCATTGTATTTTTATATATTGTATTAATACCACATATATCTATTGTGTCTAGTGGTTCACAGTTATATATACTGCTTTTGGGCTTCTATTCAAAATATATTTTGATAATTACTGTAATTTAACACAAGCTTTCCTGATAAAGGTGGATTTATAACTCAAGATTTTATGTATTCTTAGAAAGCATTAGTTTTGTGTTTTACAGAAATGTTTTTCTATTTGAAATTTTCCAAGAATTTGTCCTGTGTGTTCCCTTAGTGTTCCTTAGCAAAATGATGGCAACAGGCAGCCTATGGGATTTAAAGTGATATTTTACTTTTGTAATGTGCTTTTGTCCTTTATATTTGAATAAATTAGAAATAATGATTTAGTTTAATTTGAGTTTTGTCTTTATCGGCAAATCTGTGATCATCTTGGAATTTCTTACTCATGTTCATTATATTTTGATGATTATATTCCATGTCCTTTTAAAATACCTATTTCATACCTAAATTGAAAGTATCTTTTCAGAGCTTAGAGTAAAATATCTTTGTACAATGGATTGATTTGTCATGGTGGTTTTTCATATATAGAATATTAAATGTTTGTTTCCTGAAAGTTAGCATTTCTTAAAAATTATTCTGAAAGGCCTTTTGGGGGAAAAAAGTATTTGAAAAACTGATATTTAATTTTGATTTTTCATTGATTCAGCATTATTGTATTTTTGAGCACCTACTATGTAGAACATAGACTAGGGAAATAGTTCTAGGGATATGATAGTTTTTGAAGCTACATTCTAGTGAGAAGAAAGAGATAGTACATATCCGTAGCAGGACAGTGGTGATAATGGTTATTGCCAGAGGTACAGAACCAAGGTGAGAGGACCGGTGGATGTAGGTGGGGGGCTGTGCTCGTGCGCGCATATGCACGTGCTCGTATGCTGGTTTTGGAAGGCTTCATGGGTGATAGGATGGTTCAGAAGAGCCCTGAGTGAAGCAAGGAAACGAGGCATATGAATACCCAGTGAAGGGAGCCTTCCAGGGAGAAAGGTGAGCAGGCACAAAAGTGCTGAGGCCGGAGTATACTTGCACTAAAACCAAACTCTGTAAGCTTTGGGTGTGTTTAATGTCAATTTATTCATTGCACAGTTCTTATTCATCTGCTGCTACTGCTGCTGCTAAGTCGCTTCAGTTGTGTCCGACTCTATGCGACCCCATAGATGGCAGCCCACCAGGCTCCCCTGTCCCTGAGATTCTCCAGGCAAGAACCCTGGAGTGGGTTGCCATTTCCTTCTCCAGTGCATGAAAGTGACAAGTGAAAGTGAAGTCGCTCAATCGTGTCTGACTCTTAGTGACCCCATGGACTGCAGCCTACCAAGCTCCTCTGTCCATGGGACCTTCCAGGCAAGAGTACTTGGAGTGGATTGCCATTGCCTTCTCTGTACCCAATTCATATTAAATACTGTAGTAAAAAAAGAAGTATGTGGAGTCTGAAAGAAAGGACATAGCAAGAATACTCCATGTATACTCACTGTATATTAATAATTCAGTGTGTCATCTCACTGAGTGGCAACTGGAAAGAGCATAATATTTTTCCTCTAGCGGATCAAGGTCCAGGTCACCACTTGGCTATTATTTACCCACTGAATAATGTTTATAATGTAAATGACATATGACAGCACCAAGAAGTAAAAGCAGCAATTATTTGTTGTTCTAGGATAGAAAATTAACTTGTGAAATGTTAGTATAAATCCTAGAAATATAATGCCCTCTGAGCTATGTATACAGGTTGTACTAAATCAGCCAGCCCTTTTTACTCATCAACTTGTTACTCTCTTAAATGGGAACTGTCTTTGCACCAAATTCAGGGCTAACATGTTGCACAACTCCAGATGGCGCTGTTTAGGTAGACAGCCAGGTAGTACCATTCATATTATATTAGCTGGTTTGGGGCAGAATGAATGGCCCTGACTAAGCTAGGTGATCCCAGGATAGATTAGAATCTCTTCTGTGCTTTTAACAAAATAACACTGTAGAGTAGATAGGAAAAGATTTTGAATAGTGATGGTAATCACTAACACTTCTTGAGTTAAGACTGCATTCCAAGCTCTACTATAAATGCCTGGCATGTATTAGCTCACTAAATCCTTGGATAAACTCTATGAGGTACATATAGATGATAAAATTAAGGAACGTATAGAAAAATTATAATTGCTATAAAGCTTTGATTTCCTCTAGTTAATATTATGATTAAATTATTTTACATAGCTAGTGAAAGGGCTTCTCTGGTGGCTCAGCTGATGAAGAATCCGCCTGCAACGTGGAAGACTTGGGTTTGATCCCTGGGTTGGGAAGATCCCCTGGAGATGTAATTCAATTTCTGATGATGGAAATAGGATATGAATTCTTCTCTATAATTAGCCTTGAGAGATAACTGACTCTTTTAGTTAGTTATTGTCAGAAACAGTTAAAAAAATCAAACAAGCCAAAACCAAGCTTTTGGTATTGACTAAATGCTTGGTATTCTGATGGACAGTAATAAAGACTTCCATTCTTCCAATGACTCTTTCATTTACCTGGGGTACAGTTTTCTGAAGACTCCATTTTTTTTAATGAAGGGAAATTATTTTAATTAAAAATGAATACTATTTCAAGTTAAGGTCATCTCTTGACGTACATTGTAGTATAGTATTAATGAGAAATTATTAGTCATTTGCTTGATTGAGCAAATCCAAAACTGCTTCCGGCTGAATTATACTGACCCTGCTTGTGATATTATTTAGGCCACCTGTGTCTTGAGATGAACTGGCTCTGGGACTGTATATGTTTATTTTTAGATTGATGAAAAAGTAATTGTGGTTTCTGACTGTGAATTTTAAATCATCATAACTAGGCTCAAACACATCTTTATTAAATCAAAATAGGAACCATTACAACTAACTCATTTTTGTCAACAAGAAATAAGTTTGTTTATTCCTGTAGAGTAAAAATCCCTGCTTCACGATTTGACAAACTCTTGGAAAGCATTTTCTGCCTCCTGCTGGCTGTGGAAGCATTTTCCCTGCAGAAGAATGTCGAGATGCTTGAAGAAATGGTAGTCGGTTGGCAAGAGGTCAAGTGAATATGGTGGATGAGGCAAAACTTCGCAGCCCAATTTGTTTAACTTTTGAAGTGTTGGTTGTGTGACTTGCAGTTGGGTGTTGTGGAGAAGAATTGGGCTCATTCTGTTGACCAATGACAGAGGCAGGCATGGCAGTTTTTGGTGCATCTGATTGATTTGCTGAGCACACTTCTCAGATGTAATGGTTTTGCCAGTGTTTAGAAAGCTGTAGTGGATCAGATCAGTAGCAGACCACCAACCAGTGACCATGACCCTTTTTTTGATGCAAGTTTGGCTTTGGGAAGTACTTTGGAGCTTCTTCTTGGTCCAACCACTGAACTGGTCATCACCATCGTATAAAATCCACTTTTCATCTCATGTCACAATCCAATCGAAAAATGGTGCGTTGTTGCATAGAATAAAAGAAGATAATATTTCAAAACAATGATTTTTTTTTTTCGATTTTCAGTCAGCTCATGAGGCCACCCATTTATCGAGCTTTTTCACCTTTCCAATTTGCTTCAAATGCCAAATGACCTTAGAGTAATCATTGTTGAGTTCTTGGGCAACTAGTTCTGTAGTTTTAAGAGGATCAGCTTCGATGCTGGCTCTCAATTGGTTGTTGTCAACTTCTGATATCCGGCCACTGTGCTGCTTATCTTCAAGGCTCTCGTCTCCTTTGCAAAACTTCTTGAACCACCACTGCACTGTATGTTTGTTAGCAGTTCCTGGGCCAAATGCATTGTTGATGTTTTAAGTTGTCTCCACTGCTTTACGACTCATTTTGAACTTGAATTAAAAAACTGCTTAAATTTGCTTTATGTCTATACTTTCTGTAGTATAAAATAAATATAAAATAAACAGCAAGTAATATCATTAGGAAAAAGCATAAAGTGAGAAATGCACATTAAAATGATGTGTAACAGAGATGCCTTTAAGAATGTATTCCCATATCAAATGGTAAAGTTCAGCAGTGCAAAACCACATTTCATTTTGCACCAACCTAATATAAATATGGATACTATAAAATTATAAATATAGATATGACTTTGTATAATTTTTTGTATTTTCACATTATTGTAAAGAAAATAGTAATGTAAAAAGAGACATACTTCCACGAACACCCAAGAATTTTACTTCTGAAGATACTTATTCAAACATATATTAACATGTATAAGCATTTTTATTGCTATACTGTTTCTAACCTTGGAAACAACATCAAGTCCACCAAAAATATATTGGATTAATATAGCATATTCATATGATAAAATATTACATAGTATTTCAACCAAAAATTTAAGTCTTTATATACCAACATAAGTAGGTCTCAAAACATGGGAGTGAAGAAAGGTACCACAGAGAACAATATGTGCTGCCTATATAGGCAAATGGTACACTTTTACATAAAAATATAAAGATGACTTGCAGGAGGCCTGCCAGTCTATTGACAGTTGATGAACTGGGAGAAGAAATAAGAAGATGGGGCTAGTTAAAAGTGACTAAATAGTGTTTATACTATTTAATTTCTTTAAGTAGTTACATAAATCACACATGCACACATCAATGAAAGTCTAAGCAAATATAACACCTTAGTAGTTACTACTAAATGATAGGAATATTTTTCTGTCATTATTCTTTATACCTTTCTAGATTTTAAAAAATTTACTGTGAAAGAAAGCAGAGAAGAAAAAAAAAATCAGAAGGTCTCAGGGAATGTGACGTCAAGAAAGGGATGTTTTTGTTTCTGTGTTTAAGACGGGAAAGTTTTCAAATGCGCATGGCTCATTAATAGGTTATCAGTGCATTATTTTCATGGCATCTGTGCAGAAAGGAGTTATCGTAGCAGACTTGAGCCCACTCTCCTTAGAAGGTGCTACTTGCAAGTTGGACCATTGGAACTTGAGTGGGAACCATTTCCTACTCAAGGAAAATGTATTTTTCCCCTTACATTTAACTTTCCCCCCAAATGGTAAGAGTGGGTCACTGCCCCTAAATTATTTTTACACGGAATACAGTTTATCCTGAAAAGCTACCCATCTCCCCGGAGTCTGGAATTTGGGTGTGTGCTTGGCAAAGGGAGCTAACATGAGCCGTCCCCCGTGAACCCTTGGGCGGTGGTCCCTTAATGGACTGTGATTCTTCACACGCCTTGTCTGTTGCTGGAGGGACTGCGTGCCCTCTGTGTGACTTCACTGGGAGCGCACTCTTGGAAACTTGTACCTGGTTTCCTCTGGATTTCACTCTGTGTGTCTTTTCCCTTTGCTCATTTTTCCTTTTGCTGAAATGTCTTAGCTGTGAATACAACTAAAAAGAAAAAAATACATCACCATATGAAAGCATCTTTCAAAAAAATATTTCTGGTGACTCTGCCTTTATTTAGTGTTTATATGAAGAGTCACACAAATTTTCTTAGAGTTTCATGTAGGAAAAAAAGTTTCTCTCTCAGTGAGTTGGTATGCTTTTCTTTGTTGGACACTAACAGACATTCACTCCATTGCTTTTCACATTTGTCTTTGCACTGGGAAACAGGTTGAATTTGGGGATTAATGGGAGTTGTCCTTAGCAAGGTTTCTGAGTCAACAATAGCAACTCTTTGATGAACAGGCAGGGGTTGTTTTCCCTTTATTTTGTCTGTCTTTAAGTATATAAAATATGTACATGGAGGCATAAAATGATAAAAATAGCCTAGACACAATAAAAAGATTTCTGAGTAGGTAATGTTTTAGGGAGTATATGCATTTCTCTCCACTTGGTATTAGGATCAGGTGTTTCACAGGCCTTTAAGCTCAAGTGTATATAATCCTATGATTAAAATAGGGGTAAATTCTTTACTTGGTTATATAGATTTAAGTGCCATTGACTTTTGGGGAAGTTATTATTAAATTTCAACTGAGTGTGTATTTTTACAGTGCGGGCACCAACCACGTTAATCTTTCTGTTCAAATTGTATTCAGTAGTTATTTTGGCACAAGCAAAGCATTATAAATAGATTAACACATTCAATGGTGAAGATTTAGATAAAACATACCGAATTACAAAGCCAGTGATAACAGAGAAGTATTTATTCACTTTAAAGAAGAGGTTACCACATATTTCTTTTCATCAGATTTTCTGATGCATTTAAAATATTTGTTTACACTCAACTTCCTAATAGTACACAGTAGAATTAGACTTTGTATAAGTAAAACACTAGTCATTTCTAATGCTGACTATTCAAGATTTGTGATAGAGCAACTTGTAAGTTTTAAAAGCTTTATGTTCTTTACAGAATCATGGTAAGAGGACTCCCTTCTTTGGCATTAGCATCAATTAATAAAGTACAGAACCAAAAAGTGCTACCACATTATATCTGTATTTTTTACAGTATTTTAAATAACTTCTTAGTTAAGCCTTTCATTTTATGTTTGAGGAAAGTTGATAATTAGTTTTATTTTCATAAGATCAAGTGACTTGCTGGAAATGCAGGGGTCACTGGTATTGTATAAAAAATTAGAATTATTTACCCTTTTTTTCCAAAGCTGGGTCTAATTCATACCTCATTTTGATACAACAGAATGAGCTCATTGTATTATTTCAAGGACACATCTCCTTGAATACAAGAATTTTCATTGAAAACATAACATCTTGTTTGTTTTAGTTGAAAGCATTCCAAACATATTAGCATTCACCAAACTTGGGTTTCAACTCAAGAGGACAATGAGAATGAGGGATAAGACAACTGTGGACCAGAAATCCAGACCCATTTTTAGAAGGAGAAAGTGGATGAAGACATAACTGACTTAGAACTTGTTGAAACTTTAGATGATTAAAAAAAGGAAAAAGGTTAGTCTGCACCAGCTAATCTCAGAAAGTCTTCAGAATAGAAAGCCTCAGGATATTTTAAGATGGTGCCTTGTGGGGCTGAAGGTGGTAGGAGTAGTTGAGAATCTGAATAAAAGGAATCCCACCCCCACCCCCACCCCCCACCTGCCTTTCTGAACCTTGCACAACGAGGTGATTACCCCTCTTCCAGAGAGATCAGAGGTCTGACGGGTGCTGCAGACCCAGTGTGGTAAGATAGAGGCACTGCACTGAGAGTGGAGATCTGCAGACATGTCCAGATAAAGGGCATCAAATCCCCCACACCTAGTTTGGCCACATGTTCCGGCTCTGACTGTTGGACATACGCTTCCAGGCATAAAGCCAGAGAGTTCTCCTCTAAAGAAAGGGCATAGCTCCAGGGAACATCCCTAAGTCTACAGGTACCTGGTGATTTCCCAGCAAAAATGCAGCCTGCCACCTGATTACAGCAGTGCAGTCTGCCAGTGAGGCTGGCTCACGGATGTCCCCATCAGCTTCTTCCTCTCCCACTCTGACGTGTGGATGGCATGACTCCTCCATGGAGGTGGTCTTCAATGAAACAGGGAAAAATGAAGCAAGAGAGTGGATAACGTGGACTCCAGGAAGCTATAGTTCCAACATAAGGGAAAAGTGGCAGGCTTAGCAAGAGTCCATATTGGAGCAGTACAAAGGGCTTCAGAAAGTATGCTCTGAGAAAGAAGAAATGGAACTCAATAAAGTGGCTTATCTGATGATGTGCAAAAGAATCTTCCAGGGAAGTTTGTAAGAGTGGAGAGTTTTCAGAAACATTAGCAATGGGGATATAAAAAGCTTAAAAATATAAATAAGATGATAAGCCCTAGAAATGGAATAGTTATGTGAAAAATGAAATGACATTGTAATAAAATATTAGGGTCAGTTGTAAATAGTATCACATATAGTCACATATTTTTAAATGAATTTTTAATTAACAAAAACTTGTGTTATAACTCAACAGGAAGGATGGAAATAAGTAAAATGATGAGAAAAGTAGGGAAGTTTTGAATTCTAATCTTTGAATATTAGGAGCATAAACAGTTTTTAGGAACAAAAAAGTAAAAACAAAAGAAAGACTTATGTAAAAAACTGTATCCCTCCCAGGCATAAAGATTAGAGTTGGATTTCTGTTTTTACTTACTTTGTAAGAATTATTTGATTTTTAAAAAACAACACACAAGTATAATGTGATGTAAAAAGAGTGGGCAGACACACACAAGTGACTTACTAACTCTAATTTTTCAGATGCATAGACAGTATTGTATTGCTCTCTGACCCTGGGAAAGCTACTTAACTTTTAAGAAGACTTAGTTTCATCATTTGCAAAATGGAGATGATGATTATAACAATAAAATAACCTCCTATGAATGTTAGAGAACAAAATGATGCATACAAAGCATTTGGTAGAGTGCTTGGTACATACTATTGATGATGGGTATTATTAATGCTACTTTAGTACAGGTGTATTTGGCTCTCTAATCCATTAAGTTTTTGATAAGCTATGGAAAAGCAGATTGCATCTGAATAACACTTTGGCTTTACTTAATTAAGCTTACTTAAATTAACATTTAAAGCCAAAAATGATTGTGTCTGGATAGTTAATCAATTTCCAGTTAAGGTCATGGCACTAATAATGTTTTTTACTTCTTAGGCCAGTTAGAGTTACTTGTGAGAACTCTTTAAGTTTTCAATTTTAAAGTAAAAAATTAGCTTGTATATTCTATTTTAAAATGAGCTGTTAGCATATATGTGCTTAGTTGCATCTGACTCTCTGTGGCCCCATGGACTGTAACCTGCCAGGCTCCTCTGTCCATAAAATTTTCCAAGCAAAAATACTGGAGTGAATTGCCATTTCCTACTCCAAGGGATCTTCCCAACCCAGGGATTGAACCCATGTATCTTGCATCTCCTGCATTGTCAGGTGGATTCTTTACCATTGCATTACCTGGGAAGCCCATGAGGGAAAAAAAAATATCTATATATATAGATATAGATATAGATATACACACACATACACATGTACACAGTCCAGTTCAGTCACTCAGTCATGTCCGACTCTTTGTGACCCCATGGACTGCAGCACGCCAGGCTTCCCTGTCCATCACCAACTCCCGGAGCTTATTCAAACTCGTATCCATTGAGTCAGTGATCCCATCCAACCATCCCCTTCTCCTCCTGCCTTCAATCTTTCCCAGCATCAGGGTCTTTTCCAGTGAGTCAGTTCTTTGCATCAGGTGGCCAAAGTATTGGAGTTTCAGCTTCAGCATCAGTCCTTCCAATGAATATTCAGGACTGATTTCCTTTAGGATTGACTGGTTGGATCTCCTTGCAGTCCGAGGGACTTTCAAGAGTCTTCTCCAACACCAGAGTTCAAAATCATCAGTTCTTTGGCACTCAGCTTTCCTTATGGTCCTACTCTCACATCCATACATGACTATTGGAAAAGCCATAGCTTTGACTAGATGGACCTTTGTTGGCAAAGTAATGTCTCTGCTTTATAATATGCTTTCTAGGTTGGTCATAACTTTCCTTCCAAGGAGTAAGCGCCTTTTAATTTCATGGCTGCAGTCACCTTCTGTGACATCATATACCATGTGTATGTATGTACACACACACATAAATATTTTATATAGGGAGACATGTGTGCTTGCTCAGTTGTTCAGTGGTAGCTGCCTCTTTGCGTCTCCATGATTGTAGACCTCCAGGCTCCTCTGTTCATGAGATTTTACCAGGCAAGAATACTGGAGTGGGTTGCCATTTCCTAGCCTGGATAATTTTCCCACCCCAGGGATTGAACCCGCATCTCTTGCTGTCTCCTGCTTTGGTAGGCATATTCTTTACCACTGGCGCCACCTGGGAAGCCCCTTTAGCATGTATCTCCTTCTATTGCTAAATGTTTAAAAAATTCTAAGGTGGGTTTTCATGATTTCCAGTGTCTTTTTTATAATAACTATTACTTCTTGTCGTGTGCATGACACATTGTTAGTGCTCATTTGATGACTGAGAATAAGTGCAAATAATGACAAAAACTTGCTTTAGCTAATTTTGAAAATGTTATTCTTACTGTACTATGTCTGTCGTGATACAAGGCTCTGGTTGTTGATAGCTTTTTAAATACTTGCGTAAGTAAACTGATCATTGAAGTCTGCCCCTGAATACCTCTTAGAGATGTACTAAAGAAAACCACCAGAGCATTTAGTTCTAATGTATTTTCTGGGTTATTTTGCCACCACTATTCTGCCTTGTATTCTTTAGTTAACTTTTTATGTGGGAATGTGCTGTCTCCCCAACTAGACTGAAAATACTTTAGGGAAAATACAAAAAGAAACTTGTGAATATGTGACTATATCTGCCTATTTTTGCATAAAGAAACATAAGAAGGATACATGAGACACAGTGAGATGGTTACCTCTGGAGAATCCCAGGGACGGGGGAACCTGGTGGGCTGCCTCTATGGGGTCGCACAGAGTCAGGCACGACTGAAGCGACTTGGCAGCAGCAGCAGCAGCAGCAGAGGTGGGCGGGAATGGGGTGGAAGGTAGTAGAGTAGGTATATGCCTCTCCATGTGGCTTAGACTTGTGAAGCATGTTAATGTTTACTTATCAAAAATAAAATTAAATTTAAAAGAATTTTTTTAAAGCAAGCTTGAAGATAGAATATGAACAGAAGCAAAGGGGATAACTATCTATCAAATAACATAAAGAAACAGAAGAAATATTAATCCACTCAGTGCTCTGAGTGTGTGGTTAGTAGGATATATTATGAGTAGAAAGAGAATTTCAAATAAATCCTGATCTTTCTGTAGTGGTTTGTTGTTGCTAATTTGTTGATAATTGTAATTGTGTGTGCTAAGTCGATTCAGAAGTGTCTGTTTGCGACCCTATGGACTGTAGCCTGCCAGGCTCCTCTGTCCATGGGATTCTGCAGGCAAGAATACTGGAGTGGGTTGATATTGCAATTAGGAAATTCTTATTTATGTATTGGAAGATAAAGCACGTAAGTAAGTGTTATATCGGTGTTTTAACCAGAAAAGAGTTACAAGGATGGAATGAGAGAAAGTGAGAAAGACCCCTTGTAGCATTGGGTTAGAAGTGGAGACATCAGTATGAAATGCTGATATAAAATAAAGAAAAGTCCAATAATATATATTTTAAGTATATAAAATTATATATATGTGTGTATATATATATATGTATATTTAAGAACTCTGATGACTGAAAGAGTCTGGAGACAGTGACACCTTAGGAGAAATGAGAGTATCTGAAGCTTGGATCTTGATCTCAAGATAAATATTTCCCACTAAAAGAACAGGGTTCTTTGGAGAGTTATTTCACTCCAGCTCTAAAACAAGGAATTATTCAAGACTAATGCAGACTTCTCAAAAGGACACTGACTTAAAGAAGTCCCCAATGGCTAAATTTGGAACTATTTGAATGATGGTAATTCCCTGGTGGTTCAGATGGTGAAGAATCCGCCTGCAGTGTGTGAGACCTGGGTTTGATCCCTGTGTTGGGGAGATTCCTTGGAGGAGGGCATGGCAGCCCACTCCAGTATTCTTGCCTAGAGAATCCCCATGTACAGAGGAGCCTGGCAGGCTACAGTCCATGGGGTCGCAAAGAGTCAGATACCACTTGAGTGTCTAAGCACAGCACAATGGATTATAACACAATGAATTTAAAAATCTGTAATTTATAAATCTATAGGTCTATAATATTATTTTTTAACTAATGTGAAAAATTCTTTTTAAGAAAAATGCCAGCAGAATCATAGAAAAATCACCATTTTGCAGTCCCCAAGACAATACTGATTTTACCATCAATGGATGGTAAAACTATTGAGTAAACTGCTTGAGGGGGAATAAAATAGTCTTATGGTCAGGTACCAATCAGGGAATTGATTAATTACAAGGGGGAAAAGTACTTTTAAAATAAAGAAAGCTGGCATAGCCATCACCATAACCAAGTGATTAAACATGTCACCACCAATAATGGTGTAAACGGAAAGTATGGGCTTCTCACCTAACACCATGGGAAGGACGCATCACCCAAAATGTATAAGTCCCATTTGCTTATGGGGAAATAATAAACAATTCCAGATTGTGAGATGTTCTACAAAACAATTGGCCTGAATTTCTCAACATGTTAATAACAAATTGTCTTATTTAAAAAACGGGAGGATTAAAACAGAAAGAGAAATGACAACAAAATGGACTGTGTGATCCTTGCCTGGATCCTGAGTGATTTTTTTTTAATTGCATTTGGGGGACAATTAGGGAAATAAGAATGTAGAATGTGTGTTGGGTAGGGATATCTTATCTGTGCTCTTTCCCTATGAAATGATTATATTTTGATTAAGTAAAAATAATGTCCCCATTCTCTTAGGTGGTTAAGCAAAAAAAAAAGATGAAAAATATAAGAGGCATGTGTGTATGAGACAGAGAGAGGAGAAAAAAAGAGAGGAAGCAAGAAAGAGAGACTTGAAATATTTCATAATTGAAAGCTGGAAAGAAAGCATTCGAAGGACAGATGATGCCATGCATTCTTTTTTTAACAAGTGCCTTAGCAAACTTTTCGCCAGTACAGATTGAGTGAAGATTTTGATTTTGCAAGAGTAGTGGTGTGGATTGGAGGCAATTAGCATGTTTCCTAAAATGTGGGATAGACGTTAGTTAAATGTTTTGAAAATACGTGATCAAAGAATATTGAGACCTTAAAATGAAAATCTGTCTAGGTTTCTGATTCAGGTGGACACCTGTCTCTCTTTCCCTTTGAGAATTGCCTGTCACCATTGCTTTATTGGGAAAATGAGTAATCCTTAGCTAAAATAATATATATTAAGTTAATAGTATGTTTCCGTTTTGCACAAGAAACTGAAGTCCCTGTTTGCCTGCTAGCTCAGTCAGCTTTATGAAGAACCAGCAAACCTGGGCAAGCACCGTATGTGCTGTGAAGGTGATCCACCTGCCTCGGAAGCCAAGGGCTGTTCCCTCTTATGCTGTTCTTCACAAGCAGCGCTGCTGTGTGCTTCCCATGCCAGACTTCTCACCCTCAGCAGGACTTTCGACAGAGCTGTTTATCGTGACGATAAACAACTACCAGCGCAATTAGGAGACACCCTCTGGCTTGGAGTCAGACATCTGCCAAGGCTTTGATTATTCTATCTCCGTTTATTTCAACAAACAAATACAAAGTGCTTACTGTATACAAGGCAGGGTCCTGGTGCTCCCTAGGCTACCAAGATAAAATGTGGTATGTGCCTAAGAGAAGTATATAATCCAGGGAGAGAGGGCTTGAGACAGTTACATCAATATCTGTTATTAAAAGGCAGAGGATGAGGAGTGAATTAGGGGACAACCAACAATACCCTAAGAGCATTTGGTGTTCAGAGGCCTCTTGTCTTTTAGGACTGTTGTGCAGGTCCTTCTCAAAATGGAGGCTTAAAGCCCAGGCATCCAGATGGTTTGGGACATTTACAGAACCATGATTCATAGATGTGAGATCTGGTTGTATGTTTTTTTTTTAATTGCCCTGTTTTCCGATGTTAATTATTGCAGCTAGGCTGCCAAGCAAACATCTGTTCAGAGTTGCATTCTGGATACGGGCTTGTTGCTTTGGCCCCTCTTGCTGGAAACTATTCTTACTTCACATGGAGTGTTATATAATCTCTGTGAATGCTGAGTAGTATGTACAGATCATCAAACTACCACAGGTCAGCACCTGGCCAGAAGATTCACAGGAAAGGAGAAAACAACACATAAATATACGGATGTGTATCTTAAAGCTTATAATTAGTAAAAAAAAAAAAAAAAAAGCTTAAACCACAAACACAGAAAGAAAAATATTGCCATTTTTTGTTTATCACATTAAAGGTGAAAGTATCAGAGGTCTTCAAGTGCTGTTTACTTTGCAAGCTTTTTTTTTTAAACTATGGTACTCATTAGAGCATGTTGTGGAAAAATGGTTACTATCGTGGACTGTAAATAAATACAGCTTTTGGAGAGCAGTTTGGCAATATGTGTCAAAGAGTCATAGTCATCATGTCCTTTGACCCAATAATTCCAATCTGGGAATCTCTCCTAAGGAAATACTCTGAAGAAGCTTCATGCATAAAGTTATTCATCACCACAGTACTTATAATAGTGTAAAATTGGAAACAGCCTCTGCAGGTTAACTGTGGGTTTTCTACTTTCTGAAATATTATACAGCATTTCAAAATGATGATTATAACTGATAATAACATGGAAAATGCTCCTGTTGTGTTATGTGGAAAGGCAAGATACCAAATTGAATTTAGAGTGCATGTAGAATTTTAAAAATTATAGAAATTAGATGGTGTATTTGAAACGAGCCCTTCTCAATTAGTAGATGTTGTTTTTTAAGTATCCAACAACAGGGAACAATGGCAGAAGCAAGGAGATGTGAAACAATGCAATTTTTCTGGTAGCAGCACTGAAATCAAGTAACTTACCAGGTGGCTCGGTGGTAAAGAATCCACCCATCAATGTAGGAGATGCCAGAGATGCAGATTCGATCCCTGGGTTGGGAAAATCCCCTGGAGAAGAAAATGGCAACCCACTCCAGTATTCTTGTCTGGAAAATTCCATGGGCAAAGGAGCCTGGTGGGTTACAGTTCATAGGGTTGCAAAGAATTGAACACGACTGAGCGACTGAACACAGAATAAATATAGTTTCTTTACCAGCTGAGCCATAAAGGAAGCCCAAGAACACTGGAGTGGGTAGCCTATCCCTTCTCGAGCAGATCTTCCTGACCCAGGAATTGAACTGGGGTCTCCTGCATTGCAGGTGGATTCTTTAGCTATCAGGGAAGCCCTACAGTGCATTCTAGAAGGTTGTATATGAAAATGTTTATATTGTTCACATTTGGATAAGACAAAGCCTAATTTTTCCCCTTTTTCTGTTTTCTGTATTTCCTCTATAAAGGAAACAAACACTTCTCCACACTGCAGGCCCCAGTATGATTGATATCTCTTTTCCACTTGGTTCTATAAAGTGAGGAATGAAGCAGACTTGTTTGGTTTAGAGAGAAAAAGTGTGTTTCTGTTCTGTCTCAAAATGATTAGATTATTCAACAATTAGATAAAACTTGTGTGTGTGTTAGTCTGGAGCCCGCCAGGCTTTTCTATCCATGGAGTTCTCCAGGCAAGAGTACTGGAGTGGGTTGCCATCCCCTTCTCCAGAGGATCTTCCTGACCCAGGGATCGAACCCAGGTCTCCTGCATTGGAGGCAGATTCTTTACCATCTGAGCCGCCAGGGAAGCTCAGATAAAACTTAGTTCCATTTTATGTAGTAGGAGTCCAGTGAAATTTTGGTCAGCCAGTAAGTTTTGGCAATTGGAGCTTTAAAGCACATTCAAGAGCCAAAAAACAAAACACTCATTGCCCTTTAATCAGAGTAGCGTAGGATCACTTTAGAGAAGCTGGACTAGGAAGGATGGGCTGACCAACAGAGAGGCCCCGAATCCCAGCCCTTTTTCTTTCCATTAACATGTTGGGTACAATAGCTGAGCCTGTGACCTGTCAAGGATGTGTCTGTTCCCCTTAAGGAAGGCTGTGCTTTCAGCCCACGTGAGTTCTCTGCCCTGATAGCAATCACTTGTATCTTCTTAGAACTACTGATGAAGGCTAATCTGACTGTCAACCCCCTCCCTCACTCCCAGAGTCCCTTAGAATGATCTAGAACAGGACATTAATTAGTCTACCTCCAAGGCTATGTTATACACTAGACAGAGCAAATAAAATCACCTTTCGCCCCCTATAATTGAGGCTGCACCCATGCTCTGTATTATCGTCTCTGTCTTTGTTCCCTCCTGGATCCTTACCTTTCTGTGGTTGGAGATCTGAACACTACCTAGAAAACCAACACTAGCTATGTTAATCTCTTTTTGAATTTCAGCAAATATTCATTAAGCACCTACCCTGTGCTAGGTAGTGAGTGAGGTATGTGAGATGTAAGAATAAACGCGTAATTCCTACCCTCAAAAAAATGTATAGGATAGTGGAAAATACCAAGCAGTCACTCTAGGATAGATAAAATGACAGGAGAGATTTGACAAATAAGCTAAGACCGGCAGAATTTAGGCAAGACACGTGTATAAATCATGTCCCAAGTAGAAGGAACAGCAGGTACTAGAGGCAAACCAGTGTATGACAGACAGAGCCTGTGATGGGGCAATGGCAACAGAGAATCCAGAAAAATCAAATCATTCATTGAATCTTTATTTCACATATTAGGATTTTTTTTTTTTACTTCATCCTAGGCACAAAGGTATTATTAAAGTTTTAATTATTGGAGAGTCATGAATGTGGAGTGGAGTGTCATGGAATGGCATTAGTGGAGCGTGTTTTAAAAAGGGTACTCCAGAGCCAGGGCAGACTTAGTGGCAGGGGAGATCCAAAGACATAAATGGTTCTTTAAAGTGTGAATAAAATGGAATTTTGAAGATTGGTTGGTTGGGGGAGAGATGAGGCAAAGAAAAGTCAGAAGAGAGAATACTTTGTTTTCTGGTTTCTGCCCCTCTCTCTGTGATAAGCAAATGAAGGATGGTGGTCTGTCAGGGAGGGATGAATGGGGAGGTGATGAGTTTGGTTTTAGGCTGAGTTTGAGGTGTATTATAGGAGGCACGACTAGGGGATTGCCTGTGGCTGTCGGAAGCTCAGTAGAGAGATCTGGGCTGGAGGTTTCCGTGGGGAAGCCTTCAGCATTTGTGTGGAGTTGAAACAATGGGAGTGGAGGAACGACACTCAGAGAGCCATCTGTGATAAATGGAGCCTTGGAAACTTGGGAAGTTGTAAGAGACAGAAATAGGAAGAATTCACAAAAGGGACAGAAGGAAGTACCAAGAACCTGAGAATGTGATGTCCTAGGTGTCAAGAAAGCAGCAGGGGTCAGCAGGGCCGGTGCTGCAGAGGAGGTGAGCAAATAAATAATCCTTGTTCACAAGGGCAGTTAGGAACGAGAAGGTCACTGGTAATTTTGTTTGTAGAGAGTGACCTAAAGTGGAGGAGTGAGCCAGATAATAGTGAATTTTTAAATGTGGACAGTTCAGTTAGCTTGGTTGAAAATGGAGGGAGACTGAGATGTAGAGACTGCCGCATATAGGGTCCTAAGAAGTTTTTATTTCATTTTGCTTTTACGACGGGAGAAACTTGAACATGTGCATATGCTTGATTGTCTCAAGTTTCCAGAGAGAGGAGGGATCCCTGACAAGGCAGGCAGAAATACTGATCTTGGGATGCTCGGGAGGTCCTTCTTTCCAACCAAGAGGAAGGAAGGTTAGAAGGGAGCTGATAGGGAACTGAAAGTTGAAGCGGTTCTCATATGACCACGTTACATTTTACTGTGTCAAGTGGGAGTGAGGTTATGGATTGCGTGTGGGTCAGTCACAAAGAGGAAGTTGGAGTGAGGCCTTGAGGAGGAGGTAGACATTGGAAATGGCTCATAGGTGAGGAAGGCGTGACCTTGAGGGACCCCAAGAAGGGCTGCTGCTTAGCGATGACAACCCAGACGCACATGGGGACCATCTGCTTGTCTATGGGACTGTGTGAGGGGGGAGATGAGGGTTACATCTAACCCTTATGCTATCCAAGTATCATGTTTAGAAAGGCATGTACAATGTCTGATTAAGCATTTAAGAATTCTCAGTGGGCACTAGCAACATGGCATTATTTTTCTGAGTGACTGATTTAGCCAAGTCTGGATCAGCATCAGCAGGGGCTTAATGACAATGTGGTACAGGCTCTGACAGTGATTAGGTTTGGATTAAAGCTTCAATAAAAGTTAGCTGCTGCTATCATCATCACCATCATTCAGTTCACTCTGACAATACCAGAAGTTTCTAGAAGGTTTACAATTTAAGGCTTTACTGTAGAGCGTGAACATGCCATCAGTGCTCCACTTGCCTGTGTTAGAGAGAATGACAGAAGGCACTGGGCATTCCTGTGTGGAGAGGACAAGACATAAACAAATACTAAAAAGCATTCTCAAAATGAAAAAAAAGAATCAAAGTTCAGCGTTTATCCACTGAGTCTTTTTAGGAAGTAGGTTTCCTTGTGCAGCCCCTAAACTTGTCTAGGAATTTCACTGCTTCCCTGGCTGACCTTTTACTTCATAGAACAGAGTGGGATTGGGGTGGGTGCAAGTGGGAAATGATGATCCTTGCCTAAATCTATCTCTTTTATTGGATGAAAAACTTTAAATACAAAAAAACCCATATTCATAGTACAGTAGCCTTGTTTTCACAAACAGAGAGTAATAATAAAGTAATAGTAAAAGATAATCTCAGGACCCCAGGCTAAGATCCCTTGATATATATACAATCTATGTAGTTCCTAGAGGATTTAATTTCTAGAATATGTATAATGGCAAAATTTATTGTTATTCTATCTAAAAATGAGGTATCAGATCAGGTCAGTCGCTCAGTTGTGTCCGACTCTTTGCGACCCCATGAATCGCAGCACGCCAGGTCTCCCTGTCCATCACAAACTCCCGGAGTTCACTGAGACTCACGTCCATTGAGTCAATGATACCATCCAGCCATCTCATCCTCTGTCGTCCCCTTCTCCTCCTGCCCCCAATCCCTCCCAGCATCAGGGTCTTTTACAATGAGTCAACTCTTGGCATGAGGTGGCCAAAGTACTGGAGTTTCAGCTTTAGCATCATTCCTTCCAAAGAAATCCCAGGGCTGATCTCCTTCAGAATGGACTGAAGAATCTCCTGCAGTCCAAGGGACTCTCAAGAGTCTTCTCCAACACCACAGTTCAAAAGCATCAATTCTTTGGTGCTCAGCCTTCTTCACAGTCCAACTCTCACATCCATACATGACCACAGGAAAAACCATAGCCTTGACTAGACAAACCTTTGTTGGCAAAGTAATGTCTCTGCTTTTGAATATGCTATCTAGGTTGGTCATAACTTCCCTTCCAAGGAGTAAGCGTCTTTTAATTTCATGGCAGCAGTCACCATCTGCAGTGATTTTGGAGCCCAGAAAAATAAAGTCTGACACTGTTTTCACTGTTTCCCCATCTATTTCCCATGAAGTGATGGGACCGGTTGCCATGATCTTCGTTTTCTGAATGTTGAGCTTTAAGCCAACATTGTCACTCTCCACTTTCACTTTCATCAAGAGGCTTTTGAGTTCCTCTTCACTTTCTGCCATAAGGGTGGTGTCATCTGCATATCTGAGGTGATTGATATTTCTCCCGGCAATCTTGATTCCAGCTAGTGTTTCTTTCAGTCCAGCATTTCTCATGATGTACTCTGCATATAAGTTAAATAAACAGGGTGACAGTATACAGCCTTGACAAACTCCTTTTCCTATTGGGAAGCAGTCTGTTGTTCCATGTCCAGTTCTAACTATTGCTTCCTGACCTGCATGCAGATTTCTCAAGAGGCAGATCAGGTGGTCTGGTATTCCCATCTCTTGAAGAATTTTCCACAGTTTATTGTGATCCACACAGTCAAAGGCTTTGGCATAGTCAATAAAGCAGAAATAGATGGTTTTCTGGAACTCTCTTGCTTTTTCTGTGATCCAGAGGATGTTGGCAATTTGATCTCTGGTTCCTCTGCCTTTTCTAAAACCAGCTTGCACATCAGGAAGTTCACGGTTCACGTATTGCTGAAGCCTGGCTTGGAGAATTTTGAGCATTACTTACTAGCGTGTGAGATGAGTGCAATTGTGCGGTAGTTTGAGCTTTATTTGGGATCGCCTTTCTTTGGGATTGGAATGAAAACTGACCTTTCTAGTCCTGTGGCCACTGCTGAGTTTTCCAAATTTGCTAGCATATTGAGTGCAGCACTTTCACAGCATCAAAAATGAGGTAAGAATGTATAATAAAACTGAAAATAATACTAATACAGAAGCGTTAGTATATATATATATAAAGAGCTTCCCTGATAGCTTGGTTGGTAAAGAATCCATTTGTAATACAGGAGATCCCTGTTCAATTCCTGGGTTGGAAAGATCTCCTGGAGAAGGGATAGGCTACCCACTACAGTGTTCTTGGGCTTCCTTTGTGGCTCAACTGGTAAAGAATCCACCTGCAATATGGGAGACCTGGGTTTGATTCTTGGGGTTGATCCCTGGAGAAGGGAATGGCTACCCACTCCAGTTCTCTGGCCTGGAGAATTCCATGGATTGTATAGTCCATGGGGTCACAAAGAGTCAGACGTGACTGAGCAACTTTCACTTTCACTTTAGTGTATATAAAGTATATATGGTATGTATAAATGCTTTCTAAAATGTTTAAATTGTATTATTATTCTTCCTTTACACTTTTTCCTACGTTTGGCTTACAAGAGAGAGGTGTAAGGGTTTTAAAAACAACTTGGTTTTCATTTTTACTTATGATTATTTTCTCTGTAAAAATGTGGTGATGCGTTCTAGTCTTTCCATATAGCTCACACTCTTTTGATGTGGTCTCTATTTTTACCATCTTCCTCTATATACATTATCTTAGCTAATTTTCTTAAATGAGTGTTATTTCAATCAAAACCCTCTCATTTGAGCCGTCTCAATGCTAATGCATGAGCAATATTGATCTTGTTGGGTGGCAGCAAAGTCAAGAGGTTTTTATCCTTGTACTGCTGCTGCTGCTGCTAAGTCGCTTCAGTCGTGTCCGACTCTGTGTGACCCCATAGACGGCAGCCCACCAGGCTCCCCCGTCCCTGGGATTCTCCAGGCAAGAACACTGGAGTGGGTTGCCATTTCCTTCTCCAATGCATGAAAGTGAAGTCGCTCAGTCGTGTCCAGCTCTTACTGACCCCATGGACTGTAGCCCACCAGGCTCCTCCACCCATGGGATTTTCCAGGCAAGAGTACTGGAGTGGGGTGCCATTGCCTTTTCTGATCCTTGTGTTACAGTCTCCTAAAGAAATGAAGAAGCTCAGTTGAAGCAGGGTGGGATTTTATAAGACACACTTGAAGTAAATCAAGACATTTAACACTGGGTATTCCAGGTATTCCAACCCTTTTTCAGTCTAACCACAAAGCTTTTCAGTGAGAGGTTATAGTATATTCATTCACTAGGCTAGTTTTTGTGGTTACGTCTCTATAGCCAATCACATTTTTAAAAAGAGATTTCTATACTCCTAGGATAATATTTTCCCTTATTTTGGAGGTATTAAAACTCAAACTTCAGAAGAGTTTTTTTAAAATACATATTTTTTTTTCTCTTTTCATATTCTTAGACACTTGAACTTTGTTCCTGAGAGATATAAAGGAAAATTTGGTCACTCTACACTTAGCAGTATTTTATATCTGAAAATGATGAATAGAAACCAGGAAAGGAATTATATTTTTCTTTATTGAATCTAAAAACTCCAGGTAGTGAACAGACTATTCCTAGAACTGAGTGAGTGGTGCACAAAGATACTTTGTTTTGGCATGAAAAAGCTCTGTTGAAATTGCTCCTTTTAAGTTAAAAACCTCTGTTAACTTGGTTTAAGGTCTAGGAAAGCACTGATGCTTGCCAATATTGAAAGCCCAAAACCTTAGGGGGAAAAAAAACCCCAAACATTAAAATGACTGTGAATAAAGCTACAGAACATGTATTTTTAAAGTTTGTGAAACTTGGACTTCTTCCAGGTTTACAAGTAATATCGTAAGGAGTGATTTTTGTTGTTCTATTTGTTACACAATTTTCAGGAGGAAAGGTTTCTAGATATTTAAAAAAAAACTATTTTGACATGACCTCCATGAAAGGAATGTTGCTTTCTGTGAACTAGCTGTGATGACGTCAGCGGCGCGTGGGATAAGATTCCCACAGGGTTTAGTTGACCGAGGAAATGTCTGCTTTCTCCACTGCACGCGGCAGAGGGTAAGGACAGAGCCCAGAGTTCAGTGCTGTGGTAGAGGCTATAAAGTTAGATTACCAGATGTGTACAGAAACAAAAATGGTGTTCATAATTCAGTTTTGATAAGTAAAATCCTGTACCCGTAATTCTTAGTACTCTGGCTTGTTTTTAGGACCAGTGCGAAGTTTCAGTTTGCTGGTGTTGCACTCCATTCTGTAACTATCACCGATTGGAGTACAGAAAACACATATGCAGAAATAAAAAACTACTGAATAATAAAAAATGTAACAAACATACTACAATATTAAATAAGAAAAAATAATTCCACCGCCTGAAAAATCCATTCTTAGCAATTCTGTCTTCTTCCCTCTCAGTTTATATTTTTTCACATATGCCTTTACATTTTTATAATATATACATTCAATGTTTATTCTCTTTTCTTACCTAACATTATCAGATATGTATTTCATATTATTTTTCAATTTAAGAAATAAGGCATAGTCAAAGCTACTCACTGTGATCCATCCTTCCCATTCTTCATGATTTAACTAAAATGCCTTCCTTTCCGTGAGCAGTCAAAACCGTTTCTGCTTTGTGCTTCTCTGCCTGAACCATGGTTCTTTATGCCCATGCCGTCTCCCCTAATAAACTGAGAATTACTTGAAGGTAGTTTATTCAGCTTTAAATTCCCCCCAGTACCTAGTAGACTGCCTTGTTCATGGTAGGCACAGAATAAATACTTGAATATTGAATTAATCTGTAGAATCATTTATAATAAAGTGACTTAAAATGAAGTTGAGGTGAGAAGAAAAGAGCAGAGCCATAGGAGGAAAATCACAAAAGAGGGAGGAAGTGATAGTATTAATTTCTGATGAGGCAGAGGGAGAATTTAAATGTAAAAACATTAAATACAGAGAACATTATTTATGAAGATATGTCATAAGTCTGTATGTACCACATAACATTGCAGCCAAATATAAAACCTAGAAGTGCAAAGGTAATTTGAAAAAAATATATAGTAAGCAATTTAAATATTCCTCTTTCAGAATCCGATTGAGGAGATAAATAATGAGCCCATAGAGAAGTTGACTTAAACCATCAAAGCTGTGGTTTAATAGAAATCTATATAGAATGTTACCTTTCTTGATTAAATATTTTAATGTCCAAAACACATTTTAAAAGATTATGTAATTGGCTAGAAAAACATTAATATTCCAAATTTAAGATTTTTATAGTTTACTTTTTTCATAATCAAGTAGAGTTGAAAATAAATTTAGAAAAAAGTTACTGAAAAAACTACATAGAAATTAAAAAACACTTAAAGAGGGAGTAAAAATGGATTATAAACTGCCTAGAAAATAATGAAGAGAGAACATTTCATACCAGAATTTTTGGAATGTAGCAAAAACTCTATTCATTGCTAACGAGTAAAAGCAGAAAACAAAGTGATCAGAAGAAGCTAGGAAAAGAATAACAAAGTGAAACAAATCAAAGCAGGAAGAGCATAATACTAATGTAAAAATCAAAAGAAAGGAAAACTAAAAGGGGGAAAAAAGCAATATAAAGGACAAGAAAGCCCAAAGCTAATAATTTTAAGAAACAAAATGTCATTTTGAGAGCCTGATTTAGGGACCAAAGTAAAAGTAATGAAAATGAGAAAGAAACAAGATGAGAAAAGAGATAAAAACCACAGAGAGAATATTTCTCAACAAGAATATTCTCAATAAGAGAATACTCAGTTGCAACAAAGGTAAAAATCTAGGAAACAGATTTCCTAGTTTTCTTCCCACACACACCTAGGTAAACACATTTTCCAAGAGAGAATGGAAGTTACCTTGGTGTGTGCAGGAAGAAAACTGGGAAGCTACTACATTGCCCTTCTCAGCTGGCATGTCTGTTTTGCAATACGTCTGTGTGTGTGCTCAGTCGTGTCTGACTCTGCATCTCCATGGACTGTAGCCGGCCAGGCTTCTCTGTCCATGGAATTTCCCAGGTGAGGGTACTGGAGTGGGTTGCCATTTCCTTCTCCAGGGGATCTTCCCCACCTAGGAACCAAACCAGCATTTCTTGTGTCCCCTGAATTGGCAGGCAGATTCTTTACCATCTGCACCACCTAGAAAGCCTTTCCTTGAACGTTTTACCTTAAATATGCCCTTACTTGAGTTAGTGGCTCTAGTTGGGCACTAATATGCATAAATCCTCAAAATTACCTGTGTTTGCAAAATTTTACTTTCTTATTTCACTTTTCAGACTTGTTAAACGAATTTGTAGAAGGGCAAAATAGTTTTCCATAACTAAACCACCAGCTTTTGGTTTTGTTTGCTTTTGACATTTTTAGGATATTTAAGCATATTTTGAAAGTCAGGGAAAAGATACCAATGAAGAGGAGGGGAAAGAAGTTATAAAAGGTCTCTTGTGAGCTCTGTAAGTTCTTTTTTAAAGTTTAAAGTTGTTTCTGAAATTTTCACTTGCCCTTTTAATTGAAATTAAACCTCAGAGTAAAACAAAATTTAAGCCTTCCTTCTCCCACTAGAGTAATACTGATTATTAATCTTTGGTACTGGATTGACTCAATTTACTAAGTCACTTCAGTTGTGTCTGACTCTTTGCGACCCTCTGGACTGTAGCTCACCAGTCTCCTCTGTCCATGAGGATTCTCCAGACAAGAATACTAGGGTTACCGTGCCTTCCTCCAGGGGATCTTCCCAGTGTAAGGTTCAAACTTGTGTCTTTTACATCTACCTGCATTGGCAGGCGGATTCTTGATCACTGGCGCCACCTGGGAAGCCTAAAAAATTAACTCAGAGAGTCCTCTAAACAACCAAATTCTATCGGTAAATTCCAGCTTTTACAGATGCTGGGCAAGGGAAACATTTAGCAACTAGTAAAGGACCAGAGGGCTTCCCAGGGGGCACAGTGGTAAAGAACCCGCCTGCAGTTATTCCATCTGGAAGAAATGGGGGGTTTTATATCTTTATTTCTTACTATTTTATTTTCAGTTTTCTTTTTCTCTTCTTGCATTTGCTAGCTCTAGTCAATGTTTAGTAATGGTGGCAGTGCATATTCACTCCATTTCCATTCTTAAGAAAGAACTTTCAATATTTCATCATGGAATATTATGTTTACTGAGTTTTCATCTCTTCCGAGTTTGCTAAGATTTTAGCATAACTGAATGTTGAATTTATCAAATAACCTTTCCTCTTTCTATTGAGAAAATCATATGATGTTTCTCCTTTATTTATTAATGTGTGAGTTATGGCAATGGGTTTTTGAATGTTGTCATTCTTGCATTCTTGGAATAAACCTGCTTTGATTATATTATCTTTTTCATGCATTATCTGGATTGGTTTGTTAATGTTTTGTTTAGAATTTTTGTATCTGTGTTTACAAAGAGATCAGTCAGTAGTTTTTCTTGGTTGCAATACCCTTATCAGATTTTGGTATCATGAATATGCTGGCCTGATAAAACAACCTGAGAAGTGATCTCTCCCCCTCTTTCTATCATTATTCACTAAGAGTAGTTCGGTAGTGTCAGTGTTATTTCATCCTTAAGTTCTTAGTAGAATTTACCAGCAAGTCACCTGGGGCTGAAGTTTTCTGTGTGGGAATATCTTTTTCCTCTGTTGCTTTTTAAGTTACTTTCTTTGTATTTGGTACTTGGGTATCTAAGTGTGATTTTTATCAAAGGCATCTACACAATGATCTATAATATCTGCTGAGCCAGCAAAAGAGCATGTTTGTCAGTAAAGCAGCCACCTTCCTCTCATTAATGATAAAATTATGGAGAAATCCATGAACCTAAAAATGCATCTGCCTTTATGGTGTTCCACAAGTAATTAATGCACAGAAAGTGAAAGTCGCTCAGTAGTGGCTGACTCTTTGCAACCCCATGGACTGTAGAATTCTGCAAGCCAGCATACTGGAGTGGGTAGCCTTTCCCTTCTCCAGAGGATCTTCCCGACCCAGGGATCGAACCCAGGTCTCCTGCATTGCAGGCGGATTCTTTACCAGCTGAGCCACCAGAGAAGCCCGAAGCACAGAAAGTGCTTGTAACAGTGCCTGGCGTAGATGAGGTGCTGCTTACATTTCCTGACTGTTGTTATCGCTTTTGTTGTTGTGTTCTCTTCTCCTCTGCCATATCAATGTGCTTCTTTTTAACAATAGAGGAAATCTGAAATCACTTGGTTTTAAGTGAACAAAAGACTGTATAAAGCACGCTGTATACTCTCATGACCAACCAAGATCAAAACATGTAAACCATGTGTTTGATAAACTGAGCCTTGAGTCCAAGGTTTATATTTTCTGTCTTTTTCTTTGGAAGAGTTCTGTCACTTTTCCAGTTGTCTCCCTCACCTGTGTCACTGAATTACTTTTGAGTTATCCCAAGTGGCAAATTAGCCATCTAACTTGAACATTAAGTGGGTAACTGTGTCTCTTACTAACGCCCTTGGAGACTGTTTTAGAATTAAATAATTTTGTCTTCAAGAATGGACATGCTTTTGTTCAGATTTGGAGAGCCTATTTTTCAGTGATATAAACACACTGAACACAACAGAAATTTAGACCTTTGTTTTATTATACTGGTACAAAAATTTCTATAAATAGACGTTAGATGACATTACTGAAACTAAGTTGATATTAAAGAATTATTGTCATTTAAAAAATATTTGGTATAGTGATTATATAAATTTTAAAGATTTCTTATTTTCTTTAGACTCATACTGCAATATTTATGAGTGAAATGCCATGATGTCTGGTATTTGGACTAAATAATATGGGAAGACTGTAGTAGGTCAGGGCAGAAAAAAAATAAAATTGACCAAGCTGAAGCATGGGTACTTAAGGGTTCATAATACCAATCTGAAGATTTGTGCATATGTATATGTGTTCCTAATAATTTTAAATTTGGGGATAGAATATTAAATGAATTGAAGAAGAAGAAGAGAAGTCGCTCAGTTGTGTCCAACTCTTTGCGACCCCATGGACTATAGCCTACCATGCTCCTCTGTCCATGGGATTTTCTAGGCAAGAGTACTGGAGTGGGTTGCCATTTCCTTCTCCAATTAAATACCACTAAATTCCAAATTGCTAGAAGAGGCTATCAACACAAATTTAATTACTGTATTCTCAAGTTCCATGAGGGCAGGATTCATGGTTTAAGCTACTTTATATCCTGGACTTTTATATCCTTTACCTGTAATATTATAGGAGTTTAATATATGTTTTGAGGATGAATTAATCTTTACTAAATTTGCTGTGAGTCATTTCCAGCAAGTATCACATACCCATGTAAACTGTTGTTTTATTAGAAATTCTCAATAAACTGTGTTTTATTAGAAATTCTCAATAAACTGTGTTTTATTAGAAATTCTAATTTTATTAGAAATATTAATCACACCCACCAATCATCAGGTTATTTCAAGCCCAAAACCTGGAATTCTTGACTCCTGCCTTTACTTCATCCTCCATATCTGGTTCACCACCAAACCCCATTGGTTGCATTTCGGAAATGCATCTCATGTCTGGTTACCTCTTGCTACCTAGTTCAGTCCCCTGTCGTCTGCTGCCTGGATAACTGCAGTAGTCAAGTGCCACTGGTAGAAAGAACCAGAGGACCTCCTGCTCCCCTCTCTGGTCCAGTGTGTTCTCTGGGAAGAGCCAGGATGATCTCTTTGTAAAATGTAAGTCGGGGTATGTCACTCCTCACAAAACCAGTCGGCGATTCATAGTGAACTTAGAATAGGATCCACACTTCAGGTCACAGCCAGCAAGGCCTGCGTTTCTGGCTCACTTGGTACGTGTTTCAGTTGCTCAGTTCTGTTCCCTGCACGCAGGCGCGACAGCACTTTCTGCCCTGGAGCCATGGTCCTTGTTTCCTTGGCCATTCAGTCCCTCCTGCAAGTTCTCTGCATGACCGGCCCTTTTGTTCTTAGCCATCACCTCTTCGGAGATATCTTCTTTGATGTGTAGTTGCTTCATAGGTAGACGGATTCCAGTCTACCTGATTCATTTAGTTGTTTATCATGTGTTTCCTCCAATAGAAGCCCTGTATCTCTTTCTCTCTTTGTCTTCTCATTTCCCCAGAATCCCATCATAACAAACCAAACCTGTAAAAACCACTTTTAGTTGAAATCTAAGATGTGATACAGTTGTAGGATGCAGTGTTATATTATGTGTCTCTAAGAAAATTAAAATGATACAATTAAACTTGGCACAGTGTTAAATACTATCAATTGTAAGATAGTCTTGACTTTTGAAATATTAAAATGTTGAAAAAAATGCATCTTTGAATTGCTGAATTATGTACCTTGTTGAATAAATAAGTGAATGTACTTTACTCAATCATGATTATTATTTTTTAGTGATCTTTTGAGGAAATAAATTCTGAAAAAATAGACATGTACAGGCCAGAGATTGCCTAGGTCATGAGTAGTGTTTTATTATGAAAAAGGGGATGTTAGTATGAAGAAGTATGAATAATGCTTGTATGAGTAATTGTTCCAACTGCCAATTATTATCTTACCAGCAATAATTCAAATTTTATGGGCCTCGAGTGGGCCAGGAAACTTGAATTCTCAACAGACACTTTGAGAGACTCATGCAGTCTGGAAGTAGATTCAGGCCCTGTGCTGTAAAAGGAGGGGAGACAAATAAAATAGGAGGTTGGGATTAACACATGCACACTACTATATATAAAAGAGTCAACAAGGGCCTACTGTAAGGCACAGTAAATTCTACTCAATACTGTAATAACCTACATGGGAAAATAATCTGGAAAAGAATAGATATATGTATATGTGTAACTAAATTATTTTGCTCTACACCTGAAACTAACACTCCACTGTAAATCAACTATTCTTCTTGCATGCATGCTCAGGCGTGTCTCTTTGTGACTCCATGGACTGTAGCCCACCAGGCTCCTTTGTCCATGAAATTTTCCAGCCAAGAATACTGGAGTGGGTTGCCATTTCCTACTCCAGGGGACCTTCCCAACTCAGGATCAAACCTGCATCTCTTGCTTCTCCTGCATTAGCAGGCGGATTCTTTACCACTGTGCCACCTGGGAAGCCCAAATCAACTATATGCCAGTATAAAATAAAAATTAAAGAAAAACATGAAGGCTAATAAAAAGGGAAGAATACCAAAAAAAAAAGGAGGGAAGACAGAAAAGATGGGGACAGGCGTTGGAGAGTTGGTAGTGGGAGGATAATGGGACATTATCATATTGCTTCTGTTTAATAAAATATGAGATCATTTGGCTCAGTGTAGCAGGGTAGAGATTTTGGAGCTTTCAGAGAGAAGAGAAAGTATGAAGTAGGCAAAATGCAGAGGGTGCGAAGCAAAAGGAAACGGTTCTTTGGGAATGGAATAGACTTGCAGACAGATATTTGAGAAGCATGAAGAAGATGAGGCTTTGTTTGGACATCAGACAGTAGGTGTTGCAGTGTGATATGAACACCTGCTGCTGACAGGGGAACAAAAGGACCCACTCCCTTGAGCTGCTTGGATGTCTGGTCCCTGTACTGCATTCCATTTCTTTAAGACCTGACTACCTGGGTGGCTGTGGAATTACTACTTCCATTGTTACTATTTATTTACTTAAATAAACTTAGAGGCAAGGGAGGGGAGGTTAAACATTGACCTGGGAGTAAAATATTCCAGCTCTTACTCCCGCAAGTATGCGGCTCCCCAGTAAGCAGGAGTCACTTGAGATGTACCAAGTGAACTCTTCTGTGTAGAATGAAGAGAAATTGTCTTTTCACATGCAAAAGACAGAAGTTTTCGATTTTGATAGGTGTCTACTTCAGACTCCTAAGGTGGCTTCATACTCTGCGCTCTTGTTCGGATCCCAGTTTATCTGCACAGCCTCTGACTTCAGCTATAACTTAAAATAATTTAATATAAAGCATAATTTGGGTTGTAATAACTAACAAGTATAATAATAAGATCTGATTGTAACTATAAGCAGACTCATCAAAAAAGTAGAAAAAATTGCTTTGGGCTAATACTTGAAAAGCATCTCTGGACCATCTTTATACAATAGTAGCATAAGTGGAATGGCACCCCACTCTGGTACTCTTGCCTGGAAAAATCCCATGGACGGAGGAGCCTGGTAGGCTGCAGTCCATGAGGTCCCTAAGAGTCGGACACGACTGAGCAACTTTGCTTTCCCTTTTCACTTTCATGCACTGGAGAAGGAAATGGCAACACACTCCAGTGTTCTTGCCTGGAGAATCCCAGGGACAGAGGAGCCTGGTAGGAGGCCATCTATGGGGTCGCACAGTCAGACACGACTGAAGTGACTTAGCAGCAGCAGCATAAGATGATATGGAAACTTATATTTCAACAGGTCAGTACTAATAAGGTGGCTTATCCAAAGTTAGATGTTTTTCATTATCAGTCTGGCTTATGTTCTTTACTGGTATTAAATATGTCGTTCCCAGGCATCCTATAGAGTGTAGCTTCTTACCTACCTTTCCTCGAGAGAAACAGCAAAGTTCAAAGTTACTATGAACTTAGGGTCTTTGTTAATTGCTCATTATAGATGTTTTCTTTCCTCAGATCTGGTGACTTTTTCGCATTCCTCTCTCCATCGTAATCGTGGGCTTTTCTTATTAAGGTCAATGAGTTTCACCTTCTCAAAATGTCAAGTTCACCAAGTGAGAAAGAAATGGTTTGGGGTTGTTTTCCATTTAGAGCTTTCACTGCCTCCCTTTGCTACCCTAAGATGGGCAAAAAGAGACTATGATGCCAGGACTGTAAAGGGTTTTTGTTACTATTTATGGAAAACAAGCCGAAGTCATCCTTAAAAAGTAGTTTATTTTTTTTAATCCTTTGAAACTTGTGTCCACACTTTGTACTTGAGTTTTATACTGTAATTTTTAATGCTAGCCATTTCTTGAGTTCTCTATCCAATAAATAGTAAATGTGTCATTCCAGTACATTCCCTCTCCCCTCTCCTAATCTAACTCTGTAGTTCTTTAAAGGAGTTCATTTTATAAATTACTTCAGAAGCAGCCAGATCTCAGAGGGATTTTTTTTTACAGTTTTATGATTGGTTTAATTTTCTTAGTTGTGTGTATGAATCTCATGACATGGGAACAGTTATATGTTCTTTACCTGGGAAAGTCAGGGGAAAGGGTTTTTTCTTTTTAGCAATAATTTTTAGACTACTGGATGTTGCATATATAAGTAAAATTCTGTTTTCTTTTGGTCTTCTTAAAGTTAAATGTGCCCTAAGTCTAGTGCTGAGTAAGGCTATGCCACCTGGTGGCTATTGATCCCTGGGTCTGGAATCAATATCCCTGGAGAAGGAAATGGCAACCCACTCCAGGATTCTTGCCTGGGAAATCCTGTGTACAGAGGAGGCTGGCAGGAACTTTGTAGTAAGGTTGAAAAATCTGAAACACCTTTTCATCCAAGCTGTTCTTTTATTTGGCTCATTGTCTGAATGCTGTCTCATCCTGCAGGTTGCAGAGGATTGAATGATAATTTGCTTCCCAGGTGAGCCTGTGATGTAGGCCCATTCCAGTTCTCATATTTGATAATCATTATATTTAATGATAGAGAATGCTTAAATGCCCTATCAGTCATTTTGGAGACATTATATAGTAATTATTTGGTATCACCTGACAGGTACCAAAGTGATTATCATTTATTATGCTACGGAATCATGAAAAGTGACAGATAATCCTTTGCTATAATTATGAAATCAGCATTACCATATGCAAAAAGAAGAGAAATGTAATAACCAGGGCCTTTTCTTTCTCTCCCATTTGTTCTTTCACACAGGTACAGCTTGGCCAAGTGGAAATCAAATGCCCTATCACTGAGTGCTTTGAATTCCTGGAAGAAACAATGGTTGTCTATAACCTGACACATGAAGACTCCATCAAATACAAGTACTTCTTGGAACTTGGCCGTATTGATGCCAGCACCAAGCCATGTCCTCAGTGCAAGCACTTTACAACCTTCAAGAAAAAAGGACATATTCCCACCCCTTCCAGATCAGAAAGCAAATACAAAGTAAGCATGTTCACCAGAGTTGTGGGTTAGATGTCACATAAAGAGAGCAGCCAAGTTAGGCCAACTTGTGGTAGGCATTAAGTGGGCTTCCTTCCCCTATCGGAGTCCAAGGTGAGTGTACAACGGCTGTAATTCTGAAAAATGTGTGGTTTGGGGATGCCGCTAATAGGAGAGTACTCGTGAGGATTTAATTAAAGTTCTCCTTTGGCTTTAACCTGTTTAAAATCCACTCATAGCCAAATTAAAAGACTAATTTTTAAAGTAATTATCACTGCTGTTACTAAATATTAAATAAATGTGTGTTGGTTGCTCAGTCGTGTCCAACTCTTTGTGACCCCATGGACTGGAGCCTGCCAGGCTCCTCCATCCATGGAATTTTCTAGGCAAGAATACTGGGGTGGGTTGCCATTCTCTTCTCCAGGGGATCTTCCTGACCCAGGGATCAAACCCAGGTCTCCTGCATTGCAGGCAGATGCTTTACCGTCTGAGATGTTTTTCAGTGGACCCAATGTGAATCTATCTGTAATAAGTAAAATAGTGTAATATGCTATTTATTCATTTATTCAGCAAATACAAAATGCCAGTATATGCTGGGCAGTGTGCTAAGTTTGGGGGATTCCGTGGCAAACGTGACATAGTCCTTGCTCAAAAGATGTCTAATGAAGGTGAGAGAGTCATATGTTCTAAAATGATAGTGCAGTATGAGTAGTCATAAGGGGGAAAGGCGGGGATGGGATGCATTGGGAGATTGGGATTAGCATATGTACAAAATAGGCAACTAATGTGAACCTACTGTGTAGCACAGAGAAGTTTATTCCATGCTCTGTGATGACCTAGATGGGAAGGAAATCCAAAAAAGGAGGGGATGTATGTGTATGTACAGCTGATTCACTTTGCTGTACAGTATAAACTAACACAACTCTCCTCCAGTGAAAACTTAAAAAAATAATACGAGTAGTCATAAAACAAAAACGTGAAACCCAGTAGACTTGTGCTTTGAGAACACCGACAGAAGAGGGGGGCTGGCATGTCAGGAAAGGCTTCCTGGAGAAGATGCGGTTCTCCAGGCAGATAAACAGGGGAGATCATTTCAGAGCAAGGGAGGAGTAAGTGCCAGGCCCAGAGGCGGGCAGGCTTGCTGAAAGTAAGTGCTTGGTAGAACTAGTGGAAAGAGAATAAGAACAGGCAGCAGCTCAGGTATTTAAGAGCAGATCATGTTGAGTCTTTCACCCTGTAACTCAGGCTTGAATTTAAGTCTGCTGGCGTTACAGAAAGGTTATTCTGGCAGCATACGGAAGATATCAGAAGAGGGCAAGACTGAAGGCAGGGAACACAGCAACAACAGCAGGAGCAACCCTTGCCCCACTGCCCTGACTGTACACTGGAATCTCCCGGGGTCAGGCACACCAGTTCTCAGTCCCTAAACCCTCCCAAACAACTGTCTTCCAAATTTTTGAACCTCACCAAGTGGCTCTAATAGGCGGCAGAACTGGGAACCTTGGCAATAAGTGAAGCAGAAGTAAATACAAACTAAATGTTGTTGATCAGGAAGCAGTTAAAAGTCTTGGTAATAGGTGAGAGATGGAAATCTCAAAATAAAGTGAAACTCTTTTTTTTATATTTTATATTTTTTTATATTTATTTTATTAAGCAGCTCAAGAAAACTAAAGCTAGTACAGATTTGAGGGATGGTTATTATTGTTTTTCTTAATTAATTTTATAGAAGAGATGATCTATAACAGAAGTGGTAAATAATCCCCCTGTTCTGTACTCTACAGAGTTCTAGGGATAATTCAAATAATTTCTGAAGCAGTGATTTTTTACCACTTAGTACAGTGTTTTATATGGAGAAGGAAATGGCAACCCACTCCAGAATTCTTGCCTGGGAAATCCCATAGATAGAAGAGGCTGCGACGCTACAGTCCGTGAGGTCTCAAGAGTTAGACACAACTTAGTGACTAAACCAGCACCACCCACAGTGTTCACATAGCATTTTCATCATTAAACTCCAGGTTCTCACATTTGCATTAACTACCTGATTTACATGCCCATACCTGCCTGGATCGTATGAGTAAAGAGAACACAGACATGGATACTCTAGCAAAGGAACTGTGACATTCATGATTACAGTATGGCACCCTAAACTGATCCCATTTTGGGGGATTAACCAGTGGTTATTTGTTAGGTTGACTGAATTTTTTAAAATTCAATTTTCCTAATAACAGAATCCAAATTGGTATAATTTGTCATAATTTCAAGAGTAGTGAATTCAAGTATTTGAATGCAATAAATTGAGTCATGAGGCAACAGAAACAGAGAAAAGCTTACTGCTAATATCTAACATGTTTGAGCAATGTAAAATCTCTTCATAATATTCCTTGGAGTCCATATTGTGTTTTGCATATATTGATGAAACCCTTAGAATAGATATTTCAGTATTCTTTCTGAGTCAAGTCATATTAATAATATCCTGATCCAAGATGTCATTCTTTGAGGATTGATTGTAGTTTCTGCTGTCAGTTCAGAGGCACTTAACATCTAAGGTTAAAATTGCTTCAAAATATTATAGCTATTTTATACCAGGAAATACTTTTAGTGGATTCCCAGATGGCTCAGTGGTAAAGAATCCGCCTGCCATTGCAGGAGACAGATTTGATCCCTGGGTCGGGAAGATCACTTGGAGTAGGAAATGGCAACCCACTCCAGCATTCTTGCCTGGAAAATTCCATGGATAGAGGAGCCTGGTGGGCTATAGTCTCTGGGGTCACAAAGAGTCAGACACGATTGAGTATGCATGCATATACTTTTAGTATATCACACATGTTACGTCATTTGAATATTCCATTTAAATAGCTTTTTGTAAGTTTTTTGTACTCTGCAGATGGAAAAAGGATAAACAGACTATATCAACAAGCAGGAACAAGAATTCTTAAGGGCCAGCTTATCTTTCCAGGCCCTCACTCAACATCTTTTGGCAACAGTTCAGTAAATAGAGCTTTTCATTATGTTCTGAACTCCACAAAATTATTGTTATATGAAATAGAACAAGCACATTCCTGAATTGAGAAACTTACGTTGAGACAACCTTGCCTGTGGACAAATCCAGTCTTTCTCATTCCTAGCATTTGTCTTCTCACCCCTGAAACTCACGAGGCCAAGAAGTTTTACCATTCCACTTCTATGAGATTGATTTCACTTGCCATTTAGAAATCTAATTTCTAACCTAAACAGTTTCTATAATTCATTAATGCGGCTCCAAATGCATGTTAATACAAAGAACTAGTTAGCTTGGAGAAAATTTAAATGGCTGGGCTGTAACGTGCTCAGGCGACGCCTGGAGACAGGCACATCACCAGCACCTGAAGGTTTTCTCCATGGCAATTATCATCCGGGATTTTATGGTGTGTTTGTGTGGTTATTTGCTTAAAGTCTCTCCCACTGGTCTCTAGGAGACCAGGTCCAGACTTGCTTACTGCTGATAACCTGTGTCAAGCACTCTGTCTGATATTCTCTCAAAATACATTTCATGAGGGAACTAATCAATGGGCCAGTGCATAAATAATAATGTGTACTGTAATAAATGTGGGTGGAAAATGCTGAGCGTGTAAGAGAAGAAAGGGCAGGAGAGGTTGGGAAAGCTTTATTAAAGGGCAAATGCATTAAGCGAAACCTTGAAATATTGAATTTGCTATGCTGGAAAAGATGGGTCAGAGCACAGGCTTCAAACCAGATTTAAATTCTCAGCCTGCCATATGCTAGCTCTATAACCCTAATAACAGCTTCTGTATCTTTTACTGGTGGTAGAAATAATACCTGTCATAAGAGTGTAATAAGGATTAAATAAGATCACACATATAAAGTGCATAGCACCATGTCTGATATAAAGTGCATAGCACCATGTCTGATATAGCCTAAGTGCTCAACACATGCTAGAATTAGTATGCTTATTATCATTATTAGGAAAAGTCAGCAGAACAACCTGGGTTATTAGGGAGGTGATGGAGGAGTCAAAAAGAATAGAGGTGGAATAAAAGATTGGGTGACTGACGGATGGTCAGAGTGAAAGGGGGATGAAACGGACTTTAAGTTCTTTTTTTTTTTTAATTTTATTTTATTTTTAAACTTTACATAATTGTATTAGTTTTGCCAAATATCAAAATGAATCCACCACAGGTATAAGTCCTTTGAGTTTAAAGAACCTTTGGAGCATCAGAGATGTCCAGGAGGCTTGGATCTAATGCTAGGAGTGATCTGATGGAAATCATTAATATTTGGGAAGAGGAGGAGGTCACTGAATTCACAGAAATGAAAACTATATGTTTGGGAGGTAAAAAGTTAGTTTCTCATGGGAAAGAATAGAGGATTGCAAATAATTTAAATATACTTACTTTACTCCTAGGAGTTTTACTGAGGTACGGGCAATTCTGGGTTTCCTTCTTATTTCCAAGTGTAGACCAAGAAATGATTCTCCTTTTCACATTATTTGGAGTAAGTTGAAGAACATGCATAAATCAACAAGGGAACATTTTGGAAATAATCCTTTTTATGGTTTCCTTGAGGCAAAACTCACAGTCATCCCCACTCTTCTTCCCGCAAATATTAAGCTGAACCTTGATAATTCACGGAATGGTGCTTTGACTCATCGTAAGATGAAAAAAGCCAATAAAACATCCTGGGGAAACTCCCTCTGTAGTCTTACCTTATGTCTTATGCATTACTTTCCCTCTTGTAACTATAAATCTTCTGGTTAGAAGTCACAGTTCATAAAACTGCACAAATACATTATTTCTTCATGTGAGAGAGAACTTTTCTAAGATCTTTACGAATGTAATCAAGTCAATGGGTCTGTTGCTCCTAACTGATAGACTTTAAAATATGCGTAAGTGAAAGGCTGGAATTCTGGTACTACCCAACTTACTTTCTTCCTGTGTCTGTTATTCAGTCTCCAACGACCTGTCCTATACTCCAGAAAGATGCCTCTTTGGCATCTTTTGGACTGCTTCTCCACGCTTCCTTAGCATCTCAATTTCTGTTTGGGTTCAGCCAAGGGTTGGCATTGGCAGGGAAGGAGAGAGTGGAAAGAGAGCATAGTGCATGCATTATTCTGTCCATGGGATTTCCCAGGCAAGAATACTGGAGTGGGTTGCCTTTGCCTTCTCCAGGGATCTTTCCAACCCAGGGATCGAATCTGAATGACCTGCAATGCAGACAAGCCTCCTGCATTGTAGGTGGTTCTTTACCAACTGAGCCACTAGGGAAGGCCCATTCCCTTCCTGCTTCAGTGCAAAGCTTTAGCAGAGCTGTGTCCCTCCATGACTGTGGCTTCCCTCTAGAGGGTGCTCCCCTGCCCCCTCCCATGTTTCTAATGCTCACTAGGCTCCAGAAAATTCATCCCTTGTCTCTTTGGCCCTAGGAGAGGCAATGACTTCCTACTACTTGAGCTTCTAGGGACCTGCCAGTCTTTTGTTCAAATCCACCTGCCCCTTTTCAGTCATACTTCTGATAAACAATTTTCATATATATATACATAGATTAAAAAGTCAATAAAATGTGCTTAAGCTTCCTTCTAGTAAAGACAGTCTGAGAATTTTTTTTTCCATCTGTAAAAATGTTTACAGCTTTCCTGTGGAAGTGCAGTTAGTGCTGCTCTGCTCCTCAGTTTTCCCTCGACACCATCACTTTAAATTGACAGTGTTTACAAATTGAGAGTCAGCTTGTGCATCATCAGCCTGGCAAGATCAGTTTAGCTCATGACACACTGAATTCTCTTGGCAGTAATGCATCATGAATGTCAGGAGCTGAGAGAAAACAAGTGTAGTTTCTTAAATGATTGTTGCTAGCATAGCTTTGTGAGGGAGATAAAGATGGCATTCTTGATTCTGGTTTGAAGAAGCCATTTGTAGGGAGGGATCAGTTAGGAGGTTGGGAGTAACGTAGACACACTGAGCGAGTGAAGTCGCTCAGTCGTGTCCAACTCTTTGTGACCCCACGGACTGTAACCTGTCAGGCTCCTCCGACCATGGGATTTTCCAGGCAAGAATACTGGAGTGGGTTGTCTTTTCCTTCTCCAGGGGATCTTCCCGACCCAGGGATCGAACCCGGGTCTCCTGCATGGCAGGCAGATGCTTTACCATCTGAGCCACCAGGAAGCTGGTATAGACACACTACTATATATAAAGTAGATAATCAACAAGGACCTACTGTATAGCATAGGGAACTCTACTTAATATTCTGGAATAACCTAAATGGTAAAAGAATCTGAAGAAGAACGTGTGTGTGCTCAGTCACTTCAGTCATGTCCGAATCTTTGCAACCCAGTAGACAGTAGCCCACAAGGCTCCTCCGTCCATGGGATTCTCCAGATGTGAATACTGGAGTGGGTTGCCGTGCCCTCCTCCAGGGGATCTTCCAGACCCAGGGATCAAACCTGTCTCTCCTGTGTCTCCTACGTTGGCAGGTGGGTCCTTTTCCACTAGCACTAACTGGGAAACCCCTTAAGAAGAACAGATGTATACGTATAACTGAATCACTTTGTTGTACACCTGAAATTAATACAATATTATAAGTCAACTAAATTCTTTAAAACAGGAAAGCCATCGTAAACAGAGCGTGTTATGTATGTGTCCACTGAAAAAATGTGTCATGCTCAATTACAATGCAAGACCTAATAATTTTATTAGAATGCATTTGTACTTCTAGTTTCTAATGAGGTGCTTTGCTGAAATTGTTCTTTGTTTCCTTTCTTGATGCATAAATTAGCCATAATATTTTACAGAGCCTTTCCTTGTGCATGAAACTTCTAACAACAAAAGCCAAATATTGAAATTCATTTGAAATTTTAGCCTACATCTGACCTTAAAAAAGAAAAAAAAAACTACAGTAATTTTAATATTAGAGGCTCATGGCTTCTGTGAATTGACCTGCCATAGGATTGAGAACTGTTTGTTTTTCTCACTTTATCATATCACCCCTTGGATTTTTAGCACAAGAGACAAGTGAAGAATCATTTCTTTTTGATGACCTGCTGAATAGGGGGTAAGCCAAGTCTGGTGTTCATTGTAAAATGTTCTGTAAGATGTTAGGACTGTACATTTCTCACGTACTTTATTCTGTATTCCTGCTGCTGCTACTGCTAAGTCGCTTCACTCGTGTCCAACTCTGTGCGACCCCATAGATGGCAGCCCACCAGGCTCCCCCGTCCCTGGGATTCTCCAGGCAAGAATACTGAAGTGGGTTGCCATTTCCTTCTCCAATGCATGCAAGTGAAAAGTGAAAGGGAAGTCGCTCAGTCGTGTCCAACTGGCAGCAACCCCATGGACTGCAGCCTACCAGGCTCCTCTGTCCATGGGATTTGCCAGGCAAGAGTACTGGAGTGGGGTGCCATTGCCTTCTCCGATTCTGTATTCCTACCTTGCCATATTTACCCATTCAGAACTGTAAGGCAGTGGTCCCCAACCTTTTTGGCACCAGGGACTGATTTCGTGGAAGACAATTTTTCCATGGACCAGGGAGAGGTGGGTGTTTCAAGGGCATTACATTTTATGTGCAAGTCCACCTCAAGTCCTCAGGATTTAGATCCCAGAGGCTGGCAGCCTTTGCTATAAGGGAACCCCATGCATTAGTCTGTGTGTGTCAAAGTGTAAAAGTGTTAGTCGTTCAGTCATGTCTGGTTCTTTGTGACCCCATGGACTGTAGCCCACAAGTCTCCTCTGTCCATGGAATTCTCCAGGCAAGAATACTGGAGTGGGTAGCCATTCCCTTCTCCATGGGATCTTCCCCATCCAGGGATCAAACCCAGGTTGCCTACACTGCAGGTAATTCTTTACCATCTGAGCCACCCTGTATAGCTCCACCTCAGGTCATCAGACATTAGATCCCAGAGACGGGGGCCTTTGCTGTAACGGAATCCCACGCATTAGT
>NW_011495034.1:5878230-5896839 GCF_000754665.1 Bison bison bison | reverse complement strand
CCACGCATTAGTCTACATGTGCATAAATCCTCTCTACAGAATGCCTACCAAGTGACCATTCAGACACTGAAGGCTTCCATTGTCAGGGAGCCTGCTAGTTGTAGAATCATTCCCTTCCGTTTTGAAAGATTCATTGTTACCTTCAGGCTGAGATCTCTTTCTCCTGCTTCACCTGTTGGTCACAGAGAAAACTCCCATTTTCTCATGTACACTCTCTACTTAGATGGCCCTCTTGCTGCTTCCGCTGGTATCTCTGTGAGAGGTTAGTCTTTTGTGTTGTCTTCCGAGCAGGGTGTCCTTTTGAAAACTGGATGATGTCATCCTACTGTGGCTAGGGAGTTTGGGTTTATACAAATTGGAGCAGAATCTTCCAGGACTTCATATTCATCTATGAAGAGATGGGTCCTCATAGACTCAGATACTCTACTGGGTCTTGCTTTCTAGGTTTAGAGGAAGAGTCTATAAATGCTTAAAGATGTTTCCAGGCAAGACGGATTAGTATAGAACAGTGATTCTCAAAGAAAGGAGGAAGGACTCTCTTCAAAGGACAGAATCCCTATTCCCAAGTTCCAATATCCTGTCCTAGAAAAGCTTGCCTCTCAGTTAAAAACAGAAGTTAGTATTGAAGTGAATGTGGGTACATGCATGCTAAGTCACTTCAGCTGTGTCCGATTCTTTGCGACCCTAGGACCATAGCCCATCAGGCTCTTCTGTCTGTAGGATTTTTCCAGGCAAGGATACTGGAGTAAGTTGCTATACCCTCCTCCAGGGGATCTTCCCAACCCAGGGATCGAACCCCAGTCTGTTATGTCTGCCTGCACTGGTAGGCAGGTTCTTTACCATTAGCTCCACCTATTGTGCAATAAATTTGTGTGTTGCTTATGTAAAAGGAGCCTGGAAACCAATAAAAGGTAGTGTGATTTATATGAATAAACACCAGCTCCATTTAGGTTATCTTGTCATGTGTTATTCTGCATTTTTGTCCTTATTTGGTCCCCAACCCTTAGGAAAGTTTCCCTTTCATTTTCCAGTTTAGTTTAAGCTATATTGTGAGAAATTTAGGGAAGGGTCACTTGGCCACGTTTGGACCATGTTCAAGGAGCAGTGCCTCCTGGAGCTATGTATTATTGGCACTGCATTCAGGGTGAGAATCCCAAGTAGCAGGTAAAATCTGAGGGATTAAAAATCAAAGCAAGAAGTCAAGTCATCTTCCCATGTGGAGACCCTTCCCCCCACTGCCACCCTTGCTGTTAGATTTGATCTTAAAAGGAAACAGATTGCGGTTCCTTGAAAGCATTTAAAGCCATGCGTTGGAGACTTCTTTTCTCCTCTCTGTAATACTCAGCACCTCCTCACAATCTCCTCTTTGAGAAAACCACTTTAAGCTGTTATGGAACTTTTTCACTAGTGGTAAAGAACACGCCTGCAAATACAGGAGACTCAAGAGTTGTGGATTCAATCCCTGGCTTGAGGAGATCCCCTGGAGAAGGGTATGGTTACCCGCTCCAGTATTCTTGTCTGGAGAATCCCATGGGCAGAGGAGCCTGGCAGGCTATGGTCCATGGGGTCACAAAGAGTCAGACACTACTGAAGGGACTTTTATAATTATGAGATGTCGCAATTATTTACATATATATTGATTAGTTTCTTTCGGATGCTCTAGTCTGACATCCATAAGTTGTATATGGTTCATCTGAGAAGTTTCTGGACCACCACGTTGGGAGTATAGGAACCTTAATGTAAGGCTGATTGATCTCTGTTTCTCGGGCACGTTGGCGAGATTCAGGGCTGACCCAGATAAAGCGGTTCTCCTTTTCGGGTTCCACGCGAGCGCTTGCTGTTTCCCCATGCACTGTTTGCTCAGGCCTCGACGGCAGCTCAGGTTGGGCTCTCTGCCTGCACTGTGGTCCCATGACTTTTTCCAGGGACACCCCACTCGTCTTTCAAGGCCTTATTCTTTCTGACTTCTGCCCTTTGGCCCTTCCTTGAGGCAGTTTTCCCATGGCTCCCACTTGTCCAGGCTTCCACTCCAGTAGTTGTCACATGATTTTATAGCTTTTTAGGTTGATATTTTTCTGCATTCAGTAATTTTTTTGAGGATAATATTCCATTCCTTCTGATATGTCTAAAATTAATGCACTCAGTATCTGTTATTTGAAGGTGCTTAGTAAGTATTTGTTGAATGGAAAATGAATTTTGGAGCGTTTTATTATTATTTGTATTAATCTGAAGTTCTGTTAATAATAAAGCAAATCCTTCTTGGAAAACCAAGTTAATTCATATTGGCCATGCCACATTTATACATGGATGTTGTCTAATATTTTGAGTTTGATAAGTAAGGATTTTATGATTTACTTAAAATAATTATGTTTATAGGACTGTATAGTATTTCATGAACAAAAAAACTTTTCTAGGATGTTCTTTGGTTTTTAATTTTGTATTTATTTTGTGGGTTATTTCTTTATTGGCATGACGAACTGTTAAGAGAAAATACAGTTTGCTTACAACAAGTGGGTTGGTTTAATTTGTCCTCAGAGCGTCATTGTAGCCCAGGATTCTAGAAAAGCTAAGGAAATTCAAAAGTAAAAAATGTAATATAAGGTTCTTTTATATTTCATGGATTATAGAACAAGTTAATGAAGATTTCTATCTCTGATAACTTTAACTTTTGAAACTTGTAGCCTTGCCTGTTGTAGAAGAGTCACACATTAATCATGATGTTTTGTAAAATGTCATGTGGATGATGTTTAGTAAACATCATTCAATAATCTAAGATGCAATAATACTATCTCAGCCACTGGCTGTAAATTAGACACGTTGGTTTTTCTTGGAATTCATGTGATGTTAGCCAATGTGCAATACTTGCTCTGTGCAAAATCATTCATTTTACAAAGAACTTACTCAAGTGCCTACCATGTGCCAGAAGTTCTGTGTTACTTAACTCAGGAAATACAGAATGAATGAGAAGTCAGCCTTTGCCCTCTGTGAACTTGTAGCCTGTTAGGGAGATTAGACAGCTACATGTTTAATGTAAATTCTACAAGATACCGAAACTGGTTGGGAGAAATAGGGAAGACATCCTGAAGCAAGTAGCATTTGATCTAGTAAAGGTTTCAATAGATTGTGTTCATTGGATTTTTTCCAGTTACGAGAAGCAGGGCTATGCTCTCTCTTAAGCTCCATCATGTAATGTATTTTAGTATAAAGCTGCAGGGAAATAGGAAGGGCAAGAAAGCAGTCCTAGCTGTCACCCATGCGGGCCTCACGGAGAGTTGGACCCTGGCCCTGGGAGCGTGAGAGCCCCTCAGTTGTGTTACTAGAAGTGAATGTCTGTTGTTCCCATCTCCAGTGATCTGTGTGTGGTCACTCAGCTTTTCTCTGTCTTTGCCTATATAGCAAAGGTAGAGTGCTTGTGTATGTATCCCTGTTTCTCTCCTCAAGAAAAAAAAAATCTGTCTTGGCTAGTCTCTGTTCACCAAGGAGCATGCTTTGCACAAAGCTTCTGCCTGCAGCCTCATAGATTGCTTGCCATCAAGCAGACCCCTGCTTTTAGCTTAGGGACTCATGCCTGGTGTGATCAGGTGTGGCCACTGCGATGGGGTCAGTCCTTCAGAGCTGTGCTTCTCAAACTTTAACGTGGGGACCTTGTGAAATCACAGGCTGTGGTTTAGTAGGTCTGGGGTGAGACATGAATTTTTGTCGGCAGCAAGCTCCCAGGTGATGCTGCACTACACTCTGAATAGCATGGATACAGCACGGTAACCTGTATGTGAATATAATTACTCAGAAGGCAGGCATTCCATGTGGGAAGTCTGTGATTATGGGATGGCATTTCATATGGAGGAAGATAGTGTTAATGTCTACAGGTGTTTCGTATGAGTCCAACTTTGAGTATGGTTAAGAAAGACCCTGATGCTGGGAGGGATTGGGGGCAGGAGGAGAAGGGGACGACAGAGGATGAGATGGCTGGATGGCATCACCGACTCGATGGACACGAGTCTGGGTGAACTCTGGGAGTTGGTGATGGACAGGGAGGCCTGGCGTGCTGCGATTCATGGGGTCGCAAAGAGTCAGACACGACTGAGCGACTGAACTGAACTGAAGGTTGGAGTGAATAAGTCATCGTCAAACGAAAAAGTCAAGCTTTAAACAATTTAGGCGCAGTCTTTGAATAACAAGGTGGTTGGGATTGCCTGTTAGTCCTTGTATTATTTTAATCCAAACTAAGTGAAGTGAAAGTCGCTCAGTCGTGTCAGACTCTTTGTGACCCCATGGACTCTAGTCCATGGAATTCTCCAGGCCAGAATACTGGAGTGGGTAGCCTTTTCCTTCTCTAGGGGATCTTCCCAACCCAGGGATCGAACCAGGGTCTCCTGCATTGCAGGCAGATTCTTTACCAACTGAGCTATGAGGGAATCCAGAGTAAGGCAATAGTTATTTTCCTGTTTTCAGTGAGAGACAGTAAGCAGGCGGGTCTGAATTTAAGTTATTTATCTTCACTTGAGAACTTGGTGCAAAATTCCTTTCATAGTTTGCTGCCAAGTCTTTGTTGTCTGGCAGCAGGTTCTGCAGTGAAACTTAGTTGTTTATTGTGTGATGTTGGAAGCCAGAATCCTGGGGTGGACACCAAATACCTGATTCCTTATCATTCTGGTACCTTAGGAGAACCATATATTTCCAGTTGTCTTCATTCGAGATCTGTAGATAAGATAGTTCAGCATCAGTCATAAAGATCCTTGAGCCATTATAGTGTCTGACACCCTTTGAGTTAATCCCAGTTTCAAGGCACATGTTACAGTTATTCTTTGGCTATTCGTTTCATAAATATAATCTAAGACTGGCATTAAAAACCAAGGTTTTTTTTTTTTAATTTAACAAAGGTAGAGTTCAGTAATTTAGAATTGTGTATGTCTAATAGAATATTCAAGCCCTCTGTCATAGTGGCAGAAGCAAGAGGTAAAGTGAGTCTTTTTTACTTCCCCATTTCATTCATTATATTAAAAAATTATATTCATATAGGCCCCATATGATATTTACATGTGTCCTTCATTGTTTTCAGTGATCATTTTACATTGTTTTATTACCTGGAGTTTACCTTCTTTGACTCAGTCTTCTTACTTTAAAAATAAATTAGTTTAACTTTAATGATCAGAAAAGGCAAAAATGGTTATTTTAAATGACTAAAAAAATCATCTTTTCAAAAAGCACAAGAGATTTCCTAATTTATCTGAGTAAAATCTTGAAAGAGATTTTCAAAATTAACCTTATATTTTTAGTGTTATAGAATTCTAATTTACTGATTAGATTAACCACATGACTTTCTTCGACTTCGACATTTTACTTTTCAATCATCAAAGTAAGAATGCTGTTTAGTATGAGGAAGTGTTTTAACACAATGGAAAGAATGCTGGCCTTGGAGTCACAATTTTACTTGCTCTGTTTCTCTGGGCAAGTTATTTAATCTCTGTGAGCATAAGTTTCCTCATCTGTAAACTTATGTTGTTCATACTGACTTTGGAGCATTAGTTTGTTGATAAAAATAAATAATGCATGTAATACAACAGTATAAACATTATCGTATAACAGCATTTTAATAAATATACATGAAGATTTTTAAAAATTGATGACAAAATGCTGTTTTCTTTTGCCATCAAGTTAGAAGCAAAAGTATTTTTGTTGCTCATATTTGCACAGGAAGAACATTATCTATTTTGACTGCATGTTGCAGTGCTTAGAGTTATAACAGAAGAGTTGACTGTAACTGCCATTCAGTTACCCTGTAGATTGGAACCACTGTTTTCAAAAAAAGAAAGTAGCGACATTGTGTACAATTTACCAAAAGACTTGCTAACTCATCTTCAAAGTATAGTCAGTAAATTCACTCTTGCCCAGTGAAGTAAGAAGCAGGAGCACAGAGAATAGTCACTTACATTGTTTATAGTGACACATTTTATTAATCACTTTAATCAAATAGAAAAGTCAAGTTATGCCCATACGTTTCTAGAGTGAGGACCAGAAATATGGTTTGACAGTGGGATACTCCATTGTTATTCAAAATGCAGAAAGTCAGATAAAATATCTTTCTTGTCAAGAGGAAGACAGATATTTTTAAAACATATACATGCATTCTATACACCTCTGCATAGTGACCATGCAAAGATATCTTCTGATAGTTTCCCAGGTACAGGCCACAAGACCACCATATATTCAGTTTTCTAATAAGATCCTTCATATTATTTTTATGATTAATCTCCCTTATATGAATAGCAAACCAGGAATATCCATTATCATAGCAAATGCTGGTGTAGTGGTTCATTTGCTGGAGTGTTTTTTATTTGATGAAACATCTTGGGGGGGCGGGGCTTTGATTTTACAAAAGTGAATGAAGCCAAGAGCAATGGAAATGCCTGGGAAGCTGGTTCAAGGGCCAGGCAAGTTCCAGGGTGGTAGCCTGAGTAGGGATTCGGGGCATTTTGACCTTCAGATTTTACCTCTGTGCTTCAATTTGAGGGCTTTTCTTAAGGCCAAATTGATTTCCAAAGCATCCCAAGTGTTTAGTTCTACTAGTCTACAGACAGCCAGATCATCCAGGCCAAAGCCATTCTTTCCTCCTTTAATATAAGAATAGTCATATCTTACTGTAGTTTTGGTTTTATCCAGGGGGAGGTATTTTAAATTTGGACCAATTATAGCCTTTCAGCTAATTTCTCCAAGCATCACCATTCTTATCTTCTTAGGCACTTTAAATATATCCACTAGTACTTAACATTACTTTTCCTTACACAGATCCAGTGCCCCACTTGCCAATTCGTCTGGTGTTTTAAGTGCCACTCTCCTTGGCATGAAGGTGTTAACTGCAAGGAGTACAAAAAAGGAGACAAACTGTTGCGTCACTGGGCCAGTGAAATTGAGCACGGGCAGCGGAATGCCCAGAAGTGTCCAAAGTGCAAGGTGAGACCACCGTTAGGAGGAAGGGGGTCACTGAACGATAATATTTACAATGTTGAAGTGATTCTATGTGTAACTTTCCTAATGCAGGCGTGGAGAAAAAGAATACTTGCTGTTTCATTTTAGAAGAGTAATTATATAGCTAAAATGAAGATTTTATATAGAAAAAATATATAGTGTATATTTCTATTCACATTATATTTCATTGTTTTGCTTTGTTTTTAATTTACATTTATTTATTTTAATTGGAGGCTAATTACTTTACAATATTGTATTGGTTTTGCCATACATCAACATGAATCCGCCACGGGTGTACACATGTTCCCCATCCTGAACCCCCGTCCCACCTCCCTCCCCGTTCCATCCAGGCTGGTGCACTGGGTCATCCCAGTGCACCAGCCCCAAGCATCCTGTATCGAACCTGGACTGGCGATAGTTCAAAATTTAAGGAGTCTACATGTAACTATGGGTCTTAAACTTCAAAATCCTTATTTTCCATTTAAAAATGGAAATTTATATATAGGAAAAAACTCATATAAAAAGTATATAAAGTATTATTTCTAGTTTACACTAGCAAACTACACTATAATCACTTCTCAATTAGGTAGGCTCTGAATTCTTGTAAGCCTTTGTTTTTGTTTGTTTCTCTCTGACATTGCTTATCATTTTAGGATTATATTAAACTGGCCATTTCCTTTTTTAGTAAATCTGGTGAGGGAGAAGCTAAAAGCTTCAGGTCTTTATGGATCCCATTTTTCAATTTTCTCTTGATAATCATGCAAATAATCAAGAGTCAGCAGGCATTTGAGCAGAGACCTAGATGTTGAAAGTCAACTGTGCAGATAGCCAGGGAAAGGAATTTCTCCTATAGAGAAATCAGCACATAAATCCAGCCAGAAAACTTTGGATTTGATGCTTACTGGGTAGGGATCTGTTGAAGTTTTTCTCTTTCTAAAGCTCAATGCAGAAAATTATATGTGTATATATGTATACGTACACTCCACCATGTGTGGTTTTCATTTTTTGCCAAATTTATTTTTGAAAATCATGTCTAAACTGGGCCAAATTTTCTTTCAAGAATAATTTTGCCATTTCTTTCAGGAGAACTTAGCACCAAGGTAAAGGAAATTTGAATTATCAGAAAAATTTTAAAAATTAATCATGTGAACCCAACTTGAAGTAGTATAAGTATATTCTGAAGCTTATAGATGAAAATATACATGAAATATATAGATGAATATATATATATGCGCACAGATTGACTACACCAGTGTCACTAGTTTATATGTATATTAATAGTCAGTAAAGCATTGCCTAAAATAACATTTTGTGTTCTTAGCAACTGGAAGAAAATTTTGAAATAGTTTGGATGGCCTGGCCCTATTAAAAGTGGTATCTATGGATGTCTGAGTTTAAAAGCTTCCTTTGTTTGTCTGTAGAAGGCAAATCCATCTACAGTTATCCCTTTGGTTTTAAGACTGTTTCAGATTGCTGCATCGATTGCTCTGTACACTTATTTTTCACCCGTTGAAGAACAATGGGAGAATGAGGCCTTTCCCCCTTCCTCCTGCCTTTTCAGTTTATTCAAAGCTACTGCTGCGTTTCAAACTAAATAAAGGCCAGTAGGAGTTCAGGAGCCCTGTTTAAGTCATTCTATTTGACACTTTGTTCATAATACTTTATATTTCTCTGAAAAGCTGTGAAACAGTTGCCAGTTGGCCTGGCTCACAGAATGTGTTCTCAAAGAAGAATACTGCAACATTACATGTTAGGGATATTTGAGATAGTACATAAAAACATAACATTTGTTACTGTAATCCTTCCATCTAACATTAAATAGACTCTGATTTATTGAAAGAAAAAGCACCCAACTGTAAGGAATTTACTGAATGCGCTGACGATTCCCCACAGTTTTAACAAATATAAACAGTTAAGAGAAATCATGCATGCTGGTTTTCTTTTGAAATAATAGCTAAAAAGTTGAGGTTTTAAAAGGAATTACCTTCTGATTAGAAGGGAAAGGGGCCGAGGAACCATGGAATGAGTTTACATTCATTCCATGTTGTGGAGCAGAGAACCCACTTTCTGGTGAGATTCAGGTTCCATGAAATCTGTGTCAGGTTACATCATATTTTATGACTTGTTTTGAATACAGATTGTTTTAAGGTTTTTTGAAGCATGTGACTTTAAAATTTTGTATTTTCTTAATTTGATTTTGTTGTTGTTGGGCCGTAAATTTTATTTTCACCCATGAAACCTCTCTAAGAGTAGAAATCCACAGGGAGAGAGATTACTCAGTGAATTAATGCTTTTTTTTATGGGCCAAGGCTTTATTTTCCTAACTACTCTTTTAAGATTTATAAGTGAAAACGGAAAATGCTAGGAGCTTATGAAAAAAATTTTCATATAGTGCTTCCAGGTGAACAAAACAATTATCATATATTTTCATATGAATATGTTTTTATTAATGATAATCAAGTGTATTTAAAATTTTGTTGGGACCAAAGTATATTTATGTACCCTGCATGGGTATATTAGATCGATCCATAATTTTGATAATTATTTTGATTTTTAAGTGATTTTTTTCATAAAGGTCATGTAACATATGATAGAAATTTGAAAAATAGAGAAAAAGAATTCACCACTCTAGTATACTCACTATTAACATATCAGTGTCTTGTTGCTCTTTGATCTTTCCCCTATTTGAGTAACTTAAAAAAGAATCGTAATATGGGGATAATTTGATATCCCGTGTTTTTTTCCATTTAACTTTTCAAACCATTCTCAAGTTAATAAGTAGTTTTATAGCATGTATTAAGTAAAAGAAAGTGAAAGTGTTAGCTGTTCAGTCATGTCTGACTCTTTGCAACTCATGGACTGTAGCCTGCCAAGCTCCTCTGTCCATGGAATTCTCCAGGCAAGAATACTGAAGTGGGTTCCCATTCCCTTCTCCAGGGGATCTTCCCAACCCAGGGATCAAACCCAAGTCTTCTGCATTTCAGGCAGATTCTTTACCATCTGAGCCACCAGGGAATCCCAACATTTATTAACTATGTAATATTTGCTTAAATATCCTCCACCTATTAGATACCAAAGCTGGTTTTGTTTGGGTTTGGAATTCTTTAAAAATATATCCCTATGCTATAATTTGTTAATGATATTCATCTGGAATATATATTTTTCCATATTTTGGACCTTTTCTGAAGATAGAATCACTAGGTTAAAGGACATCAATATATTCAATATTTGGTACATATTGCCAATTTGTTTTCCTAAAAGATTGAAACAATTTATCACCAGAATAGCTTGAAAAACTATTTCTGTATGATCAGTTCTTATTATTTAGCATTTCAAGTATTTTTTAATGCTTATTTAATAATTTAAATTTAAATAATTTAATAACAAAATACTTTGTTTTTATATTTTGAATTGAGTATATTTTTTAAAATATGTACTTTAAAAGAAAGCTGAACATATTTTCAGTCCCTTTTACCCAATACTTTGGGGCAAACCAGTTTAAAGCCAGTAGGAAGTGAAAGAAACAATTATATTTAAAATGCATATATAAGTAAGTATTATCTCTTCAAAAATATTTCTTAAATATTGTAATATGTTACTGTTATTAAAAATGGGTGATAAATTCATGCATGTCTATTATACCATTATCTTTAATTTTTAAATGTTGGAAATAGTTCATGATTAAAAGTAAATAAAACCGATTCAAATGTATTCTTTTTAATGGCTGAGTAATACTCCGTTGTGTATATGTACCACAGCTTTCTTACATTTGAATCAGTTCTAATGAGGTGGATGAAACTGGAGCCTATTATACAGAGTGAAGTAAGCCAGAAGGAAAAACATAAATACAGTATACTAACGCATATATATGGAATTTAGAAAGATGGTAACAATAACCCGGTGTATGAGACAGCAAAAGAGACACTGATGTATAGAACAGTCTTATGGACTCTGTGGGAGAGGGAGAGGGTGGGAAGATTTGGGAGAATGACATTGAAACATGTAAAATATCATGTAAGAAACGAGTTGCCAGTCCAGGTTCGATGCACGATACTGGATGCTTGGGGCTAGTGCACTGGGACGACCCAGAGGGATGGTATGGGGAGGGAGGAGGGAGGAGGGTTCAGGATGGGGAACACATGTATACCTGTGGCGGATTCATTTTGATATTTGGAAAAACTAATACAATTATGTAAAAGTTAAAAATAAAATAAAATAAAAAAAAAAAAAGTAAATAAAACCTAACAAGGGAACAGAAGGACTCTAACATCAGATTTCTGGAGCTGCTTACGCATCTACGTTTGCCCCTGCAATCTCTAAGGATGTGACTGTTGCGTTTTCATTTTTATCCTCACATAAAAGTTACAGTTTGAATAAATGGTTTACTAAGCAAAGTTTGGGTTACTATTTCTCAAAATGGTTAGCTTTTTTAAATTGGAAAATTTAAACATCCCTGCTGCAAATTACCTTCTTCGTTAATGTCAGATAAGAGAAATATTTATGTAAACATTTATATAATGTGGAAAAAATACAGTTATAGCCAACAAGATGACAGGCAGCTGACCACTTGAATTTTTCTCTTACATAAATAACCACGTATCACTATTTAGGACATTTTACAAAGCATTGAAGAGAGAATTAATTAGGAAGTTATACACTTCGTAGGCTGGTATATAAGTAATGTGATTTATGAATTAAGGGTAATTAAGTCATTTATTTTATTTCAGTTCAGTTCAGTCACTCAGTCATGTCCGACTCTTTGCGACCCCATGGACTGCAGCACACCAGGCCTCCCTGTCCATCACCAACTCCCAGAGTTTACCCAAACTCAAGTCCATTGATTCGGTCATCCAACCATCTTATCCTCTGTCGTCCCCTTCTCCTCCTGCCCTCAATCTTTCCCAGCATCAGAGTCTTTTCCAATGAGTCAGCTCCTCACATCAGGTGGCCAAAGTATTGGAGTTTCAGCCTCAACATCAGTCCTTCCAGTGAACATTCAAGACTTATATTCTTTAGGATGGACTGGTTGGATCTCCATGCAGTCCACGGGACTCTCAAGAGTCTTCTCCAACACCACGAAGCATCAATTCTTTGGTGCTCAGCTTTCTTTATAGTCCAACTCTCAAATCTATACATGACCAATGGAAAAACCAAAAGATAGCCTTGACTAGACGGACCTTTGATGGCAAAGTAATGTCTCTGCTTTTTAATATGCTCTCTAGGTTGGTCATAACTTTCCTTCCAAGGAGTAAGCGTCTTTTTATTTAATGGCTGCAGTCACCATCTGCAGTGATTTTGGAGCCCAAAAAAATAAAGTCAGCCACTGTTTCCACTGTTTCCCCATGTAATTGCCATGCAGTGATGGGACCAGATGCCATGATCTTCATTTTCTGAATGTTGAGCTTTAAGCCAACTTTATCACTCTCCTCTTTCACTTTCATCAAGAGGCTCTTTAGTTCTTCTTCACTTTCTGCCATAAGGGTGTGTCATCTGCATATGTGAGGCTGTTGATATTTCTGGCAATCTTGATTCCAGCTTGTGCTTCTTCCAGCCCAGCGTTTCTCATGATGTACTCTGCATAGAAGTTAAACAAGCAGGGTGACAATATACAGCCTTGACGTACTCCTTCCCCTATTTGGAACCAGTCTATTGTTTCATGTCCAGTTCTGTTGCTTCCTGACCTGCATACAGGTTTCTCAAGAGGCAGGTCAGGTGGTCTGGTATTCCGATCTCTTTCAGAATTCTCTGCAGTTTATTTTGATCCACACTGTCAAAGGCTTTGGCATAGTCAATAAAGCAGAAGTAGATGTTTTTCTGGAACTCTCTTGCTTTTTCGATGATCCAGCAGATGTTGGCAATTTGATCTCTGGTTCCTCTGCCTTTTCTAAAACCAGCTTGAACATCAGGAAGTTCACGGTTCACATATTGCTGAAGCCTGGCTTGGAGAATTTTGAGCGTTACCTTGCTAGTGTGTGAGATGAGTGCAATTGTGTGGTAGTTTGAGCTTTATTTGGGATCGCCTTTCTTTGGGATTGGAATGAAAACTTGACCTTTTCCAGTCCTGTGGCCACTGCTGAGTTTTCCAGATTTGCTGGCGTATTGAGTGCAGCACTTTCACAGCATCATCTTTTAGGATTTGAAATAACTCAACTGAAATTCCATAACCTCCACTAGCTTTGTTTGTAGTGATGCTTCCTAAGGCCCACTTGACTTCACATTCCAGGATGTCTGGCTCTAGGTGAGTAATCACACCATCGTGATTATCTGGGTCTTGAAGATCTTTTTTGTATAGTTCTTCTGTGTATTCTTGCCACCTCTTCTTAATATCTTCTTCTTCTGTTAGGTCCATACCATTTCTGTCCTTTATTGTGCCCATCTTTGCATGAAATGTTCCCTTGGTATCTCTAATTTTCTTGAAGAGATCTCTAGTCTTTCCCATTCTATTGTTTTCCTCTGTTTTTTTGCATTGATCACTGAGGAAGGCTTTCTTATCTCTCCTTGCTATTCTTTGGAACTCTGCATTCAAATGGGTATATCTTTCCTTTTCTCCTTTGCTTTTCACCTCTCTTCTTTTCACAGCTATTCGTAAGGCCTCCTCAGACAGCCATTTTGGTTTTTGCATTTCTTTTTCTTGAGGATGGTCTTGATCCCTGTCTCCTATACAATGTCACGCACCTCCATCCATAGTTCATCAGGCACTCTATCAGATCTAGTCCCTTAAATCTATTTCTCACTTCTACTGTATAATCATAAGGGATTTGATTTAGGTCATACCTGAATGGTCAGTGGTTTTCCCCACTTTCTTCAATTTAAGTCTGAATTTGGCAATAAGGAGTTCATGATCCAAGCTACAGTCTGCTCCCGGTCCTGATTTTGCTGACTGTATAGAGCTTCTCCATCTTTGGCTGCAAAGAATATAATCAGTCTGATTTCAGTGTTGGCCGTCTGGTGATGTCCATGTGTAGAGTCTTCTCTTTTTTGTTATTTCAATGTCAACATATTTCCTATTTGTAGGAGGCAGGACACTTCTCTCTTTTTGTTTTTTTTAAAGAAATGCCAAGACGTGAACAGGGAGTGCTGAGTTCTAATATGCCATCTTATTTTATTCATAAAATGCCTTTGTATATAGTGCTCTGTCTTTCTTTGTGGTGTTTGCACAGCAATAATAATAGCAATACTACCTACATGTACTGATATTAATTACATATTACTCTCCATTGCCGTTGTGCAGTTTTATTAGTTATCTCATCAAATCCTCACATGTGATACTAAGGTGCTAAGTTCCAGTGTGCCATCCAGATCTTAATTATTAAATGCTTTTTGATGAAGCTAAGATGTTTCACAGGAGGAGAAGGGGGCGGCAGAGGATGAGATGGTTGGATGGCATCATTGACTCAGTGAACATGAGTTTGAGCAAACTCCAGGAGACGGTGAAGAACAGGGAAGCCTGATGTGCTGCAGTTCATGGAGTCACAAAGAGTTGAATGCGACTTAGTGATGGAACAACAGCAACAGTCATAATAAAATGATAGGTTCAATAGTGTGTGAGTTACATTTATTGTCTCATTTAAATCTCTAAGGAAAGTTGTAAGAAAGATACAGAAACAGCTTCAGAGAGGCTAAGTAACTGGGCCAAAAGGCAGGCAGGGAAAAGTGAATTATATTCATCCATAATTTATTATGAATTTGAAATTAAAGGAATTTACTTGTCAAGATATTTCCCTTCAGATATTTTATTCTCTTAAATCCTATAAAAGGCTGCTCTGGGGAAAAAATTTATTGATTCACGGAAATGATTAATTTCCTCCTGTTCATATCAAATTAGCACAAATCTCTGTCTATGAGTTCTTATATCTGAGCTACAGCTGTGTAGCTTATGGTTGCTAAGGAAAGAATTTAGAATATTAACGTTGGATTTTCTAGATAACCCTGCAGTTCTCTGGCACTTCACGTGCCACTGCAAACGTATGTTCAGGGGCTGGTGACTGCTTTTAGATAGTGCCTCTTATAGAGGATAAAATAGCTTTTCCTTGACCACTGATCACCCACTTTAACTCTCCAGATTGCCTGACATCACTAAGTTTGATGCAGTAGTTATCACTGCTACTGTTTTCTTGAAATGCCAAAATCTAGACATTAGTTGTGAGGAGAGCCTGATTGTTTGGTGGCAGATATTTTCTAGGATATAAACTGTATTGCATCCATGACCCATTTTTTATGACTAATAGCTTTGATGTTGATTAGCTGCCCAAGATTAAATGTATAATGTTAGTACATACAGCATTTCATTAAAAATCATGTCCTAATTTTAATATGTGATGGTTTAGTTGCTAAGTCGTATCTGACTCTTGCGACCCCATGGAGTATAGCCTGCCAGGCTCCTCTGTCCATGGGATTCTCCAGGCAAGAATACTGGAGTGGATTGCCATTTCCTTCTCCAGGGTATCTTCCTGACCCAGGATCAAACCCAGGTGTCCTGAACTGCAGGCAGGTTCTTTTCTGACTGAGCTATGAGGGAATCCCCATTTTAAAAAAATATAGAATACCAAATAAATACATATAAACAAAATAATATAGAATAACAAATATTATATATTCCCTTGTTGTTATTCTTATAAATAGTAGAATAGAATAACAATAAGTGAATATTTCAACATGTAAATGTTCAGGTACCATGGCATTAAAAGACAAGAAGAAGCAATCAGATTTTTGAACCCATTTAAAATGGGCTCACAAATTTGAATTTAGGAAACCATGAAGGGAAGCTTAAATATTATCAATACCTATCCTTTTATTTGAAGACAAAATATTATATTTATATGTATGTATGTATGCTTATAAATGTATGCATATATACATATGAATACATGTGATTATATTGCTAGAAAATTCAGGATACATTAAAACCACACATAAATCTTTGAAACATATATAAAATGGAGTTAGAGTCTAAATCAATCAATCTTTCTCAGTTTATTCTATAGTTATATAGTAATTAGAAAATTATCTATTAAAAGCATGCAAACAATATTTTGTGTTTATATATAAGATGAAGTTAGGTTCCGTGTTCATATATTTATAAATAGACTCTCTAATAGTCTAGTGTATTAGAAAATAATATGGATGGGACCTAATACTCTTCTGAGCAAAATGTCTGAAACATTGAAGAACAACCCAAACTGTCAGCATCAACCACCTTTTTGACTGCCAAACATCCCCTTACCAAAGAAATTCTGAAACATCTCCAAGGGGCTGAGAGTCCATGTGGAGAGCCTCTGACAGAGATGCGGGCTTCTGAGAGGATTTCTAGTGAGCTGTGTAGACACAGAAGAGTGGAGTAAAACTCTGCCCATTTTCTGTGTGGATACCAATGGGGCCAGTGTTTCTAAAGGATTTAAAGCTTTCTATGATGGTTCATTTCCTTTCCTTTTCATTTCATTTCCAGCTTTAAAAATTGTTTTTTATTTCTGCTGTAAACTCAACTTAGAATTCCAGGCAGGGTACACGTTTTGCTGGTGGCAGCAGTCAGTAGGCGAATCGACAGTTTGGAGAGGTATGGGGAAAGATCTGCATCCCAGTGCATAAGCAGCATCTTCACTTGCTTGCCCTCATGGACTGCTCCAACATAGATCCCTCTGCTGTCCCCAAGGACCTTCTCGTAGTCTCTGCATCTCAGTGAATGGTGGCGCCAACCTTGTAGCTGCTCAAGTCAAGAATCTGACCTCATTCTCTCACACCCCACATATCATCAGTCATAATCTTCTGTAGATTGTACCATCAAAATATCTTCAGAATTTGACTATATCTCAGCACCCCCACTGTCACTAATCTGGATCAGGACATCAACATCTTTTTCTCTCCAAGACTTTTTCCACAACCTCCTGATGGTTTCTTACTCTTCACGGTGTCTTGACCCAGCAGCCAGAAGGAGACTGTTTAAACATAAGGAAGATTACATACTCCCTGCTCGAAATCCTCCATGTCTCCCTTCTCACACAGAGCAAAAGCTAGTCCTTACAGTGACTATATGACGCATCACACTCTGCTCACACTTCCACCCCATTGTCCCTCTGACCTAATTTTCCACTCCCTTCACCCTCTTCCAGCCACCCTGCCGTCCTTGCTATGCTTCAGAAGCACCAGGCGTGTTCTCTTCTCAGGGTCTCCATACCTGCTCTTCCTTTTGTCTGAAATATGCATTCCCCAGATACCTGCACACCCAGCTCTCTCCCTTCATGTCTTCGAACAAAATTCAGCTTCTCAGTAATCACTTTCTCCTACCTTATACCCTTTATAGGCTTTGTTTTTTTGTTTTTTGTTTTTTTCTCCATAGCACCATATTGCTAGCACTATTTAAAATAGTGGATACATTTTGCATCGTGAGAGCAGGGGTTTTGATCTGTTTTTTTCCTTGAGATACCTTGAACATTTAAAAGCAGTGCTGGGCACTGTTCAGGACTGAATGGACAGTTGATGAGTGAATTAATGTCATTTTACTTTACTCCTTATATGCACTTTTAGTGAGACTCCATCACAGGCTCTGTACAACATGGTCGTTTTTCTCATGAAACCCACGTAAGGGAACACAGAGGTTACGCGGGAAGGTGACAAAACACTGTTGCGCTTCAGTAGGGCTTTGCATAGAGTATTATAGATGAGTTCATGGTAAAGGGGGTATCTCCATTCATCTTGGGGAACCAGGGAGAGCTATGTTATCGAGAATTCCTGGGTGGACTTTGATATAAGGAAAGGTATCCAGGGGTGAGAATATAACACTTAAAGGACAGGACACAGAGCCAGGAAATGAGTATTGTGTAGTGGAGCCACAAGTATTTTGTGGTTCCTTTAGAGTAAGGTTCACAGAAGGAAGTGGTGAAAGGTGGGGTAACAGATAAAAACAGAAGCCTGGGCCTTGCATGCAATGTTAAGAAATGTGGATTTCATCCTCCAGACTGAAAGTTGTAAACAAGGGAATGGTGTGGTATCCAATTTATATCAATATTTTAGGTTGGTTGCTGTTGATCATATGAAGGTAGTTGTAGACATCTAGAAGGAAATGATGATTGTTTGAGCTAAGGTAATGGTCAAAGGCTGGAGAAGAGGAGAAGGGCTCGATAAATATCCTGGGGCTGAAACTGTCTGATCTTGATAGATAGCTGGAAGTGAGAAGAGGCTAATAACTAGATATTTAGCTTAAGTACCTAAATAGATGGTGATGATACCATAAAAAGTGACAGTGTTAGCTGCTCAGTCATGTGTGACTCAGCAACCCCATGGACTGTAGCCTGCCAGGCTCCTCTGTCCATGGGATTTTCCAGGCAAGAATACTGGAGTGGTTTGCCATTCCCTTCTCCAGGGGATTTTCCTGACAAAGAGATTGAGCCCGGGTCTGCTGCATCACAGGCAAATTCTTTACCATCTGGATCATGGTACCCAGATATCATAAACTGAGATAAAGTAATGGAGATTAGAGTTATTTTTATTGTTGTTGGGCTAGGGAACCTTGCAGTGATTATGAGTTTGGTTTTGCTTATTTGACTTTGAGATGGCTGTAAGGCATACAGGTGTATTCAGATTCAGATCAGTCGCTCAGTCGTGTCCGACTCTTTGTGACCCCATGAACCGCAGCACGCCAGGCCTCCC
>NW_011495034.1:5840291-5878123 GCF_000754665.1 Bison bison bison | reverse complement strand
TCAGTGATGCCATCCAGCCATCTCATCCTCTGTCGTCCCCTTCTCCTCCTGCCCCCAATCCCTCCCAGCATCAGAGTCTTTTTCCAGTGAGTCAACTCTTCGCATGAGATGGCCAAAGTACTGGATATGACCCCCAAATAGTTGCTATCTGACTCTGCAGCTCAGGAGTGAGGTCTACAGTGGTAATTTAAAAATGAAATCCAGTGGAGGGAAGTTGAAACCGTTTGAGTATGGAAGAGACTACGCAAAGAGTGTATGCAAAGTGGTGATTCATGGATGGAATTAAGAGAAAAGTGAATGAATAGGAACCTAAGAGAGAAAGGAGCATCTGGAGAAAAAAGGTGTCATTGAAGCAAAAGTATATCAAAGGTCAGAGAGAAGTAGTGACCAACTGATTAAATGACACTGAGAAATACAATAAAATAAGAATTAAAAATGTATTCGTTGGATTTGGCAATTAGAGGGCATGGATAATACTTGTTCTTTTAATAAATAATGCATATTGAGAACACGCTATGTGACAGGATCTGTGCAACTCCCTCTAATAAAATAACAAACAAGATGTATGTGATATGGGCCCTTTCAGATCTTATCAACTGGGAGAGTAGAGAGTTTGAGCAGAGAGATACATACAACTAAGAGAAACACTGTGATAGGGCCAGTATAGGTCGCTTCTCATTTTATGGATGTTGTTGTTGTTCAGTCTCTCAATTGTGTCCAACTCTTTGTGACTTCATGGATTGCAGCACGCCAAGCTTCTCTGTCCTTCACTATCTTCCGAAGTTTGTTCAAATTCATGTCCATTGAGGCGGTGATATTATCCAGTCATCTCACTTCATGTATCATTTCATGGATACGGTGCCCTGAATATACTGTTCTGGGAATGGTCTCCCTACCTCTCAGTCTTCTTAACTGGTGAACTTAACTTGTTCTTCATTTCTCAAATCAACCGACACTTCTTAGACAAGCCTCTTCTGACCCTTAGATCAGATCAAGCTCCTTCTGTTGAGTACTCTCTTCATGCCTTCTCCTTCTCCTTCATAGCATTTATCATAGCTTATGAGTATCTGTTTAGTTGTACAATTTATCACGTCCATCAGTTGGACCGTAAAGAAGGCAGAGTGCCAAAGAATCAATGCCTTCGAACTAATACTGGAGAAGACTCCTGAGAGTCCCTTGGACAGCACGGAGATCAAACCAGTCAATCCTAAAGGAAATCCACCTTGAATATTCATTGGAAGGACTGATGCTGAAGCTGAGACTCCAATATTTTGGTCACCTGATGTGAACAGCTGACTCATTGAAAAAGTCCCTGATGCTGGGAAACATTGAGGGCAGAAGAAGAGGGCATCAGAGGATGAGATGGCTGCATGGCATCACCAATGCAATGAACATGAACTTGGGCAAACTTTAGGAGATAAATAGTGAGGGACAGGAAGGCCTGGCATGCTGCAGTCCATGGGGTCAAAAGCTGGGCATGACTAGGTGACTGAACAACAGCAACAACATTAGACTACAAGCTCCTTAAGGGCAGAAGCCATGTTGGCTTTTATCAGTGAGCAAATAAATATTTATTGAATTAATGAATGAATAACTATTTCCTGGAGTTGATCTGGATGTTTCAGTAACATGGGATTGCAGTCAACTGAGGAAGAATTAAGAAGTGAGTAAGAAAAGCAGTGAGAATAGACTATACTTTTAAGAATCTTAGTGAAAATGGAAGAGTGAAGGTAATCATTGGCCAGAAGGTCATGTGGAATTAAAGGAAGGATTTATTAGGATCGGGAGACTTGTGAACTATTAGCAGGCTAAGTGGTGCACAGCCACAGAAGGGAAGGGGTAAAGATGAATGAGAAGGAGGGGAAAACAGACATCTGGAAATTTCTGAGGACACGGGTTATGGAATCAAGGGAAGTATGGTCAAGAAGAAGGAAGAAACTTAGGGGCTAATTTGTAGTACAGCTCTACTCTGAGGAGTAAGAATTGGACAGTCTTCTCACTCTTCTTCAAAGAATGTGTCATCATAAATCAATCATAAGACTGAATTACACGGAGGAGGGTTCAGGATGGGGAACACATGTATACCTGTGGTGGATTCATATTGATATTTGGCAAAACTAATACAATTATGTAAAGTTTAAAAGTAAAAAAAAAAAAAAAAAAACTGAATTACATATGAAATTCCCTATAAGAAAGAAAACCAGTACATTCAGTTCAGTTCAGTCACTCAGTCGTGTACAACTCTTTGCTGCCCCATGGACTGCAGCACTCCAGGCCTCCCTGTCCATCGCCAACTCCCGGAGTTCACTCAAACTCATGTCCAGTGTAAGAGGGTTCCCTTTTCTCCACACCCTCTCCAGCATTTATTATTTGTAGACTTTTGGATCGCAGCCATTCTGACTGGTGTGAAATGGTACCTCATAGTGGTCTTGATTTGCATTTCTCTGATAATGAGTGATGTTGAGCATCTTTTCATGTGTTTGTTAGCCATCTGTATGTCTTCTTTGGAGAAATGTCTAGTTAGTTCTTTGGCCCATTTTTTGATTGGGTCATTTATTTTTCTGGAGTTAAGCTGTAGGAGTTGCTTGTATATTTTTGAGATTAGTTGTTTGTCAGTTGCTTCATTTGCTATTATTTTCTCCCATTGTGAAGGCTGTCTTTTCACCTTGCTGATAGTTTCCTTTGATGTGCAGAAGCTTTTAAGGTTAATTAGGTCCCATTTGTTTATTTTTGCTTTTATTTCCGATATTCTGGGAGGTGGGTCATAGAGGATCCTGCTGTGATGTATGTCAGAGAGTGTTTTGCCTATGTTCTCCTCTAGGAGTTTTATAGTTTCTGGTCTTACGTTTAGATCTTTAATCCATTTTGAGTTTATTTTTGTGTATGGTGTTAGAAAGTGTTCTAGTTTCATTCTTTTACAAGTGGTTGACCAGTTTTCCCAGCACCACTTGTTAAAGAGATTGTCTTTAATCCATTGTATATTCTTGCCTCCTTTGTCAAAGATAAGGTGTCCATAGGTGTGTGGGTTTATCTCTGGGCTTTCTATTTTGTTCCATTGATCTATATTTCTGTCTTTGTGCCAGTACCATACTGTCTTGATAACTGTGGCTTTGTAGTAGAGCCTGAAGTCAGGCAGGTTGATTCCTCCAGTTCCATTCTTCTTTCTCAAGCTCTAGTACAGCCACTATGGAGAACAGTGTGGAGATTCCTTAAAAAACTGGAAATAGAACTGCCTTATGATCCAGCAATCCCACTGCTGGGCATACACACTGAGGAAACCAGAAGGGAAAGAGACACGTGTACCCCAGTGTTCATCGCAGCACTGTTTATAATAGCCAGGACATGGAAGCAACCTAGATGTCCATCAGCAGATGAATGGATAAGAAAGCAGTGGTACATATACACAATGGAGTATTACTCAGCCATTAAAAAGAATTCATTTGAATCAGTTCTAATGAGGTGGATGAAACTGGAGCCTATTATACAGAGTGAAGTAAGCCAGAAGGAAAAACACCAATACAGTATACTAATGCATATATATGGAATTTAGAAAGATGATAACAATGACCCTGTGTTCGAGACAGCAAAAGAGACACTGATGTATGGAACACTCTTATGGACTCTGTGGGAGAGGGAGAGGGTGGGAAGATTTGGGAGAATGGCATTGAAACATGTAAAATATCATGTATGAAATGAGATGCCAGTCCAGGTTCAATGCACGATACTGGATGCTTGGGGCTAGTGCACTGGGACGACCCAGAGGGATGGTATGGGGAGGGAGGAGGGAGGAGGGTTCAGGATGGGGAGCACATGTATACCTGTGATGGATTCATTTTGATATTTGGCAAAACTAATACAATTATGTAAAGTTTAAAAAAAAACAAAACAAAAACTCATGTCCATTGAGTCGGTGATGCCATCCAGCCATCTCATCCTCTGTTGTCCCCTTCTCCTCCTGCCTTCAATCTTTCCCAGCATCAGGGTCTTTTCCAGTGAATCAGCTCTTCGCATCAGGTGGCCAAAGTACATTACATTAGAGGACAATTGAAGGTAGAGTATGGCTTTAAAAAAACTAACATGGCAGGAGACACCAAATGATTTTGAAATCAACATCTTATTTATTTTTTACAGAATAGTTTACCAAATAGAGTCAACCACAGTTGACACTACAGGATTCCTGCTGCTTAGCTACCCTTTCCCTATCTTTCTATTCCAGTTTTTCATAGTTACATTTTAGTTCTTTTGATTATCTCTCACCTTTAAATACTGTATAGAGACTTCTGTCCCGTGTCTAACAGTTTTAGGTATATATGAGGATCTAGTCGTCCTGCAATTCTTGCTGCTTCTGTTTCCCATTTTCTGTAAGCTGTAACTTTTGTTTTTATATCGTCAAATTTAATAACCTCCACACTCTATTCTAATGTTTACTACTTTTTTCCCTAAAGAACGATTCTAATATTTGAAAACCAGTTGAGTGTTTACATATCAAGAACATATAATTACGGAACAAGGATTACAGTTCCCTGTCTATGGAATCCCAACTTCTAGGAAACATGCCCCTTGCATCTTTGTGCACTCTGTTAACTCAGTTATGCTCTAGTGTGTTATGCCTCATATTTGAACCTTCCATGCCCTTTGTTTTGTTTTGCTTTTCCTGAAAGTCCTTACTGTTTTTCTTCCTTCCTTATTGGGAATAGAAGTATCTACTTTATTTATCATGTTATTTAATATTTAGTTCCTCATAAATTTTTATTGCTTGTTGTATATTCCATTGTTATTTTTTGAAGACATTCTTGAAACCAGCTGACTTCCTGTTCTAAATTGGACTGATTGCTTTGGAACCCATTCGCTGAGATTTCTTACACCTTTTTTGTATGTGGTAACATTGTCCTTCTTGACTTGCACATTCACTTAATGAAGTGCTTCCTTAAGTCATGGCCCCAGAAAAGGCACAGAGGAGTCTTAGCATGTCTAGAATTGTTTCATTTTTGCCCTTATTATTGTTTATTTCACAATTGGGCAAGTAATTCTAGCTACATGCTTTTAATCAGGTCTTTGAAGGCGTTGCATATATGTTTGCTTTTAAAAAATCCCTGTGTTGGGGCGTCCTTGGTGGCTCAATGTTAGAGAATCTGCCTGCCAATTCAGGAGACGTGGGTTCCATCCCTGATCCGAGAAGATCCCACATGCCACATAACAGCTAAGCCCATGTGCCACAACTGTTGATCCTGTGCTCTGGAGCCCGGGAGCTGCAATTACTGAGCCCACGTGCTGGAACTACGGAAGCCTGTGTGCCCTGGAGCCCACGCCCTTCTCCCCAACAAGAGAAGCTGCTGCAATGAGAAGCCGGAACACCGCACCTAGAGAGTAGCCCCCACACACCACAATGAAAGAAAACCCACACAGCAGCGAAGACCCAGCACAGCCAAAAATAACATTATTAAAAAAAAAAAAAAAATCCCTGTGTTGTGGAGAATTAGAATAGTGAGATAAGTTAGGAACGAAGAGTTAGTCATCGGATCTCCAAAACCTCTCATAATTATTGTTTCTAATTCATCCCTCCCAATATCAAAGCCACGGAGGCAAATGCATATATTAAAATAATTTTATACATAGACTAAATCTCACTGGGAACAGTAATAGATAACAGTTAATTTAGTTATCATTTCCCACTTAAAGGATAAAATAAATCTTCAATTTTTGGTGAAAGTGGAGATAAATACTTGTAGGCAGATGTGTACTGATTTAGTTATAAAATAGGTTGGATATTTAGCAGTACATTTATTGTTATTTTTCCACCTTAGAATTAAGCAGAATCTGTATGAAAATAAACAGCTGAATTCTAGTTCAATAGAACTGGAATTTAAGATAGTTTGTGGGCATTTTATTAAACTAAATGTAAACAGCTTGAAGAGGGGAGTAGATACATTGATTAATGTCTTATTCCAGGTGTTTGTATGTCCTGTAAAGAATGTCATAGGCTCAGAGGTGGTCCATGTTGTCATTTCGATCTACTGCTACTGTGTGGACTTAATATCAAACTCATATTAAAGAAATATCTGGCATATCCTGAATATTTTATCTTATGACTTGTAAATATACAGATATATAAGCAACATGTAGTGTTTAAATATTCAGCTCCTTATGTATCAGCCATCTTTATTTGATATAGATGTAGAGAAGAAACCCTGTCTGTGGTAACAAATCAAATGATGTTTGTGACTTATGGGCAGTCAGTTTAATCTAGTGGATTAGAAATATCTCATCTGTCTTAACTCTGTCTGCATCTCTTAATTAAATACAAAGTTTTGATGCTGAATTACACTTGGGCAATTAGTTTGTTTTTTAGCAGAGATAAATTGATGAATGTTTTGAAGCTATAATAAAAATGTTTTTAAAGCTTCACTGAGAAATAAAATGGACTTTACATAAATGTAATTTAAACCAACTTTTAAAAGCTTTGATGTTTTGAAAAGAGTGACCTTTAAAGATATATTCAGGAAACTCATTTAGCAGATTAAATTTATCATCCTCTGGGTGTTAGAAGTTCAAAATTATAACTTGCTTATTAGCAAATGTGAAAAGTCCTGTCTCTTGTTACAAGTTAACTTGCATTATGTCAGTGCATTTCTCTTTTAGCCTGAAGTTATAAAATATTCATATATAATCAAGATATATTTGCAGTAGTATTAGAGGATTCACTCTGTACCTGACAGAAGTTCTGAAACCATTTTTCATGATTAAGTCATTGCTGTTATGTGTGTAAAATATTCAAATTACTCTATAGAACCATATAACCCTGCAACATACAGGGTTCCCATAGAGTATTATCAGAGCTTAGAATTTTATCACATCCTGTGTAGACATATTATTGGACTAACTGTACTTTAGTAGCCTGCTGTGTTTTGAGTGTTATTTTTGAAATAAGGAAAGACTTAAAATAGGCTAGAAATTACAGTCTTCGGTATTTAAATGAATAATGAGTATACCACATAAAGATTTTAGAACACAATAAAAAGTATTACAAACAGATGTAAAAGAGCAGTGAAAATTGAATATGAAATTTTGAGGCAAATGAACTGTCAGCAACAAGTTTAATTTATTAGAACAAGTTTCCTGTCAGAAAAAGTTTGAATATTATTTTAAAGGAAGAATGTGGATTAGTCCGGAGAGCAACTAAGCCAAGCAGAAAGACTCAGACATGCCTCGTGCAGGAGGCACACATGATGACACTGTCAGCAAAGAATATGACTGACCCTCTGGTCTTATCTTTAAGTTTATGATAAGAGGGTGCTTACCTCCCTGGGTAGCTTAAATGGTAAAGACCCTGCCTGCAATGTGAGAGACCTGGGTTCAATCCCTGGGTTGCAAAGAATCCCCTGGAGAACGCATGGCAACCTACTCTAGTATTCTTGCCTGGAGAAGTCCATGGACAGAGGAGCCTGACGGGCTACAGTCCATGGGGTCACAAAGAGTTGAGCACAACTGAGCAACGAACACTTTCACTTTCATCTTAGCATAATAACAAAATAGACATGAATCAAATCCTTTCTCCATTCATTCAAGCAGAGTACTTTTCTGAGCTCTGGTTATGAATAAACATGCCAGTCTTATGGTTGGTCATGAGGGTAAAGATGCTATGTATGTACAAAGTTTGGTATATAATAGGCTCTAAGCAAATATTAGCCCTTCTCCCTTTATAGGTCACATACAACACTATGGTATGTGGCTAGGAAATCTGTTAAGATTTATTATCTCCATATCAAGATCAAATACAATATACAGTCCAAAGGTTGAGGATGTGAAGAAGTAACCTTTATTTTGGATGCTTAGCAGTTGTCTCTGAACATGTTTTCTCCTAATGCTCAGGTGGTTTAAAGGATGAGAAATAATTCAAGGGTTAAGTAGGGCCTTGCCCTACATCGTTCCTAAATGCCATCTGCTCTGCTAAGTGGATGCAGTCACAGCAGTTGTTCATCAGGCTTATTCATAGAAACAGGCCCTACGGGGCCATCAGGGGAGAAGTTACCAGGAAGCTGCAGAGCTTAAGCTGCAGAGATCCTCACCTGCATGGGACCCTTTGTAGGCATCCAATTTGTAATTTGCATGCTTCTCCTTTAAGTGTGTGTGTGCTCAGTCATCTACAACTCTTTGCAACTTCATGGACTGTAGCCCACCAGTCTCTTCTGTCCATGGCATTTTCCAGGCAAGAATACTGGAGTGGGTTGCCATTTTCTTCTCCTAGAGATCCTCCTGACCCAGGGATCAAACCTGCACCTCCTGCATTGACAGGTGAACTCTTTACACTGCACCCCCTGAGCCCCTCTAATTAGATAACCAGGCTCCACAAAACCTGGGTCCACTCTCAAAGGACTGTCAGGTAAAAGGGGGAAAAAATTAATACAATTGAAAAAGATGAGGTGGCCAATAGCAGGAAAAGCAAGTTTGGCTTCTGTTGACCAAGTAATGATTGGTAGTTACCTTTGACCACTGATGCCCATATGCCCTTGACCATAGCAAGTCCTTGCCTGTCCAGGAAGGTACTCTCTAGTCTAGCATCAGTCTAAGAATCATCCATGTGAAGAAGTGATAAAGGAGATCACCTGGCAATCAGGGAATGCCAGTTACACTGCCCAGGTATTTGGTTCCTCACAGTTTTAGGTGAGTGAAGGGGGAGGGATAAATGGAACCAGTATTGTACTGATCTGACTCAGTATGTGCCTCCAAAATGGGTTAGTCCCTGTATGTATATTATCACATTTTTATTCTCATGAGTAATATAAGTAAGTAGTATCATCTAAATTGTAGCCTGGGAGATAAGGAGTAATCTCAGTATTTACCTGTAACTTGACAGCAACAACTTCTGTATTTTCCTGTTAACTTGACGACGACAACAGTTGTGCAGGTAGCATTGTATACACAGTCCTGTTCAGGCGTTTGCAACTAACATGAGAGCTGGGAACTAAAACGGTATTGCAAATACACTTATACCTACTGGGGCTTTCCTGGTGGCTCAGCTGGTAAAGAATCCGCCCAACTGGGTTCAGTCCCTGGGTTGGAGAGTTGGGAAGATCTCCTGAAGAAGGCAAAGTCTACCCACTCCAGTATTCTGACGTGGAAAATTCCATGGACTGTGTAGTCCATGGGGTTGCAAAGAGTCAGACATAACTGAGCGACTTTCACTTTTACTTTACACCTATTGTCATTCCCTTACACAAAGAGAAATTTCTGTCCCTTAAAAAATTTTATGTAATCCTTTCTTTTAAAGAATCCTCTTTGTCTCTTCTTATTTCCCAGGCCACCTCATTTTTGCTTATCATAGCATCAACAAAATATACCTTCACAGCATTTTAAATTGCCTCCTAATCATTGAGTGAGATGTATGTTTAGAAAGATAAGTGAATTTTCTTCAGGATGTGTTTGTTTATATTAGTCAAAATAAGCCAACAGCTTCAGCATCTGAAATGTTAATGAGCTTTACACATCTAAAGGGTTTGATATAAAGATGGCCTTAAAGAATGTGATTATAAGCAAACTCACAGCTTCAGGAATGCTATGTAAGGCTTTTATTTTGGTGAAACTTGTATCTTTTGTTCCATACATCCTTTATTAAAAATTTAATAACCTAGTTCTTCTATCTCTCTTCCTCTGTTACAGATCCACATCCAGAGAACTGAAGGGTGTGACCATATGACCTGTTCACAGTGTAACACTAATTTTTGTTATCGATGTGGGGAGAGATACCGCCAGCTCCGTTTCTTTGGAGACCACACCTCAAACCTCAGTATATTTGGATGCAAATACCGCTACCTCCCAGAGAGACCTCACCTAAGGAGATTAGTGCGAGGGTCAGTCTGTGGTGAGTGTCCAACATTATTTATAGGAATCTTCCTCAGGAAGTACGCAGTGACGATGATAGAGCTTAGAAATGTGATCCAACAGCTATGATAAATCTCAGCACCTGCCATGCATTCTAGTAGAGCCTTTAGCTGAAAATAGGAGGAAGACATTTTTTTCTCCTTTTGTGTTTAAAATAAAAAAAACTTAAGTTTGTTAGCAGGACACTTTCTATATGAGCAAGTGGATTTTGTTCGAAAAACGAATAATTGAATCTACCGCAGAAATGTTAAGTCATTTCTGAAACCCTATTGTAGGTGATTTGATAGAAGGGGACACTGTCACATTGATTTGTGTAGTGACGATACTAGCAATGGGTCTTAACACATAACCTCTGTTTATTCATGGAAGACACAACAGTACAGTTTTTAAAATCCCTGTGTTTCAGAGTCTTGTGATAGAGTTCCACTGTACCTATATAGTTGATAAGTTGTATATATTTTCTATTTGTATTAGAAGTTAATATTAATCGCTTACAGTTAATGAAATGAGCATCAAATGCCTTCATTGCATACAAACCCAAGTTTAAATATCCAAGGTTTTGATCCCTGGATCAGGAAGATCCCCTGGAGAAGGAAGTGGCAACCCACTCCAGTATTCTTGCCTGGAGAATCCCATGGACAGAGGAATCTGGTGGGCTACATTCCATGGGGTCACAAAGAGAGAGTCGGACATGACTGAAGTAACTTAGCATGCATGCATGAAATGCTTTTATGGATTGACTTTTTACTGCTTTCTTCATCCTCAGCAACACATGGTCTCATATACAAATATGCAAACGTAAACACAGATTCCTGGGTGCAGTGTTCTTCTGGCCTAATAGTTCTTCTTCTAATGGCTCCCTACTCCTTTGGAATAGACCTACAATGAGATATGCTTTCTTCTTCATCACCTAGAACTCCATTCTTTCTTCCTCTGGCAGTCTTTCTCGCGTATGCAATATTTTTAAACATCATCCACATGTCTCCCTTTCTACTTACTTCATGAAACTCTCTTATATCTCTCTTCAACCCTCCATCACTTCATTAGGGTTGTGAAACCACTCACCTTGCTAGAATCATGGCAGGCTACTCAGACCAGTTGGTGGTAATGATATACTTCTGACAGCTAAACAGTAGAACATATATTTTAAATTTAATCATGTGGAAACCAGCACCATCATTTTCTAAAATCTTATATGATCTCTGTAAAACACTCTTCCTGAGCTTTATTTAGTTAAATGCAGTGTTCCATAACCAATAGCATTGAATATAGACAAGATTGGTTTTAATAATTTTTAGTGCTTTTTGGTTTATTTGCATATAATAGTGTATGTTAACAATTATATAACCAATATATACTTACTAGTTTAGTAGGCTTTGGAGAGATACTTAGGGAATCTAACCCCTATTTATAACAATACTACCATGAGAAAGCTAATTGCAAAGTAAGTTTTTGAGCTATAACCTATTTGTAAGTCTATATATACAGAGAACAACCTAAAAACCAACACCTGTATCTTTTCCTGCATTGCCAATTCTTTTCCTTCCTACTTCAGTGCCATTTTGTTGCAGGATGTTTCCTTCCATTTTTATTTTTAATAATCTTTGATTAGAGCATGCTTTTTCCCCCCATTTTTCTGTTTAGTCATTCTTAAATAAAGTTATTTCCCACCCTGTTTGTCCAGTGATATTTTGGACACCTTCTCTTTGGGTCCTCTCAGTTTTTGCCTTGATGCCATCAGAATCCTCTTCCCACATCATAAAATACAGTCAAGTTATTTAACAGCCTGTAGAATCGACAGGCCATGAAAACATTGTCAGCAGGGAAATATTTTCTTTGTACTGTCTTCATTTTTAAATTTTGCAGTCAGATTTCTGTAAATGGTTTCCTTTTGGGGCCCATTTTCGTGTGTGTGTGTGTACGTGTGTGCTCTTGTGTGTCAGGATGTACCTGATAAAGCAGGGAGCAGCTGGCCTTGTAAGCTCTCTCTCCTACACATATTTTTCCACCTTCAGGACAGCGGTCAGACCGTCTCAAACTGCTCTCAGACCATCACAAGTGTGGCAGGAAAATGTGGACTTTTCTCCTATGGACAAACAGGGAAGAATACAATAATCCGTGTTACCCATTACATTTTACAAAACGGAATAAAGTGATTTTATAAGCAGTGTTTTTAAATAAAAGAGCAGTTCAGTTTCAAACATCTCATCCCTACAAAAGGCAGGACAAGGCTTGCTTCCTCCCTGCCATGGGAGAGAATAGATGGATGACAGCAAAGCCTTCCTGACCTCTGTCTTTCCCTGATCTACAGTTTGGGAAGCCTGCAGATGTCCTTGGATAGAGACAGGAAAAGGGCCTATCCTCTTCTCACACCTGGAGGATGAGAAACAAAGTCTTCGTTTCATGTCAGCATCTGCCCAGCTGCAGATCAGAAGTTCTGTCTCTAGAGAATAAAGCAGAACAGCGATTGGAGGATAATTAGTGGCCTCTGACATGGAAGTATCTCCCTAGTAGGTAGATTTTTCAGTGAATGGCTTCCTGGGTAGCTCAAACAGTAAAGAATCTGCCCACAATGTGGAGGACCTAGGTTCATTCCCTGGGTCGGGAAGATCCTCTGGAGAAGGGCATTGCAACCCACTCCAGTATCCTTGCCTGGAGAATTCCATGGACAGAGGAGCTTGGTGGGCCACAGTCCATGGGTTCGCAAAGAGTCAGAGATGACTGAGTAATTAACACTTTCACTTTTTCAGGGAGTAGGCAGATTTTTCAGTGAATGGTATTGGGAATAAAAGTGACAGAAAAATGCTTAGTTCTCATATTATTCCATACAAATATTCAAAGTATTAAAGCATACATTGGTGAAGAAAATACAGGTCTTTGATTCCTTGTTGACAAGTAGCTTATATACAAAAATAGCTTATATGCAAAAGAAATGGAGGCCCCCCAAAAATAAATATCAATTTTTTTAAAAAAAGAAGTCTGGAACCAGAATTGAAGAAATAAAGATAGCCAATAAACATGTTTTAAAAGATTCCACATTATTAGTAGTCAGAGAAATGTAAATTAAAATAAAATGAGGTTTCTTTGGATTATTGATTAGCAAATATTTTGTCAAGTTAATACTCTGTGCTGAATTTCCATACTCTATTGAATGAATTGGAAATTTTGTGCAGTTCTTTTACAAATAAATTTGATGGTAACGTGATAGACATTTTAAAATATGATAAATCTAGGCTGACAATGGTGTACTTGCAAGTATAATTTAAAATAGCAGAAAAAGGAACAAAAAATAAGTACTAAAATATTTAAATAAGGTAGGATATATGGATATGATAAAATATTGTTTCAGCTATTGAGAATAGTATTTTAAAAGAATTATTATTGATCTAGGAATAGCAGAATCTGAGCTTAACTGTCCTCAGGACAGTTTTAAAAGTAGACTTAAACATGTGTCAAATATGGATTGCATGATTGTAATAAGTTTATTGCTTCCTAGAGAGAAAAAGAGCACGTATCTGGTTCTGAGTCCTGTGACATTTGAAAACAGTAGTGCTGTTACCTTGCAGTCATGTTTTATCTCTCTTATGAAAATATATCACTCTTGTGAAATTGATAATTACTTAAAAAAGAAATATGAATGAGCACACTGAGCTACATGTACAGGAGAAAACAGATTCGCTTAAAATATGCAAGTCAATACATTCTAAACTCAAGCATAGCGTTACGAGTGTACAAAATATAATTGTTCAGTGGGATTTAGTATTGCTTGATAAATTATATCATTGGTGAAAAAAGTAAGTAAACCTCATGGTTAGACATTTTGTCAACTGAATGTCAATTTTTTCTAAATTAGATATTAAAAAATATATTTCCTAAAAAAAAATATTTTCTCTCTATATTTTCTGTGGTTCCAGAGACCCTTTCTTAAGAATAAAAAATGTTAATATAATTCTGACAAATTTCCAGCAAACGGCAGCATTATGTTTCTGTTTTCTAATGTAGTTGGTTATTCCAAATTACCATCCTTATTTATAGAATGGTGTTGCTGCTTGATTTTTTAATAGCAATGTGATTCTACTGCAAAGTCCGTCCATTCTTTCCTCTTCTCTTGTGTTTGTGTTCTGTAGCTGTTGCTACATCACATGCTTTGAGAATAAGATTACCATGTAATGATAAAGATTACGATGTAAAGACATTAACTATTAGCCTCTATTTTTGTGCCAGTGCCTTTTAACACCAGCAGGATTCCAGTCGTGAATTTTGTGCTGTAACTAGAGTTTATTGTAATCACTGCTCAGTTATTCATTCAGAAGAAAAAATGCTGGTTGATGCCACTGGCATCCTTACCAGTGTTTAGCCTTCTTATAAGTACTTCCTTTTTAAGTTTGCTAAAATGATTTATTTGAATAACCTTCAGTATATTGTGTGTCTACTGGTGATTTTCTCTAACAGTATTGAAACATCCCATTTGTCATTCAGTATATTAGACGTTCATGTTGTTAGTTTCCTTTGGACCCAGGAAATAAATAAATCACGTTTTCAGATGTGGGCTTAGGCAGAACTCTTTGTAGCACTATGAGCTCTCCATTTTGTGAGCTAATTAGATTTTCTTTTGCCGGCTCAGTATGTGTCACTCCCTTTTTAATCTTTCAGAATATTAAAAAAAATGAAAATGGAAGAGATCTAAAGGAAAAAGCACAAAGTTGAATGGTTCTGGTGGAATAAAGTGAGTCAGTAGCTTTAGAATTTTCTTGGTTGTATAAGGTAAGTAATTTATGAGATGGATGACCCATGTGCCCAGGACTTGAGTGAAGTTACTGAATGTACACATTTGTTCTACATCTGATACATTTCCAGAGAAATATTGCCTTACTTATAACGACTCCTTAAAAATACACACTGTGATATTTAAAAGTGTTGCTGAATTTGTATTTTGGTTTTAGTTTAAGACTCTCTAAATGGTTTGCCTTTTGTTTTCCAGCTGGAAAATTGTTCGTTGCACCTCTAATTCTGGTCTTGGGATTAGCACTAGGGGCCATAGCAGTTGTCATCGGTAAGAAACACTTAATGTATTTGAGATAAGAATTCTCTGGGTGCCATAGAGAGAACACGAGTATAAATGTAATAGTGAGTCAGTTAGTAAGTAGGGGAGGTACCTGGCCCGTGCTTGCTCTAGATAAGCCATCAGCACATGATTTACAGATTCGGAGGGGTGTGTTTCATATAGGATGTATTTGTGTGGCACTTTTTCACTCCATGAATACTCTCATTCATATTTCTTATAAAGCATTATTAACTCTCTTTTAATACAAAAATTAGTGTAACTAGAATTTTACCAAAAGATTCCAGTGGACAAGAACCCAGATTTAGAGCATCAAAGGAAAGAGGCTCTGGTACAGTTTGGTTAGTTCTAAGAAAAGGATTCCCTGGGTCAAAAAGATACGTTTGATGTGGGTAGGAACACCTGCCCAGCATAAAATTGAGCACTGACAAATAGAAAATGTATCAGTGATAAATATAGTTTCATTCATACAGGTATATTAAAATACACATTTCAAGCAGTGATTCTGAGACTCTGGAGTGCTTTATAAGAACCATGAAGGCTGGTTAAAACACAAGTTAACAGGTCTTTGCCCTAGTTTGTGATTCACTATAGAGACGGGACCCATGGATTTCTAGTTCTAAAAGGTTAGGTGACGCTTATGCTCATGGTCCACGGACCACACTTTGAGAACCTTTGCTTTAGAGAATTTAAAAGCAAACATGATAGCTAAAGGCTGCTTGGATAATTGTTCCATGTAGTAGACGGGATTTCTCTTTTTTTCCTAAATAAACTGATTTTATATGTCAAGTTCTGTTTAGCAAGTAATTTGTATGTGCAGGATAGATAGAATTATAAAGTGACATAAGTTCTTGCAATGAGTGAGGCTTTATGAAGTAGATGCTATTTCTGCATTTTACAGTTGAGGAAATTAAAGCTAGTCACTGCTGCTGCTGCTGCTAAGTCGCTTCAGTCGTGTCTGACTCTGTGAGACCCCATACATAGCAGCCCACCAGGCTCCCCTGTCCCTGGGATTCTCCAGGCAAGAACACTGGAGTGGGTTGCCATTTCCTTCTCCAATGCAGGAAAGTGAAAAGTGAAAGTGAAGTCGCTCAGTCGTGTCCGACCCTCAGCGACCCCATGGACTGCAGCTCTCAAGGCTCCTCTGTCCATGGGATTTTCCAGGCAAGAGTACTGAGTGGGGTGCCATTGCCTTCTCCGCAGCTAGTCGCTAGGACCTCACAAATGGTAGAATTGGGAATCAAAGCTGACATTTGCTCCAGCACCCATCTTCTTGAGTAACATGTTATATGGCCTGAAACTGAAGCATGAATATCAGTGTGAAAGATATAACCAGGGTTAATAAAGAAGACTTAAACTTAAGTTTTGATATTTTGATGAAAAAAAAATTCATATCAAAACTTGTGTCACAGACTGTTAAAAGGTGAGGAGAGAGTTTAAAAAAAAGAATAAAGAAGAGAATCTTGAAAAACTAAGTATGTTTCATAGCGTAGGTATCTTCCCTCTTTTCATGTATTACTAAATAATGATTATTAATAAATAGCTTGCAAAATGAACATTTGAAAATAGAAATGTTACAAATCTATCGTACTAAAAGCCTGTTCTTTTAATTAGCTTTCATCTTTTTTTTTTAACCCCCAGGTTTATTTGTATTTCCTATCTATTGCCTTTGTAAAAAACAGAGAAAACGATCACGGACAGGAATGCACTGGTAAATGCAGATGATGTCATCTGACAGCGCTGGGCTGGGTAAGAACCACACAGGATGATACACGCATCAGAGGGCTGCACCTTGCAACCGCCTAGAGGAACCTTCTGCCTCCTCTTCCCCGTGTTCTCTGCAGGCCACAATGCCTCTAGCTCCAGTGTATTCCCAACATGGTATCCTGTCCTTTCCATATACAGATTGCTGCTTTTACGAAACGGTCACTTTCATAGACTATAAACATCTATATCATAGACTCTTCGTGGTTCTTGGAAGACAGTACTTTAATTAGAACCAGTTATCCTCAAAACTGTCTGAGCATGTGTCTCCTGAGCATTGCTTAGACTGTCTTTGTCCCTGACTCGCCCTCCAGGCCTTCTTCTGAGACTTGGGGTGAATAACTCAAGTGCCACCTGCACCAACAAGCAAGGCCACCTTTCAGAAGACGGAGGCTCACCACACGCACCTATTTTCATCTGTGGCCCAAGCATATAATTCCTTCCTCCTTCAGATGCTCTCATTGTTACAAATCTCAATGCCCAAAAAGGAACTAATGAAACTAAATGAGAAGAATCCTAGTTACTGAAGTGTATCGTGTAGGGGTGTGAATGTGTGTGTATATACGTATCTATATTAAAACTAGGTCCAATACCTTGTTCTTGTCGAGTTCCATGCCTCTACACTATTTTTCCACATTTTTGTAGACGTATTTAAAGACGATCGTTCCTTTGTGGGCATAATTTGGTAACGTACTGAATTAAAGTCAGCGTAGACAACAGGCTGTTTTGATGTTGACCCTTTCTGTTTCTTGCTGTTTCTCTGTGTGTCTCAGATGCACACACAGAAATTTGTGCAGAGTCGCCTCAAGGATTATCAAACTTTATAAACTGACAAAACTGATAGGCTGCTTCTAGGAAATTCTCGAGACCTAAACATTCAGTCTTCTTTTCAGATTTCTTACATGTTGGCATACTGGCTTCAGTCTATAGTTAATTTAAATGAGTTTGCTGTAGAGAGAACTGCTGAGGCCTTTGAACATATCCCCATTCTTCTAATTGTTTAACCAACTTGTGATGATAATAATTATGCTTTAGATTAAGTATATGGTATTATTTAAAACCCCACCCTCTCACCTCTCCTGTCTCTCTCTCTCTGTTTGTCCCCAAGTTTTTCATAAAAACAAATACTGTTTTTGAAGGATTTTTCTTATGTTTACTGCTTCAATGCATAATAATGTGTTGGTATCTTCTTATGGAGGGGTGATTTGAAACAAAACTTTTTATGTTCACAGGTTTATCTAAAACATAAACTGCTTTTAGAGAAGGAAGCAAAAAATGAAAAAAAAAAAAATTTAGGATGTTTTACCAAACTGAGAAGTCTTTAAAAGTAAGACAAGGACAAGTAACTAAATTGTGTTTTATTTTGTTTTCATTATGAGTGTTCATCATTAAAGACCCCTAAGAAGCCTAAAGTTGCCACTTGTCTCCAAATCCTTAACATTAGTTATTGGCATTGATGTAGCATTTACTTGTCACCTGCCTTTTCTTAATTGAAATACATTATGTGATAAAACATGCATTAACATGGATAGTTTGTCTTGTTGGGCTTCAGAGTATAACATTTATCATTTTTATTTGATCTAAAAAGTCCATGATAGTGAAGTTTATGTGCACAGATAACAAGCCAGCACTTCCATTCTCTGAGTAACACTCAGAAAAACTTCACTGCTGGACTAATCTGTTTCCAGTTAGAGGAGGCTGTGTCCACTTATGGTCCTAGAATAGCATATTTCAAAACATAACATGATACAAGAAGTCATGCTGTAGCTTCACAAATTCATCCGTGCCTCTACACTGTTTTTCCATTCATCCGACTATCTATCAATCCAACAAATATTTATTGAGTGCCTAGGCTACATCCTCTAGCAAGAGAACTGAGAGAATGGAAAGTTCTAGCCCTAAATCCACATAATTTTGTCATAAAAGTGCTTAATTTTTGTAAATTAGTCTTTCCCTTCCTGGACTTAGGTGTTAGTTTAATGATGTGTGCATGTGATGAAATCTAAATCTAGTGGAAGTGTCTATGTATGATATGTGTATGTATATATATTTAGATATATACATGGCTGCATATGAATACATATATACCAACTAGCTAAATAATATACTCTCTGGTCCTGGATAATCTATTTCCTTAGGTTATTGTATCTGTGTGTCTGTTGTCTTTGGCCTACTCAGGGATTTTTTATTCCTTTCTTTGAATAACTTATCTTTTGGAGATATTTTTATATTATTTGGAAATGTTCCAGTTTTCCACTTACAGAGCAGTGTCTGTTATCAGTGAAGGCTCTTTCATCAACACTTGTGATGGTGTGCACAGCATTGCACAGGATTTTCATTTTTATATTTCGTAGACTTTTTTAAATTAATGTGTGCATTTTTCACTTTCAGAGTTGCTATATATCAGGCCTTTCCCTGCTAGTGACTTACAGTAGGTATTTGTGACTTTTTTTGCTAAGTGTCATTAAGATCTTAAAAAGGAAGGAGAAAGATAAAAGAGATTATTTATATGTTAGTGCCAACATTGAAGGTAAAACAACCTTACCTTTTGGAGGAAATTTAAAAAATGACTTTAGAAAAAGATGTGCATAAGATGAATATCTTTTTATCCAAGGCTTATCATTTTAATATTTTTCATTATAAATGCAATATATGCTCCTTAAAAAAAATCAGCTATAAGGAATTATAAAATACAAATTCCTCTACTTTTCCCCACCCCTTATTTTCTAGTGGTAACCACTGTTAATGGTTTGGTATAGGTCTTTCCAGATACTATCTAAAAATATACAAATAAGTAAATATGTATGTGTGTATGTGTATCTGTGTATGTATTAGTTTTGTACAAATAGAATAATAATATGCTTACTGTCCTGTGACTATTTTTCATTTTACTATGTATTGGTAGACAAATTTCCGTAAGTGTTTAAATAGAGTTACCTCATTCTTTTGTAAATTAACTACATATTCCATTGGGGGGCATACATTAATTTATTTAATCAGTCCCCTATTAAATGGACATCAAGGTTGTTTTCACTTCTCTGTTACAAAACATTGGTGAAGACCCTTTACATATATTTTTGTCACTGTGTGAACATTTTCATAAGTTTTTAAATTTGGTTTTTATATTTGTAATAAAATTTTAATGCATTTTCGATGAATGAAAATCATAGAAATAATATATTTAAGACCCTTTTCTTGGAGAAAAAGTTGTGTAAAAGTGCACCATTTTTGAAGAAAAGCATATTTTGCAGGATAATTTGTCCTCATGCTTGATTAGCCAAATAAATATCTTGCCAACACAAAAGAAAATTCATCTTATTCCAATAAAAATAAAGTGCAATGAGATGTCTGTAATATAATGAGAGAAAGATACATTGATGTTTGGATTGCCTAGTTTTAAAACTTGAGGAATTTAGTGAAATGGCTAAAGTGATCATGTTTGTCACATTTTAAAAACACTATCCATGTTCATGCATGTTCCACAGAGGAACTTAATTATGCCATTGTGAGAAGTAGGAAGCAATATGTTGGTAATTACAAACGACCACATTATCCACAGAAAAATAACTTTGAGTGTACATAAAGTTGGTGGTTTTTTGGGGTGCTTATAAACAGAACAGCATGACATTTATTTGACAATGATTCCCAGCATTTCCTGAAGGACTTCTGTATGTGGAGTTAAGAAGAAAAGAGGAATCACACCTTTGGCACAAACAGCATTCTCTTGCCACCACCCTGATTTTCTGATAGGTGCTATTGTTTCCTAAAGGTAGAGCAGACTGGAAAACAATCAAAGATAATTAAACACTGGTCAGGTTACAACCTGATATCTTTAATTGTGCTGTCCTCTCTGTGATATCGGATTCATTAGTGCCTGTCAGGAAATTCCCTGTCTTGTGTCACCCATCATCTCTTGAGTCCCAAGGCCACAGGTGAGTCTTTATCTTTTGATCCTGTCACCCAAACAGATGGCCCAAGGCTCCCCTACAATACCTTCAAACAGTTTTCCAGTCCCCAGACAACCCAACCTCATTTTCTCCACTCCTCTGAGACTCTAACCAGCTCCTCTGCAGTAGAAAAGAGGAGGAAAGGAGTGGGTTAAAAACTCACTTAGGAACCTGCAAGGCAGTTTCATTCCTCCTGGACCTTTGTCAAATTACAGGACATCTGCCAACACATTGATCTAGTTTCTCCCTTATTAAACAATGCAGGTGTTTTTAACACTACAATTTTATAAGTTCTATTGAATTCATGATTATAAAAGTTAGTGGCCTAAGTAATATTAATTAGTATACTTCATTAAGTACCAAGATAAAAATTCATACCAAATGCCATTTTATATTTGAATTTTTTATGCAAGCTACACATATGCCTTAATGTCAGTCTTCCCATTGGATTGTGTGCTTAACCTTTCATATTTGTGGCCGAGATCTGTCTCAACCCTTGAAAGTAATCTTTCCTGTGGTCAGCTTTATTGTTTTGTGTTAATGCCTATTATAAATATAGCCTTAAGGTCCAATAATGCACTTTAAATACTTGTGTCATTTTAAGTAATCTGACAGAGTTAAACTGATTGCAATGTTTCGATGGAGACAGTAGAATAACAGTGTTAGCAAATAGATGTCACCTCTTTAAATCTGGCAGGCGAGGAGGGTGGAATCAGAAGCGGAAAATTTAAAACAAGTAAAACATACCTGAAAAAGATATAGCCAAGTTTCCGAAACATATAGTAATTCTAAAAATTGGTATTAGGAGCTCGAACCTAGCAAGCAATTAATGCATGTTACCTAATAACTTCATTGGAATATTTGTTTAAAATATTAAGTTATTTTCTAGTGCACGTTTTAGCTGCATTTTTTATTTTTCATGAAATCTATAAAAGAAATTCCACCAACTAGTACCATAGTAAATCAAAACTACCGTTAATAGCCAGTGTAAGCATATTTTGTTTGTTCAAATCATTGTATTTTAATTATGACATCTTCCTCTGGAAAATAAGTTGCAAATCCCATTTTAATATGAATATCCATAATTATTGTTTCAATAGTTATGAAATAATTATAAATTTGGTATGAACAAAATCAGAGTTCAAATTTGGGGAGTGCCGTCTATGGGGTCGCACAGAGTCAGACACGACTGAAGTGACTTAGCAGCAGCAGCAGCAACATGGTGAAATGCTCCCTTTCCAATGCAAAGCTTTAAAAGAGAAAGACACTTCTTTGTAAATCATAGAGGGGCTTTGCTGGTGGCTCAGATGGTAAAGAATCCACCTGCAATGCGGGAGACCTGGGCTTGATCCCTGAGCTGGGAAGATCCCCTGAAGGAGGGCATGACTACCCACTCCAGTATTCTTGCTTGGAGAATCTCCATGGACAGAGGAGCTTGTAGGCTACAGTCCATGGGGGTCACAAAGAGTCAGACACGACTGAGGGACTAAGCACAGCACAGAGGGTAAAGCTATACTCCTTTCACAGCCAACTGGTGTGTGGGGTTTGTACTGTACATCGCTATTCTGGGGCTGGAACTTTAGTCACTTAATCAGAATCCAAGAAACAGTCTCAGTAGTGTGAGACTTGCAGTCATCTTTTTGGATCATTAGCTGAAGCCTTCAAGTATCACATATTTTACATTTCCTCATGAAAAAAAAAAGTATTAGTCACTCAGTCATGTCTGACTCTTTGCAGCCCTATAGACTATATAGCCTCATACATGGTGCCAATTTTAGGAGCATGTAACTTTCCATGTTAGAAATTATGTTCTTTTTTGGCTAAAGAAGTGACTGTTTTGAGACTATCAATATGGCCTTAAAAGGCAATGAATTTTTTGAAAAAAACATAGAAGATTGCTACTACCTTTTTTGGCCACTTCCTGTTAGTTTACAAAAGAAATTTCATTAGGTGTATTTAACTCTGCTTTGCTTAGCTTATACACCTTATTAGCATAGAAAATATTTTTTTTGTTTTTTCAGGGTTATCCCACATTTTTGTCGCTCTGATCCATCATACTACTTTTTTCCCTGCTTGTAAAGTGATATTCACATACTTGAACATCAAGTTTCTGTTTTCTTTCCAGATTTCTTAGTTATCTTGCTTTTTCCCTCTGCAGTCCCCTTCCTGTCTTGACTGAATGTGGGATAACTTCTGTCTGACCATTAACTTTTTTGACTCTAATGAAATTCAAACTGAAAGGACTCCACACTTTGGCCCTGGTAGTAGATCTGTAAGTTGAAACATGCCAGGACAACTTGGAACACTGTCCCTCTCCTTGATAGGGGTTGGAACACCCTGCCTGCCCTCCTGTTGTTCCTCAGTCCTTAAGTCCTGTCGGATTCTTTGTGACCCCATGGACGGCAGCACGCCAGGCCCAGCCCTCTGATAAGAAGTAAAATGAATGAGAAGATGTCAGTTGAATCTGAGAGCCTAGAAATACTCTAAAACGTAGCTTTCAAAATTGCTTCAGGACTATTGTAAGGTCAATATTGTGTTTGCATCTTAGTTGGACAGGAAGCACATGTGGATATTCATTCAGTGTGACCCCCAAATCATTCTTGATTCATCCAAAATGGCCAGATGTGTGCCTGGGGGTCTTTGTTTCAACAAAAATCCCACAGCTTGGTCTTAAGGCTGGATTTATAATGTTGTCACATTTGTATGTAAGACTTGACCATGGATCCTTACTCTGTGAACATTATTAGACTTTTTGATAATCTACAGTGGATGGCATTGAATGTAACTCATATCGGCCCTTTTCTAGAGAAACCATGCAAAGTTTGCAGATGTTCAACATTTTCATTGATATGAAAACCCACACTCAAGGTATATTAGTATAGGTTTATTATGTAATATGGAAGAACCTAAGGGAGAGTCAAACTTGGGTGTTAAATTGCCCCCAAATTGCTGAGATAATGTTACTTCAGATTTTTCCTTGTAGCTGGCCCACTACTTTGGTTATCAGTTCCCTGTAAAGTTAGGTGCCCACCTCATGCTCCCACTGGAGAAATAGTGTGAATAATTCAGTCAAGTTCTTAAAAATAATATTTTTCACTATATATTATTTCTTCTATGTCCAAATATACCTTTAATCTTTCAAGTAAACACTAAATATATGATAGAAGTATCTGAAATTTTCAGTTTATACAAAATTAGCATGCTTTGTGTTCTTTTATAAAGAAAATTCTAGGTAAAGTGTGATTTTTATCAGCTGATTACAAACCCTTTCTTTAAGACATATTATTTTAAATTCTATATGGCAATAGCTTAATTTTGTTATTTGATCATATTCATCATAATTAAAAGTCTTTAGATGGTCTTGAAAAAAGTAAACCTACCTTGTATCTTGTATGAAACTTAGAACACTAATTGGTATATTGGCAAATATATATATATACACCTTAACAAGGACAATCTGTTACAGATTTTTAATATAAAAATTAATTGACAATCTTGTTTATTATGAAAGACATTATTAGTTTAATAAGTAATACGTTCTGAGATATCATAAAAATAATTTTGTGTTGAAAGAACATGAAAACGGTGGCATAAAAATGTTGTTAGGTTAACACATTATTAAGAAGCCACAACAGTTAGTTGTTTTGTTTCTATTGCAAACAAAATTATTAGATGTCTTCATGAAACATTTATTTACATGTATATGTATGTTGCAAATTTGTGGGCCTATTCTCTTTTTCAAAACGAATTTAAAATACTAAAAAGAAAAACATTTGAGTCTTTAATCTGTCATTATTGTATATTTAGAAATTGCAGTTCTAAAGAATAAATTTTACTTCCTTTGAATTACCAGAATATATTCCATTTAAATTACATGCTCACAAACAATAGCAAATGAAAAGAATGCCTTAAGATGAGTGACTTTGACTAGTAGGTTGTACCAGATCTTGTCATAGTCTCATTACATTCTTTTCATTTTCTGTAACATTAATAATGGCATACTCCTTTTCATAGTAATATATGAGCCTGGTCGAAAAGAGATTTTCTTTGCTTTTTCAATGACATTGGCAAATATTTATGTAATTTTACTTTTTATCCCTTTCTACATTTCATTGGTCATACTATTAACTTTGGTATTCATAAAACTATGTGGAGGAAGTCATTTTGAATATATTTTAAGAAAGAGGGATGTAGAAATAAAATAAGAAAATAGAAAATATTAATACTCTTCTGTAGAAATTCCTAAAAGAAAATTGGAAAGGAAACAAATTCTGTTGTGATGAAAATGTCGAACAATTGGGAGTGTTTAAGACTTTAATTTCTTACATTTTTAGAGTGATGGGCTTCTTATCTCCAAGTGGTTATTTCATGCTGTTGGTTCCATGAATTGTGCTTTTAGCATAATATATAATTCCTCCCACCAGTATTCTAGTGTTTATACATTAATTACTTTTAAGAAGAGAAGAAATTAGTGAATTAAGGTCAGGGAAACTGGGTTTATTACCATTTTCCAATAGCAGTAAAGTATAGTCCCTTTAACCTTCCATATGGTGCTTTGTGTGATGAGAGTATGAAACATTTATCTCTGTTATTAGTGCCTTATTTTTTTCACTTGACTTTGTTTCTTATCTGAAGAGCCATATATTTGTGTGAGTGTTTCTTTGTCCTTCTATTTAAAGTGCTGATGAGACACTTTAGGAATATATATACGTAGGCTGTATTTGCCACCTTCATTCACTGTATTTTCTCCAGAACAGCAGGTTAGCCAATATATTTTTCTTAAATTCATCATCATTTTTAAGCTAAAGTATTTTAAAAAAGGATCTTAAACACCATAAACTGAAGCCATTACAACTGAAATGTATTTTTAAGCCACCAAAAAGAATGCTGATTATTAAAGTTTAAAACAAGAGTTGGAATGGCTATAAGTCTTTATAGCTACAATTAGGATAAAATTACAAAGCATTAAAAATAAAAGTAATTATATGGTACTTCAGGAATTTGACCAGTTTACTACCACTTGTCTTTGATAATACTTCATCTGTAATTCCACAGAGATGCTGAAGAATTGATGGTGTTTGCTATTTAAATGGAGTTACTCATTCACAGTGGGCTTTATCAACAGTGAGACATTTGGACAATATATTATCCTGCTCTTCTTGATCTTTGCCTTTTGTGTTAGTTTTATACAAAAAGCTGGTGTTGTTGTATTCTTTATGTACCATAGTATATAATTCAACTTTTCCTGATGAATGTATAACGAATAATTAAAATAAATCATGTGTTTAGAAAAGACAAAGACACAGGTTGTATATGCAAATATGTGTAAATATTTGACAAAGAAAAAAGAGGAGAAGAATCTTCCTGCCAACCGATACGTCCTGCTGGATGGGACATGGAAATTAACAGATTTTCTTTTTTTTTAAGCAGTGAAATTTAAAAATCTGTTACCTCAAGAATTTTCAGTAGATATGTATCAGTGTAATGATCCTTCTTCGTAAATACATTCTCACATGCTGCTGGCAGTAAAAGCAACCCACGTGTCAGATCACACAAATTTTAGGGTCAAGCCTTTCAAAAGATGGACACCTTGTAAGACTTTGGAGTCCAATTTTGGACTTTTAGTAATGTCCTTATGGCTTTGTGTTGTGGTTGGGCTTCTACATTTATTTTTTGTTGCTTTTGGTTGATTGTTTTAGAATGGAAGGGCAATCTTAATCATGAGATCAGATCTCATGGAGGGGTGAAACAACATTCACTCTACTTGGATGCAGACTATAAAGGGAACCAACTACTTTGTCACTGTATGAACTGTTGTGTGGATTCCTGTGGAGTGCTGTTTACTTGCATGATGTGTGCAGGACATCATGCACCATCATCTAGCAATGCCTAATAAAAGTTTTTAAAAGAGAAGACTCTTGGTTTTTTTCCCAGTCGATTTGGAATTTAAAGACATCAAAAGGTAATATTGGGCAGTGCCAAAATTACATGTATGGAAGTAAATCTGGAAAGTTATTGAAGTCATTTCTGCACCAGATTCTTAAGAATGGAAAAGCAGGAATGCATAGAAATTCACGGGTGTGCATTTTGGAAGGTGGGTCGTGTTGTGTTGCTGTGGCAGATTTTGAGGAAAACACACAGGACAGTGACGATCATTCTGCATGGAGTGTGATGGAGACACAGATACTGTGAAAGTAAGAGTCTGGCTTAGGGTAGTGGTTGCTCCTCAGACAGAAGGGGCTGGCATGGAGTGGGAAAAGTAGAAACTGCTAACCATTAAAGCTAAATATATATGCCTTCCTTATAATGCCTTCCTAGCTCTATCATTCGGAGAAGGCAATGGCACCCCACTCCAGTGTTCTTGCCTGGAGAATCCCAGGGACAGAAGAGCCTGGTTAGGCTTCCATCTCTGGGGTTGCACAGAGTCGGACACGACTGAAGCGACTTAGCAGCAGCAGCTCTATCATTAGGGAAACAAGGGCATTTGTTGGCCAAAGGACATGTATAAGCATTCCTGTCAACAGTAAAGTGGACAAGTATACTGGGGTATATTTACATATATTTATACGATGAAATATTATAAGACAATAACAATGAAAAGTAATGATTTAAAAAATCTACAGAGTGATGCATGGCTTCCCTGGTGGCTCAGTGGTAAAGAATTCACCTGCCAATGCAGGAGACACAGGTTAGATCCCTGGGTCAGGAAGATGCCCTGGAGAAGAAAATGGCAACATACTCCAGTATTCTTGCCTGGGAAATCCCATGAACAGAGGAGCCTGGTGGGCTACAGTCCATGTGGTTGCAAAAGAGTTGGACATAACGACTCAACAACAGAGCGATGCACAAAAATGTGGTTGACTCTCACAGACGTTGTTGAACAAATGAAGCCAGATGCAACAAGGATACGGTGATACAACCATCAACACAGATGAAAGTAATCAATGGTGATAAAAGATACAACACTGGTTACTTTGTGGGGGGGATGGTCATTGACTAGAAAGGGATGATAAAAAATACAGTATCACTTCATCTGGGTGTTAGACAAGGCACTGGCCAGAGGACGGATAGGGTGTGTGGGGCCCTGGCGCTGCTTGCTGCCTCCCTGCAGGGCCCACGACCACCGTTGCCCACCCCCGTGGACAAGGGTTCCAAGAGAGGTGGGTCTCCTGCACTTGCACAAGGGGAGGGACAGCGAGGCTGTGACATCTGTGCATCAGCAACAATCCCGAGGCTGTCTCATCCTGCGTGTGTAAAGGAAGTTCTGTTTGCTTGTCTTTTAATTGAGGAGGTGAATTTTTAAGTTCAATCTAATGTTATGGTGAGGCTAGAAGACAGCTATCCGCAGAGTCCTGGCTGCATCTTCCATTCACCAGATCACTTCTAAACCTGGCTGATGAATTCTCTATGTCTCTATTAAACGGTATCCAAAAGAAAAGGAACAGAAGGAGAATGGGATGAAAGGGAGAAGGGAAAGGAAAGAGAAAAGAAAAGGACATTTGAGAAGCTAGAATAGGAAAAAGGAGCCAGGAGTTACCTGGAAGAGCCTGGATCCAGGTGGAGATGAAGTGAACTCAGGACAGTTGCAAACCCCATCTGATTTCAGAACCAAAGGCATTTTTTGTGTGACATTAGAGTGTCTGATTCCCCCAAAACATTAGAATTAACCACTGTTAAGTTATTTGTTAGCATTGCATGTGTTTTAAGTCACTTCAGTCATGTCCTTAGCCCTCTAGGCTCCTCTGTCCATGGGATTCTCCAGGCGAGAATACTGGAGTGGGTTGCCATGCCTTCCTCCAGGGGATATTCCTGAGCCAGGGATTGAACCCACGTCTTTTATGTCTCCTGCATTAGCAGGCAGGCTCTTTACCACTAGCACCACCCAGAAAGCTCACTGACTGAGTTTAAATAACTTGCCCCATCATAAAGCCTATCAGGGACAGAGCTGAGATCTGAACCCAGGCTGAGGAAGACCCTTGAGTCACAGCACTAGATTGCTTCCTCATCTCCTCTTATTAACCAGGGAATCAGGCAAGCTACCTTATCCATTTTTTAACATCTGCAATTTTTTTGCAAAGAAAGTGAAAGATACTCAGTCGTGTCCGACTCTTTGTGACTCCATGGACTGTATAGTCCATGGAATTCTCCAGGCCAAAATACTGGAATGGGTAGCTTTTCCCTTCTCCAGGGGATCTTCCCAACCCATGGATTGAACCCTCCTTTGTAAAATGATACATAATGTACATGCATTTCAGAGAAGACCAGGCCACAACACCGGTCTAATGGAGAGAGTGCTAGGCAAAGGTTTAAGGTACACAGCATCAGGATTTGACTTACATATCAATACATCATGAAAGGATTATCACAATAAAGTTTAGTGAACACCCGTCATCTCATATAGATAGAAAATTTTTTAAAATAGAAAAAACAATTTTTCTTTGTGATGAGAACTTAAAGATTTACTTTCTTAAAAACTTCCATATGTCACATGAGCAGTGTTAATTATATTTATCCTATTGTGCCTTACATCCCTGCTGCTGCTGCTGAGTCACTTAAGTCGTGTCCGACTCTGTGCGACCCCGTAGACGGCAGCCCACCAGGCTCCCCTGTCCCTGGGGTTCTCCAGGCAAGAATACTGGAGTGGGTTGCCATTTCCTTCTCCAATGCATGAAAGTGAAAAGTGAAAGTGAAGTTGCTCAGTCGTGTCCGACTAGCAGCGACCCCATGGACTGCAGCCTTCAAGGCTCCTCCGTCCATGGGATTTTCCAGGCAAGAGTACTGGAGTGGGTGCCATTGCCTTCTTCACCTTACATCCCTAGTACTTATCTTATTGCTAAAAGCTCGTGCCTTTTGATTGACTTCCTCCAATCTTTGTTCCCCCTACTCCCTGCCTCTGGTAACCACAGATCTTATCTGTTTTTCTGTGAGTTCATTTTTGAAGTATAATTGATCTAGAACACTGTTAGTTCCTGTTACACAACATAGTAATTTGATTTTTCTATACATTTCAAAGTGATCACCACAATAAGTCTAGTGACCACATGTCAACATACAAAGATACTACGCAGGTATTGACTGTATACCTCACACTAGGCATTTCATACCTGTGACTCATTAATTTTACAACTGAAAGTTTGTGGAGTGGTATAAACTTCCAGATGGCTTGAATGCTTAAGCAAGGAACTTAGATCACATAAATATGATGCTCTGGGGTACTGAAAGGGTGTGACTTGAACCCAAAGACCTGGCTTCTGCTGCCTGCTCCTGGGTAGTATGGCCTTGGAACAGGTGTTCGGTTTGTCTATAGACAATTTCCCTTCCTTGAATTTCTCACATTATTATGTGAACAGTAATACGTAATAAAGTCAAACTACAGCATTAAAAACCATTCATAATTGTATACAGTTAAATTTTGCTTTTAACAACTGCACAATGGGGATAAATATACTGGGGATAATGTTCATACAAGGAGGTTCAAAGTAGTATTCAATGAATGGCAACTCCCTTCTGCTTCCCTCACAAAAAACACACTTGACCCAGAGAATATTCTTAATAATCGCTGGGTTTTAACGTGCGAGCTCAGTTGCTCAGTCGTGTCCAACTCTTTGTGACCCTATGAACTGTAGCCCAACAGGCTCATAGTGACCCCAAATTAATAGATTTCTCATCCTGGTTATTAATTCAATGTTGAATTAAAGTAGTGGCTTGCTAAATTAGAATTTTGGTTTACCTAGTTAGACATGATTGCAGACTTTAAGACTCTTTGAGACTTGTTTCTCTTAGCTGATCTACTATTTAAATTAGGTACAGGAAGTACCCGCACGAGGACAGCCCAAGAAATCATCCAGACATTCCATGAGGGAGGTTGGGGGACTCCCCCCGCACACACAGCCAGCAGCACAGAAGCCCTTTCAACATCCAGAAATAGATCTCCCATTGAGCCTCTGTTTATCTCCTCTGACCATAAAAAGCAGCTGGCTCGGCAGGAAAGACTGGCGGCTGCAATTAACTCCAGGAGACCGTAAGCCCAGTCCCAAGCAACATGAGTAAAGGCTGCTCAAAGAACTTTTGGAGTCATGTTGCTAGCTCATTGCTAGGACCATTCGATCATCTGAGGAGGAAATCTGTGAGCTAAACACCAGACACATTACCACAACGTTTCCTGTAACCACCAGAGGCACTCAGAATCATTGCATTATTTGGGAGATGCTTCAGAATGACGATCAAATATCTACAAAATGATTAAATGCTGATGGCATTTTGTTAAATGAAAAGCATAAAAAAAAAAAGGATTGCCTGATCCCATTGTTTTCCTCTTCCATGACTTTGTATTCAAACTTTTGCTCAATATTAGACTAATAGGGGCTCCCTCATAGCCCAGTCAGTAAAGAATCTGCCTGCAATGCAGGAGACCCAGTTTTGATTCCCTGGTTGGGAAGATCCCCTGGAGAAGGAAATGGCAACCCACTCCAGTATTCTTGCCTGGAGAATCCCATGGACAGAGGAGCCTGGCAGGGTACAGTCCATTGGGTTGAAAGAGTCAGACACGACTTAGCAACTAAAAGAAAGAGACTAATAGTAGTTGCAAAGAAAAAGCTGAATCAGAATTTTTAAAGCCACTGGAGGCAATAAGAGATCTGTATTGGAACATTTTACACTTCATTGCTAAACAATTACCAGGTCATTAGGAAACAATGGCAAACATCTCTCATATTTTTGCTAAGAGCCCTTAAGAGCACTATTTTTGTTGCTTATTTTCTATACAAATGAATTAATAAAGGCCTGGAAAATTGCAGTAATTTAATTCACTATATATGTGTCCAGGAGCAGAAACAAGAAGTATCAAGTGCAACCAAATGACCATCTGAAGCTCATATCAAATTTATATTAACTTGGTATTATTAATATTCTTGAGCTCATGCTCAGTCGTGACTTTGACTCTTCACAACCCCATGGACTGTGGTTCGCCAGGCTCCTCTGTCCATGGGATTCTCCAGGCAAGAATACTGGAGCAGGTTGTCATTTCCTTCTCCAGAGGATCTTCCCAACCCAGGGATCAAACCTGGGTTTGCATCTCCTGCACTGGCAGGCAGATTCTTTACCACCAGTGCCACCCGGGAAGCCCATTAAATAAGGCAAGAAAGGCCCCAAGTCTTTACCCCCAAAACTTCTCTGGGGCCCAACAAATGCTTTTAAAGCTACAGGTAGGCATTTTGTATTATAAAAGTCTAGCTCTTTGCTTTCATTGCATCTAAAATTTGTTTTTTATAAAACTAAAATAAATATTTCTAGGGTGCAGTTTCTACAATGTTGTCAACCCTTTATAGCTGATGGGTCCTTGCTGAGTACAATGAAAATAAAAACCAGTTACCGGAAAAGGTAGGAATAAGCAAAACCAAGCAGGTTGTGGTGGGAAATCAAATATGGAGAAGCAGCCCCCTTGGTGGGAAGGTCTCAGTTGTTTTCCTTGAATGTTTTGCTCCAAAGGCATGATTGTAGAGGACACAGCTGCAACAATTTGAGTTGAAATTTCAGAACTAAGAAGACAGGGCAGGAGGGGGAGTGTGGAGGGGAGAGAGTGGAGAAGGAGAAATGAATGAAGAGAGGAAATCTCAGCAGAGAAACAACCTATTTTTAAAAGAACCAAATAAAACTCTTAGACTGGAAAAATGCAACATCTGGAAAAATTCACTGATTGAGTTCAGAACTATAAGAGCGATAGCAGAGTGAAGCGTCAGGAAACTTGAGGACAGATCAATAAAAATTATTATATCTGAAGAACAGAAAGAATTTAAAAAGTGAATAGAATCTTAAGAATCTGTGAAAGTGAAAGTCGCTCAGTCGTGTCCGACTTTTTGTGACCCCGTGGACTGCAGCCTGCCAGGCTCCTCTGTCCATGGGATTCTCCAGGCCAGAATACTAGAGTGGGTAGCCATTCCCTTCTCCAGGGGATCTTCCCAACCCAGGGATCGAACCCAGGTTTCCAGAATTGCAGGTAGATTCTTTACCGTTTGAGCCACCAGGGAAGCCCTGTGTAGGATGATATCAAAAATTATCATATATGTAAACTTAAACTCCTAGACAGAGAGAAGAAAGAGATTGGAGGATAGATTACAATTGGACACAAGAAATCTTTTGAGAAAATATTAACTTGATTGTGGTAATGATTTATACACCCATGGAAACTCATTCAACTGTACACTTTAAATATAAAAGTTTAATGTCCATTCTATATCAATGAGACAGTTTAAATAATTTTAAATAATATACACATGCAAAAAAGTAAAATAAATGTTCTTACACCCAAATAAGGTTTTTGGTTTTTTTAATATTCTTTTTCGTATTTTCTAAATTCTCATTATATACATGTCTTTTTATATGTTGTTCAAGTTCTATGTTTTAAAATTGGGAAAAATTAAAATTATTTGTTTCTAAACAAGCAACTTTACTTTGCCAACAAAGGTCCGTCTAGTCAAAGCTATGGTTTTTCCGGTAGTCATATATGGATGTGAGAGTTGGACTATAAAGAAAGCTGAGCACCGAAGAATTGATCCTTTTGAACTGTGGTGTTGGAGAAGACTCTTGAGAGTCCCTTGGACAGCAAGGAGATCCAACCAGTCCATCCTAAAGGAAATCAGTCCTGAATATTCATTGAAAGGACTGATGTTGAAGCTGAAACTCCAATACTTGGCCACCTGATTCGAAGAACTGACTCTTGAAAAGACCCTGATGCTGGGAAAGATTGAGGGCAGGAGGAGAAGGGGACGACAGAGGATGAGATGGTTGGATGGCATCACCGACTCAATGGACAAGAGTTTGAGTAAATCCCGGGAGTTGGTGATGGACAGGGAGGCCTGGCATGCTACAGTCCATGGGGTCACAAAGAGTCGGACACGACTGAGTGACTGAACTGAACTGAAATAAGCAACTTAGTTTAAATATAGTATTACTTATCTGGTTTTATATTTGGATACTTTCTATTAAAGTTTTAGAGAAAATTTAAGTATTATATTTGTCTTATCTATTGGATATGCTGTGTGTTTAGAGTGTTTCTTGTTTTATTTTATTTGAAATAGCATGCCTCTTATTAAGTTTTGACTTGTGGCTATCTGAAAGACAAGGAAAACACAAAAATGCATAAATCAAGAATAGCTGTCTTACCGTATTTAAATGGTTCAAACCTAAGCCAAAAAGAGTATATTCCAATCTACTCAGTGTATATGGATTAAAATTACCTTCTGAGTTCATTATTAACTTTTTAAAGTTTTATTAATGAAAATCAGCAGGATCACCATGTTTTGTTATTATGACAATTGTTTCCATAACCATTTTAAACATTGCGTAAGAATTTTGTCTGTTCTTAAGCATATTTCTTCTAGTATGTGACTATAAGAACTTATATTTTGTGAATATGGGCAGAAGAACTAGTTTATTAAGTAAATGTTTCTTTGTCTCTGATAGTTAACTGATATATATAAATGTTAAAGAGAAGAAACTCAAGGCAATTGATTTTATAAACCATTGTATTGCCACTATTTTCTACTTTTTATAAGGCCACTTGGGTTTTATCACATAACTTTTTTTTAACTAGAAGTTACAAATTAAGAGCCAAATGGTTTTAATTTGCAGTTAAGCTAAAAAGAAAGCAAATTAAGTGTTTTGTAGACAAAAATTTAACTAATAGCCTATTTGGTGTTGCTGACAGTGATTACATTTCATCAGCTTATTATCATCATATTGCCTTAGTAATAGGCCTAGGCTCAGGCTGTGCCCTCCAAAACAGCAGAGCCCAAGATCAGATCTTGCTTGTAGGTAATAGTTTATTCTGGCATGTGAATCTGAGAAACAAAAGCAAGCAGCTGGGAGAATGAAACAGGAAAGGAGAATGGATTTATCAAAGGCTGCATTATCAAGGCACTGTTGCCTCTGCAGGCACCTCGCCTCAATCAATCCTCGAGGTCCCTCTGAAGAGCTAGGTAGAATGTTTCTCAAATTGTCCACCCTAAAAACAGAAGAGGAGATGTTTATCCACCTGCTCTGATTCCCATTAGTTGAGGGTTGCTCCGTGGAACAAAACTCCATCATGCTTCCATGTAGGTGAATCTCTAAGGCTCAGCAGTCTCTGCACGGCATCCAGTGAAGCAGCAGAGAACTTCCAAGACGGAAATCGGAGGAAGGAGCTGTCAGATCGCCCTTGCCAGCAACTGACTGCCCCTGTGCAGCTGAAGACGAAGGACGGGCTGAGACGTGAGAGCTTAAGGGGTAACAGTGCGGCGTTCTAGGGATAAACATACCAACAAAGAGGAGAACCAAGACAATTTGTTAGGCTAATCCCATTAGCCTCTGATACACAACACACACACACGCACACACACACGCGCGTGTGTGCACGTCCTGACATTGGCGTCCGTCGGATTTCGAGAATCAATTACGTTCTTCTCTTCCAGACTCTACGTTCGGTAATATCAAGTCAGGAATTTCAAATCAGCAAAGATGTGAGTGTTTTGCACTACTGAAACTGGCAGGCTTTACATATCAGAGGGGTTTTGTTTGTTTCTTTAGTGGGAGTGGGGTGGAGCTGCTTTGCCAGCATGCCACCACTATCTGTATGATGTGTGTATACAGGTGCTTGCACATATATAGACACACATGACAAAGCGTTCACTTACTTGTAAACTGTAAGGTAAACAATTTTGGTAAAATAATAATAAATTTAAAAGAAGTACTATTTTGATTTCAAAATAGAAACTATCATAGGAGCCTTTGTATGAAGGAATAAACTTGAAAGCATCAGTAAAATATTAATGCACCACCTACCTAAACACAGATTAAGTGGGGAAGAAAGAAAAGAGCCTAGCTGAGATAGTAGCCATATGACAATCTGCTATGGCCTGACTGGTGTACACATGAAATTTCTCAGACTTTCGAGGACTAGACACATAATACAAGTAGCCCTCCAATTCTTTCAAAGTTCCTGATTTTTTTTTAAAGCATGTTTTAACATTCAAATAGCCATTTGGGGGCTAAATTCAAATTACTGAATTCATTGTATTGGTTATAACTTCTTGTAGTTTGAAAGATCTTACTTATAACTTCGGATCCACAAGTTTCAACCAATCTAAAGGATGATCTGGTTACCAAAGGTAGCAAAGCTTGTCACAGAAAAGTATTAGTTTAAAGGGCCAGAACATACAAAAGGAGAAAACTTCTGCAAAAGCCAGTGCTTCAGTTCTGCGGTTATCTTTTCTGTCAGGAGCCAAATGTAAATTCTATTTACATTTACCCCAGGCTACTTATTGGTAAATATCCTAATGTAGGACTATTACTACATTTAAAATTTCACAATTTAAATTTCTTTCATGATGTTTCCACTTTAGAATAAACTTGAAATAGAAGCTTCTTGTGGGAAACACTGTTGAGTGTTCAGCATTTCAGCTGCTGGTGAAATGCTGTTAGCAGTATAAGTATTAGCTGAACCAAGATGTGATTATTAAAGTCATAATAATGAAAGTGATTACCCTGGAATCTCTTTTTGGTTCTCCCGCTCTTTTTTAATATATAACTCTGTTGGTCCTGATACAAAGATATTTAATCTTTGCCTTTCCAAAATGACCCAGAGTCATGTAGCTAACAATGACTTTATATTAGTTAAATTATTCTTACCTCATTACGTGTTACTTCATTGTATAATCAACTGAATTTAGTATCAAAGGTGAATTTACTTAAGTTGATCCTTCCCTTGCTTTATTTTTCTGATAAACATAAGAACATTGTAGTAAGTGTCCAACACTTATATCAACTTTTTTATAGCTTACATGATGATTGCTTTTAACGCTTAAACCTAATACCACACTGCTATAGGAGAGGTGAAATGAAAATGCTAAATGCTATATATTTAATGGGCATGAAGAGAAAGATGCATTGTGAAATGCTTGAGAAACTTTTGACTTCATGAAATCAGAGGCTTTCGTTTCAGACAGACTTACCTCACCAAGAATTGCCTAACCATATAATATTGGGCAAATTAATCTCTCTAAGCCTCAGTTTCTTCATTTATAAACAAGGAATGCAATATAAACTAACTCTCAGAGCTCTTGAAAATTATGACTAAGATGATCTATATCAAAGCTCAACACAATGCATGGAATAATGTTAAATTCAAAAGATCAAATCAAAATAAAACATTTTCAGAAATAATTTCATCTATAAAACAGAGATAATAGCTCATTTCAAGGGATATTGTGAGGAATAAAATAGTTTACATGTAAATTGCCTAGAAAAAATGCTTAATATAAAGTAGATAATCAAGAAATGATAGCTGTTATCATCATTGGATTTATTGCCACTGAACCAAGTTCTTCTACATGCTTGTTTTATAGAGCTTATAATTTGGAGCCCTCTGGTGTTCGTATCGGGCACTGCACTTTTGAATCAGTTGGTAGAGTTACACGCTTAGATCGGTTATTTCCTCAAACTATATATTTACATACGGTTTTGTCAATCCAAAAGACCTGTTACTTATTTAATATTTTAATTTAACTTGACCTATTTCTTAAGGGAAAATAAACATATCTCCTAAACCAGTTTTCTATCATAATAAATATTAAAGCAATATGTTTTTAACATCTGTTAAATACATAACTATTAACATAGAACATTGTAATTTGGGTGCCAACCAGAATTATACCTCATACAACACTTGAGAAACCTCATTTTATATCAACAGATTTCATTATATGCACGGTTGAAAAAATGAATCTTAAAGAATTATGAGACGTTAGTTTGATGGACAAGAGGACAAAGGATTTTTTTGAATAGAGATTAAAGTACATGTAAATGCAGAGGGCTGTGGAAGCACTTGCCTCGTGGCAGAAACTGCCAGCGGCTGGACGTGAGGTCCACGTGAGAGGTGGGCGTGGCCACATCAGGGTCGGCCTCCTGTGTCCTGGGGAAAAGGGAATCCTTTCCTGTAGAGTCATTATTTTCCCAAGAATTGAGTTCCATGCTGCTGCTGCTGCTAAGTCGCTTCAGTCGTGTCCGACTCTGTGCAAACCCATAGACGGCAGCCCACCAGGCTCTGCTGTCCCTGGGGTTCTCCAGGCAAGAGTGCTGGAGTGGGTTGCCATTTCCTTCTCCAATGCTTGAAAGTGAAAAGTGAAAGTGAAGTCGCTCAGTCGTGT
>NW_011495034.1:5833286-5839435 GCF_000754665.1 Bison bison bison | reverse complement strand
AGTCATGTCTGACTCTTTGAGACCCCATGGACTGCACCCCGCCAGGCTCCTCTGTCCATGGGGATTCTCCAGACAAGAATACTGGAGTGGGTTGCCAGGCCCTCCTCCAGAAGTTCCCAACCCAGGGATTGAACCCAGGTCTCCCGCATTGCAGGTGGGTTCTGTTCAGTCTGAGCCACCAGGGAAGCCCTGAATCACCCACAGTACATGTAGAAAACACAACACAATCACTACATATGTCATGAATTTTAAACTATAATAGTGAAAAATAATTTCAGGGCAGTACAAATTTGAAAGCAGTAATTTATGCCTGAAAAGAAAAAGAGACTAATTAAATAAAGTAATGGAGCTTATTGGAAGGAATGACAAAACCTAAGAGATAAAAAGAAAGGACAGAAGAAGAGACTTCTTAGAATGTCAGAAAAATATTCCATGCCAAGAAATTAGTATAACAGTAAATATATCTGAGTAATAGAAAATAATCATGATGATAGAATAAAAGGTATACTAGATGTTAAAAAGTAACAAATTATAAAAAAGTATTTCTTTTTTATTTTAATAATTATTTTGTGTACTTTAAAGGTTTCTTGCTGCTTTTGTAGAAAATGACAGATGGAGGTGGAATACTTTAGCTTGTGAAATACAAATCAGTTGTGGCTCTTACTATCATTATGAGTTATCAAAACCAGATTGTGTGTGAGTGTATGTATGTAGTGAATGGTAGTGTTTTGGCAAAAGTGAGTCGGAGATAGAAAGAGGTGGAATAAAAAAAAAAAAATCTCGTAAGGTAGAAAGCAAAACTCCTTGAATATTTCAGAGGAATAAAAATGGAGGAAAATCTTTTCCAGAGGATATTGAATTTCAAGCAGGTTGATGGATCCTGTTTGCTTTCAAACTGATTTTATTAACCAGCATTTAGAGCAGTTGCTCTATTCATTTGACAGTTATGGGGAATAATTACTCATTTTCCTTATCGAACTGGTTTGAAATGCCTCATTGTGTGAGAGTTCCTGCAGCTTGTCAGATTGTGTTAATTTTGTTCATTTTTCTAGTGACTATTTTAAACTGTTGACCCAGCTCATGAATATAGCAACTCTTTTCTTTCTCTTCTGAAAAAGGTGATTGGGTAACAGACACCATTGGATATGCAGAAAATGAAGCATCCTGATACAGAGGTAAGTCAATATTTTTAAGAGAAAGTCAACATAATTTTTTCTTCTTTTCAAATTCTTCCATTGATATTTTGTGACATTTATTTCAGGTGAATTTAATCAATTAAATTTTCTTTTTAATTTATATGTTCACTGAGTATTCCCTAATACTATTATAGAATGAACTGTGGTTGTGATATTTTTAACTGTTCCAAGGAATGGAGGGAAAGAAAATTAGAAACCAGGAGGCAGTCTGGAGTCTACGTTAATAACACAAGTTGAAAATTTAATCTAGGTTCATAGTCCCGCTCCATAGTTCTTAGCTGTCTGACCTAAGCCAGTTTCTTTGTCTGAAAGATGGATGAAGATAATACTTCTCTCCAAAGAGATTTTATGCATATGTGAACGATTATTGTATTGTTGTGGAACAGTCTAAAATTACATTGTTAATATTAATTTAATACTATTACTTTGGGTTTTATTTTTCAAAATGAAAATTAAAACAAGAGCCTGATAGTATGAACCATTTGGTACTCCGGATTCTCCTTGGGTTCCACCAATTTATCCAACCTTATCTATAATTAATTCCCAGAATTAATCCCCCAGTTCAACATGGCTGGTCTTGTTGGCCAAGCTTCCTAACTCCCAATTTCTTGAGATTCCAGCTGGATCATCCCTTCAAGGTGGCATTCTGTTTACTCATCTCAAACAAAACATCAAGCACAGGGTCCTAATTCCCTTTTAAGGTATGTGCATATATGTATATATATATATGATCATAAATTAGTGATATTAACCATTTGTAAGAACATGTTTGCTTTTTAACAACTGCCTTTTAAGTTATCTGGAAAACTGCCTTGTGGGAGAATGTCAATCATCAAGAGTTAGGAGTAATTTTTCGCAAAGAGCTGTATTGACGTGGTGAAGAATCTGCCTGCCAATGTAGGAGATATCAGAGATGGGGATTCAATCCCTGGTTGGGAAGACCCCCTGGAGGAAGGCATGGCAACCCACTCCAGTATTCTTGCCTGGAGAATCCCATGGACAGAGGAGCCTGGAGGACCACAGTCCATGGGGTCGCAAAGAGTCAGACACAACTGAAGTGACTTAGCACACAGCACAGCACGAAACACTCCAAGTGGCTGCCTGTCCACTCTGCCCATTTATAAGCTCGTCCTAGATCAATAGGATAATACTTATATGTGCAGTCATTGCTTCATCAAAGATCAGAAAATAAGGAAAACTAGGAATGAGAAAACCTTGCATTAGTAAATTTATATTTGGCAATTAAAAACCTCTAATTCTCATAATATGATAGACCAGAGATCCTAATACCATCCCACAATAAAAAATATAAATATTCTTAAACTATTAAAAATGTTAAATACACTTTTTAAATGAAGAAAAGGGGCTAAAAAATAGTAGGGGAGATATAGGACAGGAGTGAATTATGAGAAGATGTCTGGGGAAGTAAGCTACCTTGGAAGCATATGCAGATTCTTATTTCTACTCAGAGAGAAATTAAAAAAAAAAAAGGTCTTCTAACTACAAAAAATGGGGAGCCAAATGGAAGAACAGTCTTCATAAAGTGTAGACTCAACAAAAAATACAAGGAACCTAGGAATAAATATAACAAAGTTCAAAGACTTTATTAAGAATATGGTAAAGTTTAATGAAAAGGTCAGTTTTCATTCCAATCCCAAGGAAAGGCAATACCAAAGAATGTTCAGGCACAATTGCACTCATCTCACACGCTAGCAAAGTAATGCTCAAAATTCTCCAAGCCAGGCTTCAAAAGTAAGTGAACCATCAACTTCCAGAAGTTCAAGCTGGATTTAGAAAAGGCAGAGGAACCAGAGATCAAATTGCCAACATCTGTTGGATCATGGAAAAAGCATGAGAGTCCCAGAAAAACATCTACTGCTTTATTGACTACACCAAAGCCTTTGACTGTGTGGATCACAATAAACTATGGAAAATTCTTAAAGAGATAGGAATACCAGACCACCTCACCTGCCTCCTGAGACACCTGTATGCAGGTCAGGAAGCAACAGTTAGAACTTTAATGGAAAAACAGACTGGTTCCAAATTGGGAAAGGTCAAGGCTGTATATTGTCACCCTGCTTATTTAACCTATATGCAGAGTACATCATGTGAAATGCCAGGCTGGATGAAGCACAAACTGCAATCAAGATTGCTGGGAGAAATATCAATAACCTCAGATATGCAGATGACACCACCCTTATGGCAGAAAGTGAAGAAGAACTAAAGAGCCTCTTGATGAAAGTGAAAGAGGAGAGTAAAAAGTTGGCTTAAAGCTCAACATTCAGAAAACGAAGATCATGGCATCCGATCCCATCACTTCATGGCAAATAGATGGGGAAACAGTGGAAACAATGACAGACTTTATTTTCCTGGGCTCCAAAATCACTGCAGATGGTGACTGCAGCCATGAAATTAAAAGATGCTTACTTACTCCTTGGAAGAAAAGCCATGACTCACCTAGACAGCATATTAAAAAGCAGAGTCATTACTTTGCCAACAAAAGTCCATCTGGTCAAAGCTATGGTTTTTCCTGTGGTCATGTATAGATGTGAGTTGGACTATAAACAAAACTGAGCACCAAAGAATTGATGCTTTTGAACTGTGCTGTTGGAGAAGACTCTTGAGAGTCCCTTGGACTGCAAGGAGATCCAACCAGTCCATCCTAAAGGAAATCAGTCCTGAATATTCATTGGAAGGACTGATGCTGAAGCTGAAAGTCCAATATTTTGGCCACCTGATGCGAAGAACTGACTCATTGGAAAAGACCTTGATGCTGGGAAAGATTGAAGGAGGAGAAGGGGATGACAGAGGATGAGATGGTTGGATGGCATTACTGACTTGATGGACATGAGTTTGAGCAAGCTCCAGGAGTTGATGATGGACAGGGAAGCCTGGTGTTTGCAGTCCATGGGTTGCAAAGAGTTGGACATGACTCAGTGACTGAACTGAACTGAAAGCTTAATTGAAAGATATTGAAAGACATAAATGAATGGAGTTGGCTACTATGGTCATGAATGGGAGATTCAAATTTCTTTAACTTTATCCATAGGTTCTATGATATTTTGATCAAAATTCTAGTATCAGTTTTTATAGAACTTGTCTTGCTAATTCTAAAATGTATGTGAAAGAATAAAGTGCTATGTATGGCCAAGACACATTTGAGGAAGTACAAGCTAGAAGTTGTTCCTGAGCAGATTTGCAATTTAGTATAAAATACTGTTAAGATTCTGCAGTATTGTCCTAAGGATAGATACACTGATCGATGGGATGGAATAGATATTACAGAAATTAAACCACATACATATTGTTTAGTCTTGATAAAACCACTTCACAGATTTTCACTGTAGATTTTTTAAAGGTTTGAAATGAACTTAGAACAAATCTGTATATATGAACAACAAAAGAAAATTTAAAGTTTTTTTTAACATAAAATGTATTTGCTTGAATTTTGTTAATGTAAAATGTAAATACTTCCTAAGTTAATTATGACAATATTACATGGGATATATTTGACTTGTGAATTTTTCCTGTACTATTTGCTTCATCAATAGGAAAGTTCCCCGGAGAAACAGATTTCTCTTCATTCATGAAGAAGACTTACTACAAAAAAACAAGAACTCAGAGACAGCTCATGAAAATGTTTTTTTCCTGAACAATTTTCATATATGTTCATTTTCATTCAAATTGTTAAATACTGCAATATTAATAGAATATTTGAACAATTGAAGTTTATAGTACTTCTAAGAATTTTTCAATTCCAAAATAGTTCTTAATTACTTTGGGGTTTATTTTTTCTTCTTCCACAAATATATTGGCACTATACAGTGTATATAAAATATACTGGGCTATATACAATACTTTAAATCAATTTTAAATTGCTTTCTTCCATGTTATAGTTTGAAAAACCACAAGTTAATTCTACTCACTCATTCACATCCCTAGCAGAGCTAATTTGATTGACTCTTAACTAAGACAAGCCTACCTACCAGGCCAGGTCCTTGAATTTGACATAAACTAGTATAACAGAGGGGCTTCCCCCTGTGGCTCAAGTGGTAAAGAATCTGCCTGCAGTGCAAGAGACTCAGGAGATACTGATTCAATCCCTGGGTCAGGAAGATCCCCTGGAGGAGGAAATTGCAATGCAATCCAGTATTCTTGGAAAATTCCATGGACACAGCAGCCTGGTGGACTACAGTCCATGGACTCACAAAGAGTCAGACATGACTGAGCACATACACATCTCCAATGTAACAAAGGTTACGCTGACATGTTCTTATTGACCTACTGCAGTTTTCATGATCAATTTGTGTTTCTATAACATTTACTTAAGACCCAGTTTAGATGATCTCAGGCTGCCAAAGTCACTCTGAAGTTTAGAAAACAGCGATCATGGTCATGAAACAATCCTTTGCCATTTTGCAGTGTTGTCTGTGATCTATCCTATGGTCATAGACAACAGATGTCGACTGTCATTAAGATTTGCTGTGTGGCTCAGGAAACTCAAACAGGGGCTCTGTATCAACCTAGAGGGGTGGGATGGGGAGGGAGATAGGAGGGAGGTTCAAAAGGGAGGGGATATATGCGTACCTATGGCTGATTCATGTTGAGGTTTGACAGAAAACCAAAAAAATTCTGTAAAACAATTATCCTTCAATAAAAAAATAATAATAATAAAAAGATATCATCCAGATTTCTGCTGAACCAAATAAATGAGCCTCCTGGCTCCTGTAAAACTATCCCTCAGGACATTATCAATAATCTCTGTGACGTTCTACTTAACCTTTCTCTAATTTTTCAATGTCATTTATAAACAATGAAGCCAGAGTGTACACTGTGTTCAAAAAAGCATGGCCCGTACCTGCCTTTCTGCTTTTGTTTCACAAGAATGGCATGGTCATATCCATTTATCTAGAGGTCAAACCCTGACAAAGACAGCCACTGGATACCCAGCCA
>NW_011495034.1:5824672-5833186 GCF_000754665.1 Bison bison bison | reverse complement strand
CTGGATCCCCAGCCACTAACCACAAGAGCCATCTCACCAGCAACAAGCCGTTCTGGAGCCTTTTGTAATGAAATTGTACTTTTCAATAAACAAATCAGAAATCCTCTAAGGAATGAGGGAAAAACACAAATAATGAGAGAACTGACTGTGTAGTAGAGACCTTGTCTTTCCATCCCGTCCTTCTGGGCCTCTTTTGGAGCTTCCATACTTTCATCACCCTGGCCACGTCCTGTGCTGGCCTAGCTCTAGTTGGCAACACACTCCCTTTCTCTCTTTCCTTAGTGCTACTGAAAGAGTTCAACATTTTTGGAAACACAACAAACACTAAACAGAAACACATAACCAACAAGGACCTGCCATATAACACATGGAACTCTGCTCAGTGTTATGAGACAACCTGGATGGGAAGGGAGTTTGGAGGAGAATTGATACATGTATATGTATGGCCAAGTTCCATCCCTGTTCATCTGAAACTATCACAACATTGTTAATTGACTACACTCCATTACAAAATTAAATGTTTAAAAAAAAACAAAACACCAAGCAGAGAAAAAACTACCCCCCAAAAAACAAAAAACAAGAAGATACAAACAGCCTGGAAATAGCCGACTTTGGCAAGCTGCAGGTTTTAAATCTAAGAAAACCAAATGAAAGAAAGTGAGAGTGAAATGTTGCTTGGTTGTGTCCAACTCTTTGTGACCCCATGGACTATACAGTCCATGGAATTCTCCAGGCCAGAATTCTGGAGTGAGTAGCCTTTCCCTTCTCTAGGGGATCTTCCCAACCAGGGCTCAAACCTAGGTCTCCAGCATTCTTTACCAGCTGAGCTATCAAGGAAGCCCGATGCTACCTCTCAAATGACTGGTGCAGGACTAGGCTTCTTTCTTGCCAGAGTCTCAGATTCTTTGTGTCTGATGGGCACATTCCAACCTGAAGGCCCATATAAGTGATGCCTTCCCCATCCTCTTTGTTATCCGTCTCCCAAGAAAAGAGGTTGGGCTAAGAATGCTGTCACTGGAAGGTCAAGTGTGTACCTGGGCAGAACTGATATGGACCCATTTGACCTCAAGAAAGAGAATGGATTTCTAGCACTTTCCTCATGCAGATGTACAGAGAAAACCACTGGGATCATTCTGCCTCCTCTTGCCTTCTCTCCTCAGGAACAAGGTAAAGCCCCTCTTAGTCCTTTTTTGGACCACAGTGTCTGTTCAGGCAGCAGATAAGAAATGACTGATGAGAAGGGAAGAAGACGACAGGAAAGCTCAGAGCAGCTATGTGTGGAAATGAAGGGCAAGAACCCCTTCTTGCTAGGCCCAGAGGCCCTCCCTATACAGAGTGTGCTAAGTCGATTCAGTCATGTCTGGCTCTTTGCAACCCTATAGACTGTAGCCTGCCAAGCTCCTCTGTCCATGGGATTCTCCAGGCAAGAATACTGGAGTGGGATGCCATGCCCTTCTCCAGGGGATCCTCCCGACCCAGGGCGCAAACCCACGTCTCTTCTGTCTCCTGCACTGGCAGGCGGGTTCTTAACCACTAGCGCCACCTGGGAAGCCTCCGTGTACTGTGGGGGCCTCCTTACCCACCCAGGGTAAGCATTTCTATTCATATGATTCTATTCATAATGACCTTCAAGAAATAAAGTCATGGCTCTTACCTGGGGGCAGCTTGGCCTGCCAGAAGACATTTGACAACAGGGAGACATTTTTGATTGCTCAAACCGAAGAGTCACTACTGGTGTCTGGCGTCTCGTGAACAAAGGTCAGGGAAGCTCCTACCCATCCTATAGCACAAGGAAGGATTAGCAAGTGAAAAATGGCAACAGGCCCTTCCCTGGCAGTCCACTGCTTAAGACTCTGCCTTCCGTTGTGGGGGGCTGCAGGTTCGATCCCTGGCCAGGGAGCTAAGATCCTACATGCCTCATGATCAAAAAACCAAAACATTAAACAGAAGAAATATTGGAACAAATTCAATTAAAGACTTTAAAAATGGCAACAGGGTTGAGGTTAAGAAGACCTTAGAAAATTAATACATTTTAAATGTATTTTAGAGATTGATATTTTAAAATGATTCTACATTTTAAAGCTTTAAAGTCTAAAGGAGTAAGTTTTAGTATTTGTGTATACTAATCCTCAGGGTACAATTAAACAATATGCCTCTTTTCAATGGAAAAAATATACCTTTATCCTCTAAATTCTTTGAACATCTATGCATAATTTATGACCCAGAGAACACATTTAGAAATTTAGGAGGAACTTAGAAAAAGCAAAATCTGTACACTAGGTTTTTTTGTAAAGGATTTTACATAGTCTGATCAATTTATTGAGGAGTTTTTGAGGGATAAACATATCTCATATGGGGTATAAGGAAATTCATTGATATTTTCCTACACCACTTGGAAGGATGGGAAATTCAAGGTGATACCCATTCTATCCTAACATTTCTCAAAGCTATTTGGACATTAGAGTTCCCCAGGGGATTGTCAGGGCCAAGTCTCCTTGCTCTGCTGGGAGGAGGGAAGGACAGGGTGAGATGCACAGACAGCCCTATGTCTAAGCTCTCCTTCAAACTTCTCTTCCTTCCCCAACTCCCCTGGAAGGAGGGACAGAAAATTCTTGCTTTGTCTGCTCACATTTCTTTTTCATTATACTCTGTTTACCCAGGTGGTGACTTTTTAATCTGAAAACTCAAAATTTCATATCCTTTAAGTATTTAAATTTTAGTTTCAAACACAAGCTTTAGCATCAGATAGACTTAGGTTGAAATTGTGACTTTACCATATTTTAGGTACCTGTGCTTGATTTTACACTCTAGGAACAATGATAATTATTAGTAATAATTATAGTGAATATATGTCCGTATGTGTATGTGTGTATGTATATATATATATACATATTAATATATTCATCTTCAGATACTATGGACAGTTTCTAAAACAGTCATTCTCAATCTTGGAAGCGTATCAATATTACCTAGAAAGCTTTCAATATTATCTAGGGAGCTTTCAAATCTAAACGTCTGCAGAGTGGGAGCCAGGTGGTCGGAAATGTTTCAAAGCCCCTTCCCTGTGTTGTGAGGGTGCACCAGTGGGCTGGGAAACACTGCTCTGGCCCCAGAAGATAGGAGGGAAAGAACACATTAATTAACACTGCAGAGAGCATCCTGCCACAAAACACCACAAATACCGAAACTCAGGCGCGGAGATGCACAGAACCTGCCTCCTTACGTGTGCCTGTGTGCTCGGTCACTCAGTCGTGTCAGACTCTCTGCGACCCCGCGGACTGAGCCCACCAGGCTCCTCTGTCCATGGCATTCTCCAGGCAAGGATACTGGAGTGGGCTGCTGTGCCCTCCGCCAGAGGATCTTTCTGACCCAAGGACTGAACCCACATCTTCTGCGTTGCAGGTGGATTCTTTACTGCTGAGCCATTGTGGAAGCCCCCTCCAGTTACACAGCTAGTACTTTTCATCGAAAGTACTTGCATCAAAAGGCATCAAAAGCATGTTATAAATGACCTAATCAAAACATGGGCCAAAGAACTAAACAGACATTTCTCCAAAGACATACAGATGGCTAACAAACACATGAAAAGATGCTCAACATCACTCATTATCAGAGAAATGCAAATCAAAACCACAATGAGGTACCATCTCGCGCTGCTCAGAATGGCTGCGATCCCAAAGTCTGCAAACAACAAATGCTGGGGAAGGTGTGGAGAAAAGGGAACCCTCTTACACTGTTGGTGGGAATGCAAACTAGTACAGCCACTATGGAGAACAGTGTAGAGATGCCTTAAAAAACTGGAAACAGAACTGCCATACGACCCAGCAATCCCACTGCTGGGCATACACACCGAGGAAACCAGAAGTGAAAGAGACACATGTACCCCAGTGTTCATCGCAGCACTGTTTACAATAGCTAGGACATGGAAGCAACCTAGATGTCCATCAGCAGATGAATGGATAAGAAAGCTGTGGTACATACACACAATGGAGTATTACTCAGCCATTAAAAAGAATGTATTTGAGTCAGTTCTAATGAGGTGGATGAAACTGGAGCCTATTATACAGAGTGAAGTAAGCCAGAAAGAAAGTCACCAATACAGTATACTAATGCATATATATGGAATTTAGAAAGATGGTAAAGTGAAGTCACTCAGTCGTGTCCGACTCTTTTCAACCCTATGGACTATAGCCTACCAGGCTCCTCAGTCCATGGAATTTTCCAGGCAAGAGTACTGGAGTGGGTTGCCATTTCATTCTCCAGGGGAATCTTCCTGACCCAGGGATTGAACGCAGATTACCCGCATTGCTGGCAGACACTTTACCCTCTGAGCCTATAACAATGACCCTATATGCAAGACAGCAAAAGAGACACAGATGTAAAGAACAGATTTTTGGACTCTGTGGGAGAAGGTAAGGGTGGGATGATTTGAGAGAGTAGCATTGAAACATGTATATTACCATATGTGAAATAGATCACCAGTCCAAGTTTGATGCATAAAACAGGACACTCAAAGCTGGTGCACTGGGATGACCCAGAGGGACGGGATGGGGAGGGAGGTGGGGGGGCGGTTTAGGATGGGGACACATGTACACCCGTGGCTGATTCATGTCAATGTATGGCAAAAACCACCACAATATTGTAAAGTAATTAGCCTCCAACTAAAATAAATTAATTAATTTTTTTGAAAAAGCATGTTCTTTAGTGTATTAGTAAGGATCACAGTCAGAGTGGCATAATTTATCTGTCCTTTCCTATTTGTACCTCAAATTTCTCTGCTCTGCCCGTCTCCCAAGGGCTCCCTCAGCCCAGGTCAGAGTGTGGTCTGGGGCGTTTTAAGTGACCCAGGAACTTATTTAGGCAAGACTGTTGGTATACCATCCCTTTGTCCAGGTAAGATTCCCACGGCATCTCCACCTCTGAAGAAAGATCAATTGTGGAGGAGTGAACAGCTTTTCATTAACATAACCAAACACACACCCATTGTTTTCCAGGTGGATTATCTACAGAGACAAAGAACACAGGGGTGAAGATGGCTGTTTTCCTTAGCTTTAAAGAAGTGAAGGAAATTCACCATCCTAAGTGCCAAGAAAAAGGAGGGCGTAAACACAATCTCCTTTTACTAAACCATTAACCTGGTTAATTCCTCCATCCTTCAAGACTCAGCTGAGGCAAGCATCCTCAAAGAAACCTTCCTTTGTCTCCTCCCCCATCTGAGTTAGGAGAGCTCCCTTATTTGCCCAGGTGCATACTTGGCTTAACTCTGTACTGTGTTATATTATATTTATATTGCATTATATTTTTATTATATAATATAATATTGTATTATATTTTTATTATACTGCACTGCTTGATAGAGCATCTGCCTTCTCATGAGTCCATGAACAACCTGGGTAAAAAGGGTCATGCCTCTTCCTGTACCTTTAGTATCTAGCACAGTCCTTGGCACATAGAGGATCTTCAGTAGCTGTTTCTGAATCAATATCAATATTCCCTTATTATGAACAGTGATAGAAGACATCAAGAGGGCAGACCTTAACATTTTGTAAATCAGAAAAATGAGTCAGAGCTTAGAAGAAGTTTAGATGACTCAAGGTGGAAAGTCATTAACTATTTTTAGCTCCTTTTAACTGCTAGGAGTCAGCTCTAGCCTGTTGTTTAATCTCCAGGGTAGAGAGGACCGGAACAATGAAATAGGCTCTGAAAAGTGATATAATCACCGATTCTGATTCATCCTTTGGCACATCCTTGTTCGATATCTCCAGAAACCATTTAAAAGCCATGGTTGGTGTTCTATAGAGGCATTTTAATGGCAATGATTACAAATCAGGGACCTCTTCAATATAACAAGAAACGCTGATGTGTTTATACATGTTCCAGGCAATTATGAGTGCTCCTCTTTCAAGCAAAAATGTCTCTCTTAATGTTTATTAGACTATATTCTGAGAGTAACTATAAAAACTACTAGTTAGTTGTTTATTCAATAAATCATTTTATAGCTATGAATCTGTATAAGGCTCTTTGGCAGGCAATGAGAGGCTCAGTATAAAGACCCACATTGGCAACGCAGGAGACCTGGGTTCAATCCCTGGGTCAGGAAGACTCCCTGGAGAAGGAAATGGCAACCCACTTGCCTAGAGAATTCCATGGACAGAGGAGCCTGGCGGGCCACAGTCCATGGAATCACAAAGAGTCGGACGTGACTGAGTGACTAACACTTTCACACTTTCAATATGAGAGACCCACACTGGACCCTGACAGACTTTACCATCTAAGAGAGGACAAAAAAATAAAAACAACTGAACAATACAGCAAATCATTCAAGACGAAAACTAAGTAAAGACTACACTGTATTTTGCAGATTTAGATGGTATAGATGGGAGGAAAAGTTACCGAGACAGCTAAAGAGCTGAGGAGGTGTGGCAGGAGCTGATATTTCTTAGTCCCTGCCATGCTTTCTGGTCACATTGCCAGGTCAGGTCAGGCTGGGAACAGAAATGTAAATTTCCAGTCTTTTGTCTCAAAAATGTGACTGCTTCATCAACCTACAGGTACAGCCCATGGGCTTCAGATTAGAAAAATTATACAGTTGATGCTTTTTATTGGCAGATTCTGTATCTGCGAATTTGCCTCCCTACGAAAATGTGTGATACCAGAATCAATAGAGCACTTTCATGGTCCCTCCTGGACAAGGGCAGAGCCCTGAAATAGTTAGGAGGACTGGTATTTACCTCCTAGCAAAGGAATCAAAGGCTAACCTCGACCTTCTTCTTTCAACTCTCAGATGGTACATAAGTGCCCTTCTCACAGGCTATAATGAAGGCTAAAATGAAGGCTAGTTCTACTATTTAAAAAGGCCTCCACGCCTGGTTGGCGGTATAGTGGTGAACATAGCTGCCTTCGGAGCAGTAGACCTGGGTTCAATCCCCAGCCAACGCAGCAGGCTGGTCTCTGGGGCTTCCCAGGTGGGGCTAGTGGGAAAGAACCCACCTGCCAATGCAGGAGACTAAGAGACATGGGTTCAGTCCCTGGGTTGGGAAGATCCCCTGGACAAGGGCATGGCAACCCACTGCAGTATTCTTGCCTGGAGAATCCCACGGACAGAGGAACCTGACGGGCTAAGGTCCATAGGGGCGCAAAGAGTCTGACACAACTGAAGGGACTTAGCACGCATGCGCGCACACACCACGCCTGGTGCTGAAGAGCCGTGGGGTATCCTAAGTGCCTGAAAGCTGTCTGCGACTTAGGGAGAAATGCAGATATTGAATAAGCTTCAGAAGTTCTGTTCACATTTCCTAAGTTAAATAAGCTTACTAGTGCTGTGGGCTGGGAGTGTTCAATATTAGTGAGTGAACAGTATGTATTAAATGAGGTATTTTTAAACAGAAACACACATCAAACAAAGTTATATACTAATCAGTTGACAAAAAAATATTGAGTCCAGAGGTTCAGAGGAACCTACCACTGTATCCCTTATTGTAAAGCCCCCTTCCTTCCCCTCTTCAGGGCATTGGCTGTACTGCAAGCCCATGGATCTTGCCATTGGTCAGCAACGGCATTCATAAGAAACTGTCCCATAAACACACACACATACACACATACCCTTTCATCTCCAGTATTCGGACACTAAGTGTCAACAGTGGTACTTTGTTCACCTAGGATATTGATTCCTAATCGTTTCTCTTTGTTCATGATTGATACCCTTTTCCTTGATTTAAACGTATACATAATTTTACCCTACATGCTCCATTGCCTAAGAGACCACTTGAGTGTATAAGGGCCACTGTTTAATGATTTATCAATATTCGGGTCTGTGAACCGGCAGAGGATTCTGACGATTGAGACCTCGGTAGATTGGACCTCGGTGATATCCAAGAGAAAAATATTTTTATGCTTGTGGATTATTTTAATGAACTATAGAAAGTGGGTATCAATAAATGTATTTACAAAAAAGAAAATTGAAAGCACCGCGGACCTCAAGCCGGCTTTAGACATCGCTGGGCAGAGCACGCGCCCTGAGCCCGGAGCGCGCGCCCCCGGCCCGATGCCCGAATCGGCCGGCAGGTGGCGCCCAGCGGTGGGCTGCACCCCCGCGAGGTCTGGGCCAGGTAGACTGGAAGGGGCGGAGGTAACCCGGAGCGGGCAGCGGAGGCCGCCCCTCGGCCCCCACCCCCTCCACGCCGCGCTCGCTACACGCGTGCGGGGAGAGGACGTGGCCAGCTGCGTTCCGAGATCCGGCACCGCAGCTGCTTCTCCGCCAGGCGCCGGGCGTCCCCGCTACTCTCAGTCCTAAATCGGCTACTATGGAGGCGCAGGCTCGAGGTGAGTGGTCGCCGATCGCCCCGAGGGTCAGGCCCTAGGGCTCCCAAAGGCCCTTTCCCCTCATCACCTAACTTTGCTCCCCGGCCGAGCGGATGGGTGACCTCACCCCATGTGTCCACCACTCTACTCCTCCCCGCGCCTGCGGGACAATTCCTGCTCCCCCAAACTCAGGATGTGCTGTGGGCTGGGGAC
>NW_011495034.1:5811535-5824572 GCF_000754665.1 Bison bison bison | reverse complement strand
GGCCCCTCGACAGGAAACGCGCCCCCGGATTGCTCGACTTCTTCCCCAGCCAGTCGCGCTCGCGCTTCCTACACCCCGCGGGCACCCGCAGGACCTGTTGGGCAGGGTCCGGAGAACGTCTTTCGTCCCCTTCTTCCCGCCGCGAGTAGGGAGGGGCCGTGACGACTCCTGCAGTGCACGGTGGGCTCGCGTCCTGCACCTCCCTAATCCCGGGCTGAGCGCAGCGCGCGCCGAGGTGCTAGCTCCGCGGAGACCCCGGGTCTCCCGGACACGCGAGGGGTTTGCAGCGCGGGGACCTGCCTTCCGAGACCGGGGAGTGCGTTACCCGCCCGCTGATTTTCGCAGCTCGACGCGAGAGTCCCGGTTTCCTTCGGTCGGGGGGCGACCTCTGCCTCCCTTGGCGCGCGGGGCCTTCGAGCTCCGGGGGTCACTGGCTCCAGGAGCCCGAGAGGGCTTCACCGAGGGCAGCCTGGTGTCTTGAGGTCGCAGCAGAGAAGGGTTAGGGAATCCCGATGGAATCGTGCCAGAATGGAAGTAAATGGTATATGTAAAGAAGCAGAGGTGGACGAATGTGGAGCAGGAGACTGGAGTCTGACTCTATAGAGTCTCTCTTGGGAGCAATGCCGAGAATGAATGAATGCGAGTTCAGCTTTTTTTGGGCTTTAGAACAATCATCACCACCTTTCTTCCACGGGAAATTCTATGGAGGCTTTTAAATAAAATAAGAGCCCCGTTTAAAAAGTTTAAAAAACGAAGAGGTTCATGGCCCTATGTGCTCCCTTTTTAGGGGCTTAAGTGTCCTCCTACATGAGAGCGACTTGGCAGATGCTGGGTCTGGAGTCACCCAACAGGTTTGGCTGCCAGGCTTACAATGGTCTGAACAGCACGAACCATCCTCATTCTTTCCATCAGCCAAGATCTTGTCCATAAAGCTGCTGCTTCCAGTATTTTTCCTCCACTGTCTATCTAAATAGGAAAGGAGAATGTAACCAAGGGTGGGGAATTTTTCTATGTGTGCTGTGTGCTCAGTCCTGTTGGACCCTTTGCAACCCCATGAACTGTAGCCCACCAGGCTCCACTGTCCATGGAATTTTCCAGGCAAGATACTGGAGTGGGTTGCCATGTCCTCTTCCAGGGGAAATTTCCCAGCTCAGGGATCAAACCTTTGTGTCTTGTGTCTCTTGCACTGGCTGGCAGATTCTTTACCACTGTGTCTCCTGGGAAGCCCCTGGGGAGCTCCTTAGTCTAATTCAAAAGTTGAGATCAGGTTGGAGGCCTTCACTCCTAAACTGAAGCAGGTAGGAACAGCTGGAGCTTTCCAACCTGCTTTGCCAATGAGATTTGCAGTTTTAAATACAGGCCCTGGCCCAATCCAGATCCAGCAAACTGGAATCTCTGGGGCCTGGGCATGGATATATTTGAAAGCTTCTCAAGTGAATCCGTTATTCAGTGAGGTTGGAGAGAAAAACTACAGCAGAGTGGAAACATTCATCAGATTGGACCCACTGGTGTTACTGGTTTGCTTTACTTGTGAGATTTACTTAACAAACACTTCAGTGCTTTCCTTTGCCAAGCACTGTGCTAGGAGGAACAAACATGGCCTGGATCCCTGTTTTGTGAAATTTATAGTAGAGGAAGAGACGGACATTAACTTGAGAGTTATTTGATAACTAAACAGAAAAATTGCAACCATCTAAATGATAAGAAGAGGACCGCAGTGTAGTGAGAGCCTGAAGGAAGCTCCCAGCCTAGTAAAGTAGTGAAGTGAAGTCGCTCATTGTGTCCAACTCTCTGCAACCCCATGGACTGTGGCCTACCAGGCTCCTCCATCCATGGGTTTTCCCAGACAAGAATACTGGAGTGGGTCGCCAGTGAGAGCCTGAAGAAAGCTCCCAGCCCAGCAGGTGATAGTCAAACCAGCAGAGTTTGCTCAGTGTCCCTGTTTCTGCTCTTTGTGCTTTACATGGGTTGACTCACTGCTTCACAGCAGTTCCATGAGCTAGGTAGTCTGGTCCTTCCCATTCTCCAGAAAGGAAACAAGCCAGATATGTAAATTCCTTGTAACAACAAGTATATAATATTGCAGAGTGGATGCTGTAAAGGCCCACTCCCCACACAAAGCCTACCACTTTCAGAAGAGAACTAAAACTTAAGTCCCTACCTGCTCGTACTTTCTTTGGCCCCCTCTGCCACTTTCCCCCTTCATGTGAAGCCCTCCTAGGGAGACTGGAATAGGGTGATGGTCAGCCAGGGGGACAAAAGTGAATAGAGTTAAGAAATACTTGGGAAGAAAAAAAACGGTAACTTGGATTGGCTGTGAAGGATGGCGGGTGACTTGGGAAGGAAACAATGGTAACTTGGATTGGCTGTCAAGGATGACTTTCAACTTTATAGTTTTACAATCTGGTGGATGATATTTGCCCCTTAAATTCTCATCTTCCCAGTACATTAAGTTCTCCATTTTCAGACTTTTTTTTTTTTTTTGGTCAGTTAAGCAGCAGACATAGTAAGTTCTTTGAAAATGAAACATTTCACAAAATGTTTATGGTTTATATTAAAGAGATCTTCTTTCTATTTGGTACATTTCTCTGGCTAAATAATTGCCTCTTAGATTCTAAGAGAGTCCTGTAGTTTCCTAAACGCAAGCTTCTAACCTTAGCACTGTTTATTTTAGATTTATCTAGAGAGGGGATTGCTCCTCTTTCTGCCCTTTGATCTAGAGAAAAGCAAACATGAATGTGATTAAGTGGTCAGTGCTATTGAGATGTCCTCAGGTACTTTATAGTACCTCTTCCTGGAAGAGGGTCTGGCAACCCGCTCCAGTATTCTTGCCTGGAGAATCCCATGGACAGAGGAGCCTGGGGGCTTCCAGTCCATGGGGTTGCAAAGAGTAGGACAGGACTGAAGCGACTCAGCACACACTTTATACTACAGATGCTATGGACTTCATTTACACACAAATCTCCATAAATGCAGTAGTGGGTCTTAGAAGTGAAATGCTGCTGTTAGGTTCTTTGACTTTGTAGAAGAACAGATTACTTCCAACAGAACAGGAAGACATTCTGGGAAGTTGGCAGAAGGAAAAACACAGAAGTGGGGTTAGGAACAACTCCACGAGGAGAGGCTGGAGAACTGTGTGCCGTGAGAGGCCCACAAGAGGCTATGTTGCCCGTTGTTTTCCTGGTACTAGAGAATTTTGCTTTAATAAAGTTGATATATTAGAGAGAATTTATTTTGGAATGTAGCATTTTCCTGAAATATTTGGCAGTCCTTTAAAGAAGGTTCCTTTTGGAACCACCTTTCATATTTCATTACTCTAGAAATTAACTTTTTGTCTTTCCCAATGTCTTGAATGTTACAAGGAAAAATTTCACTTAATACTTGTATGTATTCAGATTAATGATTGTGTTAGTGTCCTATGATTGCTGTAACTGTAGGGTAAGGGAGTTAGAGAAGGCGAGGTTCGGAAAAAGAACGAGACCAGCACTTCACAGAAACAGGTCACCTTTAATGGGGCGAGAAGGGGCAGCAGTCAGATTAGTGAGCTGCTGCACTAACCCAAGAAAAGAGTCAGTATATATAGGCATATATGTGGAAAGCTACTGTCTTAAGGCGGCCTGTTCTTCTCCAAGGTCGTTCGGAGTAGTTTTGTCTTAAATGGTCGGGGCAAGGAATTCTGGATATTGGCCAGAGGCTGGACTGGCTGGGAGCTGGGCATAATCAACCTTAATGTCCATTTTTTTCTTCTTTGTTTTGCACAGAATGGTGGGGGGGACCTGGAGGGGAGTTTTAACTCCAGGCTATTTTTAGCCATGTAACTTTCCTTCAGTAACAAAGTACTACAAATATAGTGGCTTAAAACAACAGAAATGTATTCTCTCACAGTTCTGGAGGCTTGAAGTCCAAAATTACCATCACTCGAGCAGAATTAGGACGTCAGCAAGGCTTCGATCTTTCTGGATGCTCTCAGAAATACTTCTTCCTTGCCTCCTCCAACCACTGGTCACATCTCTTCAGTCTCTACCTTTGTGGTCCCGTTGCCTTCTCTTCTGTCAGATCTCCCTCTTTCGCTCTTAAAAGAATATTTGTGATATTTCATTTAGAGCTCACCTGGAGCGTCTAAGATAATCTTCCCATCCCAAGATTCTTTTCCCATAAAAGGTAATATTTACAGGCCCCAGGGATCAGGATCTGATATCTTTGGGGACCAATATTCAGCCAGTTATAGTAACTACTTTTTATATTCAGACATTCTATTCAGGAGGATTCTCAGAAGTCCATGAATGACTTAAAGTGATACATGTCAGATTAAGCCTGTTTGCAGATTCCATTAAAGTGAAATGTCATGTTTATCTTACGTTCCTCTTTGCTCACAGGACATTTGTTTGGAGTCGTCTTGTTCCAGGAAGAAGTCAGGGCATTTTATACAGACAAATGAAACACAGGAAGATAATGTAAGTTAGATGAAAGAAAACAAACAGATAAGAACATAAAATGAAGCAAAGAACGAGCTCTAGAAAAAAATAAATACAGTTGTATCCTTTTTATTAATATTCCATGCAAACAAATTCTTGCTTTGTAAGCAAAGCATATTATTGGTTTTTTTTTTTAACAAAACAGTAAAATAATCCCTTCTTTCTCAAAGAGCAAGAGGTTAAGTCTCTTATATTGTAGAGATCAGAGTACTCAAAGAAAAAGAAATCTGTTTTCTACATTTCAGGTTGTACAATCGTAAACCTCACACTATGGAAGCTAGGTATTACACCTTTTGATTTATGACTTTTAAAAGTATTATGAAGAGTATTCTTACTGTCTTCAAAGCTACTTTCTACTGTTTTACTTTCCCTCTAAAAATTTTTAAAGTAGGTAGTGATGTATATATAAGATAAAGTCAATCATTTGTAACAAATCATATACTGTTAGGCTTCCCTGATGGCTCAGTGGTAAAGAATCCACCTGCCGGTGTAGGAGACACAGGTTTGATCCTTGGACTGGAAAGATACCCTGGAGAAGGAAATAGCAACCTACTCCAGTATTCTTGCCTTGGAAATCCTATGGACAGAGGAGCCTGGCAGCCTACTGGTCCATCGGGTCACAAAAGAATCAGACACAACTTAGCGATTAAACAGCAGCATGTACAGTTGTTGCAATTAAATTTTTTATAAAATGGAGTCACACGAACCATAGATATTATGTTGTTGTTGTTGTCATTCAGTTGCTAAGTTGTGTCCAACTCTCTGTGACCCCATGGACGCAGCATGCCAGGTTCCTCTGTCCTCCACTGTCTCTAGGAGTTGGCTCAAATTTGTGTCCATTGAGATGGTGATACTATCTAACCATCTCATCCTCTGCCGCCCCCCTCTCCTTTTGCCTTCAATCTTTCCTAGCATAAGGGTCTGTTCTAAGGAGTTGACTATTCATATCAGGTGACCAAAGTATTGGTGCTTCAGCTTCAGCATCAGTCCTTGCAATGAATATTCAGGATTGAGTTCCTTTAGGATTGACTGGTTTGATCTCTTTGCCATCCAAGGGACTCTCAAGAGTTCTCTCCAGCACTGCAGTTCAAAAGCATCAACTCTTTAGTGCTCAGCCTTCTTTATAGTCTAACTTTATGGTTTTTATGGTCAAACTCTCATATCCATACATTAACTGCTGAGAAAACCATAGCTTTGAATATATGGACTTTTGTCAGCAAAGTGCTTTTTAACGTGCTGTCTAGGTTTGTCATAGCTTTCCTTCCAAGGAGCAAACTTCTTTTAATTTCATGGCTGCAGTCACTGTCTGCAGTGATTTTGGAGCCCAGGAAAATAAAATCTGTTACTGTTTCCAATTTTCCCCCATCTATTTGCCATGAAGTGTTGGGATGGGAAACCATGATGTTAATGTCTTTAATGTTGAGTTTCAAATTAGCTTTTTCACTCTCCTCTTTTACCCTCATCAAGAGGCTCTTTATTTCCTGTTCACTTTCTGCCATTAGAGTTGGTATCATCTGTGTATCTGGGGTTGTTGGTATTTCTCACGGCAGTCTTGATTCCAGCTTGTGAATCATCCAGCTCAGCATACTAGAAGCTATTTTGAATTGCATTCCCTAATATGTGCCTTGTTTTCTTAATACTTTCTGGCAGGCGGAATTTGAGAAGTTGCTTCAAAAAACTTAGAAGTATATGAGTCCATTTTCTGGTCAATCATAAGATTTGGTACTTGGTGTTAATATGTTGTCGCCTGTATTCTTCACAATACAACCTCTGAACTAAGTCTGCATTTTTATACTATGGAACTGAGACTGAGCAGACTTGCTTACTTCCTCTAATTTACCAGCCAATGTGTGTGGTGAGTGGTTTAGTCATGTCCGACTCTTTGTGACACCATGGACCATAGCCTGCCGTGCTCCTCTGGGCATGAGATTTCCCAGGCAAGAGTACTGGAGTGGGTTGCCATTTCCTTCTCCAGGGGATCTTCCCCAGCCAGGGATCGAACTCATGTCTACTACATTATAAGCAGATTCTTTATCTTCTGAGCCACCAGTGAAGCCTAGGGAACTAAGTAAATAATAAATAAGTACTTTAGCAACTATCCTTTAAAATGTGCAAATCATCTATACTTAAAAACTGGCAATTGGAGAAAAGAGGGTGGCAGCCCCAGTTACCAGCCTGGCTTGCTCTCCACGTATGTCAATGTTCATCATTACTGCAGTTCTGGAATGTCCCCAGCAACACTTTAAAGCCACCTCCTAAACTGAGTCAGGATGCAGTTAAGAACACATGAAGGATGACCCTAAACTGTGGATTTTCAAGCCTGTCATTCTACTTGTCATTGAATGTTTATGAAATGAAGTGTAATGTATTTAAAATCTATGCATTAAATTAAGAATCATTATTAATGCACCAGGGAAGGCAATAGAACATTTTAATGAATTTGAGTTGGCTAAAAGAAAGCTTTGGGTCCTCAAGGAAAGATGAATTTTAAATAGTTTCTCACAGTGTGAGTTGTTTATAAATGTTGCATTTTGATGCAGAGCATGTGAAAGTCCCAGAATAAAACCATAAATCTCCAAGAATACCCCTTTATCGCCAACCTATTACTTCTTCAGAAGACAAAAATCCGATGCTTGGCTATTTGTGCTGTAGCCAAATGATGTACCACATACCGAAAACGTGTGTATATATGTTACATCTCATCTCTAGACTTAAATCTAGTTATTTGCACCTTACACAAATTACATTTTCTCTGACATATATCTAAAACGCAGAATCCACCAAGCCCTTGGAAACTGCAAAATGCAATTTTTTTATAATTAGACACTTCTTTTGTCAATCATTAGCAAAAGCAGCTTGTCAAGGATCCTGGAAACAGAACTGATTCATTCAGAAGAAAATGATAACTACGGGTACAATGAGAGGGGAGTCTCTTCAGATTTCTCTATTTCAGAGGCTCTGGCTGTTGGGTATTTACTTGTTTGTTTTCCCCTGATTTCCGCCCCCTGTATGTGAACAAGCTGAGAGTAGCGATAATGAGAACAGTAAATAATCTATAAATATTGCCAACACTTGGGATTTCAGAATTTATGTAGGATTCATTTCTACATGAAGACATCATGGAAAGATGGTTCCCTTACTTAAGAGTTGAGACAAGTCAGAAAGAAATTGAAGTCTTTGATCCTCATTATTCCTCTTTTGATACCCCAGGATCCATCTTCTTGCTTTCTGCAAAGTTTATTTCAAATGATGGAAAGGTTCTTATAAGCACTTACCCATTTCTCCTAATTTACACATTCCACGAAGGACATTACTGACAAGGAAAATGTCTGTTTATTGTGGACTTAGTGTGTGCTGGATCTGGTTCCAGTTGCTTATATGAGATGTTCCATCAGGTTTCCAGAGCCCAGTGACTCTGTACCTGAAAGAAGGAAGCTTATTCTGAGGATTAGGACTCGCATTTGTCACTGTGACCCTTGAGAGAATGTATAGAGGTAAGAACACACATGCAGAACTTTTTTGAAATATGATCTTGCTATTTTGGGAGAGGAGAGTGCTGAAGAATTGATGCTTTTGAACTGTGGTATTGGAGAAGACTCTTGCGAGTCCCTTGGACTGCAAGGAGATCCAACCAGTCCATCCTAAAGGAGACCAGTCCTGGGTGTTCATTGGAAGGACTGATGCTGAGGCTGAAACTCCAATACTTTGACCACCTCATGAGAAGAGTTGACTCATTGGAAAAGACCCTGATGCTGGGAGGGATTGGGGGCAGGAGGAGAAGGGGATGACAGAGGATGAGATGGCTGGATGGCGTCGCTGACTCGATGGACGGACGTGAGTCTGAGTGAACTCCGGGAGTTGGTGATGGACAGGGAGGCCTGGCGTGCTGCGATTCATGGGGTTGCAAAGAATTGGATACGACTGAGCAACTGAACTGAACTGAACAGAACTGATCTACCAGCCCAAAGGCAGCTGGTTATTCCATGGTAGTGCTCAATGCATATGCCTTACGGATTCTCTTGCATGCAGGAGAAGGGCTGAACGGAGACCTTGGCCTCTCCTTTCCAGAAATGATTTTGGCATCTGAGAGAGAAAGGCCCTTGTATTTACAAACAGAAAATCTAATACATTTGAAAAGCAAATCTTGTATTGGAAAAAAAAAAGTGGGTTGAGTACCAGTAAAAAACAGAGGGAAAACACACGTCTAAAAATCGATTCATATATACATTTGAAAAGAATTGGAATCACAATATTACCTACCCCGCTAATGACTTACATTCTTTTTTTTTACATTTAAAAGTATATTTTATTTTTGAATTGGAGGATAATTTCTTTACAATGTTGTGCTTGTTTCTGCCATATGACTATGCAAATAAGTCATAATCATGTATATATCCCCTCCTTCACAGTCTGCCTCCCCCCTCCCATCCCACTCAACTTAAATTCTTTGATTATGTATGTTATGGGGTTGCTGACTTCCTTCATTAAGAGAAATGGACAAATGATAGTGGTGTTAGCACTAACATTTTTTATTCTGTCATCTTTTATTTAGTTTAAAAATTTTTTAATTTATTTATTTTTAATTGGAGGATAATTGCTTTACAATGTTGTATTGGTTTCTGCCATACATCAACAGGAATCAGCCATAGATACATACGTCCCCTCTCTCTGGGTTGGGGACATCTGAACCTACATATGAACCTCCCTCCTACCCCCAACCCCATCCCACTCCTCTAGGTTGTCACAGAGCACAGGGTTGAGCTCCCTGCATCATACAGCAGATTTCCACTGGCTATCTATTTTACATATGTTAATGTATGTATTTCAAGGCTACTCTCTCAATTCATTCCACCTTCTCCTTCCCCCGCTATGTCCATTAATCTGTTCTCTACGTCTGCATCTCTACTACTCCCTACAGATAGGTTCATCAGTATCATTTTCCTAGATTCCATATATACGCATTAATATATGATATTTGTTTTTCTGACTTACTTCACTTTGTATCACAGGCTCTAGATTCATCCACCTCACTGGAACTGACTCAGATTTGTTCCTTTTTATGGCTGAGTAATATTCCATTGTATATATGTTCCATAACTTTTTTATCCATTCGTCTGTTGATGGACATCTAGGTTATCCTATGTCCTGCTTATTGTAAATAAGGCTGCAGTGAACATTGGGGTGTCCTTTAGAATTGTGGTTTTCCCAGGTTTTTTGCCCAGTAGTGGGATTTCTGGGTCATATGGTAGTTTTATTCCTAATATATTTTTTAAAGAAATCTCCATACTGTTCTCCATAATGGGTGTATCAATTTACATTCCCACCAACAGTGCAGGAGGGCTCCCTTTTCTCCACATCCTGTCCAGCATTTATTGTTTGTAGATTTTTTTTTGATCATGGCCATTCTGACTGTTGTGAGGTGATATATATCTCATTGTAGTTTTGATTTTCATTTCTCTTATAATAAGCAATGATGAATATTTTTTTCAGGTGATTATTAGCCATCTGCATGCCTTCTTTGGAGAAGTGTCTCTTTAGGTCTTCCTCCCATTGTTTGATTTTCTTGTTTGTTTTTCTGATTGAGCTGCAAGAGCTGCTTTATTTTGGAGATTAATCCTTTGTCAGTTGCTTCATTTGCAGTTACTTTCTCCCATTCTGAGGGTTGTCTTTTCACCTTGTTTATGGTTTCCTTTGCTGTGCAAAAGCTTTTAAGTTTAATTAGGTCTCATTTGTTTATTTTTTTCATTTATTTCCATTACTGCAGGAGGTGGGTCATAGAGGATCTTGCTGTGATTTATGTAAAAGAGTGTTTTGTCTACGTTTTCCCTGTGAGCGTTTTATAGTTTCTGGTCTTACATTTAGGTCTTTAATCCACTTTGAGTTTATTTTTGTGTGTGGTGTTAGGAAGTGTTCTAATTTCATTCTTTTACACATAGCCGTCCAGTTTTCCCAGCACTACTTATTAAAGAGACTGTCTTTTCTTCACAGTATATTCTTGCCTCTTTTGTCAAAGATGAGGTGCCCATAGGAGCATGGGTGTATCTCTGGGCTTTCTGTCTTGTTACATGGGTCTATATTTCTGTTTTTATGCCAGTACCATACCAGCATCACTTGGCACAGTTGCTCAGTCCCTCCTCCCTGGAGCACTTTGTTCTCTTGGTTTCCAGGATGCTAAGCGCTTTCCCCCTACTCCTTCACAAGCCCTGCCTCAGTCTCCTTTCTTTCTATCTGGACTCATTCTCTTGGTGAGCTTCTCATACTTTTAAATTCCATCTGTAAACTAACAACTCCCACATCTGTTTTCTTAGCCTGGATCTGGCCCCTCACCTTCAGCCTGTTCACTTGCTGTCTCTACATGAATGCCTAATAAGCATCTTGAACGTAATGTGTCTGACATTGAATTTCTGATCTTCTTTCTTGGAAATAACCCTAGAATCCTAGTATCTCCCAAAGTTATCCACATCTCAGCTAACAACAGCATTTCAACCACAGTAGCCCCAAACCTATCCTTGTAAAGCTTTTGTTTTGGGGCCCCCCGCCCCATCATAGCCCATTTCCAGTCTGTCATGCTAGCTCTACTTTCAAAAATATGAAAGTGTGTGTCAGTCGCTCAGTCGTTGCCAACTCTTTGTGACCCCATGCACTGTAGCCCGCCAGGCTCCTCTGTCCATGGGATTTCCCAGGCAAAAAGACTGGAGTGGGTTGCCATTTCCTCTTCTGGGTGGGAGGTGGGTGTGGTCTTCCCAACCTAGGGATCGAACCCATGTCTCCTGCATTGCAAGCAGATCCTTCACCATCTGAGCTACCAGAGAATCCGCCTTTCAAAATATGCCTAGAGTCAAATGACTTGCACCCTCTCTGCACCTCGCAGATGATGGTCTGGGCCACCATCATCTCTCACGGACTCTCTCCTGGAGTTTCCTAGCTGGTCTCCCTGCTTTGGCCCTGGCCTGTCTTCAGGTTGTTCCTCCACATGGTGCCGAGAGTGACCCTCTCAAAACACGTGGCGCCATGCCACTCATCCCTTCAGGACTCGGCAGTCAGCTCTCCTTTCGCTCAGGATAAAGGGTGGGGTCCTTGCTGTGGCCACAAGGCTGCGCCATGATCGGTCCCCCTTCTTCCTCATTTCCTCCCTGACCTCATCTCCTAATGGACTCCTTCTGAGTTCCCCCGGCTGCCTCCTCACAGCCTTTCAACTCACTGAGTCTTCTGCCTCAGAAACTCTCCCTCCGCTGCCTCCCCGGCTCATGTCCTCATCCTCGTTTCCAGTCGGGGTCACCCTTCGTCCTGGCAGCCGGGCCCTGTTGTGAGGAGACAGTTCTCTGTTGGTCTCTCGAGTTTCCGCACGGCTGGTCTTGGGAGCAAAGGCATTCACTGCTGATTCTCCCTGGACTGTCTTTTCAGGGAGGTTTTGCATAGCAGGCAGCCTTGGAAGACAGAGACCGCCTCCCTTAGGGGTAGATAGGTTTACCGTCCGAGATAATAAAGATCAGGACTCCAGCGAGACCCAGTGTCTGCGGATCTGTATAAAATCAGAGCATCCTAATCTCGGTGTTGGTCTCAGAAACTCATCCCACTGTGTAATCAGACAACACCTGGCCCTCAGCGTGTCACCCTGCCAGAATTAGGGCTCAGGGAACCGGTGCAATGATGTTACCATGGCTACTGCTATCACTGTGAGTAATAAATTCTCTCTGTTCTGTGACCCAGGAGTCGGGTGTTTTCTGCCAGCAGAAGCTGGCAGGCTAATTTGTTTGTTCGCCAAGTGGGGCGAAATCCAACCCTTCACAATTCTTGACACCCGTCCTGAGCCATTAACTTCAGACGGCCCCGTTTTAGGCTTCGACTAGCTGCGCCTTGTCCAGAGTGAGCACCTAGAACCTGTGTCTCTTCTTCTAGGCTGTCTTCTGGGTACCCAGGACTCCAGAACACTCTGCGTAAACAGCCCTCAGTGGGCTGCCAGGCTTACGTGTCCCTTCGTGGGTGGACCATGCTGCCAGCATGAACAGTCTTCATCCTGAGCTATGACAGAGCTGATTGTTCTTAGAGGTGGCAGTGGTGTACGGGCAATGCACTGCTTGTCAAAGTGTGATCCCTTGACCAGCCTCATTAGCTTCACCTGGGAACTTGTTAGAAATGCATATCCTTAAAGCCCCACTCTGGGCTTCCCAGATGGTCCTAGTGGTAAAGAACCTGCCTGCCACTGTAGGAGACATAAGAGATGAGCGTTCAGTCCCTGGGTTGGGGGTGTATTTATATTTCTCTTATCCCATGTTATTCCATTAAGGATTTAAGACAGTTTACATAAGAAAATATGTTGAAAGTAAATGGATACCTCTTTTCCTGATTTTCACAAAGGTATCTGTAGGTACTACCCGTGGTCCTGCTGCAAAAAGATAAAACAGCGTAATGGTAAAAACTACCAAGTGGTGTCCCGGGAGTTGGGACTTTAAGTTATAAAACTGGGAATTTGTGAACAAGTTAGTGACCCTAAATATAACTGCATGCAGTCTCTGAGAAATAAATAAAAAGGAAAAACAAGAGAAATTATTTTTTTAATAG
>NW_011495034.1:5792301-5811435 GCF_000754665.1 Bison bison bison | reverse complement strand
CTTTGGGGCTTCCCAGATGGTCCTAGTGGTAAAGAACCTGCCTGCCAATGTAGGAGACATAAGAGATGAGAGTTCAGTCCCTGGGTTGGGAAGGTCCCCTGGAGGAGGGCATAGCAATCCACTCCAATATTCTTGCCTGGAGAATCCCATGGACAGAGGAGCCTGGTGGTCTACAGTCCATGGGGTCACACAGAGCTGGACACGACTGAAGCTACATGCATGCAAGCCCCATTTCTAGACCTACTGAAACAGAGACTTTGGAGACGAGCCATCTCTGTCTCCAGTGCCCTTCCAATGATTCTGATGCACACTCTGCTTGAAACTTCTGATATAAACTCACCAGGCTAGGTTGCTGCATGCACGTGTATGGGAGCCCCTACTTGTGCTCGTGGTGGACAGACCCCAGGGTGACCCCAGTGAGGAATGATTTCTGGTTTGCATACCCCTGTATGATCCCTCCGCCTGGATTTCAGGTCTGTTTGCTCACCTCTTGCTCAAGAGGTTGGGTCAAATGTCCTTTGAGCTCCTTTGTTCGTGAAACGCTCATTCAAATTTTTTATCACATGTTGCTTTTTAAAAATAAAAGTACATATACATGTATGTACCAGACGTCCCAGGTGGTGCTAGCGGGAAAGAACCCGCCTGTCAGTGCAGGAGACATAAGAAACTCAGCTTTGGTCCCTGGTTCGGGAAAACCCCTGGAGGAGGGCACTGCAACCCACTCCAGTATTCTTGCCTGGAGAACCCCATGGATAGAGCCTGGCAGGCTGCAGTCCACAGGATTGTAAAGAGTTGGGCATGATTGAAGCAACTTAGCATGCATGCGTGTGTGTGTGTGTGTGTGTGTGTGTGTGTGTATAAAGCTGCTGTTCCTATATATATATACACACACACACAAAGCTATAAAGCAGCAATAATGGAACTATGCTCGTTTCCATTTCTATGTGGAAAGCTGCTGCTGCTAAGTCGCTTCAGTCGTGTCCAACTCTTAGTGACCCCATGGACTGCAGCCCACCAGGCTCCTCCATCCATGGGATTTTCCAGGCAAGAGTGCTGGAGTGGGTTGCCATTGCCTTCTCCGAAGTTTACAGCCAAATTAGATATTTTCTTTTCCTAACGTGATTCCTAAAATTTAAGTCTGGCTGCTGGTCCTTCGCATTTAGAGAATGACTGTACACCCACATAAGCTGTTTCTCCAGGCTGAGGATATGAGTGTGTCATGTGGGGAGAAGTCAGGAGGAAGAAATAGAAGAAAAAAGGAAAGAGGTTCTGGCATATAAAGAGACTCCACCCTAGTGGTGGGAACACAGATGTTGTCTCATAGAATTGAATTCATGAACTGAATTGAGTTCAGTTACTTTTTGGATGTGTGAGTTTTAACTTAAGTCTCAGTTTTCTCATATTAAAAATGGTGAGAGTGGTGGGTTTGGTGATGACTGAGACAATGCCCATGAAGCACTTTGGACAGTGCTTGGGTACTATTCCAGTAATGAAAAGGAAATGTGAGAGTTATTTATTAAACCAAGTCCTTTCTTATGAGCTTACCACCCTATTTTTGTCATAGCAGTTAGGTGTCAAGCTACTATCTTTAATGCATTCTTTTATCAGAAAACTCTTTGGATTTTGTACACCACCTACCATGCGATTAAAAATAGCTCTCTGGAGCTAAGGAAAGATGAGTAGGTTGAAGATAGAAATAAATATATAAGTTGCTGAAATTTGGATATCTGGCCTGCATGCAGAGTTCTTTTCTGGAGTGTAAATTTTACCTAGTAAAGCACACTGCAATTTTGCTAACAAGAGGGTATTTTAAATGATTGCTCCTTTGGTTCTTCTTGGATCAAAACTTAGAGATAGGCAGACATACAAAGCCGTGTTCATCATTTGGACACATTTTGAGAATGTGAGTGCTCAGTTGCCCAGTTGTGTCTGACTCTTTGTGACCCCAGGGACCCGCCAGGCTCCTCTGTCCATGGGATTTCCCAGGCAAGAATACTGGAGTGGGTTGCCATTTCCTACTCCAGGGGATCTTCCTGACCCAGGGATTAAACCAGCATCTCTTGTGTCTCCTGCATTGGCAGGGGGATTCTTTACCACTATCGCCACTTGGGAAGCCATTTTGAGGATGAATGAGTTAAATTCTTTGCTTCCATTTCCACTGCTTCTCCCATAATAATTTCATAGATCATCAGAGGCGGGGGAGTGCTGGCAGCGCTTATCTTTTCAGATGGCAGATCTTCTTTCTGGTCTTTTGTGGTTTGGATGTTGATTATTACAGCGCAGCCTTGCTGAAGCAATGCGGAGCCCATGGAGCAAGGTGTGTGTTCTGGGTGGCAGGCCTTTGAAGGTCCTGGTGTCTGTTGCTTAGCAGCATGCTTGAGATTTCCGAGTATTCTGAAAAGCTCCTAATGACAAATGTAGGTTTCTGCTCTTGCTATTTCAGAGGTTTCAAAAAATAAGGCACAAATGAAAACTATGTATATATATAAATATATGTGTGTGTGCTGTGTTGTGTGAAGTCACTTCAGTCATGTCCGACTCTCTGCGACCCTGTGGACTGTAGCCCGATAGGCTCTCTGTCCATGGGATTCTCCAGGCAGGAATACTGGAGTGGGTTGCCCTGCCTCCGCCAAGGAGTCTTACATGCATATATATGTCATGTATGTATATATACCTATACATATATGTATACACATATATATCCATCCCAATCTATTTCCTTTATTCTGCCTTCTTTTCCTTCATAGCACTATGGCATTTCATATTATGTATAACTGTTTGTCTCTACTTTCTCTCAACTATTATTTAAACTCCTTGAGGGAAGGGAACTTTGTCTTGTTTATTTTCATGTCCCCAGTGTCTGGAACAATAACTGGTCCATGGAAAACACTCTGTAAATACTTGTGGAGGAAACAAAAATGAAGGAGTGAATAGTACTGAGTGGATAACATCTTATCTAACCCCAGCAGGGTGTAATAGGGGATGAACATCTCAATTTTTATAAGAAATGGCTAGTTTTTTAAAAAAATTTTATTGTAACTTCTCATCAAATCTTTCTAAATTAAAGAAGCACTAGTAAGAGGGATGGGCTTCCCCAGTGGCTCAGCAGTAAAGAATCTGCCTGTAATGCAGGAGATGTAGGAGACATGGGTTCAATCCCTGAGTCAGAAAGATCCCCTGGAGGAGGGCATAGCAACCCACTCTTAGTATTCTTTGCCTAGAGGATCCCATGAACAGAGGAGCCTGGCGGGCTACGGTCCCTAGGGTTGCACAGAGTCGGACATGACTGAAGAAACTTAGCACACACGCATACAGTAAGAGTGATAGTAAGAATTCTCAGTATTCTTTCTTTGTCACGATTATCTCCAATATTGAAGTACCGAAGACGATATTAAGCTTAGGAGTTGAGGGATGGCGATATAAAAATAGAAGCTGGGGAAGAACTAAGTTGCTCCTCTTAAGAAAAGGAGAGTGAGAAGACTCTGGAGAGGGTGAGGGGGAAATACAGGAAGTAGGGAAGGAAGGACCCACAAAGAGTGAGCCTTGGAGAGAGAAAAGGAAATACAGCGGGAAACAAGAAGAGATGCCTGGAGGCTGATGAGAGAAACTCAGGACAAGAGGTACTTCTAATGGCTCTTTCCCGGGAAATGAGATCAATCACCTCCTAATTTTCCCCGTGATATCTTGATTCAATGAAGAATTTCTTTTTTAAAATGGAGTTTTTTTGGTAAGACAGCTCGAAAGAAAAGAGGTCACTGGACACCTGATATATATTTGACAAGCAAAGAAATAGATACTGGGTTTCTCCCAGTCTCCATTAAGGCACTATCAAACAAATACATAATAGACTTCAGGATGAGCTGTGCAGATGAACCGTGTGCCCTGGGTTCCCAGGTTTTCCTGGCTGTCCTGGTGCAGAGTCCAACAGGGCATTGGAGGGACCAGAAAGAGAGACTGTAACTCACTCTCGTGAGGATGCTTTACCCAAGCAGCTGATTTTCAGTGCAGTGGGAAACCCTGCATCAGCAATACTTGATCATGCTGTTTTACCTGGACAAATGAAAGTCTCATTCATAGAAATAAAAGCTACCGGAATTTGGTAGCATTTTCTCCTGTAATGTGCGGGTGGCCTGGTCTGCTTGCTCTTTGATAGAGATTTATGAGAAGATATGTCTTTATTCTTACATCCACTCCACTTATTTCCTTCTCTGAATGAGCCACCTCTCCCAGGTCTTTGCTGATGGCCTGTGAGGGTTTGAAATATTGATGCATATGCATCCATTTTTCTCCCAATTTCACTGACCTTTCATTGGAGAGTATTTTTAGCTTTGTTGAGAATTTAGGGCAAATTCTGATTTCTGAGGGATCTCTTAGAGAAATATCAGACTTTGTGGGTATTCTTTTAGTTTCATAAAACTCAAGATGTATTCTGTAAAATGAATATTTGGCTCAGGATTAGCCTTTATACTAATGAAGTTGCACACTATGAAGTAAATTTAAAATAAGCTCCCAAGGAATTACTGTGTGATGTGAAAGCATATTTGTTTGGTAAAATCTAATCCTAATACCGGAGAAGGCAATGGCACCCCACTCCAGTATTCTTGCCTGGAAAATCCCATGGATGGAGGAGCCTGGTAGGTTGCAGTCCATGGGGGTCACTAAGAGTCGGACACGCCTGAGCGACTTCACTTTCACTTTTCACTTTCATGCATTGGAGAAGGAAATGGCAACCCACTCCAGTGTTCTTGCCTGGAGAATCCCAGGGACAGGAAGCCTGGTGGGCTGCCATCTATGGGGTCGCACAGAGTTGGACATGACTGAAGTGACTTAGCAGCAGCCGCAGCAATCTTACTACAAATAGATGTAATCATTTTGATAATCAAATGTTTGTTGAGGCCCTATGTAAATACTACCATTGTGCTGTTAAAATGTCTCTGACTTCCTAGCAGCTACAGTAAATGCTGCTGCTAACACATCAGCTTTTTGAGCTGTGAGCTGTATTTATCCACACGCCAGTGAAGAGCTCTCTTGACTGTACTGGATGGCACGCTCACCATTGCACATTTTTCTGTGTCTCCATTTCCCAAGCCCACTTTCTAGTTTCCCATGTTTTGTCCACCTGGAATCCTGGTTCCTCTCATTTCGGCTTGACAGATCCCATCCAACTGCTAATGAACTTCTGATTTTCTCCCTGGAGTTAATCCCTCTCTTTTCCCAACTTCCATGGCATTTTGAATCTGTTATGTCCTTAAGGAACAACATCATCACCGAGAGTTGGGAGAAGTTAATTAGTGATCTCATACAGTCACTTCATTTTGCAGATGAAAACACGGCAAGATCTGGGTTGGGGTGGGTCGTTGGCTCAGGCTGGTTTCTTTTACATGGGGACACTGGAACCGAATGTGGGTTTTCTTCCTATCTCGAGGCCCTGTGATCCTGTCATATGTGTGTGGCCTTCTCCCTTCTGAATCACGCTGTGGTTTGTTCTTGTGCCCTATTGAAAAGACTATTTGGAAGTGGGTTTTGTTTTTTTTTTTCATTTAACAGTTAACATTTTATTCATTGGAAATGAATGTAAAGTTTCAGAAAATTTACATTCTTAAATTCAGCTTGCAAATCTTATCCTATTTATAAAATGAGCAAATGCTAATAACTACTGTTAAAGGAACTTTGAATAGTATAACATTAAAATAGTATGATATTAACCAATATATACATTTAGCTGATAGTCAGTTTCAGTTTTTCCAGTTGACTGTCCTGCCCAATTACTTAAATCTTGTAAATCTAGAAATTAAATATATAAATATAGTAAATCTAAAATTCTCTTAAATGTTCTAATGTTACTTACAAATTTAGTAAGATTTCTACTTTAAAATCACATTTAAATCAATGACCTAATTAAATGTTTAAAATTGTAATTATAAACCTGATAGTCTCTCAAAAGATGAAACTCTCTCAACCATAATATGAAATTCCAAATATTCAGATACCTTCCCACAAGTTTGCCAGTTCTGTGGTCTTACTCATTTCTTCATGTGGTAATTACCTGAAATATCTATGTGTCAAGGCATTGTTCTAAACTCCAGAAAAACATAAGCAAACAAAAAGAAAATTTCTGCCCTGAGGAAATTTCTTCCCCCTATTTGAGGGAAGAAAGTGAAAGTCGCTCAGTCGTTTCCAACTCTTTGTGAGCCCATGGACTATACAGTCCATGGAATTCTCTAGGCTAGAATACTGGAGTGGGTAACCTTTCCCTTCTCCAGGGGATCTTCCCAACCCAGGGATCGAATCCAGAGTGGATTCTTTACCAGCTGAGCCACAAGGGAAGCCCATTGGAGGGAAGAGGCAAATAGTAAACATGGGCTACCTCCCGGACTGTAGCCCGCCAGCCTCCTCTGTCCATGGAATTCTCTAGGCAAGAATACTAGCGTGGTTGCCATTCTCTTCTCCAGGGCATCTTCTGTACCCAGGGATTGAACCCAGGTCTCCTGCATTACAGGCAGATTCTTTACTGCTGCACCGCCTGGGAAGCCCATATAAATAGTAAACAACATAAATTAATTAAAGATGTAGTATACTAGATGTGTTGGTCAATGTTAAAGAAAACAGTGAACAGTTGAAGGGGGTGGGTGGAGTGATGCTCACAGATGATTCTGCATCTTTGTGGGGTTGATACTCTGCACAGAGACTTTATTAACTGAGCTTACTTTCCAGGAAACAGAGTTGGCTTTCTGAGTATGTGTGAAGTTGCACAAGGACAAGAGATTTAGGTTGGAACGTTGCCTACATTATCACTGGTGACCCCGGTGAATACCCTGAACTGCTGTGTCCACAATTCTGGGACTTCTAGAGGGAAATCTGCAGCCCCCACTTGATTGGATTTTGCATTTCTTTGCCTCTTACAAAATATGAACATTCTTTCCACCCAGCTGTAAAGACCTCTGCTGTATCTCTGAAATCCTTCATATTCTTTGAACCACTCAGTCTTAACAGACACACCTGACTGCATTCTTGGCATCCTTCATGGTTCTCTCCTTCATTTGGACACAACTTCCCCAGTCACTTTCCTGTTCAACTTTAGCTCTCCTGGCAACAGAGAACTTCAAGAAGAAAAACACTGTGCTTTGTTCCATTACTCTGTTTATCATTGTGTACTGTGGAACACAGTGGATTACCCAAGAAAGCCCTCAGGACATGTTGCTTAAAGCAGTAAGTACCAGGTACGCTTCCTGGCGGTCTGTGATTAGGATTCAGGGCTCTCACTGCCGCAGCCCGGGTTCTCTTCCTGGTCAGGGAAGCCTTTCTTCTTCCTCTCCACCTGCCACCTACCACCCTCCTCAGTGTGACTGTACCACCCTTTGGGCTTCCCTGGTGGCTCAGACGGTAAAGAATTTGCCTGTAATGCAGGAGACCAGGTTCAATCCCTGGGTCTGGAAGATCCCCTGGAGAAGGAAATTGCAACCCATTCCAATATTCTTGCCTGGAGAATCCCACAGATAGAGGAACCTGGTGGGCTGCAGTCCATGGGGTCACAAAGACTCTGACAGGATTGAGCAATTAGCACAACAACAGCACTTAGTGTTGCTCAAAGAAAGACAGGGTCATCCTACTCAGCCTCCTGTTAAAGTCAACTGCTCAGAGGCTGGACTCCCTCAAGAGTGAATGTTGTTGTTGTTCAGTCTCCAAGTCACTTCCAGCCCTTTGTGACCCCATGGACTGCACCACACCAGGCCTCCCTGTCTCTTACCATCTCCCAAAGTTTGCCCAAGTTCATGTCCATTGAGTCCATGATACCATCTAGAGGATACATCTCATCCTCTGTCACCCTCTTCTCCTTTTGTCCTCAATCTTTCCCAGCATCAGGATCTTTTCCAGCGAGTCGGCTCTTCGCATCAGGTGGCCAAAGTACTGGAACTTCAGCTTTAGCATCAGTCCTTTCAATGAGTATTCAGGGTTGATTTCCTTTTAGGGTCGACTGGTTTTATGTCCTTGCTGTCCAAGGGACTCTCAAGAGTCTTCTCCGGCACCACGGTTCAAAAGCTTTCAATTCTTTGGCGCTCTGCCTTCTTTATGGTCCAACTCTCACATCTGTATATGACTACTGGAAAGACCATAGCCTTGACTCTATGGACGTCTGTCGGCAAAGTGATATCTTTGCTTTTTAATACCCTGTCTAGGTTTGTCGTCGCTTTCCTTCCAAGAAGCAATTGTCTTCTAATTTCATGGCTAAAGTCACCATCTGCAGTGATTTTAGAGCCCAAGAAGAGGAAATCTGTCACTGTTTCCATCTTTTCCCCTCCTGTTTGCCATGAAATGATGGAACTGGATGCCATGATCTTTTTTTTTTTTAATATTGAGTTTTAAGCTGGCTTTTTCTCTCTCCTCTTTCACCCTCATCAAGAGGCTCTTTAGTTCCTCTTTGCTTTCTGCCATTACAGTGCTATCATCTGCATACCTGAGGTTATTGATATTTCTCCTCACAGTCTGGATTCCAGCTTGTAACTCATCTAGTCCGGCATTTCACATGATGTACTCTGTATATAAGTTAAATTAGCAGGGTGACAATATGCAACCTTGTCGTACTCAAGTGTAAATAGGAATTATAATAATCCCCACGTGCCTCTAAGCCCTTTGTTAGCTAAGAACCACTATTGGAATACTGATTTTCATAGTATTAGTGGTTGAATATTTATTTTTTAAATTCCTTAAAACATTTCACAGGCAGATCATTTTTTCCCTTTCTATTTAGGCTTTAGGGTAATGTGAGTTTATACTGTTTTGTCTCTACCGTGCTGATAATTTCATTGTGTCTGGTATATATTTAAGGCACAAGTTTTTTCCACAGGATAGCTTCAATGTTGCAGAATGATTTTTAATTTCTTTCTTTTCACTTGGTAGTACTAACTTTTTTTTTCCTAGTCCTTCAGTGTACTTACTCTGAATACCAGTAATCTTTTTATGGACAGAAATACTGAGAAGGCAGCTCTTATTTGAAGTGAGTCTTTTCGGCTCTCATGCATGATAATGTTGTTTGAGCATTCTAAGAAAATTTCAAAAATAGTTTTTAAGAGGGCTGTGTTGCCCTGGGGAGTAGCATCTTCAAGGCAATCTGGTTAAGGGAGAGAGAGAGTTTGAAAGCCATTTCGACAAGGAAAGTCACTTACTACCTCGAGTCTGAATGCACCTGGATCCATCACCAGGCAGAACTCTGATACCATCCTGACACTACCATTTCATTATCTCTTGTCCATAGTTCTGGTTATTGCTGTTTTTCTGTCAGCGTTCTATCACTCTGAGTTCCACTCAGAGTCTTTGGGAATCATCAAATATGTCAGTTTCCCTATGTCTTCTCACACTTGCTATACAAGCCCTATTTTATTTTTGTGCAATTATTACCTCATCATATATGATGTTGTAAGTCAGTTCAACTCTGTTATGGAGTGAAGGCGGAAGACGAGGAAGGGAGGAAAAGAAAGGCAGGCTTGTATTTGTTATGATTTCAAGGACAGATATTTGAAATTGAACATTTTCCCAGGGTTATCTACCACTTGCTATGGTTAATTGGACAGTTAGTGCCAAGCATGATTTATAACTTTTTTAAATTGAGCAAAATTTCACTTTAACTTTGAGGTTCCTGAAAGTACTAACAAATTGGAATTTGAAAATTAAATTCAATACATAATTTTTAAATAAATAAATAAGTTCAGCATATCTATGTGTGTGTATTCAGCTTTTCTTTATCAGAGCATATAAAGGAGTGTGAATTACCCCATTCTGTAGAATTCAACTTATAATTGAAAACATGAGTGGGATTCTTTCACATCTATATAAAACACTGTTTCCCAGTTTTTCTAACGATACATTCAGGTATCAAAAATGTTTTCTATTTACTTGCTCAAAGTTCCTTTAAGTAAAGAAATAGAATCATACCAGCTCCCAGCTCTGGTGGCCCACAGAATGGCAGCCAAATGACTTGCTATTACCATAACCCTTTATACTTGCTGAATGCTATTCAGTACATCTAATTGTGAGTATTCACAGTCTTTTCAGGGGGTGTGAAGGAGGCTGGCATTGCTCTTGTGCAGATTACAAAGCTGGAAACAGAAGAAGGGGGGAAATAATGGCATAGAGTAGTCTTAGAAGTTGGGTTCAAGTCTACAGTTTGCTTTTCTCTTTAAGATCCAGAAAGGTGAAAAATCTGATGGCAGTGAACACGATGTCATATTATTAATGAATTATTAATTTATATACTTCAAATCAATTTGTAGCAATGAAGTAGCAAACCTGTTAATATGTGATCTAAATGATTAGCATAAGTAACAATGCCAAGACCAAACTTCAGGAAGACAAAGAGGTTGTAATATAAGATACCTCTTAGGAGGATTTAGGAATACGAACTATTCCTAAATAGTTCCTAATAGGATTTAGGATTTAGGAATAGGAGGATTTAGGATTTAGGAACCCAGGGAACTATGTGACAGATCTAAGAGACTCAAGAAACATTATTGGCCATAATACAAAAAGAACTGAGGCTGCTGGGAGTTTAGTGATACTGTCAAGGTGACCAGCTATTTCACCTGATTATGTACATGCTGTTTTCTAGAGAAAAAAGAGAGAGACGAAATCAAACCAGGATTTAACCAGAATCATGGAATTTAAATATCAGACTAAGAATAGCTATAGAATTTGGGTGTTTTCCACTAGCACTTAGGATAGAACTAGACAGAGGCATATGTTACTTTATGATAACATTTATTAAATGATAAGCGTTTCCTGAACATCTTCTGTATGCTGGGCAACATATTGTTGTTCAGCTGCTCAGTCATTTCTGACTCTTTGCCATTGCATGGACTGCAGCACACCAGGCTTCCTTGTCCTTCACCCTCTCCCGGAGTTTGCTCAAACTCATGTCCATTGAGTCAGTGATACCATCCAACCATCTCATCCTCTGTTGCCCCATTCTCTTCCTGCCTTCAATCTTTCTCAGCAATCAGGGTCTTTTCCAATGAGTTAGTTCTTATCAAGTGGCCAAAGTATTGGAGTTTCAGTTTCAGCATCAGTCCTTCCAATAAATATTCAGTGTTAATTTCTTTTAGGATGTACTGGTTTGATCTCCTTGCTGTTCAAGGGACTCTCAAGAGTCTTTTCCAGCACTTGAGAAGTGTTCAAAAACATCAGTTCTTCAGTGCTCTCCTTCTTTAGGGTCCGACTCTCACATCCATACATGACTACTGGAAAGACTGCAGCCTTAAATATACAGACCTTTGTTGGCAAAGTGATGTCTCTGCTTTTTAACGCACTGTTTAGATCCTGGTGATACAGTGATGACCCAGAAGGGGTACTAAAATGTGTCAGCATAGATAATCGTGGGCATTCAGGATTGATCTGTTTCCCTTGGCCTGGTATGAGCCATAGGTCTCTGGACAATTTCTCTCTTTTTTCAGGTTTCAAAGGAGAGCTGGAGTGAATTGGTGTTGGATGGTACAGGGTCTGAGGAGTCTCTTGGGCATGAGGGAGATTCTGGGGCAGTTGGCTTTTGTTTGGAAAGTGGAGTTTGAGTTCACTTCCCCTGGTGGCTCTGTCCTACATCACCCCTTCAGGCTAGTTCTTGTGTGCCCGGCTACCTCTAGGATGTGTCTGGCTTGAGGGAGGCAGGACTATGCTCCCTGGCAGCTGTACTTTCTAGAAATCAGTTAAGCATATAATGACAGAGTCCTGAGATGGCAGAAAGGTATAGATGCTGAGTCAATGCCCAGGGGCATTTTATTAAGCCAGTACCCGTAAATGTATGTCACTTGGCTGGACGTTGTACAGATCAGTTTAAACAGCAGCTGTGCCTTCTCGGAGGCGAGGTGCGAAGCACACGGCGGCGCTGGGAACGTCTGTAAACCTGAACAAACGCACAGCGCAGCATTGTTTTTGACCATGCAGAGGCACAAGCTGCCTTTTTCGGGGTTCGTGAGCTGAAGTCGTGAGCAAAGTGGTGTAGGAGTTGCATTTTTAGAACGTGAGGTGAGAGCAGTGGCTGCCTCTGTATAGACAGTCAGGAGAGGTTGCTGAGGGGGCGGTTTTGAGAGTTGGTTGAAGGTAGAAAGGGAGGGAACCTGCCATTTAGATGGATGATGACTTTCCAGGCGCTGGGTACTGTCTTTTTTTTTTTTTTTTCTTTAAAAAATTTATTCTTTAATCGGAGGGAAATTGCTTTGCAATGTTGTGCTGGTTTCTGCTGTGAAATAAAAGAAAGTGAAAGTGTTAGTTGCTCAGTCATGTCCAACTCTTTTCAACCCCGTGGTCTATAGCCCGCCAGGCTCCCCTGTCCATGGGATTCCCCAGGCAAGAGTACTGGAGTGGGTTGCCATTCCCTTCTCCAGGGGATCTTCCCAACCCAGGGATCAAACTCCAGTCTCCTGCATTGCAGGCAGATTCTTTACTGTCTGAGCCACCAGGGAAGCCCTACAACAACACAATTCAGCCATAATTATACATATATCACCTGTCTTTTATGCCTCCCTCCCAGCCCCCCATTCCACTCATCACAAAGGGCTTCCCTGATAGCTCAGTTGGTAAAGAATCCACCTGCAATGCAGGAGACCCTGGTTTGATTCCTGGGTCAGAAAGATCCCCTGGAGAAGGGATAGGCTACCCACTCCAGTATTCTTGGACTTCCCTTGTGGCTCAGTTGGTAAAGAATCAGCCTGCAATGCAGGAGACCTGGGTTCAATCCCTGGGCTGGGAAGATCCCCTGAAGAAGGAAACAGCTACCCATTCCTGTATCCTGGCCTGGAGAATTCCATGGACTGTATAGTCCATGGGGTGGCAAAGAGTCGGACACAACTTAGCAACTTTCACTTTCACTTTAGGAATTTAAGTAATCTGTGCACCAAGTACTCACAAATTACTGTGTGTGTTTATATACCACATTGTAACACACACACACACACACAGACACACACACACATATGGTGGGGATTAAGAATGCAATGAATGGTATTTTGAGTACTTCATGAAACTCTGAGGACAGCCAAAGAAACAAATTCCCATTGTTTGAGGAATTTCCAATAGAACCTACTTGTACAATAAACAAAAATGAAAAGAAAATGGGAATGAAAAGCAGCATTGAACATGTCTGTATAAAACTGAAGCATCTAGATGGTCCAGGGTGGCCAGCCCGGGTCATAACTATAAAGGAGAACTTCTTGGAAGAGTGAGCTTGAAGCATGGCTTTGTAGTAAGGATTGACAGGGCAAAAGTGTTGGATTGCTTCTCGGCCTTTTGGCTAAAATCAAGTGTAGATTATAAGTATTGGAAAGAAGCTTAGGTAGTTGAAGTGTAGCTAGTGAAGGGCCTTGAAGTGGCACAGGTTGATGCTGTTGGCGTTTGTATGGCTCCACTGGAAGGTCTTAAGGGAAGTATGTTTAAGAAAAAAAGCCTGCACACATGACAGCATGCACACTACAGTATGCAAAATAAATAATCAGCAAGATGTGAACTGCTCCAGTCTTTGTGGAAAACAATTGGGCAACATCTATTAAAATTCACATTCTTCTCTTGACATTTTTTGGAACCAAAACTACCCTATGTAATGGTACCTGCACGAAGATATCCATTGCAGCACTGATTATAGTGGGCACCTCCCCAGCCAGAAAACAGTGAAGTCAATAAGTGTCCATCAAAGAGGCAATGTTTGATTACATACAGTATTTGCTTATCATGAACTATTCACCAGTCCCTTAAAGCAATTAGTTATGGATGTACCATTTAGCATGCATATTCATTATGAATTGCTAAGTAAGAATAGCAAGAGACAGAAGAGTACATAACTATGATGCTATTTTTGTCAAACAGTGGCAAAAAGTGCGTGTGTATGTGTAATTATATACTTATACATGTGTACACACATAGACACATGCATCGGCAGCAAGTACAAAGTCTTATGTTATCTTAAATCCAGAAACTGTCAGATGCACTTTTGTTTTTATATCTCCTCATCTACCAAGGTTTTTATGGCATTAAAACATGAAGGGTTTTAGCTGGGGTTTCGAGGGAGGGGTAAGGGGAGCATTTCACCTCTAAGAATAATTAATAGAGATCTAGTTTTGAAAGTTGCTTTTGAGAAGGTGGCCAGGATTTATGACATCGCCTGTTGAATAAGATACCCCATAGTTATCCACGCGTATTGCACATTCCGCTAAAGCCGTCACAGCTGGGTAGATTTCGGAACAAGTTACCATAGCTGAGAAGACTCATGACTCCAGTGGAGACTACAGTGCCTCTCTCCTCTGTCAATTGTGACTTACTCCTATCCTTACCTTGTTGGAAAGAGGGACCTATGCAGTGAGAGTGTGTGAAAATTTAGATCTTGTATTAAATGAAGTAAAGCCTCCTTCTTAGATGTGTTGTTCAAACTTTTCAAACCTTGATACAAAATAACCAATACATCTTACGTTACATTCTGTTATATTGGTGTGTATGTGTATATGGTTGTGCCTGTATATATATATACACACATATACAGAATAATGGCTATGAAGCAAAATTTCATGCAACATTACTTGCCCTAACTCTATGTATTCCTAGTAATTTCTACTCTATTCTCATCTACTTTGTTTTATTTCATTAAAAAACAAAAACAAAAAAACGCTAGTCATAGACCCTTAAGTTCACTTACTGATCCACTAAATAGGGTAGTGACCTGCAGTTAAAAAAAAAAACTACATCAGAAAACACCTGTCAAGTTGGGTGCCTGGCATTCCCTGGGCAGAAGATATCCACTGGGCTGGTAAGACAGTTTACTCAGTAAGATCAAATCCAGACCTAGATGTTCTTTGCTTTGTTGAGTACATGCCAGTAAGGCCAGCTTATGTGGAAGACATTCAGAGAGCAGGTTTCTTAAGATATTGGGTTGGCCCACAAGTTCACTCAAGTTTTTCCATTACATCGTATGGGAAAACCTAAGCAAACTTTTGGGCCATCCCAATAGTTTTCCGTCTTAAGGAAAGCATTGTGTGATACTTTTAGCTGCTGCTACTGCTGCTAAGTCGCTTCAGTCGTGTCCGACTCTGTGCGACCCCATAGATGGCAGCCCACCAGGCTCCTCAATCTCTGGGATTCTCCAGGCAAAAACACTGAAGTGGGTTGCCATTTTCTTCTCCAATGCATGAAAGTGAAAAGTGAAATTGAAGTCTCTCAGTCGTGTCCGACTCTTAGTGACCCCATGGACTGCAGCCTACCAGGCTCCTCCATCCATGGGATTTTCCAGGCAAGAGTACTGTGGGGTGCCATTCCCTTCTCTGGATACTTTTAGAGAATTAGCTTAAAATGGGAGCAGATACATTTTTACTGCTGTGGTAGATGCCTTAGGTAATAATTTTTCTCCAGCGGTTGGATTTTTCATAAGAAGGCTGATCATCCTGATATAAATAGAAGGCATCCCAGTTAATTTCACCTCTGCTCTAAGCATTCTTTTCTGCTTAAGCTTTAAAATTATATGCTTAAATAGAAAGAAAAAAGTTCCATGCCATACTTAACAACAATTAAGTATATTTTTATAGTAATTATCCCAGTTGGGCAAACTGCTAAATTAATTCTTTGTAGGACCAGTAGAGATCAGTTGCGCACTTCATTTCAAATATGGGATTTGTGTGGGTCATAATCATAGAGGTGGCTGATGTAGGCATTGAAAGTGGAAGTGTTTAAAAATCTGACTCCTACTTTGACTGCAAAGGAAAATGACATGTATTAAATCTAACTGGATTTGGGAGCAACAAATTTTAAAAAGACGGCAGAAAATGGACTCTGCCTACGGCGTCCTAGGATACCTAATTTAAGATGTGTATAACAAACATTTTTAGGTATTCATTAGGAAAAGAAAGCCTTTATATCCTGCCATCAACTTTATTTTTTTAATCTAACATGTTTTTCATAGTCATTAACACTGATGCCTTTGATTTTGCAGGTGTTGTCAAAAGATAGTTAATCACAGGAGGAAAGAGCAAAGTTGGGGTTGGCAACCTCTCTCTTCGTGGTACTTTTGCATAAGACTTCTTTCAACAACCTCTTTGTTCTTCCCCTTTTACTCTGGAGTAGATCTAATATTGTAGGAACTTGATTTTGTTTCCTTATTACATGAGTGTTTGAAATAAATTGAGCCATAAGAAGAATATAAAGTAAAAACCATAGCAGTAATACTTACAGTTAATGAAACACTTAATAAAAAGGATATTCTAAGACAGTGAAAGTCAAATCATAGGTCTTCCTAAAATATCCCTTTCCATTTGCCCTCCCTTCCTAGAATTCTCTACCAACACTGAAGTATTGGAGTTTAGGATAGAAAGGAAGTATGGATAGAGCTTTCTGCTCTAAGGTCGTTTCCCATATCTTTAAATAAAGACAGCCTCAAGAGCCAGAGTAGAAATAGCTTTTATAATCTATACTGGTCATAATTTGAACTATTCCTACTGGCTGTGACTTTGTAACTGGAAAGAATTAATACACCTTTCTTGGTTTTTGTAGGACTGCCGAAAACTAAGACACCAAACTTGTGACCGGTCCCAAGGGAAACAGACTGTTGTCCTTCGTGCCCTATTTTCAGAATAAGTCCTAGGTCATTCTCTCCGAAAACAGTGCTGAAGTAGGTGGCATTTGGGAGTCACTGCAAAACCCAGACTGAGGATAGGAAATCAATGAAGCGGAATGCCATCAACATTACATCGGCATGCTTCAGAGTTTTTACAGTGTACCCAACATAATCTCTTTTGCTAAACCAAGGAAACAATATGGAGCCATCCATTACTGTTGTCTCTGCTCTACTTACTGATGACAGTGGTTTGTATTATGTCCTGTGATGTTCCATGGACTCTTAACTGGATTCTGAATGCATTTGTCTTCCAAACTATAGCTTTGTATTTTCTAAGAGTGAATTCTTGGTGACCTTGGGATTTTGTTTTGTTCTTGACGTCTGCTTGGTTATTTTGTTCAGATTACATTTTCTCCATTCCTTTATTCTCAATAGTGTTCCTAACCTTATTTCCTAGTGGATGATTTTGCAGGAGAACAGGCTGTCCTTTGACACTTGGATCTTACCCATTGTCCACTTGCTTGATGTGTTTCGTGAGCACAGGTGTTTCTAAATGGAGAGACTCAGTGTCCTCTTTCAGTTCCATCAAAATATGGGTTTCATTAATTTTCCTTTAATTTCAAAAGGAAATGGAGAAGGGATAATGATGTGTTCAAAACTGGGTGAATATTATTTCTTGTAAGCGGAACAGCGTAGAGGAACCTACCCACTACCAAATATCGCTGGTGCAGCCCTGTAAGCGCCCAAGAACAGTGCTGTTTTCCATTTGGCTGGCTATTCTCACATGTAGTTTGTCAAAATAGAGAAACAGGGTGTAGATATTTGAAGTATTAATATAAAGCCAAACATACTCTGAGCCTGTCTGTCTCCTTAATATCTGGAGAGAGAGAGTTCTGAACAAAGGAAGAAATGGATAACTGGGACACCACAGTCTTCACCAGCCTTCAGATACTTGATTTTTTCTTGTTCCTCTTTCTGCCCACTGGACACCAACATACCTTGTCATTATGAACTTTTACTGTTTTTTAACAAAAAGTTCAAGAAAAAAGAACCAATATTCACACAGTGTAATAACATGGAACTTGCTGTTCTAAAGCACAATATAGAATCATAAAAGGTTTGAACAGGATTATGAATGAAGAACCTGAAATAGCAAATACACAGCCACCAAACTTTACTAGTCATGCTGTTGCAGAAAACTGTCCCCTCCTCATTACTCCCTCAGGGCCTCTGTTGCAGGAGAATTGTTAGGGTGGGGGTGGTTAAGCATGGCTTTACTCCAAGTGGAAATTGTTGTTCTCCTGATGAAACTGGCTGGCATTCAGGACCAGGTATTTAGCTCTTGGCATATGACTGTCACCCAGCCACACTGACACCTGCCCTTAATGCCAAGGGTTTCAGAACCAGCATCATGAAGTTCTATGGGCTTAATTCATAGCAATAATACTTTTGAGAAAAAGGGGGAATCCTCATTTTCTTTATCTGGAAGTGCCTCAGAAGGATCGCCAAATGTACTTGCTGGTAACTTGATACATAATCTGCTAAGGAAGAAACGGACATGCAGACCTTGTCCCTTTAATGGAAAAAACACCTGCTATGACATCACTTGGCCACCAAGGGACGCATTACTAGCCCTTCTTTGGAAAGCACAGGCGGGTGGGTGTGTTTTCTTTTCTTTTCATGCAGCAGTACCTCACAGTGAGTCTTTCTGCTGCTCATCTTCAATTCTGAGGAAATCAGTTCAATTCAGTTCAGTCACTCAGTCGTGTCCAACTCTTTGCGACCCCATGGACTGCAGCACACCAGGCTTCCCTGTCCATCACCAACTCCTGGAGCTTACTCAAACTCATGTGCATTGAGTCGGATACATCTCATCCTCTGTCGTCCCCTTCTCCTCCTGCCTTCAATCTTTCCCAGCATCAGGGTCTTTTCCAATGAGTTAGTTCTTTGCATCGGTGGCCAAAGTATTGGAGTTTCAGCTTCACCATCAGTCCTTCCAATGAATATTCAGGACTGATTTCCTTTAAGCATCAGTTTTTCTCCCCTTTGTGAATTTACCACTTTTCTGAGAGTTGTTAAGAACTCAGAGAGAAAAGAGAATATTATTCATGGTTCCAAACACCAACCATGCACTTTGCAGTGGGGGTCTGCTTCGTGGCTGGCCCGAGCCTGCACGGACCCCTGTGGGGCTTGGCTCCCCTGTTCTCCACACTGGACATGCACACGTACCTTACTGATAAAGTCAGGCCCATGCGTGGCTACCCTAGTGAGAGCTGGTTCTGTCACAGGTGTGTCCCACCTGATTTCTTGAGAGATCTTATTAGCATCCATGTCCTCCATTGTTGTTGTTCAGTCGCTCAGTTGTGTCCGACTCTTTGTGACCCTACGGACTGCAGCACGCCAGGCTTCCCTATCCACTATCTCCTTGTCCTCCCTGGCCAGCATTTAATCCTAAGGGCACCGATGGTCGTGCCTAGCTGGTTGTTTGTACTAATCAGTGCTGACATCTATCCATTATCCTTCTCTGTTAGTCTTTATACCCAAGAGTTTACATAATT
>NW_011495034.1:5771756-5792201 GCF_000754665.1 Bison bison bison | reverse complement strand
TTTACATAATTTAATCTTATTTAATCTTCTGGACAATTTTTTGAGGAAGTGACTATTATTTTCTCTATTTTACAGATGAGGAAAGCAACGCTTAGAGAAGCTAAGTGAGATAGCCAGGACTGCTCAGCTCTTAAATGTGTTGCCAGGACTAGATTCAGGTCCATCTTATTCCGAAGGAGATATTCTGAAGTTATACTGCGATTCTCAGTAGGGAGGGTGGAGACCAGGGCTAAGACCTGTCCTCAGTGGGGTGGGGCAGAAGGACCTAGGGGGCTTTTTTCAAGTTGTTTGTGTTTCTGTTCCCCTTTGCCGTGTTCCTCCTCCATCCTCCCCTCTTTCTTCCTTTTCTGGTGCCTCTCTTCCTGGGTAGACAGGGTGGGGGAGTGCCTATGGTTGCTACTGCCATTCACCGCCACAATGAGTCACTGTTCCTGAGAGTGTGTCACAGCTCTTAGGGGGACCATGAAGGTAAATTGCTGAGAACCAGTGGGCTGCGGAAGGCAGACAAATCCCCAACCAATTTTCCTGTGACTTCCTGTGTGAGGCATTCTCTCTACGATGGCACAGCTTCAGGGGCACGCACAGTGGCGGAGTGCTAACGCAAGCTGGAAACAGCCTCTATGGATATGAGAAACGTATGCATAAAAAATTGGAAACTTGTCTATAAAATGTACGTGTGTGTGCAGTCAGTCATGTCTGACTCTCTGCGACCCCATGGACTGTAGCCCACCAGACTCCTCTGTGTCCGTGGAATTTTCCAGGCAAGAATACCGGAATGGGTTGCTATCTCCTACTCCAGAGGATTTTCCTGACCCAGGGATCAGACCCACGTCTCCTGTATTGGTAGGCGATTCTTTACCACTGCGCCTTTGTGTGTACACATACACAGGCAAAGCACATATTCATGAAAAATATGTATGTAAATGAGAAAAAATACATAGATATTTTATATGTAAATCTATATATCTAGGAATAGATATTGATGTGAAAGTATTGGACTCTAGGTACACATTTCCTCCCCTCCCAATTCCAACATCAACCTTAGTTAAAGGTGCAAAGCTGTTATGCGTTCATTACACAGCAGTTCTCCTTTGAGACTTGGAAGACTGAGCTGGGGAGTTGATGAGGGTGAAGGCATGCCCAGGCCTTCAAGGAGCTCACAATCCAAAGGACTTTTGTTTTTCTTAAAGATAACGTTGACAGTTCAATTTATAGATCACTGCTCTTAGAGCATCATGATTTAGACAGCCAGAGAATTCTGTGGAAAAGTTTTCTGAAAAGTAAAAAAATTGAAAAATGAATACAGGGCCCCATGCCATTTAGTCGGTAAGAGCTGACTAGGACCGCCTTTGGAGTTCCAGCGTATTTACTCAATTACACAATTGATATTGAGTGCGACTTTTTTGGTTTTCCTTGGCATCCTGTAGTTTGCAATCGGTTAGAAGTGGGCAGTTCACAGCAGGGAAAGATCTGGAAGAAGCAGGAATAGATCTGGAAGCTCAGTATTTCTGAGTTTTCTGTTTAAGGATGAAAGGGCCATTTATAACTCAGCAGCCCCTGAGGTCATCCCTGAGTACATCATAGCATCAGGAAAGTTGTGTTTTCTCCTCTAAGCACGTCTCCTATCTTGCTGTCCCTCTGCTCAAAAGTCTGTCCTTTCTTTTTCCATTTCCTGCCTCCAGTCTCCTTTCCATCTTTTTTTCCAATTCAGGGTCCTCTAGGATCCAGACCAAACGTTCTTTTTGGTACATTTCTTATCCCTTCCAGAGAAGGCAATGGCACCCCACTCCAGTACTCTTTCCTGGAAAATCCCATGGACAGAGGAGCCTGGTAGGCTGCAGTCCATGGGGTCTCGAAGAGTCGGACACGACTGAGTGACTTCATTTTCACTTTTCACTTTCATGCATTGGAGAAGGAAATGGCAACCCACTCTAGTGTTCTTGCCTGGAGAATCCCAGGGACGGGAGCCTGGTTGGGCTGCTGTCTATGGGATCGCACAGAGTCGGACACGACTGAAGTGACTTAGCAGCAGCAGCAGCAGCTTATCCCTTCCCCTAAAAGCCTAACTTCAGATGGTCAAGCAACTCTTCATTCTTGTACTAAACCTAAACTCTTTTGGTTCTTAAACTTTGCCAATGCTTTTCCTATAAGATCTCCCTCGCCATTCTCCTATTTTGTGAGACCAATATTAAACAAACAACATTATTTCTGAGAAGACCTTGAGGATTAGTTTTTGGAATTAAACATTTCTTATTTCATGCCAATAGTATGCTGTTTAAACACTTGGCTAAAGTGTTTATTACATTCTTTCTTAATTTATATTTAGCTGTGCACACTGAGGCACTGTACTCTGTTCTTTGAGGGTGAGAAGCATATCATGCATTTTTTGTGTCTCTTTAATGGAAGAAAGATTTTGTATAAAATGAGTATTTTAAAAACATTAAGTAAACCTTAGATCTATGAGAAGCGCACTGATGTGACATTCCCTGGTAATACAGGGTAAGTCAGCATTGTCATCTTGTGTTGCTTTAATCAGTACTTGTGTGTTTTGATTCTTTGATGTTTCAAGCAGGTTTTAACCTTAGGGCTTTTGAGCTAGCTCTTGCCTGTCCCTAGAAATGTCTTTCCTTTTGGAGTTTTAAATTTCAGCTCCTTCTTAGGGCCAGCACAATGACCCATCTTAGAGAGGCTTCTTTTGACTTCTCAGACCACTGCTGGTCCTGTTTTGAGATGGAAACCCTTCCTCCAGTTGCTCTGTCGTGGTGCCCAGCCACAGCCTTATGAGTTGTTGCTTATCTGCTGAAGTGTCTCTTAAGTTTCATGAGAGCAAAGGCTTTGTCTGCTCTGATAATCACTATATTTCTAGAAACTAGGCCAGGGCCAATCTAACTGTGACACCACTTATATCATATTATGTCATTTAAAATCAGTTGTTCTCAATCTTGACTGCCCATCAGTGTCACCTGTGGGACTTAAAAAACACAAATGTGCAAGGTTGACCTCAAAGATTCCAACTCGGTTGACCTAGAATGATGCCTTAAAGTTAGCTCTAAAGGTATGAATCATCAAAGGCTCAGGAAAACAAGGACAGATAAGATTTGCATAGCTTCCAAAGTTGTGGTTGTTTTCTAAGACTTCCTATATTTTATGTTAACCTCGTCTCATATCCTTAATCCTTGTGACTGTCACAGAGAGATAATGAGAAGATCAAACATGAACTTGCATCAGAAGCATCTGGGGCAGTTCCAAAGTGTTAATTACTATTTCAGTAATGTAAGAGCTTAATTATAGTTTGCATGTTGAAACAAGTTTGGGTATGTTGCCCTGCAAATACAGGAAATGTAAGTAAATATCATCCGGGCTTCTGTCTAAATATCAGACTGGCAATCACCAAATGGTTTTTAAGAGACATACTACATATTGTTATTTTTTCTCTTAGCTTATATAAGATACATGACATTGATTAATGAACTTGACATAAATATTTTTTATCCATAATATATACTTTGGTGTTTATCAGATTCCATTAAAATTGTACAACAAATTTCAGTGGAAATAGAGCTTTCCTTTTCCTCATGCTTATGTATGTGACATCAGACTTTATTCTTAGACTCTCCACCTACCTCATCACCATGGTATCTAAACAGATTTATGAGTCTGACATGCTGTCCATGTTTTACACATGAGGCACAGAGGTGAGAGCAAAGAGGAGTCCTGCTTGGAGCCACTTACCCAGAGAGTGGCAGACCCAGAGTTAGAATTTCTGCCCCTTAGTAGCAAAGGTGTAGTCATAGTCCTAACTCTTTCGGCAAAAAGGAAAAAACAACAACCGTAAAACTGTTCCTTGGAGATACTTGGCCAAACCCGTGCTTTTAATCAGAATAGTCATGTGGTGACTCTCCCACTAAGGAGCCTCGGAAAAGAGTCTCCTAACTTTTTCTAGACTTTGAGGAACTACATTTAATTTATAATCTGAAAACATTTCTGAACACAGACGCATAATCTTGCTTACTGAAATGTCATTTCATCTTTTTTGTTGCTTGCTGAAAAAAGAGCTGCGGCTCTTTTCAACATGCCTCCTTGTATGAACAGTCTTTCCTATAGAGAAAGAGAAGTCCCTTTTCCAGATTACAGTTTCTTTTTATGTGTTATCACTTTGACCGTCTAAACCCTTGAATCTTTTAACTTTTTCATCTTGGTAGGTCTGTTCTCTTCATAATCTCTAATGAATAGTTCTCAGCAACACATATCTGCCCTTTGATCCAGTTCCATACTGAGTGGTATGAATCAAGTTCACATGCTTAGAAATTCAAGAGATGTAACTTTCCTTATTTTTCTGATTCTCGTTTTCATATCTCTTTTGAGTTCTTTTTCTAACAGTGAGAATTTTGGAGAAATGTTTGTCTTCCAAGTCAGGAATCCCTTCCCTCTTTCTCCCTGCCAGGCCCTAAAGTAAAGACTCTTCTGAGTGTTAAGTGTACGACTCAGAAGTCTAAGAGGCAGAATGCGTGCCGTGTGCTAAGTCGCTTTAGTCGTGTCTGACTTTTCTGCAACCCCATGGCTAGGCTCCTCTGTCCATGTATTCTCCAGGCAAGAACACTGGAGTAGGTTGCCATTTCCTTCTCTAGGGGATCTTCCCGACCCAGGGATCTAACGCGTGTTTCTTAATATCTCCTGTATTGGCAGGCGAGTTCTTTACCATTAGAGGCAGAACAGTTGGATGAATTTTTTAAAGCAAAGTCTGTTTTCTACTCAAAGTAAAATATAACGTTCTAATCATGTGTGCAAACTTGTTATTTCTGAAATAACATGTAATTTAATACTTTCTTAAAGTTAGCCCATACTTCAGAAACAAGAGTTTCTTTCCAATGACTACTCTCATTTGAGCTCTATCCCAAACGATCATTAAAAACTTGGCCAAGTTGCTTTTCATTTCATCTTAGTGCTAAGGATTCAGATGGGTGACAGGAACTAGGTAAACAATGGTGTCTGTAATTGGTGACGTGGAAGAGTCCAAAGAGAACTGAATGAAGCCCACTAACCTTCGGAGGTGAGAGGTTACACCATGCAGTTTTCAAAGAGGCATTTGAGTGTCCTTTACCTGAGACAGTGGAGTCACTAATGTCTCCAGAAAAAGAGGAAATAAGAGAGAAGGGAGGGAATGTTATGGACTTCCCTGGTGGAGCTAGTGGTAAAGAACCTACCTACCATGCAGGAGAGGTAAGAACCTATGCAGGAGACATAAGAGACGCAGGTTCGATCCCTGGGTCAGGAAGATCTCCTGAGGAGGGCATGGCAACCCACTCCAGTATTCTTGCCTGGAGAATCCAATGGACAGAGGAGCCTGGCAGGCTACAGTCCATGGGGTCGCACAGAATCGGGCACGACTGAAGCAACTTAGTATGCACGCATGCAGAAAAAGCAGGGGAACATGGCTCGACCGTTTTCTCTGTGAACACCAATTTTCTCATCTATAAGTTAGGAATGATGATACTTAACCGTATGAATTAATGAGCATCAAACCCACTGGGCTAGTGCCTGACACACTGAGAACACATGTCAGCTCCCTCCTGGCAGCCATAGTAGTGGACATGGGGCTGCCTCCATGCTTCCGGGAGAACTTCTTCACTGGTTCCCGGCTGGGTGTGGTTCTGCCCTGCAGAGGACATTGGGCAATGTCTGGAGACTGGTAGTCTCGGCTGGGGGAAGGGTCCTACCGATGTCTATCTGGCAGAGACCCTGTAAACTCCTGAGCATCCTACAGTGTGTAGAACAGTCTTCCATAACAAAGAATCCTCTGACCCCAAATGTCAAATTGTGCTGGGGTTGAGACACCTATCCAACTGAAAAGTCATAGCAAAAAAGAACAAGTTTGGCTCATTTTCCTTCACCCTTAGGAAAAAGAACATGTAAAAATACTAACATCGTGTTAACATAACATTACTGACCTCTTCTGGCACTTAAGGATCCCAAGAGCCTACAGAATCTAGACACTGCTGTGAAACTGATTCTGGTGAAAGAAAACTTTTTCTTTAAATATAAGGGTGTTTTGTTTATTTGAATTTAAACAAGCCATCTTACTTACTCAGCTGATTACGGATTGAAGGATCTAGGGCTGGATATTATTGATTTTCATTTTTATCAAAAATACAGCCTAAAAAAGTATTTTGCTAGATTTGTATGATTCACTAATTACTGATGTTTGCATGACACATAAAACCAAGAAAAAGGCAAGTGTTAAATTCTTTATTTAGGTATTTATTTCAATTCAAATGAGACTCTGAAGGAAAAAGACATCAAATTTAACTTGCCTTAATATACAAGAAAAATGTGCTAGAATTGAGTACTTAAATCATGAAATATCAGATGTCAATGAAAAATTTTAAATGACTTACTGCACAAGAATGCTTTAGAATCATAGGGCAGTGTTAAAGCTTGACTTTCTTGTGTTTCCACGTTGTTGCACCGCTGGATGAAGTCTCTTTAGTGGATGATTACCACCTGACTGCCTGCGTTGGGCTCCCTGGGACACATCGCCATGGTTTAGAGCTGCTGTGTGTGCGTGCTAAGTCGCTCCAGCCGTGTCTGACTCTTTGTGGCAGTGTGAACTGTAGCCCACCAGGTTCCTATGTCCATGGGATTCAACGGGCGAGAATACTGGAATGGGTTGCCATGCCCACCTCCAGGGGATCTTCCCAACCTAGGAATGGAACCCGAGGCTCCTGCATTGCAGGCGGATTCTTTACTGCTGAGCCACCGGGGAAGCCCTTAGAGTTGCTAGCATGTGTTAAACTTCTGAGGTGCATCTTTCTAAAAGAATGTACATTTTAAAGCCGCTGATTATTATTTAAACCCTTCTTTCAGTCACTCTACTTGAAGACTTTGGTTTTGTAGTTTTGTTTGCCACCACCTGGAGAAGAAGTTTAAAGAAGGACCAGGAGCCTTCCTGTTTCCATGTTTGTGTGTGTGTGTGTGTGTGTGTGTGTGTTAGATGCTCAGTTGTATCCAACACTTTGCGACCCCATGGACTGTATGTGTAGCCTGCCAGGTTCTTTGATTCATGGGATTCTCCAGGCAAGAATAGTGGAGTGGATTGCCATTTCCTTCTCCAGGGGATCATCCCAACCCAGGGATCAAATCCAGGTTTCCTGCATTGCAGGCAGATTGTTTACTGTCTGAATCATCAGGCAAGCCTGTTTCCATGTTTAGTATGGCATAAACTCACTTAATAAATTCTTAAGATAGTTTGATCTTTAAAAAAAAAATAGTTCTAGACTTAGTCATTTGTTAAAAATGTGTTGAAAATTGACTACATGTGTACAGAATTGTACTCACTACAAACTAATTTAAATACATATTTTCTTTGAAAAAATTTGCATTCAAAATATAGGAAATGCTTTCACAAAATAGAAGCAAATGATATACACAGTTTCTCATCAGTTCCACATGACCTGATTTTTAAATGTTTCTCAGTAGTCATTGCTCCCCAGAATGAGCAAAGGCTTGTATGTCTGAGAGTGTGGGGACAGCAGATCAGCTTCTGGTAACTTCTGACTGCAGTGGTCTGTGAGTGCTGTCTGAGATCCGTGGACACTGGGGCTTTGCGTTCTCCCTGTCCCTCCCCTGCTGATCTCTCAGTGAGAAGGCACTGTCTTCTCAGTTCAGTTCAGTCGCTCAGTCATGTCCAACTCTTTGTGACCCCATGGGCTACAGCATACCAGGCTTCCCTCTCCATCACCAACTCCCAGAACTTATTCAAACTCATGTCCATCAAGTCGATTATGGCATCCAATCATCTCATCCTCTGTTGTCCCCTTCGCCTCTTGCCTTCAATCTTTCCCAGCATCAGGGTCTTTTCCAATGAATCAGTTCTTCGCATCAGTGGCCAAAGTATTGGAGTTTTAGTTCAGTCCTTCCAATGAATATTCAGGACTGATTTCCTTTAGGATTGACTGGTTTGATTTCCTTGCAGTCCAAAGGACTCTCAAGAGTCTTCTCCAACTCCGCAGTTCAAAAGCATCAATTCTTCAGTGCTTCCCTGTAGCTCAAATGGTAAAGAATCTGTCTGTGATGCAGGAGACCAGGGTTTGATCCCTGAGTTGGGAAGATCCAAGAATTGCAATCCACTCTAGTATTCTTGCCTGGATAATTCCACAGACAGAGAAGCCTGGTGGGCTACAGTTCATGGGGTCCAAAGAGTCAGACATGACTGAGTGACTAACAGACACACACAGCTTTCTTTATAGTCCAATCCATACGTGACTACTGGAAAAACCATAGCTTTGACTGAACCTTTGTTGGCAAAGTAATGTCTCTGCTTTTTAATATGCTATCTAGGTTGGACATAGCCTTTCTTCCAAAAAGTGTCTTTTAATTTCATGGCTGTAGTCACCACTGCAATGATTTTGGAGCCCCCCAAAATAAAGTCTCTCACTGTTTCCATTGTTTCCCCATCTATTTGCCATGATGTAATGGGACCAGATGCCATGGTCTTAATTTTTGGAATATTGAGTTTTACACCGACTTTTTCACTCTCCTCTTTCACTTTCATCAAGGAGCTTTTTAGTTCTGTCTTTGCTTTCTGCAATATGGGTGGTGTCATCTGCATATCTGAGGTTATTGATATTTCTCCTGGAAATCTTGATTCCAGCTTCTGCTTCATCCAGCCTGGCATTTTGCATGAGGTACTCTGCATGTAAGTTAAATAAGCAAGGTGACAGTATACAGCCTTGATGTACTCCTTTCCCAATTTTGAACCAGTCCATTGTCCCATGTCCGTTTCTAATTCTTCCTTCTTGGTCTGCATGTAGATTTCTCATGAGGCTGGTCAAGTGGTCTGGTATTCCCATCTCTTTAAGAATTTTCCACAGTTTGTTGTGATCCACACAGTCAAAGGCTTTGGCATAGTCAATAAAGCAGAAGTAGATGTTTTTCTGGAACTCTCTTGCTTTCTCTATGATCCAATGGATGTTGGGAATTTGATCTCTGGTTCCTCTGCTTTTTCTAAATGCAGCTTGAACATCTGGAAGTTGATGGTTCACTTATTATCGAAGCCTGGCTTGGAGAATTTTGAGCATTACTTTGCTAGCGTGTGAGATGAGTGCAATTGTTGAGTAGTTTGAAAATTCTTTGGCATTGCCTTTCTTTAGTATTGGAATGAAAACTAACCTTTTCCTGTCCTGTGGCCACTGCTGAGTTTTCTAAATTTGCTGTCATACTGAGTGTAGCACTTTCACAGCATCGTCTTTTAGGATTTGAAATAGCTCAACTGCAATTCCATCACTTCCACTAGCTTTGTTTATAGTGATGCTTCCTAAGGCCCACTTGACTTCACATTCCAGGATGTCTAACTCTAGGTAAGTGATCACACCATTGTGGTTATCTGGGTCATTAAGATCTTTTTTGTTTAGTTCTTCTGAGAATTCTTGCCACCTCTTCTTAATATCTAATTTAATTCAGATGATCATTATATCTACTACTGTGGGCAAGAATCCCTTAGAAGAAATGGAATAGCCCTCATAGTCACAAAAGAGCCCAAAATGCAGTACATGGGTGCAATCTCAAAAACAACAGAATGCTCTCTGTTTGTTTCCAAGACAAACCATTCAATATCACAGTACTACAAGTCTATACCCCAACCAGTAATGCTGAAGAAGCTGAAGTTGAATGGTTCTATGAAGATCTACAAGACCGTCTAGAACTAACACCCCAAAATGATGTCCTTTTCATCATAGGGGACTGGAATGCAAAAATAGGAAGTCAAGAGATACCTGGAGTAACAGGCAAATTTGGCCTTGGAGTACAAAATGAAGCAGGGCAAAGGCTAACAGTTTTGCCAAGAGAACTCTCTGGTCATAGCAAACACTCTCTTCCAACAACACAAGAGAAAACTCTACACATGGACATCACCAGATGGTCAACACCGAAATCAGATTGATTATATTCTTTGTAGTCAAAGATGGTGAAGTTCTATACAATCAGCAAAAACAAGACCAGGAGCTGACTGTGGCTCAGATCATGAAGTCCTTATTGCCAAATTCAGACTTAAATTGAAGAAAATAGGGAAAACCAATAGACCATTCAGGTATGACCTAAATCAAATCCCTTACAATTATACAGTGGAAGTGACAAATAGGTTCAAGGGATTAGATCTGATACAGTGCCTGAAGCTCTATGAACAGAGGTTCGTGACATTGTACGGGAGGCAGTGATCAAGACCATCCCCCAGATATAGAAATGCAAAAAGGCAAAATGGTTGTCTGAGGAGGTCTTACAAATAGATGAGAAAAGAAGAGAAGCTAAAGGCAAAGGAGAAAAGAAAAGATATACCCATTTGAATGCAGAGTTCCAAATAAGAGCAAGGAGAGATAAGCAAGCCTTTCTCAGTGATCAATGCAAAGAAATAGAGGAAAACAATAGAATGGGAAAGACTAGAGATCTCTTCAAGAAAATTAGAGATACCAAGGGAACTGTCTCCTCAGCCACCTTCTAAAATCCAGAGCCTTGGGACTTCCCTTGTGGTCCAATGTTTAAGACCCCCCATTGCCAGTGCAGGGGGGCACATGTTCGATTTCTGGTCAGGATTCCGCATGCCACAGGGTGTGGCCAATATGTAAGTAAATAAATGAATGTTTAAAAAATAATAATAAAGCAAAATAAAATCTGGACCCCTTTTGCCCAGGTCCATTTTGCTCAGCTTGTGTAAGTTTTCTCTGTGCATGTTCCTTTACCAACTCTTTATTTGAAATGAAAATCACCATTCACAATTCAAAAGTTTGCATTGTCTCCCACTGGGGCCAAAGATGTAGACTGAAATGAGTTATTTAATGGTTTATACCTATACTGTATATATGCTCTCCTTGTGGTGATAACATTGACACAATTTAAAAGACTCATCTATTCTTTTTACTCCTACATATTTTAAAAGTCTATCTCCCCCCCCCCAAAATAGGCTATGATTTTGGATTGCAGTTTGTAAGAACTGGCAACTCTCTTGCTCAGAAAGATTCCCTGATTCAGTAATTGTTCTTGTCTTTTCTATTTTCTTGGTGATTTTTGACCAGAGGTTCCAATCATTCTCCTATTATATGCTACAACTGTGCTAAGTGCTGAAGATTCAGACACAATGAAGACAGAGTCTGTATTCTCAAAGAGTTCTTGCTGCTGCTGCTGCTGCTAAGTCGCTTCAGTCGTGTCCGACTCTGTGCGACCCCATAGATGGCAGCCCACCAGGCTTCCCGTCCCTGGGATTCTCCAGGCAAGAACACTGGAGTGGGTTGCCATTTCCTTCTCCAATGCATGAAAGTGAAAAGTGAAAGTGAAGTTGCTCAGTCGTGTCCGACTCTTAGCTTCCCCATGGACTGCAGCCTTCCAGGCTCCTCCGTCCATGGGATTTTCCAGGGAAGAGTACTGGAGTGGGGTGCCAAGTTCTTAGGTAAGGACTAATAAACCCGGAAGTCCGTGTAATGAGTGCTGGAGCAGAACCAGTCAGAACAGATAAGACACATACATGAGGAAGCAGTTAATTCAGGGAAAAGCTTCACAGTGTGGGTGCCATTTGGCCTGGGCTTCCCTGGTGGCTCAGACGGTAAAGTATCTGCCTGCAATGTGGGAGACCCAAGTTCAATCCCCGGGTTGGGAAGATTCCCTGGAGAAGGGAATGGCAACCCACTCCAGTATCCTTGCCTGGAGAATCCTGTGAACAAAGGAGCCTGTTTGGCTACTGTCCATGGGATTACAAAGAGTCATACATGATTTAGCGACTGACAGTTTCACTTTCTTTCACTTTTTGAGGTTGAAGGACTTCCCAGGTGACGCCAGTGGTAAAGAACCTGCCTGCCACTGCAGGAGACATAAGAGACACGGATTCAATCCCTAGGTTGGGAAGATCCCCTGGAGGAGGGCATGGAAACCCACTCCAGTATTCTTGCTTAGAGAATCCCATTGACAGAGGAGCCTGGAGGGTTACTGTCCATAGCTTCGCAAAGAGTCGGACGTCACTGAAGCGACTTAGCCGGAGGCAGGCTGAGAATGAAGCAGTGTTGAACACATGAAGGGAAGGGTATGACTTGCCAAAGAGCAGCGTGAGTAGAGGATTGGGAGCTGAGATTGCCCAGTTCTCTGAGAATGGATGATGACCTGATGCAGGTGGAGAGCAGGCTGCCTGATAAAGACTCTCGAAGGGCTCAGTGTAGAGGGGCTCTGTCCAGTCTTGATGCTCTGCTAAGATGGTTATACTTTATTCTGCATCTAGTAAAGAGCCATCAAAGGCTCTCTGGTGATGTTATAGACCAGCTTATCCTTAGGTGAGCTAAGTATGATGTAGGAGCCCCAAGGAACCCAACTAGAATGACAGGGACTTTTTTTCTTAATATATATCTATTTTAGAAAATTTGAAGAATATAGAAAAGAGGAAATAAATGAAAAAGTCACCTATAAATCCACTTCCCAGTAATACTCATTTTAAAGATTTTTGTGGATTTCCTCCATATAATATTTTCCTTTGCATAGAAAATATATGCATTTTACATAAAATTTGTTTTAAAATTTCAAACTACAGTTTTATATGTTTTAAAATTAGCATGATATTTTGAGCTTTTAATGTTATCATTGTTTTTCTGGAAAATTGGTGTTTTACAATGCAAAATGTTTGTTTTTAACAGACTTATCATAAAGTGTAAAAATAATCCTCCATTTTTTTTGACATTTAACATTTCACTTTTATGTTGTTAGTTTTCAATATTTATCTTTAAGAGAGCTTGCTGAACATACCAGTTAGTATTGTTAAAAATAACACATCAGTGATATTGTATAATTTTTCATTGATTCCACTGAAACAAGATAATAAATAAATGTTGTTTGTTCTGAATGGAAATGAGGCGTTTGCTTTGATGGTAGTGAGAGTAATTTGAGTTAGACATTAGAAAAGACTTTCTTACTCTAACAATGGGATACATATTTGTAACCATGGGACTCCTGAACCTATAGTCTCATTTTCTGGATAACTTAGAAGAGAAATAGCCAGGACCTAAGTACTTATCTTTCTTACCTGAATTGACTAGGATAGGTAGTGTCTTGTATATATATTTATAGTTTTGTTATCTTTTAAAATTTTACTTATCTATAATTTTGAAATTATAAAATGCAAATTTTGAGAAATTTTAACAGTTACATACTATGTTAGTCCATTCAGGCTACCATAACAAAAATGCCATAGACTCAGTGGCTTAAACAACAGAAATATATTTATCACACTTCTGGAGGCTAGAAAGTCCAAGATCAAGGTGCCAGCAGATTCTGTGTCTGGTGGGAATCCACTTCCTGGTTCATAGACGGCCATCTTTTTGCTATGTCTTCACATGGTGGAAGAGGGCGAGAACTCTCAGGGGTCTCTTTTATAAGGGCACTAATCCCATTCATGAGGCCTCCATCCTCATTACCTAGAAGTGTTAGTCACTCAGTCATGTCCAACTCTTTGTGACTCCATAGACTGTAGCCTGCCAGGCTCCTCTGTCCAGGCAAGAATACTGGCATGGGTTGCTATTTCCTTCTCAAGGGGATCTTCCCAACCTAGGAATTGAACCTGGGTCTCCTGCATTGCAGGCAGCTTCTTTACCATTTGAGCCACGAGGGAAGCCCTCATGACCTAATCCCTTCCCAAAGACCCCACCTCCTAATATCATCACATTGGAAATTATGATTTCAACATGTGAATTTGGGGGGACCACGAACATCCAGTCAATTGCATATACTTATTGTAACCAGCCAGGTAATACAGAGGTATGTCAAACAGTTAATCTTTTCCCTGTCCAATCTCACCCTTTTGCAATAAATAGCATTAATGATTTCGTGTGTATTTTTTCTCACCTTTCTCAGTACAGTTAGAAACACACGGACATTCATGTTCACATATAAAAGGTATTTCTGTTGAGCAGAGTACTGTGTGCTGGATATTTATCCCAAGGGAGCAAAACACCACACACCAACGCCAGGAGAGAACTTTAAACACTCGTGTCCGTTGTGTCTTGATATTGGAGTTACCAAGGAAAATATAGCAACACAGTCAAGCACTCGATGAAACAGTGCTTTGCTTACATAGAAAGAGAGAAAGATCAGCTTCATTAGTGTGCCTAGGTCCCTCAGGACTAGCAAGTCCCCTCCCTCACCCAGGTAGACAAGGGCAATGGATCTTACTTACCCCTCTCCTTTCTACCACCATCAGCAATGGAGAGGAATGATCCCAACCCCACCCGTGTGGAGTCTGAAATACTGAAAGCAGGGTGTGCTTGGAAGCCATTGCCACATGCTTAAGCAGAGCAAAAAAGCACCCACTAAGCCTGAGATAAGGAAAGAGATTCCCTTACGAGGTGATAAACCCTGCAGAGGCCATGTGGGCTCTTTATCTCTTGGTATGAAATACCCCAGGCCCAAGGCCCTTTCTTATTCTGCCAGATGGAGGTCTGAAGACCTCATTCTTGAGACTGCCTTTCCCAACAGTTTTTATTCTTCTTCCCAAATGGGTCATAGACAAACATGACTCGGCAATTTGCTTTAACACATTTAACAACATACAGTGAACCTTCCTCCTGGTCCATGCATGTTGATCCAATTCATTATTTTTAATAACTGAAAAATAGTACTCTGTGCGAGTGTCCTGTGCTTGTCTCTGACATTTCTATACTAATGAGCACCCAGGTTTTTTTTGTTGTTGTTGTTTTCTACAGCTGCCAACAATGCTGATGTAAATATTTAATACCTGTTTTCTTAAGTCTTCTTTTTCTTCTGTAAGATTGATTCGCAGAAGTGGGAGGGCAGGGTCAGAGGGGCTCTCAATCAGTTGTCACAGTCTGGAAGTGAGTGACGTGGAGGAAGACCACGTAAGGTTGTTTCTCTACAACCTTATCAGCACAGGCTGTGCTCCCACATTCGCATTTTTGCTAATCTCTTAGATGAAAAATCATATGATTTTTCAATTTTAATTTGCATTTTCCTTCTTACCAGTAAGGTTATATTTTCATATTTTATTTAGCCATTGCATTTTCTTGTATTTAACTTGCCTTTATGCATGCTAAATCGCTTCAGCCGACTCTTTGCGACCCTGCAGACTATAGCCTGCCTGGCTCCTCTGTCCATGGGATTCTCCATACTGGAGCAGGTTGCCATGCTCTCCTCCAGGGGATCTTCCCGACTCAGGGAATCAAATCCCCATCGCTTCTGTCTCCTGCATTGGCAGGTGGATTCTTTACCACTAGTGCCACCCAGGAAGCCCTAGACTTTCCTAGTTCTTGCATATTTTATTTCTGCTAAAGATTTCGTGATTCAGAAACACCTCTTTCTAGCTCCTTTAACATTTATTTTCCTTCTCAGATTTCAGGAGAACAGAGATTTTTCTCCTGGACATTGTCAATAGCAGCTATTTGAAATGCTAAAGTTTTAATAAGTGAAACTGGATAAATGTGAATGTTATTGAACTGATTGTTTAACGTAAAGGGAAGACTGCCTATACCTCTGACCAATGCTTTTTAAATGATCAGGCCTTGGAGTCAGACTGTGGTACCTGTAGCTGATTGTTTAAGAAGAAAGGGGAGAGGAAGGGAGACCAAGAGGAGGGATTTCTTTTTTAAAAAATGAGTGTTAATTTTTGTTGATGAGTTTGGATCCAGGATAGTTTATTACCCTGGGATTTTCATGTAATAGAAAAGAGAACATCTCCCTTCTTGTTCAAGGCAAAAATCTGAGGCTGGGTGTTAAATTTGGAGGATTTATCTTTTGTCAATTTTGATTTCTTTTTTCCAAATTCCAAGAGAGGCAAACTTGAATATGTATGTATGGGGCTGGGGGTTGTGAAATGAGAATGGGGATGCAAAAGAAAAGGATGGTTTAAAGGTTTAGATGGTCTACCTATTTGGGGTTTGTCTATACACACTCCTGCAATAGTTTTATTTTTCTGCATCAGTGTAGGAGTTTATTCAGAGAAGGAAGTTCCTAGAGTCTGTCCCACAGGAAGATTAGCTATTTTTGTTTTTCCACAACTATTTGTTTGTTTTTTTAGTCACAAATTTGTGGCTGCTGTGTTTTTATGACTGTGTTTTTGGGTTGCTTTGGTCTGAGTTGCAGATTTATCCACCACGCATCTATTTTGTGTGTGTTGAATTGTGCCTTTCAAGACCAGCAAATGATGGTTTGAAATGGGAAACGTATTCTAAGTGCCTTAATCTTATACTTGAAACACAGGCCATTGGAGAGCCAAGATGATTCACAATAAATATTTTATGTCTTTTCATTGAAAATTGACTTCAAGTTTTTCTCCGTGGTTTGGAGTGTGTTCACTTGAAATGCTTGTAAGCAACAGAAGCCATTGGTGTGAATAGGGCCATGTGACTGCAGGTGAGGCATAAAAGCTCAGGTCTGCATGGCTCAGATGCATTGTGATGCATGGTGGTCCCACGGGAGTGACATTCAGAAACAGCCCCTGGCAGAACGCATCTACCACATCAACTGTAAGGAACTTAAGCTTCTCTGTTGCTGGCTTTCATTTCAGAAAACCTGACTAACGTCTTATGCCTGTTCCCTTGACCCACTTTTAAACATTTTTTTTTAACTCTTTTTGTACAGTTATCTTTTATCGATATATTCTAAAGAACATAAATTACCACTGATGTTGGAAAGTATAATACAACTATGTCCCGGGTGACAGGAAGAGAACCTTTCTACCACAAATGTTGCTGTTGTTCAGTCGCTCAGTCATGTCCGACTCTTTGCAGCCCCATGGACTGCAGCACATCAGGCTTCCCTGTCCATCACTATCTCCTGGAGTTTGCTCAGACTCATGTCCATTGAGTTGATGATGCCTTCCGCCATGTAATGCTCTGTCATCCCCTTCTCCTGCCTTCAATCTTTCCCAGCATCACGGTCTTTTTCAGTGATTTGGCTCTTCTCATCAGGTGGCCAAAGTCCTGAGTATATGTCTGTTTTCAGTTTGTGGGGATGTTGGGTAAGATCCTTCTGTGGGTGTGTTCTGTTACCAAATGGAGTTAACTTTCCTGGGTCACCCATCATGTCTTAAGGATCCTAATTCATCTTAATCTTTCTCATTTTACTTGTGTCTTTTTCAAGGAAGTAGAAACTCAGAATTGTTTTATCTGCAATTATAGAGGTATAAACTCAGGCAGAACATTGATAGAATGAAAGCTAGCCTCAGGTTTAACTTAGTTTTTGAGGGGACTAAATGCAGTAACAGAAATGGAGTGCTGGTACCAGGGCAGCTGATATATTGATGTGTGTTGATTGTTACTTCTCTGCCATGTTACTTACCACTTTTGTCAACGGCCATCACGCTGGTTGTAAGTCTTTTTCATCTTATTGTCAACACCACAGAAAGATAGGTGTTCTCCTGACTGAACATTGGATTTAATGTATAGGCATTTGAATAGCACATATGTAAGGTCATGATAGCTAATTAAATTATTCCACAGATATTTATGGAGTACCAAGTATTGAGTGAATAAAGTACCTCAGAATCTAACGGAGGAGAAAGACAATGAATCACACAGTTAAAATACGGTGTAAGTGCTAAACATCTTGATGTCATCGAACTCTCTGTGTCCATCCCAGTGCTTACCAAATAATCCTTTGCTGTTCATTTGGTTTCTCAAATAGATATTGTTTTGAGAAAGTGAAGAGCACAGACTTTCCCGTTAGAAATTTGATGTACTTGACAATCTCCCAGAAAATCTGTTAGTAAAAGCTATCATCTAAGAGGGGGATTACCACAGTGTGAAATAGTGACATAAAATATCTGGACCTAAGAAAAACCTCAGATGACAGCTTGGAATCTGATATCACTCAAATATGCAGCCAAGCAGGTGATCCCAGCCTGAATGGCCAGCTAGTCTTTCACAATAATAATGGCCAGCTAGTCTTTCACACTGTACTTAATGCAATGACATTTCCTATAGTTAGCTCAGTAAAATGATGCCACAAAGCAAGCCACTTACATGGGCCTGGGCAGTGGCACTGTAGCCATAGGGTGAACAAGGCCTGTCTATCCTCAAGTGCCCGCAGTTTTCAGAGCCTTCAGGAGCACCCTGAAGATGTGGGTTGGCTGGGAGCCCAGAGGAGCCTGGGGTAAACGGGGCCAGTTCATGCCATCTGGGATTCTTATCCTGGGAGCTGAGTAAGAGCCCTGGTCAGACTTTAGTCACAGAAATGATCATTTAGGTTTAAGTGCATCTTGGATTGATCTGAGCTCCTTGAAGATAGGCTGCCCTTCGGGGCTGGGAAATGCTTGTGTAAGCACTGAAGTGAAGTGAAGTGAAGTCGCTCAGTCATGTCCGACTCTTTGCGACCCCGTGGACTGTAGCCTACCAGGCTCCTCTGTCCATGGGATTCTCCAGGCAAGAGTACTGGAGTGGGCTGCCATGTCCTTCTCCAGGGGATCTTCCCAACCCACAGGTCGAACCCGGGTCTCCCACATTGGAGGCAGACGCTTTAACCTCTGAGCCACCAGGGAAGCCGCTGGATGCCATATACTTTCTGCTAACTTTAATTCTGTTGAATTTTGGTGACCTCATCAATACCCAATGCAAAGGTATGTTTTCTTACACAATCAGAAGACAGCCACCTTGTACATATGCATGAGTGAGAAATGGAAGGAAATGTTTCCATACTTACGTTGATCTGTATCTGTAGTAGCATGTCACTTTCATCTCTAGCCAAAGTTAAATTTTGATCAGTCATAAATTTTTCTTTAGAGATGAATACATTTTAACTAGCATCTAACTGTGTGGGTTATCACCTAAATAGCATATTTTTTTAAAAAGCAGAAAGATGGAGTATAAGAATTTAATTTAGTCTTCTACAACCTCAGAAGCATCTTTAGATAAAATACTTAGTAAAAAGCATAAAGTCTTCCTTTAGTTAGCTGATTAGTAACTCTCAGGCTAAGCATTACAGAGATGACTTGTTTTAGTTACATTATTAAATGACACCAAAGCTTTAGAAAACAATGCTATTAATAGTGATGATTCATGTGTTCTTCATATTTTAAGAAGGACACTAAACTTTTGCAAGACAGTGTCTGAAAAGTTTTCTTCATAAACTTGTTTAACTATAACTATAGTAATATATAGTATTGTGTGTTTTACTGCAATTTATAATGCAAATTATACTATAGCTTATACTCTATATATGCTATTTAGTAGCAATATGTAGAGCAGTATATATCATAAAATGTAGAGAAAGCAAAAAGGCAACATTTTAGATTAATTTAAGGCACACAACACATTAGCTTATTTTCCTAGTGTTGTTGGCAACTTGGTAGGATTCTCAGAAGAGAAACTGAAGAGGAAGGGGAGAGAGAATTTGGAGAAAGATGGGGTGGTATGAAAACAGGAATGACTAGAATATGACTGAGGGACATAGCATGTGACAGCCTGTTGGGTTTTGAAGCATTGGTGGGAAAATCTTAGGTAAGCTAGTTGGAATCATCACTTGTAGACTGATGTAGATGGTTTTGAATGCTAGTATTAGACTTTTCAAATTTAGTTTAGAAACAAATCTCATCCACTTAATGTTTTTTAAACTAGTTTTGACATGATGAGAGTATTGTGTTCAAAATATTAATTTGAGTGTTGTGTAGGTTGAGTCATGGAGAAAGCCACTGAAAGCAAGGAGATAAAATTTAGCTGAGATTTAAATACTTTTGAGTGTGTAGTGATAAAAGCCTAAATCACAGTAAGCAGTAGGCACAGCAAGCAATATTGGGTTGTAGCAGTGAAACTTCAAAAGGATAGACAAATATGATGGATAATGAAGAGATATGCAAAGGGCATCGAGAAGACTTGATAGGATGTAGGAAACAAGCTTATGGTTATCAAAGGGGAAAGTGGGTGGGGAAGGATAAAACAGGAGTTTGGGACTAGCAGATACAAACTACTATATATAAAATAGACAGACAACAAGGTCCTACTATATAGCACAGGGAGCTGTAGTCAGTATCCCATAAGAAACCTTAATGGAAAAGAATATGAAAAATCTATACATATATATATATGGCATCCGGTCCCATCACTTCATGGGAAATAGATGGGGAAACAGTGGAAACAGTGTCAGACTTTATTTTTCTGGGCTCCAAAATCACTGCAGATGCTGACTGCAGCCATGAAATTAAAAGACACTTACTCCTTGGAAGGAAAGTTATGACCAACCTAGATAGCATATTCAAAAGGAGAGACATTACTTTGCCAACAAAGGTTCGTCAAGTCAAGGCTATGGTTTTTCCTGTGGTCATGTATGGATGTGAGAGTTGGACTGTGAAGAAGGTTGAGCGCCGAAGAACTGATGCTTTTGAAGTGTGGTGTTGGAGAAGACTCTTGAGAGTCCCTTGGACTGCAAGGAGATCCAACCAGTCCATTCTGAAGGAGATCAGCCCTGGGATTTCTTTGG
>NW_011495034.1:5709188-5771656 GCF_000754665.1 Bison bison bison | reverse complement strand
TGCGGATGAGATGGCTGGATGGCATCACTGACTCGATGGACGTGAGTCTGAGTGAACTCCGGGAGTTGGTGATAGACAGGGAGGCCTGGCGTGCTGCGATTCAAGGGGCTGCAAAGAGTCGGACACGACTGAGCGACTGAACTGAACTGAACTGATACTTCAGTGAACAAAAAGAAGAGTTGATAGCTTGGTTTTCTATTCTAGGGTATTGGTTCAATAAGCATTCATTAAGCAACTCCTATACAAGAGGGTTTGGGAGATGAAAGCCCACCCTCGACTTTTTCCAGTGTTGGATGGTGGTGAGGCTGCATATGTTACAGCTACAGACTGTCATAGGCGACAGTCGGGGTTTATGTCTCACCCCTGCTCTCAAAGGCTGGAGATAGGTTACCCCCACCCAGTTCTGTCCTGCCTCAGGGCTCAGGCCTCGGTTTTAGGATGTGGCAGTGCAGAGGCCTCACTGTACTGCTGTTAGCATTTGAGGCCTCTGCCGAGACTACAAGGTGGTGCCTAAGAAACAATATTTTGGCTTCTTTGTGGAAGATTTAGTGAATCCTGTGGAAAGGATTCCAATGAATAAATTTGTTTTATAGCTTTAATTTCTGCCCTTCTCAAATTAATATGTATTAGGGGCTTTGTTCACTTAAAGATAATCATAAATCCAACAGGATTGAGATTAGCTCAGTTGTTTTTCCCTTAGGGAATAAGTGGAGATACTTTGAAGTTTTATGTTAAAAGAATGCCTAAAGCTATTTTTACCAAACATCCTAAAGAAAATGTGATTAAGTAATAAATATTGCAGTCTTAAATTTATTATTTAAAACGTGGTTAATTTTCATTTGAGCTATTTTATTGAATTCTTTTTTTAAGTCCTTAGGATAGTTGTGTGTTCTTTTTGAAAATATACACTATTCTTCTTTGTTAGGCTAAATTTGTTTATTTCTGAATATTGGTGCAAACACACACATACCAGCAAGACTATTTTGCTTTTTAAGAGAAATTCTGTAACTTTTCTGTATTTGCCAGCAATTCAGGATATGATCACTCAACTGAAATCACAGTTCATAGTCATTTTAACTCATAGCTGTCTATACTGTTTCAATCATATACATGAAGCCACAACCTAATCCACTGACTCTTGAGAGTCCCTTGGACAACAAAGAGATCCAACCAGCCCATCCTAAAGGAAATCAACCCTGAATATTCATTAGAAGGACTGATGCTGAAGTTGAAGCTCCAATACTTTGGCCACCTGATGCAAAGAGCTGACTCATTGGAAAAGACCCTGATGCTGGGAAAAATTGAGGGCAAAGGAGAAGGGGAAGGCAGAGGATGAGATGTTTGGATGGCATCACCAACTCAATGGACATGAGTTCGAGGAAACTCAGGGAGATAGTGATGGACAGAGAAGCCTGGCGTGTTACAGTTCATGGGGTCGCAAAGAGTCGGACATGACTTAGTGACTGAACAACAACAGCCATTCATTGGAGCATTTGACAAGGATGCATTAAAAGTGTGCTGATGCCAGTGGCTGATTTCATTTCAAGACTAGAGGGGAGATATTTTAATCCAGAGCTCACTCTTGATTTGTGTTTACCAACATTTTGTTTACTATTCTTCAAATGGCTATGAGATATAGAAGGGTTAGGAGTCAGACTAGCCTAAATTAGAGCCCAGTGACTTGTGACTGAGCCAGACTCCCAACCCAGGTCCTATGAGTGAGAGACCCCATTAGCAATGGCTGAGACCAGCCCACAATGACTTCTCAGTTGGATCTGGTTCAGTTTGTTGTCATTCAGCCCCATATGTGGGACTGACCCATCTGAGTCATTACTGGCCAGTGGTAGATACAATGAAAGCAGGAAGATGCTAGCATTGGACAGGTATTTAGAGACCTACCTGCTTCCCCAGGATGTCACCTCGCCAATGCAGAAGCATGAATCCTGCAGTAGAGTCAGACCTGTAGATATTTGTTACTTTTATTAAAACAAATCTGTATATTTTGTTGCATGTACTAAATGAAAGGAAATCAATCCCAAATATTCATTAGAAGGACTGATGCCAAAGCTCCAATACCTTTGTCATCTGATGTGAAGAGCGGACTCATTGGAAAAGACCCTGATGCTGGGAAGGATTGAAGACAGGAGGAGAAGGGGACAACAGAGGACTAGATGATTGGGTGGCATCACCGACTCAATGGACATGAGTTTGAGCAAACTCTGGGAGTTGGTGAAGAACGGGGAAGCCTGGCGTACTGTAGTCCATAGGGTCGCAAAGAGCTGGACATGACTGAGTGACTGAACAACAATTAAATGAAAGTAAAACGGTCATCTTTGTGTGCAAAGTACTCCACAGCAGGACCACAAGATTTATTCACACTACATCTTGGTGTACATACATGTGCTCCATTTTGTTTTTTAAACCTATCCCTGATCTATACCTGTATCCCTACCACCCTTGGGCTTTGGATAGTGTGGAAGAAGAAGTGGTTTAGTCCATTCCAGTACAATCATTTTTAAAGCCCCTTTAAGTAATACTCAATTTCTCAGTAAAAGTACCCTTGAGCTCAGAATTCTCCTTTTTTAGCCGCCCTTTCCCTTGTCCCAGCTATGGGGGTGGCTAGTATATGGAAGCAGGAAGCCCATGTAGTGCCTTGTATTCTGCACTGACTCTTTGGGCAGCTGGGACCATGAAGTCTTCTGCTGCTGCTGTTTCCTGCAGATATTGCTTGTGATCTTGTCTTCCTCACCTGAGTTTGGGCCCAATAGCCCTTCCAGGCTGATTCAGCCTCACTTTGGCACTCACTGGTGTCAGATCTCTCTACCTTCTCCATCCAGACCTCTGGCCAGAGCCAGGACCCTCCACTCCGGCTGCAGGACCCCCACCCCTGGCCAAGGTGGCAAGTTTCTCCCTAAGTACGACAGGTATTCTGGATCCCATGCGTGGTTACCTGACTGCAGAAGATTGAATTAGGAAACTAAACACCAGGGGTCAATCTGCCCCGCCACCCAGCACCTGACCAGTTTACAGAGATGTGGCTGCGTTCCAGGTTGGTATGGGACAATCTGAAACATTTATTTTTTCTAGACATCTCACCCCAAAATAAAAGGAGAGTGGGGGCAGTCTTCCTGTATCAGTCAGGGACCAGGAAAGAACTTGATGGATGGCATGCTCAGAAAAGGTGCCTGGTTTAAAAGGGTTTAATGAAGGAACTATTAGAAAGATAGGAAGGATTAAGGGAAACAAACAGGGGATGTTGTAGTTCTTCAGAATGACAGCAGCAGGAAATCAATACAGTCCCTAAGCTGGAGGAGAGGTCAGGGTTCTAGGAACTAGACGAGAGCTGAGCTGTAGAAGAAAACTGCCTGACAAAAGCTGTAGTCTTTGGTGGTGAAAAGCTGATTCAGTGTTTTGATATACTGAGCCACCTCATTGGAAGAGACCCTGATGCTGGGAAAGATTGAGAGCAGCAGGAGAAGGAGACAACAGAGGATGAGATGGTTGGATGGCATCACCGACTCAATGGACATGAGTTTGGGCACACTCTGGGAGACGAAGGGCGGGGAAGCCTGGCGTGCTGCAGTCCATGGGGTCACGCAGAGTCGGACACGACTGAGTGACTGAACAACAAATACTCCATTTAAAGTTATTATAAAAATATTGGCTGTGCTTTACAATATATCCTTGTATCTTATTTATTTCATATAGTACTTTGTCTCTCTTAATCCTCTACCCCTATGTTTTCCCTTGCCGATCCTTCTTCCCACTGGTAACCAACAGTTTGTTCTTTATGTCTGTGAGGCTGTTTCTGTTTTATTTGTTTATTTTTTTAGATTCTACATCAAAATGATAACAAACAGCATTTGTCTTTCTCTGTCTGACTTATTTCACTAAGCATAATACCCTCTGGGTCCATCCACCTGTTGCAATGTCTTCTTTATTCTTTCATTTGTTGAGGGACCCTTAGACTGCATCCATATCTTGGTTATTATAAATAATTATGCTATGAATATTGGGGTACATATATCTTTTCAAATCAGTGCTTTTGTTTTCTTTGGGTAAACATGCATAAGTGAAATTGATGGCTCATACAGTAAATTCTATTTTTGGCTTTTTGAAGAACCTCCATACTGGCTTTCTATAATGGCTGCACCAATTTACATTCCCACTAACAGTGCACAAAGATTCCCTTTTCTCCTCACCATCATTTGTTATTTGTGGTCTTTTTGACAATAGCCATTCTGACAAGCGTGAGGTGATACCTCATTCTTCATCTTATCCCTCCTTTCTTTCAAGATTTTCCCTTTTTTGTGTATCTTAAGAAATACTTTCTTACCTACTGCTGCTGCTTTTAAGTCACTTCAGTCGTGTCCGACTCTGTGCGACCCCATAGACAGCAGCCCACCTGGCTCCCCCGTCCCTGGGATTCTTAAGGCAAGAACACTGGAGTGGGTTGCCATTTCCTTCTCCAATGCATGAAAGTGAAAAGTGGAAGTGAAGCTGCTCAGTCGTGTTCGACTCTTCGAGACCCCGTGGACTGCAGCCCACCAGGCTCCTCTGTCCGTGGGATTTTCCAGGCAAGAGTACTGGAGTGGGGTGCCATTACCTTCTCTGCCTTTCTTACCTAGAAGTCCATAAATATGAAGTCCCATGTTGTCTTGTAAAATATTTATAATTTAATATTGGTGAATGGTGTGAAGGTGTCCCATTTTTTTTAAATATGGGTAACAAGTTATTCCAGTAGAATGTATTGTATGACCTCCCTTTATGTGGAGAAGTATAAATGCCAGCGCTGTCATAATTCATGTCATAAATAAAGCTTCCCTATATGTGTGTGCCTGTGTCCTATGCCCTAGAGAACAATGCATTTGTGTTGACCAGATGCTGACAAACTCCATAGGGAACCTCTTTATTTTTTTGCTAATAAAGCATTTTGCTCACATGACAAGTCAGAAGTCCCTCGACAATCTGTGGCACAATGGTGTCACTAAGAACCCAGGCACTTCCCACGCCCCTTACCAAGAGTCTGTGTGGTCATGATGTTTCCTCACTGCTGCAGCTGTTCTAGGCTTCATGTCTGTATATTTCCATTACCAAAGTCAAAAATAGTTTTTATTTAATACCTCTAATCTCAAGGTTTGTTTGTAATGATGCTTCCAGTGGAGGTGATGGAATTCCAGTTGAGCTATTTCAAATCCTAAAAGATGATGCTGTGAAAGTGCTGCAGTCAATATGCCAGCAACTTAGAAAACTCAGCAGTGGCCACAGGACTGGAAAAGGTCAGTTTTCATTCCAATCTCAAAGAAAGGCAATGCCAAAGAGTGTTCAAACAACCGCACAATTGCACTCATCTCACACGCTAGCAAAGTAATGCTCAAAATTCTCCAAGCCAGGCTTCAACAGTATGTGAACCGTGAACTTCCAGACGTTCAAGCTGGTTTTAGAAAAGGCAGAGGAACCAGAGATCAAATTGCCAACATCTGCTGGATCATCGAAAAAGCAAGAGAGTTCCAGAAAAACATCTACTTCTACTTTATTGACTATGCCAAGGCCTTTGACTGTGTGGATCACAACAAACTGTGCAAAATTCTTAAAGAAATGGGAATACCAGACCACCTTACCTGCTCCTCAGAAATCTGTATGCAGGTCAAGAAGCAACAGTTAGAACCAGACATGGAACAACAGACTGGTTCCAAATCGGGAAAGGAGTATGTCAAGGCTGTATATTGTTACTCTACTTATTTAATTTATATGCAGAGTGCATCATGCGAAATGCCAGGCTGGATGAAGCACAAGCTGGAATCAAGGTTGCTGGGAGAAATATCAATAACCTCAGATGTGCAGATGACACCATCCTTATGGCAGAAAGTGAAGAATAACTAAAGAGCTTCTTAATGAAATTGAAAGAGGAGAGTGAAAAGTTGGCTTAAAACTCAACATTCAGAAAACTAAGATCATGGCATCTGGTCCCATCACTTCATGGCAAATAGATAGGGAAACAGTGGAAACAGTGAGAGACATTGTTTTTGGATTCCAAAATCACTGCAGATGGTGATTGCAGCCATGAAATTAAAAGATGCTTGCTCTTTGAAAGAAAAGCTATGACCAACCTAGACAGCATATTAAAAAGCAGAGACGTTATTTTGCCAACAAAGGTCCATCTAGTCAATGGTTTTTCCAGTGGTCATGTATGGATGTGACAGTTGGACTATAAAGAAAGCTGAGCGCCGAAGAATTGATGCTTTTGAACTGTGGTGTTGGAAAAGACTCTTGAGAGACCCTTGGACTACAAGGAGATCCAACCAGTCCATCCTAAAGGAAATCAGTCATAAGTATCCATTGGAAGGACCGATGCTGAAGCTGAAACTCCAATACTTTGGCCACCTGATGGGAAGAACGGCCTCATCGGAAAAGACCCTGATGCTGGGAAAGATTGAAGGCAGGAGGAGAAGGTGATGACAGAAGGTGAAATGGTTGGATGGCATCTCCAGCTCGATGGACATGAGTTTGAGCAAGCTCCAGAAGTTGGTGATGGACAGGGAAGCCTGGCATGCTGCAGTCCACGGAGTCGCAAAGCGTCGGACATGACTAAGGACTGAACTGAACTGAACTGATCTCAATGTTCTTTTGGATCACCTGAGGATGTCATGAATTCTTGGGGGAGGCTCTATTGGTCTGTCCATTCTGTGCTGAGGGTCAAGGCAGGTGATTTGCCTTGTAGATCCCTGTGGGGATGAAGGGTATTTATTTCTAGTTCACCTTACTCTTAGGGTGTAGCCCTGTGGGGACGTAGATTTATGGAGGGGTCTCTTCATAAAATCCTCTCCCTCAATAGTCCTGGGCTTTGTCCCCAGTCATCTGCATCCCATGGGACAGTGGAAACCGAGGCTGGGATTCATCTCGGTGGCAAATGTAGAACTAATGAAAACTCGTTTATATCTATAGCTTCCCACTTTCACTTAACTTTGGGCGATTCTTAGTATTCTTCACTTTCTTGGCAGCTCATTACACATTTAGAATGATTTTCTTCTGGAATTTTTAGTTGTTTTTCAGAGAGAGGGTCAATCAGAGTATCTAGTCTTTCAGACTGTGGAACTAGAATTTGGCTAAATTCATTCTTTAAATGACAGTATATTTTACCAATCTTGCCTAAAGGTTTGTTGGAGACCGAACCACTGCAAGGAAGAGATGAAGATGCAATAGCCAGTGCTGACTCCCCTAGCATGCTCTCCGAGGAAGAAAAAGAAGAGTTAAAGGCAGAACTAGTTCAGGTATGCTTAGTGATCTTCTTGTTGCTATGCCTATCTCCGGATTCTCAGAATTATTGTTAGTCTGATGTTGGGTTGGCCAAAAAGTTTGTTTGAGTTTTTCTGTAAGGTTTTATGAAATGGTGGTCCATTTATATGGACCAATATATTGGAACATTTATATGGACCAATAAAAGGTCCATATTACAGTAATGTTGTCTTTCATTTAATAAGATTGAATAGGTGTTGAATTGTAAGATAATTCATTTTCTATGGTATTTTGTAATGCTAATGGTCCATTGCCCAATGGTGACCATAGCTTTAAGTTAAGCTTCACCTTCCCCTCACCCCACTTCATTCATCCCAGACTCTCCAAGCTCTAAGGTTCTGAAGTGTTCACGATAGCTCTTAATAATACTGAAGACATTTCAGGTGCTTTCACAAGACACACCCTAAAATAACTTCATGCTCAAATAAAAGAGCAGCTTGTTCTTCTAGTGCAGCAGAGATTATTTTAGTAAGGACAGTGCCTCGGATCAAATGGCTAGTTCTTTAGCTGGGTCTGTCTGTGGCCACTGATCCAGAACCACCTTGTTGACTTCACATTGGCCACACCTGCCAGGGTTCATGGACCAGTCAGCCTTGACAGAGAACGTCCTAGCTCCACATTTTCTTAAGGCCTGGAATCCTGGATCATGACTTGTTTGTGTCAGTTTTGGTGTCCAAAAGTTATATTCTACAGACCAGTGTTAGCTAACTGATTCTAAGCCAAAATTTAACTCCTTCACTGCTACCGTCCAAGTTTAAGTTCGTACACAATCTCTGTAACAGACCAAGTTTTATAAAATGACTTGATTTTTCTTTCGGCAGTTACTGATAGACAGATAGGTAGATGGACAGACGGATGGATACACACATACATACATCTATGTTTTGTGCACCTGCATTCTATATTTTCTAAACTTTCAACAATGATCATGTATTACTTTGATAATCGAGAAACAGTAAGCCTTGGTTCTCAGTGGTTGCCCCCATGAATATAAAAACCCAAGGTTTTCACACATTTTTGTCTCATTTGGCCACATTAACGATCCTCCAGTGTGTCTCACTCCTAAGACTTTTTGAGCCTGACTTCTGAAAGTAACATCAGACTCCCTGTTACTTGTTCATGTTATCAGGATTGATGTTTTCATCCCTTACGATGCATTAGCCTCCATGCCTCCTGTCTCTCATTTCTGGATTCCTCAGGAGTGAAGAAGCACTGCATCTCGCTAAGGGCAGCAGTGTGACTTCTGGGGGCACTGCGCACAGCTCTTTGCTCCTGCGCAGCAAAAAGCAAAGAAAGTAATCTGCTATTTTTCCTTTTCACATTCCCATTTCTTCTCCCTCCACCTCAGGCCACCAATGCTTTATGCTCACTCTTTTCTTAAACCCGCTTTTTCTGCCCTTATATAGTGCCTGCCCTTCACACACACACACAAATTAGGTTCTTTCAGACCACACATGCATTCAGATGACCTCAGATGCTAGGGTTTAATTGTATCAAGGACATCTCAGCGGTCTCACCGCTGGCCCTATGAAGAACTGAGATGTCTTGTAAACAGCTCAGCTTATCTACCTCAGTTCTCCAGAGATATTTTTCCAGGACCCCTGCCCACAAGCAGCTCCTCTCTGTTTGAGGGACGATCCCACTGGGTCTGTTAGCCACGTGGGTGGACACCTCACAGATCAGCCTGTTAGATTGCTTTCGAGTCAGGCAATCAGTTGTGGCCATGATCCAAGGCAAGAGCTTTGTGTAGAAGGACGTCTTATGTCTGACTGCTTTGCTTAAAGGAGTCGCAGGGTGTGCCGGGCACCCAGTCTCCCCTTCTGTACACTGCCCTCCCTTGAATTCTCCTACTGTCTGTCAGCTGTGCTGGATCCACCCTGCTCCATTTCCCCCACACCCTGGTCTGCTTTTACCTTACGCTGTTTTGTAGCCCATATTCCAAGAGGATACCTTTAGACTTCAGGGTGAATCTGTAACTGCATTCACTCACACAACCAGCATATTGTTCTTTTACCAAGTGCTGGCTGCAGGAAGACCTGTCCTTGAGAAGAGAGACGTAAGCAAACACTGTCCAATAGGCTACTACATCTTAGATGGAAGTCTGCATTTTAAAAGAGGAATCTGTTCAGTCCTGAGTTTGTTATTGTGGTCATGCAATATGCGTTTTTTTAAAAGTTCCTTCAGCTTTCCTCTGCTGCTGCTAAGGTGCTTGGTCCTTCTGAGGAAGCTAAGGCCATTTTGGGGTGAGGCTCTCACTTCATCCGGCAACTAGCACTGTGCCTGGCAGCCCCCTCCTAGCTAACTCGCCTGCACCCTGGCCTCCATCTTGGAGCTCGCCTGCACCCACTCGGCCCTCATTCCGCACGACAATGAGGTGACAGTCTGGAGGATAAGATCAATGCCTTCATTAATGCAGCTGGTGTACATGTGTTCACTGATTCATGTCAGTATATGGCAAAAACCACTACAATATTGTAAAGTAATTAGCCTCCAATTAAAATAAATTAATTAATTAAAAAGAAAAAAAAAAAAAAGCAGCTGGTGTAAATGTTGAGCCTTTCTGGCCAGGCTTGTTTGCAAAGGCTTTGGCCGGTGTCAACATCGGGAACCTCCTCTGGGGCTGGCGGACCTGTCCCGGTCACCACTGCTGCCCCAGCTGAGGAGAAGAAAGTAGAAGCAAAGACAGCAGAATCTGAAGAGTCTGATGATGACATGGGCTCTGGTCTTTTTTCACTAAGCCTCTTTAGTAACACATTCAATAAAAAGCTGAGCTCTAAAAAAAGAAAAAAAAGTTCCTTCAACGCAACACCAGTATCACTTCTGACCTGATGCAGTGGTTTGTGTACACATGGAGGGTGTGCAGTTAACATTTCTAATGAACTTGATTCAGAGCACCAACAAATGTATGTATTTGTAAATTCCAGAAGTAGAATATGGGTTTGTTTTTTTTTTTTAAACAAATCTTGTCCATATATAAAGAAATACTATTTGTTTTAAGTATTTGTTCTCATTAGTCCTCTTACCAGCTGCTCCTAACATCTTTTCTGAGTTCTTTACACATCTATTCTGTGGGGTTCTTTTTTTTTCCTAGCTCTCTTTTTAAATAAACTTGCTCATTAGTTCTGTGCTACTAACATCCCACTCCCACTTTCATTTTGCGAAGCTGCATTTGATGCTCAGTATTCTATAATGTGGCTTGGGTTTTGAAAAGGATGAAGTGTTGGCCTGATAACTGTAAATTTATGATTATATAATAATCAAGTACTGCCAATGTCGCCTCGATAAAATGACTCAAGAAAAATAGGCATTAATAGGAGTAGGAAAATTACCAGACAGCGTTACTAAGTAGACAAGCCTCTTTTGGCTGTTCCTTCTTGGCGTGTGGTTTCCCAAGGAAAGCACACAGTGCCCTCAAGCCACCTGTCTCAGGCTGACAAATAAGTGTCCTGGGCTTTTCCTTCCTTTCCCAGTTTTTTCCTTCAAGTCTTTATTTCTTTCTGGACTGAACTGGTGAACAATTAAAGCCTTCATAACCAATAGCATCTTACTGTAGCACCCCTCTGTGTTAATCGGGGTTCTCCAGAGAAGTAGAACCAATAGGATGTATATACAAAGAGAGTTATTCTAAGGAGTCAGCTAATGTGATTCTGTGTCCAGTCAGCAAGCTGGACACCCAGGGGAGTCAATGGTGCAGCTCAGTCTAAAGGTCTGGGAAGAGCTGATGTTTTAGTTTGAAGCTGAAGGCAAGAAAAAACAAAAAAGCCAAACAACAACAAGACAAAACAATGTTCCAGCTCAAAAGCAGTCAGGCAAATAGAATTCCCTTTTACTCAAGGAAGGGTCAGCCTTTTTATTTAAGTCACCAACCGATTGGGTGAGGCCCACCAGCTTTGGGAGAGCAATCTGCTTTACCCAGTCTGTCAGTTTAAATGTTAATCACATGCATAATCACCCTCAAAGACACAGCCAGAATAATGTTTGACCAAGTGTCTTGCTAACCCATGGCCTGTCATACTCTCCCAGATAGTATCTGCATTTTAATTTTAGTTCTTCTTTACTCTTAGCCAGGGCAGGAGAAGAAGCATGACTTGAAGCAGTATGAACAAGAGACCAAAGGCTCTTACTCCTAAACATCATACTGATAATTAATGGTTTAAAAAGCTATTTCTTTCTCTGTATTTGTGACATATTTTATGTAATATGGCCGAATAAATAGAAAAGTAAGTCTTCAGTCTTCTAATGTAAATTTTATTTTGAGGCTAACTCATTAGTTCATTTGTATTTTTGCATTTTTATTGTAATAAATTGATATAAAATTAACTATTTTAAATTGAATCATTCAATGGCATTTAGTACTCTTATAATGTTGTGTAACACCGCTTCTGTCTAGTTCCAGAACATTTTCATCATCTCAAAAAGGAATCCGTTACCTGCTAAGCAGTTGCTTCCCATTTACCCTTCTTTTCTGTAGCCATGAGCCAGCATTCTGTCTCTGGATTCAGCTATTCTAGGTGTTTCATATAAATGGAATCACACAATATGTGACATTCTGTGTCTGATTCCTTTCATTTAGCCAAATGTTTTTGAGGTTCATGTGTGTTGTAGCTTATATCAGTACTTCATCTATTTTTGTGACTAAATAATATTCCATTTTATGTATATACTACAATTTATTTATCCATTCATCCTTTGATGAGTATTTGGATTGTTTTCGTCTTTTGGCTATTGTGAATAGTTCTGTTATGAACATGTGTATACATGTATTTGTTTGAGTATCTATTCTCAATTCTTTGGGGAATATAGTAGAAATGGGAATGCTGGGTCATATGATAATTCCACCTTTAACTTTTTGAGAAACTGCTGGACTATTTTCCACAGTGACTGAACCATTTTTATTTCCACCAGCAATGTACAAGGGTTTCAATTTCTCCACATCCTCGCCAACACTTAAATTCCTATTCATTCATATATATGTAACCAAGTTTAAATATCTAATCTTGTACATAAATATTTATCCTACAAGGAGATCTCCTAGGGGAATCAAGAAACCAAAGAACCAGACTATTAGTTTCTAACGAAGACATGATTAATTTAAAATTAACAGGCAAAGGATATCTTAAATACTTCAATTAATGATTTACCTGCACTCCAGCTCATTCCAAAATGAATTTGATATGGGTTACAATGTAGAATTTCTATACTACCTGCATCAGAGTATCTGGGGGTACTTGTTAAATAATATATATAGACACACACACACACACACAGAAGTCGCTCAGTCGTGTCCAACTCTTTGCGACCCCATGGATTGTAGCCCACCAGGCTCCTCGGTCCATGGGATTTTCCAGGCATGAATACTGGAGTGGGTTGCCATTTCCTTCTCCAATATACATAGACAGGCCTCACCAAATTTGAGACATCAGAATCTCAGGGCCTTAAAAGGGGCCTCCTTCTGGAATATTCATTTTAAATGTGCTCTCTGAGTGACTTTTATATAAACTGAAATTGATGTAACTAGGCCAAAAATTCTCATTAGTCCAATAAGGGATTGAATCTCACCAGGATCATCATTTAAAGTATTTGTGATTAAAGGACTTTCTGCTGTGTCAGGACTCTGTGCTCTGCAGAAAGAGATGAGATTGACCATTTTCAGTCTTGCATGTTAATATAATTTAAGAATTATCTTTTAATTTTACCTTTTGGGATTTTCTTAATAACTATTTTGGCATATATTATACTTAGATCACTGATATATAAATGAAAGCATTAAGAAGTGTGAGTCTAACATTTTATTGAAATAGTGAGACTTTCATTATAGTACCTGCCATTAGTCTGCATAGAGTAACTGAGTTCATATTTTCATCATTAGAAGTCTTTTCTCTACAAATACCTTTTAACATATGCTTCAATTTTTAAATGATTAGATGTGGGATTTAATATTTCTTTAGGATGATGTTTGATGAATTGGTCACTTCAGTATTTCTATCACTTTTTTGGGACCATGGATTTCATTAGAAATCTTATGAATCCTTTACCCATTCCTCCCAACTCCCCAAAACTAATGAATATCCTACTGTCCCCCATAATTTTGAATAAATTTCTGAGATTCCATAGATAAAAGGATGAGAATACCAAGATGTTTAAACCTCTCTCTTCTTCTCTACATCTTTAATTTTTCTCTGCAAGTTAAAAAATTTCTCATTACCCTTGTTACACATTGGAAAAAGCAGTAATACCTAATATATCTATAAAACCAGATTCCTAGTTATTTCAGTCACTCAAACATATTATTTATTCAAAAGAAAGAAGAAAAAAAATCTTTCTATGCTGAATAAAAAGCTGATCTGAAGCCCAAGTATTTTCTATGGTAAGAGAGCTAGAGATACAACCTTGAGAAATCTTAGGCAACGGACTAAATGCAGGTGAGCTCGTTGACTAAGATGAAAATATGGAATATAACATGAGAGCAAAAGGATAGAAGGATCTGATTTTAAAATGATAGTGTGTTCTCATTGAATGGAGAGACTAAAAACATAGTCCCCCTTGGCCACCCCTGAATATACTCCTTTTGGAGTAATGAGTATACAGCTGCATACCGAAGACTCTTGATTGTCAAGAAGCTATAGCTTGGAGACTTCTCTGGTGGTCCAGACTCTGTGCTTCCAACACAAGGGGTATGAGTTCGATCTGTGGTAGGAGAACTAAGATCCCATATGGCACTTGGCATGGCCAAAGAAAAAAGAAAAAATGAAAACATAGGATGCTACTAACTATAACATGTCATGGAAGGTGGAATTCATTTTAGAAAGACTTCAGGAAAATTTCCACGAACATACAAAAACGTTTCACAACTGTAAAAAAAAAAAAAAAAAGGATAATGTTAGACTACTAGGACATTTTGCTGATATTAAAACCTCGAAGATAGTGTTCTTTTCTACTAGAACATTTCAGATGGTTGATTCAGTATTTCTGCCTGTTTTAAGTGATTTTTTGTGAATACAAAGGTTTACAACACTATTTTTGCAAAAGTAGATGTCATTGTTGAGTTGTTTTTCTAGCAGCTATGTCTCTGGTGACCCAAGGAACACATTTGCAAGATGATTGACAGGGTTAGTGATGCTGTTTGTGGTCAGGAGTAGAGTGACACTTGGAATGTAAATGAAACTTAGCTGCTTCGTTTTTTTTTTTTTAAAGTAAGGAGTAAAATGCCAGCTTGGCAAAACCACAATGTATGCTTAGGTGTGGATGGCAAAAAAATAACGCTGACTAATGGCACTTGAAAAGAAGTTATTAGATATAGACTACACAATCAATTTCCTGTTCAAAAATTATACCTACATATAATTTTAGAAAAACATTTGGATGATTGAAAACCAGAAACTCTAAGCAGTGTCTATTTCCTAGTAGATTACACATGGTTTTTATTGTCTTTGTATTTTGCTGTGAATTTTTTACAAGGAGTAGTGTTTACATTTAGAACCATTCAAACTAAAAAATCTACTTTCATTTAAAAATATTAGACTTCTCTACAGGATGTGTTTGCTAAGGCCTTGCATAGGGCTGTGTAAACAAGAGGGTGCCCAGGGTGCTTTGGATCACTGAGAGCTTCCGCCCTTGAATGTTTCACCTGGTCTGACATTTTTCCCCCATCATTTTCCCTCCTGCTTGTAGCTGGAAGACGAAATTACAACCTTAAGACAAGTTTTATCAGCAAAAGAAAGGCATCTTGTGGAGATAAAACAAAAACTCGGCATGAACCTGATGAATGAATTAAAACAGAACTTTAGCAGAGGCTGGCATGACGTGCAGACAACCACTGCGTAAGTATATTTTTTTTCTTAAAAAGTAATCACTCAGCCTGCTGTCTTGCCTCTTCTATATTTTTTTTCCTTCAAGGCTTATTTTGTACTGGTGTCCAGGGAAAATATTTTCTCTAGAAGTAAAATATATAGAAATATGAATGGTCATTAGTATGTTGCATGATACAGGCTCTGCAAAGTAGCTTCATGAAATAAAACTTTGTTCACCAAAACTCTGTTTTCACTTAGACTACTTTTATGGAGTTGTACAGTTTTAAATTCTTTCTCTTCAATATACATATTTTTTTAACATTTGTTAAATATATACTTTAGGCTTATGTTTTTCCATAAAATTCTAAATCCTTTGAATACGTGGCACTCACTACATATTTTGAATTTCTATTAAAAATGATTGACAGTTTTAAAAACTGTAGACTTTTTGACCATTAACGTAAAGAGAAAAACCTGTATCTTTCATATTTTGGGGATGTGCTTTTTATCCCTGTTACTCTATAGAATATGTATGTGTATATTGGCCTCTGCCTCAGTTCCCGGCACAAAGCTCCCAAAATTCATATAATTTCTTAAGTGATAAGAGCACTAGGAGCATCTTTTGTTCTCATGTTTGCACTTTTACCCTGATTCCTGACACAGAGTTCCTAAATCCTTTGGGATTTCCAGGGTAACAGGCGTATCCTTGGTTCTAATAAGATGACTCTTGGCGGACTCCTGGAGGAGAGCCGGTCACAAGAAAGACCAAGGCATGATTAGAAGCTGTCAGTCCCATGCCCCCATTCTCTATGGAGAGAAAAGGACCTGGAAATGGTCTATCATGCCTATGATGAAACTCCATAAAAATCTCAGAAATATGGCATTTGGAAAGCTTTGGGGTTGCTGAACCCATGGAAGTGCCAGGCAGGTGGGTCCCAGGAGAAAGCATGGAAAGCAGGTATTTCCATGGGAACATGGGGATGGGTTCCCATCCCCACATGCCTCTTTCATCGGGCTGTTCATCTGTATCTTTTATCATATAATTTTTACAATAAATCGGTATAACCTAGCAAGTAATCTGTTTTCTTAAGTTCTATGAGCCACTCTCGCAAATTAATTGAACTTGGGGAGGAGGTTGTAGGAACCTCTGATTTGTAGCCCCTTGGACTTCCCTGGTGGCTCAGACAGTACCTGCAATTCAATTCCTTGGTCAGGAAGATCCCCTGGAGAAGGGCATGGCAACCCAGTCCAGTATTCTTGCCTGGAGAATTCCATGAACAGAGGAGCCTTGTGGGCTACAGTCCATGGGGTCACAAAGAGTCAGACATGACTGAGTGACTAACACTTTGGTCAGGAGCACTGGTGATAATCTGGACTCTCGATTTGCATCTGAAGTGGGGTGAGTAGGGAGCACTCTTGTGGGACTGAGCCTTTAACCTGTGGGATCTGATGTGATCTCCAGGTAGTGTCAGAATTAAATTGTAGGAGACTCAGCCGGTGTTACAGAACCTCTTGATATGAGAAACTCCTCCACACAAACACATCTGGTATCAAAAGTGTCCTGAGTGTGCTGGTAAGTGTGAGACTACAGGAGAAACACTGCAGAAGCAAGTTTTTCTTTCGTAGACCAGCAGAAATGTTTGCAGTTTTGCTATTATCTTCTTGTCTGATATTAGGCAAAGTATAGAATAACTTTGTGGAGAAGGCAATGGCACCCCACTCCAGTACTCTTGCCTGGAAAATCCCATGGACGGAGGAGCCTGGTAGGCTGCAGACCATGGGGTCTCGAAGAGTTGGACACGACTGAGCGACTTCACTTTCACTTTTCCCTTTCATGCATTGGAGAAGGAAATGGTAACCCACTCCAGTGTTCTCGCCTGGAGAATCCCAGGGATGGGGGAGCCTGGTGGGCTGCCGTCTATGGGGTCGCATAGAGTCAGACACGACTGAAGTGACTTAGCAGCAGCAGCAGCAGAATAACTTTGAATATTCTACAGTCTTGCTTTTATGGGGTTACTTGTTAAAATTACACAAAATAATGAACTATTGTGGTACTTTTCTAATGATTTAAAATATTTTGCTTGCCAGGTGGTCTTGTACCAAAGGGAAGAAGGTGCCCAAATCATAATGTGATTTTTCTTCCTTTTGTGTGTTGAGGGGTGGGGCCTGATGGAGAAACCATAGAGGCTTCCTATCTTTGACCCCAGATTCCACCATCAAGAAATTTTTGACCTTGTGTTATGCTTTTTCTTCCCTACTATTACCCTTTGGAACTTAAAGATATTACATTCCTAGTATCTGAGTGGGAAACAGTTTTTCTCTTTGCTGATTCTTCTCTCCCAAGCACAGAGGGGCTTCCATGAAATGAGATCATATTAGTACGTATCATAGGTAGTGAGGATTCAGTGAGTCCAGAACAGCATCTGGCACTTTGTATGCTGTTTGCTGTTGTAGGAAGCAGGTCTGGTGGGGAGATCCAAGAATTCTGTTTTGGCTTCACAGACTTAGAGAAGGAACCATGGTTGCCAGGGAAGGGGGGAAGAATGGGGGGCAGGGATGGCTAGGGAGTTTGGGATGGACAGGTCTACTGCTATATTTTAAATGGATAACCAACAAGGATCTGCTGTATAGCACATGGAATTCTGCTCACTGTTTTGTGGCAGCCTGGATGGGAGGGGAGTTTGGGGGAGAATGGATACATGTATACGGCTAAATCCCTTCACTGTTCATCTGAAACTATCACAACATTGTTAATCAGCTATACTCCAATAGAAGGGCTTCCCTGGTGGCTCAGTCAGTAAAGAATCTGGTGGAAATGCAGGAAACCACCTGCAATGCAGGAGACCTGGGTTCAGTCCCTGGTCAGGAAGATCCCCTGGAGAAGGGAATGGCAACCCACTCCAGTATTCTTGCCTGGGAAATCCCATGGACGGAGGTGCCTGCTGGGCTACAGTCCATAGGGTCGCAAAGAGTCGGACACACCTTAGCAGCCAAGGCAAAGTAAAATGTTGAAAAAAATTCTGTTTGAGCTGTGCTTAGTCTGAGATGCCCAACAGACCAACAAGTTGCTGCAAGGGGGTGACTCAGAGGAAAAATCAGGGCTAGAGATGGACATGAGAGTTATCTACATACTGATGCAGTGAAAGCTACAGGACTAGAATAGATTTCCTAAGAGATTAATTAATAAATACAGATGATTATGGTCTCACTAACCTTTAGGAATGTTGCGAACTTTCCTTTGTAAAGAAGAATAAATCTCTTTTTTAAGAGGGAGGCCTGAGTCTATCAGCAACATAATTTCAGGAGATCATTTTCTCTCACCCTTTTTTCTTGACTGCTAAGGGAAGGAATGATGCTAAAGCTGAAACTCCAGTACTTTGGCCACCTCATGTGAAAAATTGACTCATTGGAAAAGACTCTGATGCTGGGAGGGATTGGGGGCAGGAGGAGAAGGGGATGACAGAGGATGAGATGGCTGGATGGCATCACCGATTCGATGGACATGAGTGTGAGTGAACTCTGGGAATTGGTGATAGACAGGGAGGCCTGGCGTGCTTCAATTCATGGGGTCGCAAAGAATCGGACACGACTGAGCGGCTGAACTGAACTGAACTGAAGGGAAGGGAAAAGTCCTATGTTGGGACAAGGGGTAGGCTGTGATCATAGAATCTATTTTTCCCCTGGATATTTTTAATGGTGAAATAAATTATTGTTTGTTAAATAATTTGCATCCATTAAAATTCTACTTTTCCAAAAAAATTAATTACATGGAAAAGTGCTAGCTAACATAATATTCAGTGAAAACGCATCTCACTTATAAAATATATATATGTAGAAAAAAGACTGAAAGGAAACCAATATATTAACTGGGATTAACTGTGAGTGATGGATATGTGTGTAAAATTCATTATTTTTTCCATTCACCCATCTTTCCTTTTTTTTTTTCTCCCTTAAATATTTAAATTCCTGCTATTAATGTACATCACACAGATTTTAGAACAATATCTATGCATCATGTGGTGAAAATTTTGATGTGAGGGAGTGATGAACTGGGCTAGGGTTAGCTAGGATAGAATTAGATTTCAAAGCACTAAAAAGAATTTTAGGTGTCAAGGCACTCACTACAGGTATTCCAGAGGCAATACTTTGCATGCTGATTAAACAGTCATGACCTATTTAGTTTGATTTATAATGAAATGAAAACCTCTGATATGTTAATGAAAGATTTTGCATATTTTAGTTTGTGGTAGGATTCATATTGGAATGAAACCAGATGACTAGGAATAACTACACAGCAGATTAAAATTATCTCCCTTTTAGAAAGATAACCATACAGTATTAGGTCAAGACATCATCTGTGTCCCAGGGCTTGCTGTTGCTGTTGTTTTTGTCATAGTTTTTTGGGTGCCTTGATTTCAGAGACTCTAAGAACACACACAAAAAGTCCCCCTACCCTCTTCTTTTTTCTTCTCTGAAGCTCTGTAATGTTTCTAGGCTTTAAGGAGGCACAGGGGAGGTGGGTGGCCTTGGGGTGAAGAGGTGGGAGACCATTGGAGGAGAAATTGAATCTCTTCTGGAGATAGAAGGAAAAGTAATTTGAAAACCTGATGTCATGGTGGGCTATTCAAACCCATGTGCTTCATTTTAGTGAGTGTTTGGCCTTTGCTAACCCGTGAAATTGCCCCAACAATAAACCCTTCTGAGTTGTATTAGACCAAATGGTAGTCTACAAAGGGGAGAAGGTCATGGAATGGAATTTCAACTATTCCATCTTTTTGGAAGCTTAATAAATTCACCCTATATACAGAGGAGTAAAACTCTAACATTCAGCTTTTAAAAAAAATGCATAGTGCTTGAAAATTGAAGCTTGGTATACAATTTATTTACTCTTTGATTTTGTGCTTCTAAGACTTCCAGCCTATTGTGGTCAGTAAAGATTATTATATCTTATTTATGAGGAATTGTTGTGGCACCATTAGGTTCAGAAGTGCCAGTGAAGATTAAAGACCTAATTTTAAAAGCCCATCTCTCTCATGGTTGTTCATTCTTACTGGCCTCATCATACAAGGTAGAACATAGGTTCTCCTTTTCGAGATTCAAGTGGTAAATCTGTGATTTGGTGTTGTGTTTGGGGAACCTTTGGAAGAGAAGAAGTCTAAAAAGTTTTTGTGTCTGTGGTGAAGTGCTGCATATGCAATTGTTAAAGTAATGCTCTCTTTTAAATTCCATAATAGGAAATAGATTTGGGCTATAAAGATATTTTATCTTCTTGTAAAAAGACTGTTGAATTACAATTTTTTTTCTACCTGCATGTAGAAAAATGCTTTAGGTCAGAACACTTTAGAGGATGACATGCTTTCTCCTTTTGATTATTAACACTGATTTTCAAATCACTAGGACATGAAGAGAGGAAGAGCCCTCTGTCAGTATGCTGGCCAAAGAGCTCACCTGTTCTAATGGTTAAAGGTTACCCAGTCCTTAAAATGTAAAGATACACACACAGATACAATGGAGTATTATTCAACCATGAGAAAAGGAAATCCTGTTGTTTGCAATAATATGGGTGGACCTTGAGGGCACTATGCTAAGTGGAGTCAGAGAAGGATAGAATCTGCATAGTATCACTTATATGTGGAATCTAAAAAAAAAGTCAGACTCTTGGAAACAGAGAATGCAAGAGTGGTTTCTGGAGGTGGTGGGTATGGGTGAAATAGGGAGAGGTTTCTAAGAGTACAAACTATCACTTATAAGTTGAATAAGGTTTGAGGAGCTAATGTATAATATAATGACCATAGTTGAAAACACTATTGTATAAATGAAATTTGCTAAGAGAGTAGAACTTAACGTTCTCCTCAATATATACATGTGCATGCATGCTTAGTTGCTTAGACTTGTCCTACTCTTTGTGACCCCCATGGACTGTAGCCTGCCAGGCGTCTTTGTCTATGGCGTTTTCTAGGCAAGAATACTAGTGTGGATTGCCATTTCCTTCTCCAGAGGATCTTCCCGACCCAGGGACGGCGTAACCTGCATCTCTTGCGTCTCCTGCATTGCAGGCAGATTCTTTACCTTCTGAACTACCAAGGCAGCCCATATTCCCCCAAAGCGGGTGTTTGCTGGAGTTGCTTCAGAGCACGCAAGGACAAATTTCCCTCACTCATTTTAAGGTCACCACGGCTCTTCTCTGAAGGGGAAAGTTCACGCTGCAAAGTCCTGACTTTGCACCTTGTGCCTGAAGTCAGGGAATCCAGCTGGACTCTGTTTCCTCCCTTTGGCCTCAGGGGGCTCTTGCTCTGGTTGATTTCAGCCGCTGGGGATACAGAGATGATGAACAAGATGTGGTCCCCACCCTCAGGAAGTTCAGATAAGTCACAGAGAGGGATTCAAAAACCCTAATTGCAGCACAAAGGAACAATGTTTGGAAAGAGCTATGCGGAGGGGATTATGGGAACCCTGAGGAGAGGCACGCAACACCGATGTCTTAGAGCAAATACTCTCGAGTTTTCTGCCCCCCAGTGCATAACTGACAGCAACCTGAGGATATCTTAACATTTTGACTTTTATTTAAGGAAGAGGTATTAGTCTCCTGCTCTGTCAATTATGAAACTCAGCAATGGTGTAATTCACATTTAGCTTAAAATAAGAGATGCTAGTAATCTAAAATGTTAAATACTGCTTCCTTTTAAATTAGAAGGTTGTCAGGTCAATCAGAAGGTTAGCATTTAAGTTGTTTTTCATCATTTGAATATTATTGAACATATTTTTATGCAGTAGAGTTGAAAACAGTTTTAAGTGTTAGTAGTATAAACTATTGGAGAAGGCAATGGCACCCCACTCCAGTACTCTTGCCTGGCAAATCCCATGGACGGAGGAGCCTGGTAGGCTGCAGTCCATGGGGTCGCTAGGAGTCGGACACGACTGAACGACTTCAATTTCACTTTTTACTTTCATGCGTTGGAGAAGGAAATGGCAACCCACTCCAGTATTCTTGCCTGGAGAATCCCAGGGACAGGGGAGCCTGGTGGGCTGCCGTCTCTGGGGTCGCAGAGTCAGATACGACTGAAGCGGCTTAGCAGCAGCAGCAGCAGCAGCAGCAGCAGTATAAACTATGTAGGCTTCCCAGGTGGCGTAGTGGTAAAGAATCCAATCCACCTGCCAGTGTAGGAGACACAAGAGACGTGGGTTTGATCCCTGGGTCAGGACGATCCCCTGGAGAAGGAAATGGCAATCCATTCCAGTATTCTTGCCTGGAGAAACCTATGGACAGAGGAACCTGGCAGGCTGCAGTCCTTGGGGTTGCCAGAGAGTTGGGCGCGACTGAGCACAGCACAAACTATGTACAGAATTTCATGGCACAGTGAAGGGAGGAAAATGCAACTATGCTGACTTCCTTGGGGGTTATCAGTGGCCTGACAGAAGGGCCCTTTTTCAAGATGCAGGCTCCTAGCATCTGGATGGGGGTGTATTCAGTTTTAAGATCAAGCACAATTAGGATGCAGCATAAGGACAGGCTCTGTGCAGTGCATAACTGCAGAGGGGCCCTTCACTTAGGCTGTAATGTGTAATATGTGTCTTTCCCTATTCCCTAGGAAATGTCTGTTTAGTAATGAATGTTTGGTTTGACTTTATCATCTAGATAATACATGATTTTTACACTTCCTAAGAACACAGGCATTGTACAAATAAATAACATATGGTGCTGGTAATATAGACTTCTTTCTACCTGCTAACAAAAAAGAATAATAGAATACCATATTACTAAAGTGATTTCAGTCCCAAGGAAACCAACAAGGGTGTTTTAAAGCATTGGCTTAAAGTCTGATAGTATATTTAGGGCTGGATGACTTGTGGGAGGTGGAAGGGGAGGAAGGATAAGGGAAGCTCCCACTTAATGGATTTCATAGGACATAGTCTTCTCAGAGACGCCATATGCATGAAAGTGTTCTAGGCTAAGCAGGGAGCATTGGGGAACTTACCTGGGAACAGCTCTGTAGAAGTCTAAGCAGTGCGGTATAGTGACTTGACTTACATATTCCCTCAGGTTAGGTGCTTTTGTTTTCTGGTTTATTAACGCTTAGAAATTTCCCAGGCCAGCGGACACACCGCTGCCTTTCCTGCCACCATGCTCAAAACCTGAAGCCAATCTTTTTGTCTTGTTCCATTTGTCACTAGCAACCTTTTGTCAAGTCTATCCATTTTCTCTCTACAGTCCATCACACCGCTCTGTTCTTACTGCCTTGACTCCCAGTTCAGACCAACAGAGGAGCTTCCCCTTCGATCACTGATTCCTTCATCTAGTATTTATTCAGTTTCCCCTTTTTCCTGCTGCCAGATCCTAGGGACACAGAAATGAATGGCTTCCTTGTCCTCGGGGAGTCAGCCTTGTGGGGACATAGGTTTAGGAACAGATCATTGCAGTACTGTATTCCTAAAACTGTCTTGAAAAAAGTCACTGTATTAGCTTAAGATTATGCACCCTTCTTACTCCAACCTCTCTCCATATTACAAAATAAGTACTAGTTCAATTTTGCCTTTTTATAGTTCCTTTTACCCACATAAATAGGAAAAGCTTACATTTCTCTTTGAAACATGCATTCTCTAATCTGTGTTAGCTTTGATGGCTAGAGCTTTCATTGTCCTTTCATAGAGTTAATACATCTCTTTAAGAATAATTTTCTACTATTGAAGCAGTTCCATTATTTGTGATTAAAGATCTGCACATTCAGATCTAGGCTTACAAATGTGTATTTTTACTGAATTCAGATTGCATGGTCTGACTTTCCTGCTGATGAGCAGCCACCAATCCATCCTCCCCAAAGAACAGAAGCAATTGCTTCTGTGGATCATCTTCCTAAATCTGTTTTGGAAAGGGAACTTTCAAAAGTTCCCTGGTGGCTCAGATGGTAAAGAATCTGCCTGCAATGTGGGAGACCTGGGTTCGATCCCTAGGTTGGGAAGATCCCCTGGAGGAGGGCATGGCAACCCACTCCAGTATTCTTGCTGGAGAATCCCCATGGACATAGGAGCCTGGCAGGCTACAGCCCATGGGGTCCCAAAGAGTCGGCCACGACTGAGCGACTAAGCACACAGGAGAGAGAAAGACGGTGGATGTATTATGGGTGGTCTTGATAATGAGCTGTTCTTATTTTTCTGTTTTATTTCTAGCTACAAGAAAACACATGAAACCCTGAGTCATGCCGGGCAGAAGGCAACTGCAGCTTTCAGCAACGTTGGGACGGCCATCAGCAAGAAGTTTGGAGACATGAGGTACTGTGGGAAAGAGCCATGTGGAAGAGGCTTGGCCTTTGGCTTTCAGAGACAAGGAGGGGCATTATCCATTGACTAGTTTTCCTAAGGCATTCTTTTCTTTAATTAGATTAAAATTTTATGTGGCTGATCGTATTGGTGACTGAGATACATTTTTATATTGGGACCTTTACCTAAAGGTCAGCTTAGTGGATCTGATCCCAGAGATGCCCTTTCTACTATTCAGTAAAAATAGAAGACAGAGGGTACCTTTAATCACCAGTAATAAGGAGAGATTCCAAAAGAATGCAGCACATACTGAATTTGAATCACTGTAACTCAAACTAAGTTAAAATATGCTTTCAGTGAATATGCTCTGATAAACTATTCTTGGCTACATTTTTGTACACATACAGCTAGTATATATATATTTTTCTATGCTAAATATATAGATATTTATTCTTTTATTCTAGAAAGGTACCATGGATATATGCACCTGGTAATATTCTTTCTTTACTTTGGCAATATATTGTGAATATTTAATAAGTGTTTATTACATCTTCATTTTCAGTGGATGTATTCTCTTCCAGTGCACAGCTGTTAAATGTAAAATTTACCAAATTTTAAAAATTTAAAAATTACCGAAATTTTTAAACCAGTTCCTTTGCACATTTTGGTGATTTTCAGTATTTGTTATATAAAATTAGGGTGAATATCAAGATTTGAAACTGAGAACAATGTAATATTGACCATTTTTATTTTTTATATTATATTCTAGAAAGTTATCTTACATACAGTTGCTGCTCTCATATTTTTTTGCTTATTTAAATACCTATCATAGTTTATTTTGAATTTGGCTGATATGCTTAGGAGATTTTTCTTTATAAATCAATGTCATTTTTGTCTCTAAAAATCAAGTTCAATTTTTAAAAACTTCTCAAGTACATTTTATATTTCTTCTTTTTAAAAACTATGTGCATATTATTTTACTGGATTCTTAAATTATTGCTTTCTGTATTACTCTGCAGCTTTGATGCCTAGAGGCAAATATTTGTATCTTTGTGTTTAAGTTATTTTTTGACTTCAAAAATTACTGGATTGTGCCCAACATTCATGCATCATCTTAAGAACTTGGCATTCATGAGGCTAGAATTAAGTAAGTACATATGCATGAATCTGAGTACATTGCTTTATCTTCATTTTTGCTAATAAAGCAATAACAAAAAGCAATTAAAATTCTTCAGAGGCAGTGTGTGATGAACTGGTAAGCATTTTGGATTATTAATTAACCCTAGTTTTATTAGAATAAAATTTGCAGTCATTTCAATGGCAGGAAAGCATTTATCTAAACTAATTAAATAATTCCTTAAAACAGGAAAGACCTTATCACCAGTTATATCCAAGAAAATATGTTTTGTCATGTTTATAAAATTTGTTTTCCACATACTTAGTTGAAACAATGATCATAGTGGCATAATACTGCCAACAGGAACAGTGTTTCTCCAACTGGAGGAGACTTTACAGACAGCTCTGAAGCTTGTTACATGCATATTCCTAGATTCCACCTCTCTCTTTTGAGATTGCACCTAAGTAGGTCTTGGATGGCATCTAGGAATCTGTTTGAAATAAGCTCTCAGGTGATCTGATTTCAACTGGTTAGGTGTTGAGGAACCAAGTGTAACTTAGCTTACCTGTACCTGGGTATTCTCAGTTATAAATGTAGATAAGAGTAACGTCCTCAGGTTATTATGTAAGTAGCAGAAGACAGCATGCCATGTATTAAACATTCAATAAATGCTAGTTTTTACTTTACTAAGGAACTATCTCAGTTACAAGGTGGCCCTCCAGGACAGAAATTAGGCAGAGTCCCTGAACAGGAGTGTGCTGTATTTCATGAGTTGTAAAGAATAAAGACTGTGTTTCACACATATACATGTTGGCACACTCATGTTCCTGCATGAACTGGGCATAATATCAAGGTGTGTTGACTGCCTTTCCTCCTGTTTCAATGTGGCTTTATTTTAGCATAATGGATAATCTGTTTCCCAGGAGTTCTAAACTTTTCGTTAATTACTGCTCTGTGCAGAGGACACAACACTTCCATTATAAACTGTGTCTAAAAATATTGGGAGATGTAGTCTTTATTACTAGAGATTCAAATATGATCCTGTAATAATATGTAGACCTATATTTTCCAATCTATATTTTTCTCAAGCTAAATATCTAACATCTATATATAAATGAGGATAAGTCCCTGTGAAAACAAGTTTTACAAAGGATTATTAATTTTGATTATACTAGAACAAGTAATATATGTAAAAATCATATTTGAAAATTACTTAAGTTTAATACAATAATGATTCTTAAATGAGAACAATTAGTGGGTTTTCAATTTGGGGTTCAAATTAACTTGTCAATTTATAAAATGATAGTGGGGAAATTTAAAAATTTTATCACAGGCATTTTACTTTGAACCCCTTTGCAGTTTGAAAGTATTAATATCATATTATTTTATATTTTGTTGGTTACATCATAATATCCCTTTATGAATTCTGGGAACACATTTCTGAATTTGTTTAAAAATTGCTAGAAAAATTTAGATACCTTAGGAGAAAAACAGGACCTCTCAATTTTTGTTTAAAATCATTACAAGTTAATACTCACAGGTTTCCAAAACTTAGAATTTGGACCTTTTAATAACTGAGTGAAAAACACTATGTTAAGATTTAATTTAGACGTTTTATAAAAATAAATATTTCCTGAGCTAAGGTCCTCCTTTTATCCTGATGACCCCTAAATGAAGGCCCCTCAGCCCAGTCACGGAATTCTGCCTCCTTCTCCGTCTGCTAGATAACATGGCTAATAGCTACCTAACCAGATGGTTTTCTCTGAGGTTAACACGAAGTCACATTTATGAAAGGACTCTGTGGAGAAATGCAAGCTATTGGAATCATTTTTATAATAGTAATGTTGCCATCTTCTTGGCATTTCTGGGTGAATTCGCTCAAACAGTGTATGATCTAGTGGAGGGGAAATCTTTGGACAAGGCTTGTAACTTTAACAGAGAATCCAGCTATAGCCATGAGAAAAACAGTGGTAAGAGTCGGTAAAGCAATCGTGAAGACATTAAAGTCAGTGCACTCAAAAAGAGTAAGGAATGGGGTCCCTTATCTTTTCCCTGGGGCTTTTGAAAAGGGACAGCGGGCAGTGTGGTCCTTCCTCTGCATCCTGATGTGCTAACCTTGCTCCTCCTTTCTCTCCTGTGCTGCTATGGCTGTAGGTCTCATTCCATCGGGTAAGCGCTGCCCCAACTGGCTCCCTTCCTCGAAGCTCCCTTCCTCCCCAGAGCACCATGGTGGGCATGCCTGGGCCCCAAAGCTCTTTTCCTGAAAGTGTTCGCTACCAGGGAGTTACAGAGTATAGGGCACCTAATGTGTTTGCATCTATTTCAGCACTTGTTTATATCATTTCTGAATCATTTATTAATGCATCGCTTTCGCTTGCTGAGTCATCCTCAGGGATCTCTTTCTGCATCATGCCTGTGTACATGGCAGAGGTCCTTAGAAGAAACGGAAAGTGGAAATTGTGCACTGCAGATGTATATGAAACCGGCAGAAAGTAAAGTCGAGAAACAGAACAATTTCCTCTAGATTGTCATGTTTTTCTGAACTTCTTATAACTGTAATTTAAGCAGATGGTTCACCTTCAGCTTTCTGTACCCTCTGAAGTTGAAGTGGAAAAGCCCAAATGTTAACACGTGTGCAATTGTCAGTCCCAGGTCTCTGAATTAAGCCTCCTTTGGGGTGGAATCTTATTACATAAATTAAAAAAAAAATATTTCCTAAGAAAACTACCTGTATTTAAGAGATAAATACTTGATAATGTTGATGAATTTCTTTTGGTAATTCTCTTTTTTAAATGTAATTTATGAAGAAGTATTTTGCCTATGATTTCTAAATGGAGTGTCTGTAAATATCCGCTGCATTTCTTTGTCCTTTTCTTTCTGAGTTCTAGTAAAGTTACTAACCCTAACCTCAGTGGATATTGTTAGGGAAGGTGAGGGTGAGTTTGATCCCTTACCTGTTAAGCTTCTTGGGAGAGGAGCAGGCAGGAACTGTGCTGGAAAGTGGATGAAGGAATGCTTGCCTAGGAAAATGAACCCCATTTTGCTTCTTCCCTCCACACACCCTGATTTCTAAGCAGAACTCACATAGAAATAACAGTCAGTCAGAGGGACAATGAATCAATTGCTGTAGGATTAATAAGGTAAGACAGCTGATGCTCTTAGAAGTCTCAGAAAAGTTGATCCTCGTACCAGTTGTCCTAGGATGGAGGCGGAAACCCTAGCTCCCACGTTGGACTGTGTGAAATGTGTTTATTTGGCATGTTTCCTTGATTGATTCATGTTAACTCTGTGTAGTCCTCTGATGAGCTTCAAATGGAATGATGAGCTGTTAGCTGCCTGGTTCTACCTGCTGGGCACTGTCCCTTGTCCCTGACTGTGTTCCTGAAACAGGAGGAGGGAGCTGGACCAGGAGTCATGTCCCCAGAATCATGTACATGGACTGCTGGCCTGACCTGGGGGGAACCAGACACTCTCCTCAGATTTCCTGGCTTACCGAGAAAGTATAGGGTTGGCCAAAAATTTGTTTGGGATTTTCCATACGATCTTGCAGAAAACCCAAACGAACATTTTGGCCAACCCAATAAAATAATATGCAGCCACGGACCATCTGCTCTTCCTCAATTCCTTTGGAAATGATTGTGGCCCATCCTACCCAACAATAACAAATATCATCTTGGTGGGGAGGGCAGGGAATACTTCAGATAGTTGACATTGCTGTTTTAAAACTGTGAATGAGGAGTTTCTCAGATACTTATATTGTACTATCTTCTTTTTTCTTTTTTTTGTTTCCCCTTTAATCTGCTTTTGCCCTGAAGCTACTCCATTCGCCATTCCATAAGTATGCCTGCAATGAGGTAATGTGTGTAAATTAGTTTACATAATCTCAATGCAGAATGTGTATGAAGTGTTACTTTTATTGTGGATTTTTTCCTTTTTTATATGAGGGGAAGTGCCATGACCTATTATATTCTCTTTTCTGATGGCCCTCAGGAAAAAAAGGCTGACAATACTATAGAAGAATTGTAGTTGTGAAGGGCTCAGGCTATTGATTGGACACACTAGTTTAAATCCAGCAATTCCTGATTTGAATGACCTGAGACAACTTACCGAATCTACTTCAATCTCCATTCTCTTGCCCATATACTAGGAGAAATGAGAATCTATCTACTTCAAATGGCTGTTGTGAGATGTATGGTCTGCATAAAGCACTCAGTACAGGGCCTGGAACATTCCAAGCACACCTATAAAAGGGGGAAATCACTTTATTGCCACAGCAGTAAATGAAAAAATAGGAGACAAAGAGGGCTACAGTTCTAGAAAGGATAACATTAGGATTTGTTAAAGGATATATTAAGGTGAAGAGTCTGTTGAACAATAAAAATGCCATTAAGCTTATTGGTCAGCTGAAAACTCCGGAGAAAGGTGTTCCTCTGGCTTCCAGTTGGTGTGACGTAGTGATATGATCAGATAAAATCAAAATGTTAGATTGGGAGTCAGAAGATGCAGGCTGTAGCCCAGTTCAGAGCAGGGGTAAACTTGGCAGCTTTGGGAAGATCATTTCGGTGATAGCGGTTTCATCATGCTTAAAAATAAAGGGCTAGAACCAGACTTTGGGCTCCTCCCACGGTGCTTCCAGGAACCCTTGGGCTGCCCTGGGGAGGGGCTCAGTGGAAAGACATCTGGCCCCTGGAGCTCTCTCTTACATCATGCAGAACTGTGTCTCTTCTTTCCTTCTTTATATTACATATTGTGGTGTGAATACATTCTAGAGGGAGCTCAGTTACTCTAAATAGTTCAAGCACTTTGAAGCCAAATTCTTTCTAAGGTTATTTGCAGTTTCTCCCTGTTCTCCAGCATGCACTCTAGGGTAATCAGATTAGAGGAATGTCTGTTTTATTATACCTGCTGATGTCTCTTCTACACTGGGCCTATGTTGTGACTTTGCAAGTTGGACCAGAGCATTTGATTTCCCTTATGTGGGGAAAAATAGACAGCATAGGTGGCTTAGTTTATATTTGAATGACTTGCTCCCCTAGCATAAGAACATTGACCAGTGCACCCTGCAGCCCTGAGCTTCCTTACTTGTTAAATTTTGTCTGAGTGTCCAAAGAAGGCTTGAAAAAAAATTCATATGGCTTTTCTCTGGGAGCCAGAAATAATCAAATAACTTATGGGTCAAATGCGTTCCTTATGAGCTTGCCTGAAATTAACTTTAAAAAAAAAAAAAAAAGACATTTTACTCAACTAACATCCACTATGAACCATCAGGATGAACTAAGTGTCTGCCCACTGTGGTCTTATACAACTGATGGATAACAGGTAGTCATGTGACCAGCTTGGCCAAATAAAATGTGTGTTGGAAGTAAGGTGCTAGTAAGTACACACTTCTGAATCACTCTCATGCAATTTCACTAGCATTTCATCATGAGACAGGTACTGTGGAGGATCGCTCATAGGAATTCGACTCCTATTTGAGTCATATACAAGATGTGATGCTGTGCTTGGTCCCTCAGGGCTCAACATTGTTAATTCATGCAACCTGGATGCAAATGCATTTTTGACCATCCAGAGTATCAGCCTTGACAGACAAACTCTAACAAAGACAAATTCATTCAAAAACATATTCTGTATGTTAGCTTTCTCTTTATAGTATTAGGGCCATGCTATAGCGCACACCACACCATGAAGCCCACGTTTTATAACTATTCTCCCTTATAAAGTTTCTTTAGGTCATTTCTCTTATTTTATTTCTTCTGCACTCAAAAGAGACTAGAAAGTGGTTTATCAAATATAGTAACATTCAGTTGAATTATTTGACCTGAAAATGATGAGAGTCACTGTTGCTGAAAGCTGACATGAATACTAGATTTAAGATTCATTTTTAATTCAGTTCCAGTTGCCTTACTTGGACTTAGTTGATATCATTGGACTTGGTTGATATCACTTTTAAGAGTAATGATGTCATTAACTCATAATTTCATGTAGACAAATACAGTATAGGAAACCAAAAAGCACCACATGAAAAATATAAATCTCAGAAGTATAACATGGTATGTAGATTATTTAACACAATGACTGAGTTACAAATAAAATGTCAGTAGAATGCAAGTTTCTAATAGAACAAATAAGTATCTTCTTTGAAAGGAAATATAACACATGTGAATAGCACCATTTTGATTAAGCATTAGACAAGTAATAAGTATATTTCAACCTAAAATAAAGAAGGCATTGACTTTCAGAAACACTGCTCCCTGGACACTGACAAAATACTTAGTTTTAAAACTTAAAAACTTTAACGTTTGAAAACATATGAACCTTTTTTCCCCGTAGCTATTTCTGTCTTGTCTCACAGTCACTAAAAATAAATGACTTTTAAAATTCCATGTGGGAAAACTTGAACATGACATTCTTCAGATAGACTTTCCAGTGGTTATAAAATAACTGGGTTTGGAAAAGGTGTATTGTGATAGAAATAATTAATTAGGAAATGAAAAATTAAGCTATCACTTCTTTGACTCACTGGAAATGATTTATGGTTCAACATGGAATTAAGCCAGTTGTATCCTTGCCAAATGCTATATTATTTATTCTATAGCTGAGCATCTGACAATTTCACTTAGAAAAGTCCCGTGGTAGGTTATGGTTTCTGGATCTAACCTAGCAGAAGTGAAATGTCTTTTAAAACATGGTTGGTGTAGGTGACCAACCAACAACTAGCTCTGGTGCAGAGGTGATGTTTGAAACCAGATAGCACAGTTGCTAACACAGCTAGGTCTTTGGAGCTGACCTCTCTTTTTTTGTTATTTTAGGAATTCTCCTACTTTCAAATCATTTGAGGAGAGGGTTGAGACAACTGTCACAAGCCTTAAGGTACAGATGAAGTAAATTTTGCGTCATGGGGTTCATGAATCAGGAAAGCTTAGTCGCTTGGTTCCAAAGGCGGGGCCACCAGCATTTGGTTCCAAGGCTGCCACCAAGAAGGCAGCCTTGCACTGAGTCACTTTTCTTCAGATGTAAATCTGTAAATAAAACCAGTATTGAATATTGTTACTGTATATGTACAAAGTTGTTCATATAAACCATTCAGGAATGAATTGTGCATTCAAGGGAATTGGGCTTGGGTTGATCTCTTTGCTGGTTAGAACTCTTAATGCTATTACTCAAGAAGCAGATATGTGATAGATGAATGTGGATAGGACAAACTATATGTGAACTCTGAATTTAGAGTGTAAGGGAAATTTCAGTAACAGCTTAGAGCTCCTCTGATTTGGTGTATCAGTAGAAATAAACCGTGGATCAGTAGAAATAAACTTGGCTCCATGGGTTATCCTGCCATCCACCACCCCTCAACTATTTAGATTTGTTTACTGCATTCACATATTGAGCACAGCACAGCATGAAGGCAAAATGAAGCTGAGTCACAAAATGTATTATTTTGTAATGGTGCATTTGTTCCCTGGATATATACTGAAAAGATGCCTGTTGTATAGTAGGTGCTAAAAAAAATTGATTGAATTTCATGTTTGAGCATAGATAAATTAATATACTGAAGATAAAAGAGCAAAAATAGAAACAGTCTAATCTTAAATGTATAGAACATTTAAAACAGGAAAAATCATGGATACTACTAAGATTTTTTTAAAGGTATTACCTAAACATAATTACATCTTGATATTACTATTTTGTATACAATCCATTTCTGTATTTCCCTATTACTGGGAAAATTAAGAACATGTGTGACCTTTAACTAGCTCAAAAGCAGATATAGGCATGTGCTGATTACCCAGCTGCTTCTGAATCATGCAGCCCTCACACGTGCTGCCAGGTGAGAGTCTATGAGATCGTAAGTAATTCCTTCCTGGAGGTCCTACATGCTCTTATCAGTTTTGAGCTGGAGGGTCCTTCCCTTTAGAGGAGGGTTTTTACATGGTCTTCTCTTTTCCAGGCCTGTGATTAGGTGTTTAAGGCCCAAGAATGAAATTATTACTCAGCATTTACCATGCTTTCATTGACTTCAGTTACGAGCAGTTTCTAGTCGCATAGTTCTACTGCTCTGCTTGTCAACGTTATCATTTACTGAGTGTTTAGGAACCAGGAGGAGCCATTATATTGCCCCTATTTGTAGAGAAAACTTATGATAGTGAGGGACATGCAGTGTCACAGACATTTCTCTTGCTAAAATACCTAGTTTCAAAAGAGAAGATTCAAAAAACCCTAGGGGTTAATTTCTCAACATTTGGTTCTCAGCCTTAGACAGTCCAAGAAGGATGGATTCTGTTGTTAGCTAAATTCGGACATAGGAAAAGTTGTACATTTTTAGGTTTCCTTTAGAAGAAGGAGATATGAAGAAGCAAAAGAAGAAGAAAGAACAACCTATTTACTTTTGCTTTTAGGAAAATCTGGTAAGCTTACAGGACACATATGATTCAAGAGTTTGATCCACACTGTCAGCCTCTCACTTTTCTCACTTCATCTGAATGGAAGGTATAGAGTGTGCCTCCTCCCTCTACTGCTAAGTCGCTTCAGTCGTGTCCGACTCTGTGTGACCCCACAGACGGCAGCCCACCAGGCTCCCCCGTCCCTGGGATTCTCCAGGCAAGAACCCCGGAGTGGGTTGCCATTTCCTTCTCCAGTGCATGAAAGTGAAAAGTGAAAATGAAGTCGCTCAGTCGTGTCCGGCTCTTCACGACCCCACGGACTGCAGCCTACCAGGCTCCTCCGTCCATGGGATTTTCCAGGCAAGAGCACTGGAGTGGGGTGCCATCACCTTCTCCGCCCTCAGACATGTACAAAACCAACTCAGCCAACTGGATACTAGCCTGTGTCAAGACCACCTGAAAACAGGTCCTATATCTGCATGACTGCCCATAGATTTTACAAGACTCACATCCCATCCATCTCCTGGGTCATGGTCAATGCTTAGTTTCCCTTTTTCCTGCCCACACAGACAGTGGAGAATGGCTGATAATCATTCTTTGTGTCAATTACAAATTCCTCATTCCTTTTGTTCTCCAGACTAAACAGCAGATGTTTAACCCTTCCTACATTGTTTATTTTCTGTGCAGTTTACTGTGGTGTTCTGAATCTTCTCCAAAGCTTCTATAACTTTCAATTATGAATCCTGAGGCTGTTTCCTGCTGAAGGAATGACTCATGAATCAGTAAGGATGAGTGAAATAACCTGTAGGTCAATATGCTGTATTTGTACTGACACATAACTGCTTCAAGCCTGATTTTTCAAACACCACTTAGAGGGGATCATGTTCATATTTGAGTTCTATTAGAAATAATGTTCTGCTGTGAAGTGAGGTCTGTTCCTGCCATCTTCTCACACAATCTGTCACACCATCTGGCATTTGTACCCAATGGATCATTTGATGGATCATTCTTATTTTATACCCAATTGTGTAGTTAGTTTGATTTTCCAGAAAAACTTGCCAATTCATCAAAATCATATAAAGGTGGTCCTTTCCACCTACATCCTTGTAATACACATCAGTGTACTACTTGAAATCTTGGCTGGTGTCACCTGTATGCTCAATAAGCACAATTTCTATTTCATCTAAAACAAGCAAACAGAAAGCAGACCTAGAATCAGCTCCTATGAAACCATATTTGGAACATTGTTCTACCATGTTCCAGTGAATCATGAGCAATGACATCCTTTCCAACTATTGTATTGTTCCGTACCAAGCAGAACATATTTTCAGTGCACCTGCTTTTTGATAAGCACATTGTATAGCCTAAATTAAAACCTCAAAAAAGGTAAGACATATGGGAGTTGGACTGTGAAGAAGGCTGAGAGCTGAAGAATTGATGCTTTTGAACTGTGGTGTTGGAGAAGACTCTTGAGAGTCCCTTGGACTGCAAGGAGATCCAACCAGTCCATTTTGAAGGAGATCAGCCCTGGGATTTCTTTGGAAGGAATGATGCTAAAGCTGAAACTCCAGTACTTTGGCCACCTCATGCGAAGAGTTGACTCATTGGAAAAGACTCTGATGCTGGGAGGGATTGGGGGCAAGAGGAGAAGGGGACAACAGAGGATGAGATGGCTGGATGGCATCACTGACTCGGTGGATGTGAGTCTGAGTGAACTCTGGGAGTTGGTGATGGACAGGGAGGCCTGGCGTGCTGGGATTCATGGGGTCACAAAGAGTCGGACACGACTGAGCAACTGATCTGATTATACATATTGATTCTTTGTGTCCTTTCAACTAGACCTTTTATTATGAGAGACCAGGAAACCCAATTCAGTAATTCAAAGAAATTTTTTTTTTTTTTGCTAAGAGCAGTTATAATTTTGGGGACATAGTGACAAATTCTTGGATGAAAAACCATTTTGAAGGGAAGAGTTCAGGAGAAGCTTATTGTTCACATCTCTGCTTAAGCACATGTGTACGTGCTAAGTCCCTTCAGTTGTGTCCAACTCTTTGTGGCCCTGTGGACGTGTAGCCCACCAGCTTCTTCGGTCCATGGGATTCTCCAGGCAAGAATACTGGAGTAGGTTGCCATGCCATTCTCCAAGGGATCTTCCCAACCCAGGGATTGAACCCAAGTCTCTCAAGTCTCCTGCATTGGCAGGGGAGTTCTTTACCACTAGTACCATCTGGGAAGCCCACATCCTTGGCTTTAGGCAGTACTTTAGTATTATAGTGTGTGGTCATTAAACTCACATGGTTAGGAAACCCCTTTAGTCCACTCCTTTCTTTGCTAAATTGCTTTATTTCAAAGTGGTTTCCTCCTTTAATTTTCTCTTTTGATTTGAGAAGTGGAAAACTAGGAGAGAGGAATAAAACAAAGCCCAGAAGAATACATCAGTAGTTGGTATTCACCAGACTCAATACTCTGTGTGACTGAATGTGACTAAAGAGGAAGATGAAAACTATTAATAGAGTCAATTACATTGAATTAGACTTATCTCTCTCAGAAAATAAGCATAGTGAAAAATTAGATAGTTAAAGCCAATCCCCTGCTTCTTCCCAGTGTTAAGATAACAGAGTAGAGGAGGAATCAATGCTCTGTGTCTGAGGTCTGCAAACTAAGATGGATGGACTGAATCCAGCTGGTCCCCTATTTTTGAGTGATCTGTATGCTAAGAAATGATTTTTACTTTTTTCTTAATGGTAATTATTCTTCAAAGGAAGAATAATATTTTGTAATTTGAAAATTAAATTACATGAAATTCACATTTCAGTGTCCATACATACAGATTTTATGGAACTCAGCCATGCTTATTCACTTATATATTATCTTGGCTGATTTCTACCATGGCTGATTTGAGTATTTGTGACAGAGACTATGTGGTTCTCAAGTCTAAAATATTTATAATCTGTCACTTTCCAGAATAAGTTCTCCAATTCCAAGCAGAGTGGAAAAACTCAACTTAGTAACTGACTTTACAGAGGCAGAGGGATTTTAGCGACAGTGGGAGAAAAGTATGTGTGTGATTTGCAAGAACTGAACTGCTTTCAAAACCTGGTTAAAGTTTTTAAAGGGCAGGCCAGGCAATCAGCAGGAACATTCCCCAATGTATGCTATGTCCTTGTGAGTGATCATAATAAATGACAGTGAGGTGTAGATAGAATTTTGGAAATAGCCACATTATCTATTCTGTACCTTTCTTTTCCTCAAAGTGTTTTTCCATATTGTTACTGGTTAAAGGAGGGCCAAGACTTGCATTAAGCCTTTGGGGCCATTAAATATTCTTTTGAAAGACCGTTTGCTAAGAAATTTTTCAAAGTACTTAACCATATTCCTTAATTATAAACTGATTTCTTCCTGACTATATTCTTAGCCAACAACAAGTATACAAAAAGAGTATCTGAAAGCATCATAACTTTGCATTTTAAGGTATATCCTCCTATTAAGACCGCTGCCTGGAAAGATGTGGGGTGACTAGTGCTTAAACCATGATTCATCTCCAGCTCTCAAAGTAGAGACCAGAGATCATGTTCCCTTGATCCACTCTGCTTTCCAAGAGACATTTACCAGAACTTCAGATTGTCTTGTTAAGTCTCAAAATGAAAAGTTGGCGTCGCTTGAAGGAGTTCCTACATTTGTAAAATTGGGGGGATTTATCTAACATTCAATTCTGTTTAGATTAAATTGGTTCTCTGGGTGACTGAAGAGACGGTGCAAATCCACAGATCTGGACATGCCCCTGAAGGGACTGAGAATTTTAGATGTAGAAGGGACAAAGAGAATACTGATAAAGTTAGAGAGACAAAGAGAGTGTTGTACAAATTAAAGTTTCGAGTCCAGCCCCCAAACCCAAATATGATTGACACCCTAGCCCTCTGTGAAAGGAAACAACTTCTCTACATCCTTTGCATCCCCTTTGCATGCCCGCTCAAGAAAACAAGTATTTCTGAACTTCAGAGTAATCCATCTTATTTTTTAAAATTATGAAAATGACAAACTAACTACACGTGTGCCTCTCTGCCTGTTTCAGACGAAAGTAGGTGGTGCGAACCACGGCGGCGGCAGCTTTGAGGAGGTGCTGAGCTCCACGGCGCACGCCAGCGCGCAGAGCTCGGCAGGGGGCCCACGACTGGCCGAGGGGGAGGAGCTGCAGTGCTAAGGCCCCGCCCTGCCCGCGTGCCTCCGGAAGGAAGACCGCAGTCCTGCGGGGAAGACACAGGCCTTGACCTTGTTCTTCAAATGGCTTCGCCTCAAAGTTTAATTAAATGATTTACATTTGAATTCGTGTCTTTGCGGGACCACGCAACCATTTTAGAGTTCCTAGATTGTCATCTTTTAAAATGTCGACTTCAGCAGGTACACAATTGGTCATGACCCTTGTTTTTGTGTAATTCAACATGTTTTCCAAACCTGTAGCTGTTAATTATTTGCTTTGATTTTTGCTTGGACTCCTATAGGAAGTGCATGTCTTTGAAGTGTAAGTGCCCCCTTTCAGTTCTGTCTGCTGGAGCGCTCTCTGACTGGCTCCAGCAGGGAATGAGATGACACTGCAAATGTCCTCAAATCGCTTGTGAGCTCCCTCATCTACTTCAATTAATTCCTTATGCTTATTTGAATAATTAAAATAATTGATTTTAATGATAACTTTGAATCCTTAATTTCTCTACGTTTCAGGGCTGTTGATGACCTTGATAGGTGGTAGTTAATTCTGCAGATGCTGTTTTAAAATCAACTTCTACTGCTAATCTGGAGAATATAAGAGGATACATAAGTAATTATAACCTCTGCTACTTTAGGATGCTAAAACAACCTCCAAGTCTGAAATTCTCTCAAATCTACCTAGAATAGTATTTAACTCAGGTAACTACTGAGTTAAGTAGGCAAGAAACAGATGCAAAAGGATTTGCTAGAAAATGGTAGAAGCAGAGTTCTGCCACTCTTTCCAGTTTGCAAACTGCTCACATTAAAAAAAAAATCGGTAGAAGCAGAGTTCTGCCACTCTTTCCAGTTTGCAAACTGCTCACATTAAAAAAAAAAATCATCTTAGTATGATCAGATTTCTGCAGTAATGTTTACCTTCCACATCACAAACTTTTCTTCTCAATAGGAACATATGTTGGTTGTTAGGTAGCAGGTAGCATTTATTATTAGTAGTGTGTGTTGGGGGTGGGGGTGTATAATTTCCTCAGTTCTGTCTCATTGCAGCAGAAATTTGAAATGGCAGACCAGTGTCGCAGGTCTTTACAGCTCAGTTTTATTGAGCAAGCAAAGAAGAGTACACCCGTGAGGCAGGAGGGTGGGCCAACCCAAAAGGAGAGGCCTCAGTCTGTCTTGGCGTCCTCCTTTTTATTTATTCATCTCCTCCTCCCCTTGAGCCTGCCCTATGCCAATTGGGGTAGGCAAGAAGGGGGCATGTTTGTTTCACCTGAAGCTCTCACTCCAGTCTGCGGATTTTCTTCTGTTCCGTTTTTGCAGGCTTTTCTCTTTCTTTGTCTTTTAGCCACTGCCATTTTGGACTCATTTTTTCTATTCTAATTACCTGACAGTAGCAGGTAATATAGCTACATTTTTAAAATGTACACTCTAGAATGTAGAACAGACTTACCAACTGAAAAAAAAAACCCAAATTTAAATATAGTAATAATATATATAACATGTTATTTATAAATAATATATAATCCATATAATATGCATAACATAGTATGTTCATTGTTCATTTTTAACTTCATTAGATAGAAGTGGGTATTTGTGACACACTCTAATAAAGCTAACTTTAAAAAATTCTATTCACATTAATGGAGCAGGACGATCCATATACCTAACTGAAAATCAAACTGGTTCAGGGACACAGAATCTCCAAGGCCTGGACTCTCGGGAGCAACAGGTGTGGGGATGTAAACTCGAACCAGAGTAGATGAATGTGGACAAAGGACCTCTGCCAGTCGAAGTGTTGGCATTCTCCCTAACTTAGCCTTCCAGCCTGCTGGCTGAAGCCAAACCCTGTCTAGCTGGCTTGTGACTTGTGTTGCTTGCCCACTGCTGTGGTGTGCCCTTGGGCTGTCTGTCCACTCTACAGTGGCCTGGTCGCCTCTTATAAACTCACTGCCACCTTCTTTTGGCCACATTCCGCACACTGCATTGTATTAGAAAATGCAGTTACATTGCTATAAACAAATGTCTTCATTCACCAACCCATTTCTACACACAATAGTCTCAGCCTTACAATCTGAAAACACAGCATGAAAACCGGGCAGAAAAATGATCAAGAAAATTAGTGTTAATGCTCAAAGCTAAAATAAACTATATCTTAGCTGTTCATTTTAAATCATTCTTCAAAAATTCTATTTTGATATTTTATAAAAACTATATTCATATCACCTCTATTAATTGTTAAGTTTTTAAAAATTATTCCCTCTGAGCAAGGAATGGTATGATGCCCATGGTGTCTTTTTTCATTCTGCCATGAGATGTGTGATGAATAACCCACATCACTTCAGTTCAGTTCATTTCAGTCGCTCAGTTGTGTCTGACTCTTTGCGACCCCATGAATCACAGCACGCCAGGCCTCCCTGTCCATCACCAACTCCCAGAGTTCACTCAAACTCATGTCCATCGAGTCGGTGATGCCATCCAGCCATCTCATCCTCTGTCGTCCCCTCGTCCTCCTGCCCTCAATCTTTCCCAGCATGAGGGTCTTTTCCAATGAGTCAACTCTTCGCATGAGGTGGCCAAAGTATTGGAGTTTCAGCTGCAGCATCAGTCCTTCCAATGAACATGCAGGACTGATCTCCTTTATTATGGACTGGTTGGATCTCCTTGCAGTCCAAGGGACTCTCAAGAGTCTTCTCCGACACCACAGTTCAAAAGCATCAATTCTTCGGGGCTCAGCTTTCTTCACAGTCCACCTCTCACATCCATACATGACCACTGGAAAAACCATAGTCTCGACTAGATGGACCTTTGTTGGCAAAGTAATATCTCTGCTTTTCAGTATACTATCTAGGTTGGTCATAACTTTCCTTCCAAGGAGTAAGCACCTTTTAATTTCATGGCTGCAGTCACCATCTGCAGTGATTTTGGAGCCCCCAAAAATAAAGTCTGACACTAAGCCATGCCGTGTGGGGCCACCAAAGACGGATGGGTCATGGTGGAGAGGTCTGACAGAATGTGGTCCACTGGAGAAGGGAATGGCAAACCACTTCAGTATTCTTGCCTTGAGAACCCCATGAACAGTATGAAAAGGCAAAATGATAGGATACTGAAAGGGGTACTCCCCGGGTCGGTAGGTGCCCAATATGCTACTGGAGATCAGTGGAGAAATAACTCCAGAAAGAATGAAGGGATGGAGCCAAAGCAAAAACAATACCCAGTTGTGGATGTGTCTGGTGATAGAAGCAAGGTCCGATGCTGTAAAGAGCAATATTACATAGGAACCTGGAATGTCAGGTCCATGAAACAAGGCAAATTGGAAGTGGTCGAAACAGGAGATGGCAAGAGTAAACGTCAAAATTCTAGGAATCAGCGAACTAAAATGGACTGGAATGGGTGAATTTAACTCAGATGACCATTATATCTACTACTGCGGGCAGGAATCCCTTAGAAGAAATGGAGTAGCCATCATGGTCAACAAAAGAGTCCGAAATGTACTACTTGGATGCAATCTCGAAAACGACAGAATGATCTCTGTTCGTTTCCAAGGCAAACCATTCAATATCACATCACTTAAGTAGAATAATTAAAACAGTCGTTGGTTGGTAGGTCTCATTTTCTCACTGCCTAATGACTCTGGAGCTCCCTGTGTCCCTGACTTTGATGGGCAAGTGTATCCCAATTTGACCAGCTGCTGAGTTGCCCTATTTTGTTCAGCTGGGCTCAGCTCACTTGCAGTATTTTCAAGTGTTCCACAGTACTGAACAGTATTTGCACACAATGGACATATTTGGCTAACAAATCAAAACAGCTTCAGGCTAGATCAGCACCAAGTATCTGAAATGATATTACAATATGTATGATACCAAAATTACATCTCAATAATCAAAAATTCCAGTGTGAATTGTGATTACAAAATATCTTTTGAAGCCATTCTGTAATTTAACCTTTTATCACTTATTAAATTGTTGTTTGATGGAGAATATTCATAAATTCACACTACACCTTTATCTCGACTATGACTATTGATAGTCATGTCAGCAAAACAATCTGCATTTCCCCTAAATTACACATTTCTTATAGATCTGGTCATGAACCATGGAAAACAGAACAGCTGTGTGCTTTACTGTGAACACTCCTGATAAGCCACGCCACTCACAGTGGTCAACGTGATGAGAACACTGGGGATCTAAGTGACTGTTGTGCCTCTGTACATTGTTCCAAAATTATGTCAGCCTGAAAGTTGTTGAACTTCACTGTATATTAGTGCATAAGGTCGTGAACGTTAACCCCAACCCTCTCCTCTCACTTTTTATCAGGTTGGAGTGTGGATGGGTGCAATAAAAGAATGTAACCGGGAAGGGTTAATGTTGAATTCATGTTGCTTGCTGCTGCTAAGTCGCTTCAGTTGTGTCCGACCCTGTGTGACCCCATGGACTGCAGCCTACCCGGCTTCTCCGTCCATGGGATTCTCCAGGCAAGAACACTGGAGTGGGTTGCCATTTCCTTCATGTTGCTTATGTGACTTTAACCCTCATTTTGCCACTTTTGGGGCTTCCCTGGTGGCTCTGATGGTAAAGAATCTGCCTGCAATGTGGGAGACCTGGGTTCGATCCCTGGGTCAGGGAAGATACCTGGAGAAAGGCATGGCAACGCACTCCAATATTCTTGCCTGGAGAATTCCATGGACAGAGGGGCCTGGGAGGTGACAATCCAGGGCTGCAATGAGTTGGACATGACTGAGCGACTAACACTTTGCCACCTTGTTATTATAGGTGTACATAATTGCCTGCCTTGGGGAGATAACCTGAGCCCACCTACCCGTGAAGGACAGTAAGGAAGTGAAACTAATATATCCATCCCCCTGCCTGAGGCTTGCCATTCTGAGACATTTGCAAGGATTGAATAGTCTTTTTACTTGTTTCCTCACTTCCCCCCACCTCTGATCCATAAAAGAACCTGGCAACCAGGCCCTGGGAAGATGCTTATTTTGAGGTGCTATCTTGCCATCTTTTTGGTTAGCCAGCTTTCCGAATAAAGTCGTCTTCCTTGCCTTAACACCTTGTCTCAGATTTATTGGCCCATCTTTTGGAAAAGAGAGCGAGCCTGGACTTGGTAACAGGGAGATGGTGATAATGTGATGTGGAAAGCAACTGTTTCAAACCTGGTATTTAAATATATTATTCCAGTAAGCAAGATTTAGGAGTCAATGTGGACCCTCACGTGGCAGGTAAATGAAAAACTGAGATGATTGTGACCAGTATTAAGTCTGACCCAGTAAAAACTTCCAAAGTCTCTGTGTGGATTTATGAAAATTACAGTAGGCAAACATCCCAATAAAACTCCAGGGTTACAGAACATCTTCCGGTTTTAAATACCTGAACTTTATCTGGGGTTATTTTGTGTGCATGATTTCATGCCAGGAGGGAAAAAAAAAACTCCAAAATACTGATATGGTTCTGTTCGCCTGCTAATCAAATCTCCGGTAATAACCAGACTTTGTTGACTTTCAACCATTTACTGCTTTTTACTTAGTGTGGCTGTGATGCAACAGCATTTCAGTGCAGAGCAGCACAACTCTTAGCAGTGCAGATCGGCTCTATGTACACACGTGTTGTCTCTGAAGAGATCACGGCACCTTGCTTCCGGCAGACTGGGTATCCATGGATACTGCAGAGTTTCCAAAGAAACGCTGCCTAGAATTCTCACCATGCCAGCCTTTTTAGGCCTTCTTCAAATGGAAACTGACATCTGAATTAAAGGGGTAAGCATCATGCTTCCACCAAACTCTTGAGCTGGCCTGCACAGCCAGCCATCCTTTCTTCACCATTCAGTGGCTGTGCATCATTTAAAGGCAAGCATCTTATCCTGTGAAAGGGAAATGAGGGGAAGAAGCCAGGTCTGACGTGATCTCTCCATAAGGTCCAATGACCCAGTAATAACTTATGATTTATTTCTTGTCTGGTGATAAATATAATCAAGGCCTGAAAAATATAAACCAGCCAGGGGAAAAGCAGAGGCAGACAAATAACATTTAAAATTGCACACCCAGATTTCTATCCCCAGATGACAAAAAGAATTGCAGGGAGGGAACCATGACCAGATTTTCAAGTCTGTGATCAGGGGCCTAAAACAGGTCACAGTGAATTAAAGATTGGGCTGCAGAACTTGAATAAAGCAGCATTTCAATTGATGGGAGAATGTATTATAATAATTTGTTTTTCCTAGATCCTTATCACTAAGCCAGCTGAAGAATTTTCTTAAAAGCAATCATAATTAAATTTTCTATTGTTCAATGAATCTGGCCTTCAGGAGTGTAGGTTATGAACTCAGAATACAATGATTTAGAATCAACAATAAATATTCCAAAGTTTAAGATTTAAAAATTTTATTTAGTTCAAACCCCTCCCCCTCAGCTTCCAAGTCTCCATCCCTAACATTTTCTTAACCACATTCTATAGCTTCTTTTATTATCCAAACTGTATCACGTTTTTTGCTGGAGTCCAGGCAATTGAAAATAAACACATCTGGGAAAATCAACAGATCAACAGTGGCAAAACACAATACCACGAGACAGAAAACTGAAATGCTTGCTACAGGAGTGCAGCAACGGAGGGCACATCTCAGGAGCAGGGCTCACTGGCGGCGCCGGCTATGTTAGCGTTTCTTTCTGCCTCAAGTTCAGAAACGAGCTGGACTATCTCAGGGTGACTGAATTTTCCTGCAAGGCAAGAAGATGGGGGAAGAAATAAGGACAAGAGAATACATCAATTTCTCCAGCTGGGTCCTAGGGCTTCCCAGGGGCTCGGTTCTGTGATCTGACCCACACTTCACTCCAACACAGATGATACAATCCCAGGTCCTGGAGAGGCGCTGGACGCAACCACTCAGAACTTACTTTTCATCACCCCAGATGCAACGGAGAGGAAAGATGAGAATTAGGAAAAGGACTGCAGCTCAGGCAGAGCTGGGGAAGACTGCAACAAGCAACTTTTACTGGGAACTCCAGGGAAACTAGGGGAGGTTGGGGCCCTCTCTGGGAACATCTGAGAACAGCCTCTGGCCATTCTGAATCTGCAGTTGTGGGGAACCAAGCACCTACATTGGAGAAGGAAATGGCAACCCATTCCAGTATTCTTGCCTGGAGAATCCCATGGACAGAGGAGCCTGGTGGGCTACAGTCCATGAGGTCACAAAGAACCAGACACAACTGAGTAACACTTTCACTTTCAAGCACCTACATATGAAAAGACTAACAGGAAGACCAGTGGGTCCAGGCTGTCCCCTCGCTTGCAAACAAGAATGCAAACATTTACCCTGAAATCAGCTGGTCTGCCCTGTCTTCCTGGCCCCTTGGCTTTCCCTGGACTTCTGCCCTGGGCAATAACCGAGCTCTGAGCTATTTTAGGTGGACAGACGCTGGCAGGGGCGGTGTTAAGCCCACCGTCTCTTCCCTGATGGTCTTCTCTTGCCAGTGCCTTTTGCTGCTTACTGTTCATTTCACAGTGAACTCTATCCCATTTATTCCCTATGCGCCATCTCTTTGCTTAATGTCCCTTTCACTTTCTTGCCCTACCTGACACCTGGCTGGCCCTGCGGTGCAGCTTTCCCTGTAGCTCCCCCAGTGCTGGCTGTTTTCTGTCTTACGCAGCTCTTAGCACCAAGGCGGGGCCTGTCCTCCACGCTCCGTGTTGTTTCCAGGCCACCCTCTGCCCCACTGTGTAAAGGCTGGCCGTCAGACTTACCATCATTCCACCACCGAGCAGCACCACGTTGCTCAATCTGACGGCTACTCCTGCCCTCCTGAAACTTTCTCCCGTTGGCTTCTGGGACCCCTGATTTTTTCCCATCTTTCCCATCTAGTGTGTGTGTGTGTGCTTAGTTGCTCATTCGTGTCTTTGTGACCCAATGGACTGTATCCTGCCAGGCTCCTCTGTCTGTGGGATTCTCAAGGCAAGAATACTGGAGTGGGTTGCCATGCCCTCTTCCAGGGGATCTTTCCAACCCAGGGATGGAAATCAGGTCTCCTGCATTGCAGGTGGATTCTTTACTGACTAAGTCACCAGGGAAGCCCAATCTAGTGACAAGTCCAAACCCCTCAGGTTCCTCTTACAGATACCGCCACATACAAATCCTGTTGAATCTACCCTCAAAATATATCCAGAATCTGATCTCTTCTTATGTTTTCTACTATGACCACCCTGTTCAAACCGGGGCAAGCAAAATGGTGAGAAATCATTTCTTACATCGGTTACATGTTTTTATTAACTGTTCACTAGAAGTAGTACACCAGAGGAGAAAGTGCTGCTGCTGCTGCTAAGTCGCTTCAGTCGTGTCCGACTCTGTGTGACCCAGAGACGGAAGCCCACCAGGCTCTGCCGTCCCTGGGATTCTCCAGGCAAGAACACTGGAGTGGGTTGCCATTTCCTTCTCCAATTCACGAAAATGAAAAGTGAAAGGGAAGTCGCTCAGTCGTGTCCGACTCTTAGAAACCCCATGGACTGCAGTCCACCAGGCTCCTCTGTCCATGGGATTTTCCAAGCAAGAGTACTGGAGTGGGGTGCCATTGCCTTCTCCGGGAGAAAGTGCAGTGAGTTTTAATCTCAAATTTGGCTGTGGGCTCATCACCCACTTTCTAGGCTCAAGTTTCTTCCTTGGTAACATGTGGAGCTTAAACTAGATGATCCTTCCAGCTCCCATATTTTTGGATTCTATCAGTATTCTCATGTTTCATTTTCTATTTTTTTCATTGTGTATCTATCTGAGGATAACAGTGTAAAGCACAACACAAACATGATTATGACCTTATTGGGAAAAGATGCTATCTGGGAACCTGATCATTGCTTCTAACACAGTTGGCAGGTTAGAGTAAAGAGTCACGTAGTAAATATTATGGGCTTTGTGAACAATTTGGCCTTTGTGGCCAACTACTCAACTCTGTGGCTGTAGCACAAAAGCAGTATAAACAACACATAAAGAGTGTGGCTGTTTCAATAAAACTTTTTTACACAAAGAACCAGCAGGCCAGTTTGGCCCATGGGTTATAGTTGACTGACTTCCTGGTTTCCAGTGTTATTCTATTTAACTGAAGTCAAACATTTTGAGCATCACTTACTTCAAAGACAGAGGAGACAAAGCTGGTCGTGGCCCTCTACAGCTTACCATAGGGTGGGGTGAGTAGATGGGGATTTGGGAAGAAACCCAACTAGGAACATCATAATGGAGAATGCAAGTCAGACTGTGACATCACGGTGGCATGCTCTGGACCACGCACAGACTGAGCAAAAAGAAGGAACATTTAGTTGTGATAGGGAGGATTGAGAAAGGAAACCAGAGAGTTGAACGGAGACTACAGAGCTGTTTGTGCTCAGTCGCTCAGTTGATCTGACTCTCTGTGGCCCCATGGACTGTAGCCCACCAGGCTTCTCTATTTATGGAATTTTCCGGGCAAGAATACTGAAGTGGGTTGCCATTCTCTGATATATCAAGATTTTATTTTTAAGGACGAGGAAAGCCATAAAGCAAAGATGTGATGGTACTTAAGATCTACAAAGGAGAAAAGCACTGAGATGTGCAGGGTGAACTCCTGAGCCTGGGAGATTAAATTCGGTGGTTATAACCAGACTTTATTTTTTTAGGCTCCAAAATCACTGCAGATGGTGACTGTAGCCATGAAATTAAAAGACGCTTACTCCTTGGAAGAAAATTTATGACTAACCTAGATACCAGCATATTGAAAATCAGAGACATCACTTTGCCAACAAAGGTTCGTCTGGTCAAGGCTATGGTTTTTCCTGTGGTCACGTATGGATGTGAGAGTTGGACTGTGAAGAAGGCTGAGTGCCAAAGAATTGATGCTTTTGAACTGTGGTGTTGGAGAAGACTCACCGGGTGGAGAGTCCCTTGGACTGCAAGGAGGTCCAACCAGTCCATTCTGAAGGAGATCAGCCCTGGGATTTCTTTGGAAGGAATGATGCTAAAGCTGAGACTCCAGTACTTTGGTCACCTCATGCGAAGAGTTGACTCATTGGAAAAGACTCTGATGCTGGGAGGGATTGGGGGCAGGAGGAGAAGGGGACGACAGAGGATGAGATGGCTGGATGGCATCACTGACTCGATGGACCTGAGTCTGAGTGAACTCTGGGAGTTGGTGATGGACAGGGAAGCCTGGCGTGCTGCGATTCATGGGGTCGCAAAGAGTCAGACACGACTGAGCGACTGAACTGACTGAACATGACTGAGCGACTGAACTGACTGACTGACTGAACTAACTGACTGACTGACTGACTGACTGAACCGCCATCCATACAGAAACAATGAGGGCCTTGCCTAGGGCAGAGGTAAGTGAGCCCAGACAGAAGGAAAATCAAATCAACCCCATTATAATGCAAATTAGATCTGGGAGCTTATTTTGGAGCTGGGACTTTGTTGGACTTGATGAGGCCACAAAAGGGTCGGGAGAGGTCACAGCAAGGCCATCTCTGACAGTTCTCTCAGGAGAGACGGAGGGTCAGCTGAGCCTGGGGAACTCCAAGGGAAGAGAGCTGGAGCTCTATTCCAGGGAGCAACAGGAGACCCGTGGTCAGTGCCCCTGGCTCCTCACTGCAGAAGTTGTGCCAAAATGAAGACAGCCAAGGCTTACTGCCAGGCAGTCTTCTACACACTTCACATATATCCTCAAACAACCCTATAAAGTAGACTCTATAATCATTCTCAATTTAAAAATGAGGAAGAAAGAAGAAAAGAAAGGTAGTGCTAAGTCGTGTCCGACTCTTGTGATCCCATGAACTGTAGCATGCCAGGCTCCTCTGTCCATGGGATTCCCCCCTCAAGAATACTGGAGTGGGTTGCCATTGGGATCTTTCTGACCCAGGAATTGAATCCAGGTCTCCCACATTGCAGGCAGATGCTTTTACCGACTGAGCTACACAGGAAGCCCCAAGAATAAGGAAACGAAGACCCAGAACTAGGTGAAGTAATCTACTGGAGGTTACCTAAGCTGAACGTGGAAGAACCAAGATGTAAACCCAAGCAGCTTCAGGCCTGTGCTCTGTAGGGCTACAGCGACAATGATGACTTCGCTGCCTGCAGTTTTCTCTTTTTAAATCTCTATCTCTACCTCTACCTTACATGACCTTCTATCTAGTAAGCACTGACATAATGCACTTTGACATGCATCATCTCTCTTAAATCTCAAAACCAACCAACCTACTTGTAGGGTACTATGATTTCCATTTTTTAGGAAGGATACAGAGAGGTCAGGAGATCATCTAGGAGCACACAGCCAGTGTGCGTGATGTGAATCTGGTGCTCAGACTCCAGGGCGGCAAGGCTCTCTTGCATTAGGTAGCCTCACACCATGAATCCCACCATTTTCTTCTCAGATGCTCCATATGAAAGGGTCAGAGGAGGGTTGAACAACCATGCACTTCTCTAAGGTAATATTAGTCATTACGCTAGGAGTAAGTTAAGCCAAACTGAAATGATGCTTATTGACATCAGTGCTGCGTACCTGCTGTGGAGTCGTAGAAGTCCTGCAGTCTCCCAGGCTTGTTCTCAAGGTCTTCATATTCAGATGCCTGAAGAATCATCTCACATTGGTCTAGCTGCTTCACGAATTTAGCTTCTGCACTAGACTGGGTCTCATATTCCTAAGTAAAGGGACAATTAAAGCAGCATGATTAGGGCTGCACATGTGGGTAAGTCGCTTCCGTCGTGTCTGACTCTTTGCAACCCCATGGACTGTAGCCCACCAGGCTCCTCTGTTCATGCAGTTCCCCAGCAAAGAATACTGGAGTGGGTTGTCATTTCCTCTTCCAAGGGATCTTCCCAACCCAGGGATTGAAGCCGTCTCTCTTACGTCTTCTGCACCAGCAGGCAGGTTTTCCACCACTAGGGCCACCTGGGAAGCCCACATGGCAGGTTATGCCAGGAAGACCTGGTACCCGGAATCAGTTACAGCTAAAAGCACGTTCTCCATTGGCCATATTTCTCCACTGTATACAAGACCATCACAGAGACTATTCAAACACAATTCCACAGCTTAACACCCATGTTCCATGCGGGCATTCACAATTCCATCTAGTCCACCTGATGCCTGCCAAGTCTCATGTGTTCACATGGGTACTTTCAAACATTCTCCTTCCTGTTTAGTAACTTGTCTTCAAGATCATTATTCTTTAATCCAGATTCTGAGTATTAATTTCAAGTTAATATTTCATCTTGAGGCTTCCCCGATGGCTAGGTGGTAAAGAATCTGCCTGCTACGCAGGAAACATGGAGATGTGGGTTCGATCCTTGGGTTTGGGAAAATCCTCTGCAGGAGGACATGGCAACCCACAGCAGTATTCCTGCCTGGAGAAACCCACGGACGGGGAGCCTGGTGGGCTACAGTCCATGGGGCTGCAAAAGAGTCAGACACGACTGAGCAACGAAACAACAACAAATATTTCATTCTATGTTTCTCCAGTTAGTTCCCTCTCCATTTAGTGTCAGGTCTCCTTTTCCGTTTGAAGTGAGTTTCTGGCTTTCTCCTTTAGTTTTGGTTTCCACTCTACACTGGGAAGCTCTGTCTTTGCTTTCAGAATAGAAAGGAGCTAATCACACCCCTCTTGAGGATACAGCCAGGGTCTGAGAACTCTTTCTGCCGGCTGTATGTGCACGTGTTGGTGGCAGGCAGGCAGTGAAGGCAGTGGGCAGGAAGCAGCGTATTTACCTTTCCTCGCCCCACTGGTCCCTCCCTCCTCAGTGCAGGCCTGAAACAAGAAGCTACAGGCAGTCGGCGTCTTAGAGCACACGCGTCACACAACCACATGCCCCAGTTAAGACCGCAGAGAAGCATTCTTCTGTTAAGCCCAAAGTGTTCCCAGCTGATTTCTGTGTCAGGCTCTCGTTTCTAATTCCACCCTAGATAATGAATCTGCCATGCTTTCTCTAGCCAGGGTGATGTGTTGTGAATCACTGATGGTTTCTTGGTTTTTATTAGATGCAGCTCCGGTGGGTGTTTGCAGAGCAACAGAAGGGCTTCAAGCAGGAAAGATATACAACTTCTAGGTCTTCGACATGGAGGACCCAAAGGGAAGAGAGAGAGGAAAGGCAAAGAAGGTCAAAGGTTGCCTGTCTCCCTTGGAGAAAGGCTGGCCCTGACCACAGTGCAGACATAAAGTTAATCTTCTGCATGTCATGCTTTCCCACCTTAGTGCCTCTCCCTCTGGGACCCAGGACCCTCATATTGCTGCACATCAAACTCCCCACCAAAATCCTACCCTTTTACTTCAGAGGAAAGAACAAGGAGACCTCCGAAGTGCTTACACGCTCAGTTGTGTCTGACTCTTTGCGACCCCATGGACTGTAGACCACCAGGCTCCTCTGTCCATGGGATTCTCCAGCAAGAATACTGGAGTGGGTTGCCATTTCCTTCTCCAGGGACCTTTTGAAGGAGTACTTTTTAACCCAGCTGGATCTTCAGCTGCAGGCTGGGAAACAATTCAAAGGTAGGTGTGTGTGCCAGGCATTGGGCACGTGGCGGGGAGCAGATCCTGATCTGCCTTAGGATTCGAAGGGCTCTTTCTTTAAAGGAAAACTCAGGTGGTAGAGAGGACATCCTTCTGTGATACTTCGAGGAAAAAGTGAAAATGCTTTCTCTTGACTTACTGAAATGTGATTTCACGCTTCTGTGGCAAACGATAAATTATAATTGCTTTAACTAGATGTGACCCTTTGGGCCGAAAGCTGTTGTTAGTGGTGAACAGCAGTGATTTACATTTCAGAAATCAATTCAACTGCCATTTTCTATGTACCTAGCACTATTCAAAGTTCCCTGCATTCAGAATGACCCTATTTTCTGAAATCAAAACCAGACCACACAGATTGGAGACAGAAAAACATACTACATATGTCAGGCAATATTCTAACTGCGTGGTCATCATTGGTTGCTAAGTCATGTCTGACTCTTTTGCAACCCCATGGACTGCAGCCTGCCAGACTCCTCTGTACATGGGACTTCTCAGGCAAGAATACTGGAGTGGGTTGTCACTTCCTTCTCCAGGCTATCTTCCTGACCCAGAGATGGAACCGGTGTCTCCTGCATTGGCAGGTGGATTCTTTACCACTGAGCCACCAGGAAAGCTTTCCAACTGCTTACCATACTGATTAACTTGATTGCCATACAACCCTGTAATACGGGTACACTATTAGTGCCATTCTGTAGATGAGGAAATGACATTCAGAGCGGTACCGTAAGCTGCCCGAGATCACACAGCTAGTAAACAGAGGAGCCACTAATTCGAACCCTGGAAATCTCATACCAAAGCCAACGTGTTAATATCGAACATGATTTTTAAAATGTGTAATATGACAGCTGTTCTATGTTTACAGTGTTTCCACAAAGTTCAAATCTACTTGTAATCTATGAATGTGATCTTATTTGCAAACAGTCTTTACAGATGTAATCAAATTAAGAAAGAGCCATAGTGGATTAGGACGGATCTTAATCTAATGATCAACATTCTTACAAGAGGGAATTGGGCCCAGATACAGACACAGGGCGGGGGGTGGGGGTGGTGAGGCGGCACAGGCAGCTTCCCTGGTGTCTCAGTGGTAAATAATCTGGCTGTAATGTACGCAATGCAGGTTCGATCCCTGGGTCAGGAAGATCCCCTGGAGGAGGGCATGGCCACCCACTTCAGTATTCAAACCTGGAGAATTCCCATGGACAGAGGAGCCTGGCGGGCTACAGTACATAGGGTCGCAAAGAGTCAGACTTGACTGAAGCGCCTTAGTACGCATGCACAGACACGGGGAAAACAACAGCTGGCTACGGAAGCAGAGCCTGGAGCCATGTGTTCAGAGGCAGGGCTGCCAAAGCTGGACAAGGCATCACCAGAAGCCAGGGAGAGGCAAGGAGGGAATCGGAACATGGCCCTGCCCACACCATGATCTGGACTTCCGGCCTCCAGAGCAATGAGGCAGGGCTACCCCAGAGTAAGGAGGGCTAGGGGCTCAAGCAAGGAAGGCAGGGGAAGAGGTTGGAGGGAAGTGAGAAACTGCCCGAGGCAAGGATGTGTTATTTTCCCTTCACACGTGGAAGTCAGCACTAGGAGGGGGACAACAGGAGCACCAGGCATGCCCCTTCCCCAGAGCCGCCTGCTATCAGCAGCACCAGGGAGGCACTGAGGCCCGACGGGGCCCATGTTCGGTGCTGGGCTCCACGGCACATCTGCCCTTGACCTCATGCAACCTGAACAACCCTTACAGGTTTCACAGATGCGCAGCTGACTCAGGGAGGTGAATGAACCCAAGGCCACTGAGCCAGGAAGCAGTGAGTTGGGAACCCAGTTCTGAATGACCCCAAAGCCCACGTTTCTCTCAAGGACCAGAGATGGGTGGGTGTGAGGCTGGCACAGTGGAGGATGAGAGCAATGCATCAGGAAATCCAGGGGCTCTGAGTCAGTATTTGTACCAGGCATTATGGTGAGAAGGGAAATGCAGAACGTGGAAGGAAGAATCATTTCTATTAGCCCTGACAGACACCTATAACAGCTGGGATGTGAGAATCAGACAATCCAGAAAGCAGGTAAGTTAGACACGGCACGTTAAGATACTCTAAGGCAACTAAAACACTGACGTGCCATACAAATTCAGTTACGATAAAAAGCAACCCAGTGTATATACTTACTTTCCAAAGTTCATAGAGCTCCTTCTGGAGATCCTCTGGGAGGAGCTGGGTTAGCTGCTTCATTGCTTCCTGAAAGATCAAACCGTTATTTTAATCATGTTCACATTTGTTAGTTAACAACTCATCTGCAAATGCCAAATAATGGACTCACACTCTTCCAAATAACTCCCAAAGGGGCAGCAGAATATTGGAGAAGATTTAGGCTAACAAGGAGAGCAGTTGTGTATGTTAAATAAGTAAGTGTCTTTATTTATATGTATTTATTCAGGAGTACTTATGTTGTGGCCTGCAGCACACTAGACACAATCAAGGACAATGAGGGTATGAGAGACGATTACAGAAATAACAGAAGTGAGGCCAAAGGTTTTATATCTTGTGGATGAGAGTCCCCAAATGCATGTCAATTTCAACCGTAAGTGCATGCGTGCTCAGTCGCTTCAGTTGTATTAGACTCTTTGCGACCTGATGGACTGTGGCCCACCAGGCTCCCCTGTCCATGGGATTCTCTAGTCAAGAATACTGGAGGGGGATGCCATACACTCCTCCAGGGGATCTTCCCAACTCAGGGATCAAACCCTCGTCTCCTGCATTGCAGGCACATTCTTTACTGCTGAGCCACCGGGGAAGCCCTCAACAGTAAGTACTACAGTTCAAACCAAATCTGACTGTGGGGAAAACAGGAAAGTATCCGTGAATTACGAAGCTCAAATAAACTTTTGGTATACCATTATGTTCACTTTCTATTGTTAATGTTTTTATTTGCAAAATGTAAAGCACTACACAAATGGGAAGCTATTGTCACTAACATAAAGGAAATTACAAGACAGCATTTTGTTAAGCTCACAGACTCACAGGCTGAAAAGAGATGTTAAAGGGCAGTGAGCGAAACCATCCACGTGCAGCAAACCCCTCAGCACCATCAGTGGGGACCTGTGTCCTCCCCCAACACATGCCTCATGGTGGGAACCTAGCACCCCAAGAGGCTGCTCAAGTGGACTTTAGGCAGCGTTAGTAGGAAGTACCAGTGTCTCATATCAAGCTGAAAATTGTCCCTGCAAGTTCCTCCACTGTGCCTAACCCTACCCCTCCTGTCTTCCTCCCTCACAAAAACACAATGTCAATCAGGTGGGCGGTAACCCAAAAGACGAGAATCTCTGTGGCCAGTGATTGGTCCAAGGGATGGCCATGTAACTCTAACCAGCCACCCAGGAACCAGCTGCATGATGAGATGGAGGGCGAGAAGCCCCAGAATAGAGTTCAGAGAGCCAAAACGCACAGAAAGGCTGAAATGAGAGAGTGAGAGCACGGAGGTGCTCAGTACATATTTCTAATCTCCAAAGTCCCAAGAGCCCCTCTTATTCCATCTCTTCTTTCATTTCTGTGTTGCTCCAAAATCCTCAAGTATCCGATTTGGGGGGCATGAGGTCTGCAACCTACTTTCAAATGGCTTCCAACTCCTTCCCTCTCCTCCTATCGTCATCTTCCACCTCTTAATCAGCTCCAGTTCATTTGGCCAGAGCTTAGGCTCCCTGAAAAGAATACTGTTTTAAGAACCACTTTTAGCAAAGTGCTTATACAAAAGGGGCAAGGTCTTACTAAAATCAAATGGTGAAATGGTAAAAAGCAATAAAAATAAAAGTGAATATTTTATATATAACTATTTATAATGGGGAGAAAAAATAAGTTATAGAACGCAACCACTTCCAGAGCAAACCATACTGGCCAGTGTCAATGGTCTGCTCTTGTAAGTAGCGTTGCCATCTTGAATGGCTTGTAGCATTATACTATCCTTAGTGGTATGAAATTTTGGTTATTTTGTACTTGCATTCTCCCTTGTTTCTTTTCCATAAATCTCAGCAAAATACTTGAGATAAAACTCTGCATTTTCAAAAATTAAAAATGTCTCTACAAATAGATCACTTTTCTCTCCACTATTATAGAAACGTTTGCCCATTGCTTTTGTTTGAAAGGAATGAACTGAATGACATATATGTACAGAGATATATCAAAATCTAAACTCTTCGAATACAAACTTAAAAGTCCTGCTCTGACAAGGAATTATTTTATTCTCTTTAAAGTGATGTACCCAGCACTGAATATAGTGATTGATGGGTGGTCTGACCCAGACAAAACACAATGGAACCAAAGTGTCCATCATGGTAAATGCTCTGTTTCTATAAATGCAGCTCAAGACTGAGTTGGCTTTTTGGAAATCACATATGACTTGTTAACAAGCTTCCTGTTGACTAAAATCACAATGTCCTTTAAAAAACAAAACATAACAAATATGTTTTTGCTTTCTTCCTAAAGCTGAGCAATGATTTTTCTGGATCTAAACTCATTGACACCATTTGTTATTATACAATCAGGACTGCATTTGAGACCTCTTAGCTGTTATTCCTTGTTTGGCAGCCTATGCCATAGAATCAGGCCCTTTTTAAATGATCCTCTGAAACTGACTTCACTGAAGTCCAGGACAAGGGTCTGATGATACCAGACTTTCCCTTCTTGATTGTGAGCCCTGCCACTCCCACTTCTAAACTGAGTTTTGCCTTGTTCACACATAGACATAGAGTGATAATTCCCTAGCTTCTTCCTGTTAGCAAAGCATGTCAAGAATTTGCCTGACGTTCTGAGCTGAATGAAACGTTAAGCACCCAGAAGGCAGTATTCATCACTCACACGTCACTGGTGACGCTGCACAGTGCAAAAGCTAATGACAAACTACAGACTGAGATGCGGTTTGAAACCCAGCTTGCCATTTACTAGCTGTTAAATCCTGAGCAAGATACATCTTGGTCTTTCTGATCTATAAAATGAAGGGGTTTGCTGTGAGGATGAAATAGTCACTATAAAGTACTTATTATCTGGAACAGGGTAAGGACTCTATAAAGTATTCACTGTATGTTTCACTTTCTCTATCTTGCCATGTTCACCCCCATAATAAATGGTTCTTCCCCTTTTAACCTCTAGTTCTTCAGCAACTTTAACAGTCAGGTATGTGTGTATATATATGTATCATGACTCTGTCCTCTTAGTAAGTTTTCCCTTTGCAGAAGAATATAATAACCTATTATTGCTGTATTCCAGCCTCAAGCTCCATTCCACTAGTTCTTAATGGTCCTTTCAGTTCAGTTGCTCAGTTGCGTCTGACTCTTTGTGACCCCATGAACTGCAGCACGCCAGGCCTCCCTGTCCATCACCAACTCCCGGAGTTTACTCAAATTCATGTCCATTGAGTCAGTGATGCCATCCAACCATCTCATCCTCTGTCGTCCCGTTTTCCTCCTGCCCTCAATCTTTCCCAGCATCAGGGTCTTTTCAAATGAGTTAGTTCACATCAGGTGGCCAAAGTATTGGAGTTTCAGCTTCAACGTCAATCCTTCCAATGAACACTCAGGACTCATCTCCTTTAGGACGGACTGGTTGGATCTCCTTGCAGTCCAAGGGACTCTCAAGAGTCTTCTCCAACACCACAGTCCAAAAGCATCAATTCTTTGGCACTCAGCTTTCTTGATAGTCCAACTCTCACATCCATGATTCCTACGAGGCATCATTTACCATCTCTGTTTATAACATAAAGTTTATTTTATTCTGTTTAGGAAGGGAGTCAGCCTACAAGCATTGCTTTTGCCCCCACCCTCTATATTTTCTCTTCTACACCCTCATGCTCCCTTTCATCTTAGTACCTACTTTCCTCTGAGACAATCAGCCTTCCAGGGTTATCAAATATTTTCCTTCCCTCTTACTTGGGTTTAAAGCCCTCTGGATGCAGCGGACTAGCCTCTGGGAAAATGACACTTCCTGGTCCCGTATGTGTGTTTCACCTCAAAGAGCCAAGAAACCCTCAGTTAATTATCTTAAGGCATGGTTCAGACATCCAAACCTCATCCCTAAACACCATCTGCATAAGGAGTTGTTTACCTCCCACATCTTTCTCTCTGTTCCCAAATCCTAACGAGTGGAGAAAGAAGCAATGAAGATCAGCGCTTCCCAAGCCTTTGATTTCTTGCCCAAGAACTTGCGGTTCTTAAAGATGTTTGCCTGTCCTTTCTGATGATGATATTTATTCTCCTGTGAGTCAGATGGGGTGGGCAGCAGCCAGGAGGTTTAATGAGGCCGGGAAGGCTTTTCATCACTGCCCAGATATGGCATCCAGCACTCTCTGGGTGGCAAGTCCTCTCGATGCCCCTCCAGGGGGCACCACTAGCCAGGACTCAGCTTCTGTCAGGACAGAGGTAGGTTTACTCTGTTGCCAGGCGTTGGAGATCCCTCCTACTGAACTGTTCTTTCTTCAGAAGGTTTTGATTCGCTCCTCGGTGGAGTGAACCTCACACTGCTTGGGTGCCCACATGGGAAGTGTCTTCTTCCTCTGGTCACTTTAAGGTTTCTGATCACCTTATGGTTCTTCAGCCTGTGATTTCTCCTCCACAATATCTAAATTCACCCTTGTATGAAACTACCATACATCCTGAAACATGCTATATACTGAGGGGTCTTTTCCTCTATGGCATACGTCAGCACCCAGCATCCTCTGGTTTGGGGCTAATTCCTTTCTGCAACTCAGTATCTTTTTTTTTTTTTTTTTAACTTATTTGGCTGCACCTGATCTTAGTTGCGGCACATGGGAACTTCATTGCAGCACACGGGATCTAGTTCCATGACCAGGGATCAAACCCAGGCTTCCTGCTTTGGGAGTGTGGCGTCTTAACCACTGAGCTACCAGGAGAGTCCCTGCAACTCACTATCTTGAACTAACTGGTTTCTTTTTCTATCAACCAATCAACTCAGGAATTCTTTATTCACCACAGTCTAGACTCCTAAAGAGAAATGTTTCCTTAGCTCCTCCCTTTTCACAAACTGTCCTGATGCTCATGTGGGATGACCACATTCCCTATCTCCCTTGTTCCCATAATTTATGGTGTGTTGGAACTCCCGAATTGAGATTCCCTGTGGATCTTCTTACCTCAAAAGGGGAAAAAATGCTGTTGGCTACTGAGCTCTGGCCACACCCTTCCCCCAAGAACAGCTATTGAAGCCCACCTTCCCTGTTAAACCATCTTGATGAAGGATCTGTTGACTTAAAGACATTTAGGATCAACCCCTCTGGCCTACAAGAAAAACAGCTTGCAACAGTCCCTGAATTGGGACCCGTCCATTCAGCTAAAAAAAAAACCTTCCTGAATTTTCCAGTCTCTGCTTCAAATACGTCTTCCTGTTTGTCCCTGGGCTCTGGTTTTAAGATTCCCAATCAGCAGATCCTGTTTAATTGATGTCATTTCTTACTAATACAAATTTTTAAAATTTTTAACCACCAAAATAAAGGACTAATTTAAAATTTGTTGTTATTGTTTTTGTTTAGCCAGTAACTTTTGCCTGACTCTTTTGCAAACCCATGGACTGTAGCCCACCAGGCTTGTCTTACTAAATACTAATTATAATAATGATTATTCCTGGGTTTTATAGAACTTCTCTCCAAAGAGCTTAACTGGCATGGAGAATGCCTTCAAGTTCCAGCTATCTCCATGGTTCGAATGAAAGCCACACCATGTATCCTGTGCTCAGATCCCCTTTCTGCCTCTCTGTGAGAAATGAAACCAACACAATGCCCTGTCCCTGTGTTAAGACTTAGAACAAGAAAATCAATTCACTGCTTATTCCACGAAATCCTTACTTCTGGAAGGTAAGATTGTAAACCAATCCAAAGTAGAGTAAGCAGTAACAGCTTGCTCTTGAAGACCCTTGCTAAGACCTTGCCTTACCAGCCCTACCAACCCAAAGCCTTTATGTTTAAAGTCTGGGCAATCTCACCTTGTAAGACAGTAGCCGCTCTTGTAAGATCCATCCAAACATCCTCAGGCCCAGGCCCTACAACTCTATAAATACCCTCCCCTGATCTTCCTTCCCAAGATACTAAGACTCTGTCAAGGAGGTACTCTCTCTTACTGCAATAGGGTCAGTGAACTTAGCTGCATTTCAGTAACGGGCTTTTCTGGTTTTCCTTTGTTTCAGCAATGGGTTTTTCTTTTGTGGAATCAACAGTCAACACTGACCTCTTCTCGCCTATGTTTTTCTTCTCTGGGGACGTTATCTGCTGGTGCTATGTCCCCAACGATGCATTCTGCCATATCATGAACCAGGGCTAGGCGTACACATCTGACCAGGCAAGAAATAATCACACAGAATTATACTCACTACAGACTCCTTCTCTATACTACTTTAAGTTACACAATATAGTTTTTTTCTCCAGCCTCACAGAGGATTTTAATGCAGTATTTTCTAGGGGTTATTATATTCTGCCAGCCTGCAACAGATCTGAATCAAAACTGCTAGTTAATATTCAGCACAAATACATGAGAATGCAAGGGAAGCTGTTAGCATGAATTAAAAAAAAAAAGCTGGTCACTCATATATCACTTTAAAAGGTTAATAACTTTAAAAAGCCAGAAGAAGGTGATCTGGTTATAGCATTTACTTACCAATACAACACTTAAAACAAATCATTTTCCAAATGTACTAGTCAGATGTCAAAGTGAAGCCCTTTATAGAGAAATAGGTAGAGCTGGACAGATCTGAGTTTGAATCCAGCAATTAACATCTATTAGCTGCATGCCCTTTGCCAAGTCACTTAATTTATTTAAATGCTAAGTTTTGCAGCCTTCATTTTATTATCCATAAGAAAGGGGTACTAATACTTCCTAAGTTTGGTATGAAAATTAAATTTGATACTTTATGTTCCTGGAACATGTTGATCATTCAACAAATGACTATAATTATTAGTGGTAACGATTGGTAATTGTTAGTGGTAATGATTGCTGATCAGGATAATCGTCATCAAAATAACAAAGGCAGCTATGAGATAAATGCCCCAGAGGGCCAGTCTGCTTCGTGTTCCCAGCCATCAACAAGGCAGAACAAGAACTCCAGGTGTCCCTGCCTGCAGCTGCTTCCTCATCTAGCTCTAACTGCAGACTATGCGTAGGTTCATCGCCATTCGACACCATGTTCATCTTGTACTATGTGCCAAAAATCTCCTTAAGTTCTACCCCATCTACAGAGTAACAGGGCTCCTGAGACTCCCAGATGAACCTCTGCTTCAGTTGGATGGACTGACTTATCATTTCCAAAACATACCTTTACTTCCTTATCATCAGAGATTTGGTCTCCATGCCCTTCTCTTTCTGTGCTGTGTCTTCTACTTCTATATCAAATCAACCCTTTAGAGGTCAACTCAGACTCTGTCCCCTCCAGTAAGATCACCCAAGAACAGGTGATTTCTCCTGTTAGTTTTCTAATATGACTTATTTTGTGCTTTGTATAGAAGCCACTCTGGGCCTATGTACTTCATCTGGGTTTTATTTACTACCTTATACTGTTTGGCTAGAAAACTTTGTCTTGTGCTCAAAAATTATTTTCAACACTTGATGGATGACTTAAGGGGACAGGATATCTCTTTCTCAGCTCTTTCCTGCACATACCACTTCAAAAAGTCACTTCACAAAAGAGTGCTGCTATTCAGAAAAGGGGCTAAATAAAATACATAGTGTCTGGATCCAATTTTAGACATAAAACACTTACCTTCAAGGCCTGGGAAAATCATCAAATCACACTTATGTTTCCTTGAGACCAAGGCAGACACTTTCACTTGCCAAGAGAAAACCCAGAGTGCAGTTTACAACTGCAGCACACAGTTGCTGAATCTGTATGGTCTGCCCACATCCTGAATCTGTACGGTTTGCCTCAAATAATTTTTCTTGACTATAAACTAACCTAGAAGAATTGGACACAGGCCTCATACGTGAAGAGTCATGCACTCCCATAGATCACAGACCCAAACTGACACCAGAGTTCACAGCTTACCGGTCTTTGTTAAGATGTTCATCTTTGGTCACCAGAGCCATAACTGCCATTCTGTACATGTGATCTGATACACTCTCTGGTTTCTGGACATTTCTGTATACCCAGCCAGTCCGTGGGACTCTCTGATAAAAATGAACAGAAAGAAATTTATAAGAATACATATTTTAACTATCTGCTATGCTGCTTTATTGCCTATGCCAAAGCCCTTGACTGTGTGGATCACGATAAACTGTGGAAAATTCTGAAAGAGATGGGAATACCAGACCACCTGACCTGCCTCTTGAGAAACCTATATGCAGGTCAGAAGGCAACAGTTAGAACTGGACATAGAACAACAGACTGGTTCCAAATTGGAAAAGGAGTACATCAATGCTGTATATTGTCACTCTGCTAATTTAACTTATATGCAGAGTACATCATGAGAAACGCTGGGCTGGAGGAAGCACAAGCTGGAATCAAGATTGCCGGGAGAAATATCAATAACCTCAGATATGCAGATGCCACCACCTTTATGGCAGAAAGTGAAGAGGAACTCAAAAGCCTCTTGATGAAAGTGAAAGAGGAGAGTGAAAAAGTTGGCTTAAAGCTCAACATTCAGAAAACGAAGATCATGGTGGCATCTGGTCCCATCACTTCATGGGCAAACAGTGCAAACAGTGTCAGACTTCATTTTTGGGGGCTCCCAAATCACTGCAGATGGTGATTGCAGCCATGAAATTAAAAGACGCTTACTCCTTGGAAGGAAAGTTATGACCAACCTAGATAGCATATTCAAAAGCAGAGACATTACTTTGCCAACAAAGGTTTGTCCAGTCAAGGCTATGGTTTTTCCAGTAGTCATGTACGGATGTGAGAGTTGGACTGTGAAGAAAGCTGAGTGCTGAAGAATTCATGCTTTTGAACTG